>NC_058053.1:9704887-10354262 GCF_020085105.1 Siniperca chuatsi | reverse complement strand
CAACACATTTTGCCAAGAATCTTGTTCTCTCCTGCCGGCATACAGGACCAGGGCCAGGATGCACCGACCTTGACATTCAAAATTCCATTGTAGGTTATAAATATATTGTTTGTTTATCTTTGTTATTCCAGGGTCAGTCAGCAGAATGCCATGTTCCTTTCCAAAAACACTGGGCACCATATTTCTATAATACTTTTGCACTGGGAGCTGCACATTGCAACCATAGCTTTATATTCTCAACCCCTGATAAGCTTTTTTGAAACACTTGTGGGCTCAGCTCAAGGGCATTTTGTCAGGAGTTGTTTAGGAACGTAAGAGTGTGTCTTACCACTTCCCCAGGCCAGGGACTTGAATTGCAGTCTTCCATTTACAAGACCTCCTGGCCACTTTTGTTGGGTACAAAAGAGCATCTGAGTGTCTTGTTGAAATGTATCATACCCGTTTTAGCACATAATGGCATTTAATACAAATACTTATTCTTAGAATCAGTTTGATTCAAGTTAAGTTACCTAAGCTATCATCAATTTGGAAACATAAAAAGTTAATTTGTGATTGACAGATTACATGTTGTCATCTTGTTCTCTACTCTTGCTTTTTTATATCTCTATATCTGCCTTGTATTCCTACATCCTTCAGTGTAGACAGATAAATTTGTTTTAGGCTAAGAAACTAGAGTTTAGATAACCCTGGATTTCCACCCTGGAGGTGTAGGAAGAGAGGTGCTGACACACAGATTAATAACGCTCTCTCTCTCTCTTTTTCTCTGCCTCGCTCTTTCTCTTTCTCTCTTTCGGCTGGCTGCATTTCAGCAGCTTCTTTTCCTATTTGTCAAACATATGAATAATAATTACACGCTGTGCTAATTCATTGTTTCTCTCTACCAGTATTCTTTGGAATTCATGCATACTTAAACTGCTATTATTCTGATATGGGTCATTTCATGGCAACAATAGGCTCTGCATTGCCAGGTCTGTGGTTTCTCTTTGGTCTCCATGGACGTTTCATTGCCTGCAGGATCCACAGATCCATTTCATTGTACAGCATCAGCAAACAGGTTAGCAGAAATGTGCATTTTTTATATCCCCAAGAATGAATAGTATTTTGGAAAAAGAAGGCAATACCATTAGAATTTACAAAATATTATAGAGTTTGACTCAAAAATTACTTAGTTGTGATTCATGTATCTACACTTCGTGATTAAATATCTTCAGATAGTAACTTTAACAGTATCTTATAACATGAGTAACAATAATACTTTATTTATTTACACCAATAACTGTGTTCAAAAGTAATTTTCATGAAATTTCACTAGCTGTGAAAACAAAACAACTTTAAATAGTATGAATATATGATATGGATAAACATATTATGCTTTACCAAGAAGCTGTGAGGCACTCAGAAGGGATACTCATTGACGAGACTCTTCACATGAAGAGATGATCAGTGAGAGTGGTCCACACAAACAGGCTGCACAACAGAAGTGCATTGTTGAATTTAAGAAGTACACTGTGATCCATGGCAAGCAGACAAGAACATGTTTTTGCATGTTTTTGTGTGTTTTTGTGTGTTTATTATAATCAAGTCTTCTGCAACAAGCCAGGTCTCCGGAAAGCAGATCTTCCTCCATGTCACCTTCAGCAGCTTCCACAGGCATCTCCTCAGCCTTTTAAATGCTTGTGTCAGAATGTATTTCTTAGGAGAACACAAGCCTACAATATGCATATAGATATATAATGTAACAAGCATCTGTAAAAAAAAAAAAAAAGATTATTACATGAAGTTATTATTAGTATTTATTTTTGATAGGTCATTGTAAAATAATAATTAATAATATATCAACAATATGTATGCAATATATAACAAGAGGGGGAAAGGTATATTTTTATCAGCTTTTCCATCTTGATCACACCAACTCAAGCTGTATTGGTATAATTGTTAGCATTCATACACTGCTAATGCTGGCAGAATTCCCTTATAACTACTCAATTTAATTGGTAATCGATTGTTAAAACACTAAAATTGCTCCCATAAAATGTAATAGGAAAAAAAAAATCACTCAGTGTGTTGACAGGCTCTTTGCTGCAGGTTACACCTCTGTTTAAGCACAGCACATTTTAGCAATGTGTTTACATCATGTGAAGTTCAACTCGTTCTCTGCGTCCTCCATCTGAACCCCGTGTTTATCTCTGCAACACCCCCCCCCACACACACACACACACCACCACCACCACCACCACCATCCTAATTCTGTACATTTCAAAGGCAGCATGAGCCACTGATTTGCATAATCCAGAATGTACTGCATGTGTGCATGCGTATTGGGATGAGCATTGACTTATTCTCTGCATTCCCAAATCTAATTATCCCTACTGGCCTGGGGACAGGGCCCACTCAATGAGCAAGAGAAAGAAGCTGGTAGCAGATGAAAATGGAACGGACAAAAGCCAGTAGATCTGCAGAGAAAGACGGAGAGGACAAAATATAAAGAATACACTGAGTTCTTCACAACTGGGTCACTTGTTTCTACAGCTCCATCCATTTTTGGGAGAGTGACAAAATGATGTCCAAAAATTACTGACCCAGACAATTAGGAAACTACAACCGCAACTGCAAACTGCCATGCAATTTTTAGAGTATTTAAAGACCCACTTCTTTTGGCTACAGTTGATTAATTATACCTGTAGCATAACAGCATACAGACACAAAGAAAAATATAAATATAAATAAAGCTGCACAATAGACTGGTGTTGCCTGTGTCATCATTAAAACCCAAGCAGTCATGTTGTGTTGATAATATTTTGACTAGAACTTATGAATTAATTTGCAAAACCCCACTTTGTTCCCCACCAGACATGTTTTTAACTATTTAAAAATACTCTGCTATGATTTATATTTTTGTTTGTTAACATGGTTATCCCACAAAAAAGTTTAAAAAAAATAAAAACCTCTGACAAGGGGCTGGAAGCACATCTACTCTGCGTTAGGTTGACCAGTGTAAGGTTGACCGGTGCCAGTGAGAGCACGGATGTGGGTGAGAGACATACATCCATGGTAAGAGAGCGGTGCGCATGAAGCTGGATCAAGGTTGAGAAAACATCGGAGAGATTCTGCCATACATGTTTGAGCCTCAGTCAGACCCAGATGAGGAGTCTGTTGTGCACCAAAATCGACGACTAATAGATGTATCAGAATGGTAAGTTTAATTAGCATCTTTTATTTGTTTATATTGTTTGTTAGCTTGTTAGCTTGTAACTGGTAGTGGCTGACACAGCGTTAGTGGTTCTGAAACATACATAATATCGGCTACGATGTTACAGTGTGTTCCAACAAGTCCTCCAACCCATACAACCACATAGGTCGTTTGTTCTTACCCTCTAATACGATCGACAAGAGCCTTTCCTAAATTTGTGCCCCTACCGGTAGCAATTGAGGACGGGCTGTAAAGTGAGGATGGGCTGCAAGCATATGTTACGTAAATCATGTGACATAAGTCATGTGACATTAAACACATAGTTAACGTTGTGAAATGGTTACAGTTTGGTTAGGTTTAGGAAAAGATCATTTTTTGGGTTGAAATAAGTATGTTGCGTAAGTCACATAACTAACATAAGTTAAGTTATGTAAGTCACATACGTAACGTTATGTAACGTTGACTTTTGGTTTCACACGGGACACAAATCCCGGTCTCCTGGGTGAAAGTCCTTTTGTTTGTTTGTGCCATCCACCCCACCACCTCCATGAGCTGACTTTCTAGCTCTTTATACTACATCACCCGACTTCCTGGTTTGCTCTCGTCATAATTACTACGACTACTAGAGGTCACACCCTACAACATAAACATGGGTCATAAGAAGCTGCTTGCACAAACAACGTATATAGATGTTTTTCTGGTGAGGACAGTCTGGTGTGTTCACTTTGTTATTACGTAACGTTAGTAGATAGGGGAAGGAAGCCCCGGTTTACTTACAAAAACTGCACACTCTGCCATGTTTGTCAAAACATGCTAACATGCTATAACTAACTAAGCTAACTTTTGCTCTCTGTACTGACAAGTCCGTTCTGCGCTGGAGGTTTCAGGTGTTTTTGCCGTTGGCATTGGGATTGGCCTTCAAATTTGTGACATACTAAATCTTGCTTGCCCAGATTACGTTTGAATCTCAGATTTTAGGCAAGTGTACAGACATCTCTGTCTTCAATAGAGGAATGTAAAAACACCTCTCTAGTGACAAACTTTGCACAGATACAAGTCAGTAAAGTCAAGGTCTGACATTTTATTGGACATAAATAGCCCCAGTCCAATAGATTATTTTCATAAGTTTAGTGAACAATCAAAACAGCAGGTAAATGGACTGTACTTGTATAACACCTTTCTAGCCTTCCAATCACTGAAATCGCTTCACACACTAAATATCATATTTACCCCATTCATACACTGCTAATCAGTACAAAGACACTAATTAATCATTCACACACACACCGAAGGAACAGCCCTCGAGAGCAATTTGGGGTTCAGTGTCTTGCCCAAGGACACTTCGACAACAGCAGCTACTTTAGGAAATGCAAAAGCAGTGTGCTGCATAAGAAACAACACCAGATGTGCTTTTTTTCAGATGATGTTGAAAAGTACATTAGAAGCTTCATGCTGCAGCAAAGTTCCCCACTAAAGAAGTCTGTCTGTATCTTCACCCTCTCTTCAGCTGAGTTGTAATGGAGACGCCACAGACAGGTCGAGCACAAAGTGGCAGAAGCAGACAGACAGGCACTCAGACTACTGAGAGCCGGAGCTTGGCAGAGATCCGATCCACATGAGAGCCTCCTCAGATCAGAATCCTGCCTTCACTTAGGTACCCAGACCCACTCCCACCTCCCCTCCCCAGCACCCCTCTCTCCATCTTCTCCTTGCCTTCCTTCATCTTAGCCTCCGTCTCATTAAAAATCTTAATTGACTCATTCACACCTGCTTGTGCACTGGCTCATTTGGGACAAGCCTCCACCACCAGAGCAGATTTTCTCATCAACTGCAAGTTCACTCCGGTGCACACTGTCCTTCGCTCACCTACAGGGCAAAACAATGATCTCACACTGTGTGGGTGTGGTTGAATGTAAGTGTGTTTAAGGCCCCCATTATGTGAGTGCTCACATAAAACAAAGTGAAAAGATTCTTCAAGAAACATACAAGGGTCTGAGAGAGGCTGTAGTAAATGTTTCATTTGATTAACAATTTGTATTAGTATTATTAATATCAAAGTATATAAACCATGCATTGGAAGTTAAAACTGTAAGTAAATGCATCTCTGTTTATTGCAATGTAAATCTGTGTTCAAACAGCTGTAAGTATGTTAGGTCAATGTGGAACCAGGAAGCACAGTCGCTCCACTATAACAGATGAGAGATAATGACAGTAACAAGACTAAGGCTGTGTCCAAAATCACTCCCTATTAAACATATAGTAATTAATGTCCTTCATTCAATGAGTTTGAAATGTATGCACTCCTGTATATAGTACCCTCAAATGTGCGCTATGGTAAGAGTGCTAGAGGAAAAGCCAGGACATTACCAAAGTCAGTAGGATTCATCCTCTGGGCTCCTTGGATGTCTGTACCAAATTTCATAGCAATCCATCCAATAGTTACCAAGACATTTCACTAAAAGCCAAAAATGCCAACCTCATGGTGGCACTAGAGGAAAAGTCAGGGGATCAAAATCAGTAGGCTTCATCTTCTGGAGAACATACATTTATGTATGATAATAAATGTTTGGACCAAAGCAAAGAGCAAGCAAGCTGTTTTTACAAACATATTTACCTCAAGTTGTTAGTGATCCAGCACTTATATAATGCAAAGTAAGCCAAAGATTTAAAATCATATTGCTTGTACACTTTTGGGAGCATAATATTAACAATAAGAAACACGCATATATTTTTGCCTCATTTATGAAATTGTTCCAATCATTTATAGATGTCAGAATTTTTTTTTCGACACTCAATATATTTCAACATAGCTTTTTATATTTTATGTTCATACTGTACTATCTTACACATAGGCTACTATAACTTCTCATAGACTGGCACCTACCAAACCCAAATTAGTCAGCACAAGTAATCACAAATCACAGTCATTGCAACACGGTAGTGCGCACTCCATTGTTTTGCGGTTGAGCATGGATGGACAGATGTGTAATGTCCAGCATTCCAGCTTAAGTGGTTCTGTTTCTGAAAAGACTTTTAAAGCATCCATCAGCTTTTGGCCACAATAGTTGTTTTCCAGAAAAGTACGATGCTTGAGAGATCTTCTGCCTTCCCAAGTTGGAAATTCTGTCAGGAAAACTACTTGTGCATTTATAGTAGCAGGGTGGAGGTAACAAGGCTATATAAGGTTCCATCATCTGTCCTAACTTCTCTTCTCTAACTTCCACTACTTGCACGGTATCTTGACTGTCCCATTCAGAGCTCATGTCGTCTCAGCTAGCTTCATCATTCTCATGCCCCAGCTCTGCTTTTACATTTTCTGATTCATAAATGGCACCAAAACAAATTCCTCATCATCAGTAGCCTCAGGTACATCTTTATTACCCGCCATCACTTGCATCCAGCATACCGTGAATAAAAAAGGTAACACCCTTACATACCTCAGGTCTCGACCCTATCATTTTACAGAAAAACAATGCTTTTTACTATTTTTGACATTTGGACATTACACTTTTCTGCTGTCCAAAACTGTAAGGACAACCACAGGCGGAGCAACCGGCCTCCTCTGATCTCTACAGGCGGCCACTGCACAGCGAAAGACGCTTCCACGGCAGGACCACAATTCTAACCAGCTTGGCTCATCTACAACAGACTGATCGCCAGCTAAAAGCAGCACCAAAGCCAGCTCTCTTTCCCTCCTACGGACGGGTAACATAACAACTGAGCATAGCATAGTGTAACAGTGTACTTGGCTAAGCACAGGACTGTTTAGTTAATGATGTACATGTACTAATGTGTTTTTCTGAGGTTTTGTTGTTGTGACATGCTTATCTATTAGGTTAATTTGGTAGCCACACGCTAATTTGATGTTAGTTATGTTATGCTCCACACAGACAGTCTTTGCATGCTAATTAACTGCTTTTTAACTTGCCCCTGTTATCCTAAACAGACCACATACAGTACACCTCTAATTTGGCTTGAACACAACCACACACACGGCAGAGAGAAACTTCAATGCTCCCGCTTTACATTTTACTTTTGTTTCTGACCACATGGGATCATGCTCGTGCACACGAGACATATGGAGGCAGAACAAAGAAACATACACACATTTCTTTTGGTGCGCACCCAGACCTGCGCGCACACACACATACACACCCTGTGTTCTGTAGTTTAGTGTATTTAGAGTTACTCTTGTGTTTTTGCTTTGTATATCTTTTTAAATAAATGCTTGTGTATACTTATGCTGGTTTCTTTAATGTTTCACAAGAGTGAGTGCCAACCTCTTCTATGTTGAACTCCAAATCCTTCAACCTACTAATTATCAATTGTAACTCTGGTTATAGTTATCATTTACTTATTAATCTGAGCAATCTGAAAAAGCCTATTTGGTATAGAGCAAGCGTGCAAGCACTCTACACATATAGTGATACTGACACCTAGTGTTCACAGTAGGAACTGAATTTTAATAAAGTCAGCACCCAAATATTTTAACTTTAAAATAACTCACGGGCCATATGCGTCGAGCCGCACATGGGCCATAGTTTGCACACATATACGAAGTATAATTCAGGTTTATCTTCTTTAACTGTTCCTATAACCTGAGATTAACTGTGAAGTCTTTATCTTCTCAGCCAACTCTCTCAACTCAACTTCTATCCTCCCTTTAGCCTGTCTCTACCATCACCAATAAATGCCTCATCAAAATCACATTTCCTAAATGTAGATGGTAACCTTTTGGAAGCGGCAGGAAATGAGAGTTCCAAAAATACACCACAGAAGCAGGTCAGTAGAAGCAAGTGGCCAGTAATGTGTACAAACTCTCATCTGTCACACAAAGACACATCCTGTCCTGCCAAGGTCTATGTCATCAGTATATAATCATGTCTCACTGCTAATGTCCTATCTTTCTCTATGCTGTTTGTAGCTGCTGTTTCTTTTTTTCCCTGATCTATCTTTTCTGAATATTTTTCCTGGGAAAGCTGACTGAAAACCTTTCAATTTACAGATGTATACAGCTTCTTTGCACAAACTGAGTCCTGGAAGCTGCCTGGCACACGTGCCAATGAATTTTGTGGCTATAATGAGACTGGGCACTGCAGTGCCCTCTGAGGGTAAGAGGTCACAATGCTAATGATGGGGTCACAGCATGTGTGTGTGTGTATGTGTGTGGGCAGGGAAGAGGGACTAACTGACTGTATGTTTGCAGATGCTGGCCTTTTATCGGATATCTAAGTCAATTTACATATCAGTCTAACCTTAATTCTGATGCATTCAGATCGAACTCCACAAACAAGTATAAATTAATGTGATTTTATTATTTTTAGCCCTGCTAGCAAAATGGTTTAAGGGATGGCAATGTCTGTCTGCACCACTTTGGTCCAAACTGATATATCTCAACAAATATTGGATAGAGGATTGCCATAACATGTTGTACATACATTCAGAAGATGAAGGTTTCTGACTTTGATGATTCCCTTACTTCCTCTAGCATCACCAGCAAGTCAGAGCTTTTACTTATTCTGTGAAATATCTCAACATCTCCTGGAGAGATTGGCACTTTTTTTTTTTTTTTTTAGATATTCATGGCTTCCAGAGGATGACACCTAATTACGCCTTATTTTAGCACCTGAGATATTTTTAAATTATATGGTTCAACACTTTCCCACAATGTCTACAGAATTCCCCACCCTCACAAAAAAGTCAGTAGAAAACAATGAATCCTTTAGATGGTTTTTATGATTGAAATGGCAAAATTTCTAAATACTAGCTGTGACTTCTATCTTTAGCTTTATAACAGTTCCAAAAAGACAAAATCACATTATCTCTAGGTAAAATGAGTCATTTTCTCTTCTTAACATTGACATTCCTCAGTCATCTGCAACATTTCTGGAGTTAAACAAGATCATTCATGTCTATGTTTTGTGAAGCAGTGAGTCAGAAACAACACCAGACTTTACCGTGAGTTTATCTGCAATGAAACTGTTATCTGTGAATGTGTGGACATAAAATCCTCATTCCAGGAAGTCTTTCTAATGTTCCTTCCCACTCACCAATTTACAGTCTTTAATATTCAGACTTGTGTATGGTGTTATATATTGCAGTCAATACATTATTTGACAAAGCCACATTGGGCTCAGGCTGCTGGAGATGAATTTGGTGTAAATTTAATAAAGGAAATCTAGATGCTTAAAAGTGCCTATTAATCATCAGCAGACAGCCAAATTATTTCAGAGCATAAGTGAATCCAATAAATTAGACTCATTTGCCAATATGTCTATTGACAGGGAGCAGAGTGAAATAAGCTTTTAATGTTTTAGATTATTTAGGGTAGCGGGGTATACAGGGAGTGAATCTTTGTGTGTGCTCTTGTAGTTCTGACTTTGTGGGGACCAATTTAGACCTTGATAGTGAGGACGTTTTTGTAGAGTGGGCACATTTTGGCTAGTCCTCAATTTTTCAAAGGGCTGTTTGAAGGTAATTGGTTTCAGGGTTACAGTTAGAATTAGGTTTAGGTCAAAGTCAGGGTAAGGGCTGGGGTTAAGCATGTAGTTGTGGAGAGGTAGAGGTTAGAGTTAAAGGCGAGGGAATATGCATGTGTGTGTGGTGTGTGTGAGTGCAAGTGAAAATAAGTTACAGTGAGAAAGTGGAATAAAGAAACCTTAAAGGTTATTAGAAGATGTTCAATGAAATGTTATGTGAAATTCAAGTCATTGTGCTGCCACCACTTTTATACCACATTCAAACAAAACCTGTTAGAGAATGCCCAACTATGTCACCAAACAACAATTGATATTGGATGATGCTGCAAAACCTCAGATTACATTCTCGTGCCAAAGTTTTTACATTTTTGCTTTCTACAATATCTGCACATGGTAACTACAGTATGGTTAAGGTACGGTGAGGGTTATGCAACTAAAACACTAATGTTAACCCTAACGCTGGGGAAAGATCTTGGTTATGGTTAATTAAAAAAGCTAATGTTAATTGTAGGTTTGTGATAGGAAGCAAACTCCAATATCCTGCATGAAAGTCTCATTCACCACCACGGCAAACTCCACACCCTTACTCTCCGCCTTGCTACACGTACAGTAGGGCATACTGCTTCTTCCAGAATTGGCACTGAATGTATAGAAGAAGTAAGAATACTGGGCTTGAATGCCATAACATGCAACAGTGTTTATGCAATTGTCAACTGTTGGCGAGTAACACTGAAACATAACTTTTGTTTACTTTTTGTTTTGTTTGGCAATAGAGGAGAAGGAGAGGAGCCTCTGACAGGCTCATATTAGATAAAACCCACCCTCTTGTTGTTCAGCAACCAATCAATAGGACAAATAAGAACCTGTCACAGTGTGTTACGATTTACAGACAGGAGGGAGACACCGAGGGTGACAGGAATGAACTTTATTTAATGACAGCCAGGAGAGTGTTAGGAAAGGGGTAGTGGATGTAGGGAGGTCACTGAAGTAAACTGAGACTGGGGGAACCACTGGAGAAGCCACAGGAGACTGAAGGAACCAATGAGGACTGGAGAAGCCACAGGAAACCAGAGACACACTGGAAACAGGGGAAAAGCACTGGAAACTAACACAAAGAGCACTTTTGTTATATGGTACACAAAGTCCTATACGCAAATGAAGTCAGACACTGAATGAGGTGAGTGGTGTGCTTATATACTGGCTGTGATTGGGGCTAATTGAGAGCAGGAGTGTAACTGGGAGCAGGTGTGGGTGATTACAGGCTGGTGAGGCCATAACAGGCTGTGACACAGTGACATATATCATATATGAACATACTCTTCTCGTCTTCAGCCAGCCATTTGCCTTGTTTCTTGTGGTCAAGAATTCCTGTGAGGTTTTATGTACATCATTAATGATGACACCAGCCTGTGGCTTCAGGCTGCTGGTGTGCAACATTCGAGATTCGGTGTTATCTGCCTTCCTCAGATCCCCTAAAAGACAGCAAATAAAAAAGCTTAAAAAACAAGTGGTCTTGCAGTTATTTTCATGCTCAGTGCCTTTCTCTGCCCCCTCTGCACCCTGCACTTCACACCACTCAGAGATTAGTTCCCCCTGAGTGGTGCTCACTTCAGGAAAATGGCCTCATTAACAGCCAACGAAGCCATGCTGAGGGCAATCTGACTCTGTCTGAGATTAGGCCGCACAAGGCCCTTAGTCTGCCTAGCACATGATGGACACTGACAGAGAAATTGAAACCGTCCATGGCAGGGCAGCCCTGTGTTATTATAACATAAAGAACAGTTATTAAAGTGTCTGCAGTGTGGGGGAGTCAATCCTAATAAGCTCCACAGTGCTGCCTCTGCTCTCTCTCTGTGTACTCTCTCTCTCATTTCCTTTTTAGGCTATCACTCTTTGTCACGTACACTCTCTTTCCAAACTCTCACCTCTGTCTCTCCTCCATGTGTGTGCCATGAAAGAACTGTGAAGAAGTATATTTATCCCTGGTGTGATGTTCTCCATGCCTGAATGTCAAATTAACCCTAACCCTGGATAGATATCAGAACTAAACATGCAACCACGTTTGATAGTTTCTGTAAATAATCAATTCAATTTTGTTTCTTTCATTATTTCAGTGATTCATATCATAAACACAGACAGGTTGTGCATTAAAAATGTCAGACTTTCCAAAACTTACATTTCTAGTATTTCAGCTAGAATTCTTGGTTACAGTCAGACTGGTTCTTTTGATGGCTTCCACTGTCTTTCAGGCCCTGCTAGAGCAAAATATTTTTTGACATGTAGAATAAGACATGCAGGGTTTGATTTTAACTAGATGTAATGAGGCATATATGAAATTAAAAGACTTGATGCTTCTGTGAATCAAATATTGCTGCTGAAACCCTGAGCGTCATTCAGATGCTTTTTGACAAATTTGAAAGGGGTGTTGAAGTTTGTCTTGATGCACAGTGATTTATACTATGCTAATCCCATTTATCTCCACTATCTTACTGATGGTGGAGACGTGGAGAGTGACCACAGCAAAAACGGCACATCATAACATGTACACACAATTTTAGTTCAGTGAAGACTACAGATTCACTTATGGCTTTAGCAAAGGTCTTATTTCTTTCCATAATTTATATTGCAAATAGCATCAGAGAACTTGATAATAAAAAGGGCCCTGATTAGGGTTGAATTGTAAACAAACAATTTACTGTTTCCAAAATAATCTAACCTCAAAGGTCCACTTACTTGCTTTCCACGACATTTCACAGTCTTTTTCAAGTGTACTCAAGTGACCGAAATGGTCAGGGGGGGACCGGAGGGGGCTCCTAGTCGATGACTTTGGCCTCTTCCCAGTCAATGCTGTAAAGGGTCCAGTAATCCAAAACAGCTTTTGAACCCCTCTTTCCCCACATCTTTCCAACATTGGAATTAGGGGGGCTGCATCTGACAATTTCAGCGGAGGTGATAAAGTAAGCAGAGTTTGAACCTCCTTCTCAAGCTCTCTTTGTCATTCTTTGCACACCTATTTCTATCACTTTCCATCTGTACAAACGAGTGCAACACTATGAATGTCTTCCAGGAGAGCCTGTCTGAAAGGGTGAGCCCTTACTGTTATATACTGTTCTTAAAGGTCAAGAATAAATGTAATAATTTGTTATTCCTTTTAACTCTTTTCAATGAGAAGGTGAGAGTTATCTTTTACACATCTGAGCACTGCAGTCTTTATTACCTTGTTGAAAACATTAATGAGGAAAACCTTGGATGGTGGATTTATTTTTCTATTTGATTACCTCTATAGACTACTGTGAAGTGGAAAATGTGCAAAACTGCTCAAATTTAACTAATGTTTTGTGTGTCACTGCCACATTCAACTAAATTCTTGCTCACCCCAAAGTGCAAACTCTCTCCAGCCCAGTTTAATGATTGTCTTCTTGAACCTTCTATGCAAATGAGTGAAAGTTAGCAGTAAATAATTACGTTATCCCAAACTGTGAACTTGATGTAGTCAGTGTATCCTCATGATCAAAAGCCTTGTTTATAATCCCCAGGCCTTTGACGGTAACATACAACATGCTGTGGTCCAAGTTATCTGTTAGTGGTTCGTTTAAACCCCTTGCATACCGTTGCCTCTCCAGATTGCTTAATTTGTCAACATGCCAGGGCCTTGCATACAATGCATAATTATAAAATGATTTATGTGTGGAGCAACTACCCTGTAGAACTTTCCTTGCCGAGGCACAGTATTGGTGATGAAACTGTGTGAAAGGCATCACGCTGTTGAAGATTTGTTTAAGGTTGTGTCATTCGGCATAGCGATGACAGATTTGCAGTTGATCACCGAGAGAGTCTTACTCTCTTGATCAGAGTGCATCACGATGGTCACACTCAGTGATCATAGATGAGTTATTGACCTCCCACAGAACAAAGGCTTTAGTGGAACTGCAGCAATTCATCACATGCCTCATGGCTGGAGATAAAAGGCTTCCCGTAAGACTTTCAGAAATTAAAGGAAACTCAAGCTTCCATTTTCCGCTTTCTCAACTCTTATTTATTTATTTATTTATTTATATATATATATATATATATATATATATATATATATATATATATATTGTATATTACGTCAATTTTAAATGTAGTTTCCACTTCCACAAGTAGCCTACACATATGAACTACTCCCTCTGTAGCTATTAAATTAAACTGATTCACAAGGATTGTGAGAGAGTAAAGTCCAGTTCAGCAAGGTTCCTAAGTGTGACCACCTTGCTTGCATACAAGCCCATTTGGTGGACTGGTGGACTAGCTGGACTGATTGACATGTGATTGATGTCCCTGCTGTGAGTGCACATACAAGTCTACTCTCCCTCCCATAACTTCTTTGTCAGGCACAGAGACAACTTTCTCCAGCAAAAATGTAGACTTGGAGCACACGGCACGCTGGAGGCGAATCATACTTGCAGGTTTGCTGATTGGATACCTTCCCAACTGCCTTTGTCCCTTACAAACATATGCCTGCCTCTGTCAGTCTTGTAATTTCTCTTGTCATCTGTCTTGCATTTCTCTCTGATTTATAGAGCTTTAGGAGCACATTGTACTAATAGCTTAATCATATATTTTCTTTTTTGTGGATGGGGTTTATCACCTTAAATGTTAAACAAAAATTGAATCACAACAAGAGCCACACACGTACATACAACATATTTTGATAAGATGATGGCATTTATTTAAGTCCTCCTAAGGTCCAATACACACAGAACTCCATGATTACATATGTTACATTTGAGTTCAGTGTCAATTTGTGTGTTTATGTGTGCTTGCACCATGGTACTTTTATTGCACATAAATGTGTGCACATGTAAAGGATTTAATTGGGGATGCAGCTGCGTTTCAAAATGTGTGTCTGTAAAGATACAAGAGATCTACCCGCAAGGTGAACCCTGCTCAATTAGGAAGAACAAACAAAATGTGTGTATTCCTCACTGTTGGAGCAGGGACGGGTCCTGATCAATAGCTGCCTCTCCGGGCAGAGCTATTAGCAAACAGTGCCATGCCTAATAACTGAGGGCTGACCTTTTAGTTTAATGCCTTCTATGCTCGGCTCAGCCACAGTGCAATAGCTGTTCGGCAAGGAGAAAAGGTGAGTGTTGTTTTAGTAGTTTGTAAATGTAATGCAGATTGATCACTGTCTTGCAGCTATTATTGCTGTTCGTCAAGGCTGTGGGAAATAAAAGGGACAGGGCTGAGGTTCTCTGCTAAAGAGATTTATGGACCTGCCTGTCTTTATTTATATTCAGTCATGGTATGTGTCTATAGAGGGTCTGGCATTTTTACACTTGAATTCATTTTCGTCTTTCATGCATAACTGTGTACCATACATCACTTAAACTTTGCATGGACAGGAAGAATGTTTTCTATAGGAATATACCTACTACTGCCTCAACATTGACTTGAATTGAAAAGCTTTATGAAGTTGATAAAAAGTAAATTACAATAAGTTACATTTATACTACAGAACATTGCAGATTGTTAAAATGAAAAGACTGTAACCCTCTCTTTGAAACAATTTGAAAATGGCATAACATCAGTCTGACAAACAAGCTTCCAACCCAATATCTCCCTATTATGTTCCCTGAACAGTCCTTTTCCAATAATTCACACCCCCTCTCCTGCTGCTTTTTCAGGGAACACTTTGCATAAAGCAGCAGATGGACATCTCCATTAGGAACCCCCTGGCTGGGCTACTTCATCAAACTGTCCATCAAACTCCTGTTTTCGCTCTGATCTCTACTTTTCCACAGGCATGACAGAGGACAGCAAAGGCTCCAGTCCCCCTGCAGTGAACACTTCTGCTGTGAGTCAAGCCGATACTCAATAATGATGTCACTTCCATGGGCTCTGTCTTGTTGGGGTGACGGGTTGATGACTGTCCAGGAAAACTCGCATTTATCTCGATGATAAATTGGCGCATGTTCGGGCATACGACAGCTGGGGAACAGCCTTGAATGCGTACGCAGGTTTGTGTATGTGTGTGAGACAAGCGTGGCCAGCAATGTACTGTATGTGTGGATTCTGTGGTTGGCAGCAGATGCTCTTCTCCAACACTGAGAGCTTGTCGATAAACATCCATTTCTTGATTAGTCTTCTCTCCCACTTGCAACATCCAATTCCACACTATTTCCCCGGTGGAAAACGTGTTTGGCTATGAAAATATTACTTCTAGCAGCAGTAAAGTAACAATACTTGCTGTGAATTAGGTTGCAAATGAAGCAATTGAGTCTGCACTGGGACAGGGGATATTCAATATGATATTGAATGCTACTTTGGTAACGTTGCTTCTTACAAATTAGATTGTAGATTAAGTAAATAAGTTTTGCTCTGGGCAAAGCACATTCAGTTCTGTATGTGGGAATCCATCATTTTTAGCTTCTTTACCACTCAAGAGACAATACTGCACCATACAGTCTTAGGCAGCCTCTCCAAACAGGCTGCAAGGCAGGAAAAAGAGGCATCTCGGACAGTCAAAACCGATCAAACATTTCTCAACATCACAAATATAAAACCAGCAACCACGTTTACGTATGCTAATTGTTGGCTGGCTTGTGCATTTGTCTCTGCACTTGTTTCTACATACATTCACCCTTTCTATGAGCTTTGAAGCAGAACTCATTTGCATTCAGCCAACTTGAAGCAGGAACACGACAGGCGAAGCTCAAGCTGGATTAGATTTGACAGTGCCCCTGAGACAATGGCAGGTAAACAGGCACTCCACAAGAGTTTACACAGTCATTTACAGCTCTTTGCCATAGGTAGAGGAACTTGCTAATTCAGCATTCTCGCTCAAGGGATGCCTTTTGTTATTTTCTGTTTTGTGCCCTAAAACTCCAAAATTAAAGCAGGCCAGGAAAACAGAAGAGGTTGAAAAGGAGTACTAAGAAACACAAATAGGGGTGCCCACTAAGAGCTGAAAAGAAGCTAGGGCTATGCATACACTGAACATTATACTGGCACATTAATAAGATCGTAAGATGATTGGTACCTTGTGTGGTGATTGGTAAGAAGATGAAAAATAAGATTCTCAGATTTGTGGAAGCAACTCACAACATCTCGTAGGGCAAAATGATCTGAAAATCTTACATTCAAAAGCAAAAGCTCAGTAGATTATTTGTGTTGGTCTCATGAAAATGTGCTTTCAAGAGTCCACCTGGATTCTTTTGAGACCATCTTTTGAGAGTCTGCTGCTGATTAGAAATTATACCCAAGCTCCTTTAGGAACCCTCTGCTATCCAATTACCTCTCAAGTTTCAGTCCAGTGCATGCCGTTTACACCCAGGAGAACGGAATTTCAAAATCTGAGGAATACTTCAACCAGTTTGCATGTACTTAAATGCACTTCTCCAGAGAAATGACTTTACTGGGGGTATATATTTTAATTATTCATTTTAGAAAGGATGGAGGTGACTTGAGAGCTTATAGTGGTTTGTACTCTTGCCTCACAACAAGAAGTTTATTGCTTCACTCCTGCAGCTGTTTTGAATCTTGAACCTTTTCTGTATGGAGCTTGCATGTTCTCCTCCCCTGTGTTTGTATGTATTTCCTTCCACAGTCTGAGGACATACAACTCAGGTAAACTGGAGGAATTCTCCACAGGTGTAAATGTGATTGTGTATCTTACGTATTTGCCTTATATCCTGGCAGCCTGTCTGGGGTGTACCCAGCCTTTTACATCTGCTACTAACCTCGCGCAGGAATAAGAGGGTATAATAAATGGATGGCCGCACAGAATTGTATGTGGTCTGTTATGACAATTACATGAAAATAACTCAATTTAAATGTGCAGAAATGTAATATGTTACAATTTGTGCTTTGAGGGCAAGAAAGAGGAAAATGCCAGCCATCTAACTGTGATAATTTTGTATACAGTGTGCAGCAGCAGTTGAAGTGACAGATGGCGTGTGGCTGTGTGTGAGAAGGTTTGTTAAGGTGCGTTACAGTAATGTATGTGACAGATGCGGGTGGCAGCAATACCTTGACAGGTCAGAACACATACATAGCCCCATAACAGCAGAGCTTTAGTTAAAATATTTTATATATCACTGCCCTAATGCATTAATTACCCTTTACAAATCTGCTCTGATTTCATGAAGCTGTAGAAGCTACACTGAATGAGGAATGCATGACTAAATGTAAAAAATTGCTCCATTTATATCCCAAAAGTAAAACAACAAGGGAAAAGAGGTTCACACCCTTTACACATGACATTTATTCTCATAACCTTGGGTCCATTTCCCAACAGTGTGGTTGTCAAACAGCACAAGTTCCTTTGGAAGAATTATTGTTGGCGAAACTGTATAGAACATTAGTAACCACCAGTGAAAGTCAGGTGCAGCTCTGGACAGGTATGGCTCCTCCTCACATGATGACAGCCTATCACACATAATGAGTTAGCCTTGGTCATGTTTGTTATTGTTAACATGCAGAGAGGAACTGAGAGGAACTCGAACAGGTGACTACCTATACAGTTTATCCGTCAAATTTTAACATAATCTATTGTGAAATATTAGTATAAGTTACGCTACAGTTTTTGTTCGGATTAACTTAAAAATGCAAAATCTAATGTTACACAAAGATAAATAGTGACCTAATGAAGTCCTTTACTACAAAATCGCAGTACTAGCTCATAGTACAACAAGGTAATGACCATGAGACCTAAAACTGAAGGCACGGTAAACTACATTTTTCCACTGTGTACTCTCGTATTGTCTTTATCTTTGAATGTGTTCAAATCTGTCTATGCACACCTAGTCAAAAGTAATATTTTAATGCATTCTGCTGTATGAAACCAATATATACATAAGCTGCGGAATTACAAGTAATATCATCAGAAAGTGACATTATGTTATTGGTTTCTCCCGGCCCACCTCTCCAGAGACCCCAGGTTTTATTTCTGGTAATGGTACTTCTGGCTTGGTTATGAATTTCCACAAGCACAACTGTCAGTTTCCCTTGTTTGGGGTTAAAATACCTGTTACATAGTATGATGGATAAATACCAAACAAGGTTTAAGATGTAGGTCCAATAGCATCTTTATTTGCCATGTTTACAATTATGCTTGAATGATTCCAAATATTTGCTCACAACAATAGTGGTAAGGCTTCCCACTGCAATTTTAATATCATGAAGCAAACTCACTGAAGAAAACTATTCTTATTTATACTTGTGGTAAAATGCTGGTGTAATAGCACAGTGCCCAACATGCTGAGAAAAAACGCAATCACTGGCACTCCTCCGGTTAAACTAATACCACCTAGAGGTGAAAATCCAGAAAAAGCAAAAATGTGAAATTCCAGCCCAAACTGAATGCTTTTACGGCTCATCATTTACACTTGAAAGAAACTGATGGCCCTATTTTCCTGAAACTTGGTGTAAGTATAAATGCAAGTGCAATCTCTAAGCACAAGCATACGTGGGGTTTAAACAACATATTCTGCAATTTGGGTGGCCATTAGCACAAACAAAATTTAAGTGCAAAAATGTGTGCCGGCCTAAAAAAAGGGTCTTGAATGTTGTTACTAGACTGATGGCATTTTCTCTGAAACTCTTGCACACTTATAATGGAAGTTTTAACAACAAATCTTGTTTGGGTGTTTTAAAATGAGACCCATACATATATCTCTTTTTGTCTACTTATGAATAACAATGTGAGCTTCATTCACCTTATACCAAGTCCCATAGCCTATCGATCGTTGGAAGGGCACTATTCTACAGGAGTTCCGCATGGGGAAGTGTATTGACTGCAGGGGGCTGTTGTGTGTTGCAACATTAAGGAGAAAAGATGAGTGTGTCTGTCCCGTTATGATGGATGGCCATGGGCTGCGGAGGAGCTAATTGGCTCTTGATGAGGCTGGTGTTGCAGAGAGAAAGCGTACCAGGCTAGATTAGCACATTAGCAGGGTTAATCAATAAGGAAATTAAGGTGTGCTGTTTCCCTCTCCCTGTTTCTCTGTTCTGTTCTGTTCCCTACACTTCTTTTTCTTCGCTGTCGCTATTCTGCTGTGCTCAAGTACTCATTCTGCTTACATAACATAATGTTTAAAAAGTCTACAATTTATCAATCATATTGGATGACCCAAATCTTTATGAGGCAAATTTCTATCACGTTACAGTAAGCAGTGTCAAACTACTTTTTGTGAAGTGTAAAGTTTTTCAAGTGGGTGAAGTTGTTTTTTTATTTTATTTGTTGTTGTTTTAATAAAACAATGTGGTGATTGTTTGTTTTTTAGGTATGGTAATAGGTATGGGGAGGAAGGAAAAAAATGTAGGGCTCTTGTACAAAAATATATTCAGATAGACATATAATGTTATTTTTAATTTGGATTGTATTCTGGTTTTGAATTCCACTTGCCATGTGATAGCTTGCGAAAACACAATCATGCATTTACTCTCATATAGGATATGAAAGATTCCCAAGATGCACCATAACTGGCATTTGGACACCCCAGGAAACCACAGCAAGTTAGAGTTCCCCATCAGATGCAGATTTTTTGCCTATGCACATCAACTGGATTTTACCAAATAGCTATATGTTGTCCATTTAACAGACATTGATTTCAAAAGAACCATAGACATGAGATCTCATCACATCATCTGATAGCCATGTAACACAGATGGATAGTGAGGGAGGTGTCACATTGGTGATGCTTTTCTCCAGTTCCCCTATATTCTTAGTGAAACCCCCTGTTCCTTTTATTCATATCAGTCCATATGGGTTGTGCAGTTTGAAGGTTTGAGGATATTGGTGACAGTTTGCCACAAATGTACACTCAAAAGTGTGTCCTCTCCCTTCAGTATGCATGTAGGTGCACAGTTATGCAGTTCCAATAAAGGTTGAAGGCCAGGAGTTGGCCTTTACAGTCTTACTGGAAGCAACTGTGAAACTGTAAAAACAGTATTAGATAAAACACACCAAATTCAGTGATAGTAAATACAAACCAGAAAAGATGAGATACCATAAACAAGAGTTAGACCAAAGGTGTCTCATCAGTAAAAGTACAACATTAAGTCTCCATAGGAATTGCAACACAGTAGTTAATCTATTAAACATATACATGGAGTCCACAAGAGTAGAGTAAAAAAAGTAAAACAATAACAGTTGGCCAAAGATGAAGTTAACAGTTACCTAGAATGTTGCATTATTAGTAGCACATCAGCCTCAAACAGCTAGTATAATTGCTAGCCACTATGCACTAAATTGATTGTAGATAAACTAATTTAATCTCAAATTAAAACAGTCACCAAATAGGTATAAGAAATGGAGCACCGACAGCGGTATTTCAAGGGTGAATGAAAGATGCCTGTCAATATTTGCTTGGTCACAGATCTGACAAAAGTCTTGATGTAACAATGTCAGTTAAACTGCAACTGTGCCAGTAGGAGTTGCTACTAGCAACAGAATATTTAACTAAAAGTAACCGCTGGTGGCAGAATCAGTCATTCCCAGGAATTGCCTGGAGTCCTGTTACAGAGCCCTTGAGCAAAGCACTGAACCCCCTATCTGTTTTCTAAGTCACTTAACAAATGGTATACTAATTAATAACCAGTTAATAGGGGTTATAAAAACATGACAGAACCACATATCTAAAAAAAAATTCAGAAAGAGTGAGATGAGCAGTGGCGCAGTATTCTAATTTAAACTCTCGCTGAACCCTGCATTTAAATTCTTTTGAAATCCTCTCCAGCCCCGTCATGCAATTTTAAACACGTCTATACAATGGTTGCCGCCTTTCATGTCTATCAGCATATCCTCTTTTTCCACATATTGTAGCATATTTCAAAAATAGATTTTGCTGAATTTTTCATCCGGTTTCGTCCTACTTGTTTTTTTTTTTTTTTAAACTTTGTTTCATTTTACATATTCATCCAACACCTTTTTGTGGACCACTGCTCCCACACTCTCTCACACAAGCACTCATTCTCCTCTTGGCTCTCTTCCTCCCACATATGTATCTATCAGCTTTTTTCTTTCCACCCATGAAACCGTATATCTTGCAATGAGGTGTAATATGTGTGTGATGTATGGGACAGTTTGCCTGCATGTGTGTGTGTGTCTTTATGTTTATGTATATACACATTAGACCCCATAAGATATGGCAGAATTTTTGACTTTAATGAAAACATCATGTCATATTACACAGATTTCTGGGTTGTGCTTTCTGTGTTTAAACCATGAAATAGAAAAAAAGTGATGTGTTTTCAAACCAGGTACAACACCTGCAAACACACCTTATAGGACACAAAAAAGTATTTGGAAATATACAGCATGAAAATGAATACAGAGGACTAGTGCAACACACAGCAGCCAACTACACAGAACCAGAAGGACATGACCAACATGGATCAGACTGTAGATGGAAAAACAAGCTATAGTTTGGGAGTTTTGTTCAGGATGAAAGCCTAACTGAATGGGTTAGTGGAGGATTTCACACCTTAAGTCATTGAAATAATCTGGAGAGGCACCAGGTTATTTGAGGATGCTGAGAGAGATGTCAGTGTCAACATTTTCTATATTCAATGAAGAGCTGGAACAAACTGATACAGAATGATACTGTCAGAAAGTGTGGAATAAAATGATTTTCCAACCTTACTACTCAACCTCAACACTTCACTCATGTGAATGGTTTAATGATATGTGGAGACATGCGTGGCAGGCAGGCTTTGACAAAACCAGTGGGGAGGGGATCAAACTGACAGGTGGTAGATTTAGAGTTATGAATGAGCTCAGAGATCTACAGTAGGTCTCTGGTCATGGGTTGAAGTCAGAGTGGGAGTCTTGGGGCGTTCGTCTAGGCTAGCATACCAAATGCCATTCGTGAATTGTTTTCTTTATTTACAAAAATCATCAACATCATCTGTGCTTTTTCCAGCACAGATGATGTTGGAGCATGTGAAGGATGTAGCAGTATTGTAGTGGCCATGCATTAGGAATGTGTGAGTAAAAAAGACAATCATCAATAATGATTACATGGTGACTAGTCTATTTAACCCATGCTAAGGCAGCTTAATTTAACGGATACATATCTCATTAATGCAATCCTTTCTAATTATCATCAGGATGTGCTACTCAGTACTCAGTTCTGTCTTTACACATCACTGATTATTTCTCTGTAACTCTGTGGTGAACAAAAAGTGGAATCAAATGAAAATAAGAACTGTGGAATTCTGATTTGGAGGTGGTAGAGCGCCGATGATGAGGAGACTGAGAACAGGTGAGTCTTCCTACAACAACTAAACTCATTTCCAGTGTTTTTCAACCTAAGTCATATTTTCCTAATTGTGGCCATGGGTCACTCTACCACCTCCATTGTAGAGATTCAGGAAATGTGACTTTGTAACAATGTAAGCACCGCAATCCTCCTAAAGCTTTTTGAGAAAACTTACATTTTACATAAATCATTTCAAATGCTTGTCTGAAACACAGAAATAAGCTCCTAGGTTAGTCATTACAGCTAACTGCATTGAGAACTACTTCCAAGGCATCTTGCAGGTTTACCAAAGTAGTATTAATTTGCAGTAATAACAAACACTTGCTATTTTTCGTCTTGTATATAGCATGATTCTACTACAACAGACATAAACAGATATTACAAAAATATCTTGAAATGCTCAGATTGTTTTGTAGGGATTATATTATAACTAACAATGACCAAAAAATGCAAATTTTACTCCTGATAAAAACTACAATGCCCAGCTGTTTAAGGGAATTGTTATTGTTGTTATTATTTTAAATTAAACTAGATATTCTTGCCCTGTTTTTCATCTTCAGAAGGAATAAATTGGCCACAGACAGGGTAGGGAAGTCAGGAAATACATAGAGATACAGACTAATGCGTTGTTGGTTTTGGTCTCTTCATGGGATTTTTTGACAACAAGAAAAGCCATAGGTTTCCATCAGCATGAAAAAAAAGGTTTTGCTATAATACCAGCATGCTATAAGCAGGAGGTGAAAATTGCTGCCGCTCTACTCTATTCTAACCTGTTCTCATTCCCAGGTCATACAATGCCATCTCAATAGATACATGAAAGGTGTCCTGATATACTTTTATTACCGATGTGTACGAGTAGACTGGCCTGCAACACCAGCATCATTATTCACATACTTGCTTGAGAACTCTGTGTTTATCTGGAGGATTAAAAAGTCAACTATGGGGCAGATTAGGGCCTAATCATCCCTGGCCGAAAACAGAATATCTTCCTTGTAAACTTCTGCTTTTGCACAACCTAAACAAAAAGCAATGGCGACACTCGAGGAGGTTACAATATTGTCGATGTTGAGATCAGGGCAGGAAAAATAACGGCAACACTGGCGATGGTATGTTAGGCCCTTAAATCAAGGATGTTGTGATGATGGCGAGTATATTTCTTTCATACTGTCAATGAGAGAAATTGATGACGAGAAACACCATCAGTGTTTTCCCCTTTTGCTCCGATCCAGTCAGTGCAACAGAGGCTTGCCATCACCCATTCTAACAACTAGTGTCAGTTTTCAAGCCTTGTCAGCGAGCTTCAAAGTGGGTTCTGCAACGGCTGGCAGTATAGTCAGTGGGGTGTGCACAGCAGTATGAACAGCTCTAAAAGATGAGCTTTTGGCCTTCCCAAATGAAGATCAGTGGAAACAAACTCAGAAAGATTTCTACTGTTTGTCCAACTACCCAAACTGAACAATAGACGATCAGGATTCACATGTGTGGACATGTGCCGACGCTCAGAGCAACTGCTCCGGCTGTATATTCACTCCAATATTAAGCTGACCGCGGCGCTATAGGATGCTGTGATCATCAGTCCCATTGGAGAACAGAGTAAGTGTTTTCATCACTGTTAATTCGCATGTTAAGGTTTTCTTTTAATGATATCCCCAACATTTCTCACCACAAAAACACGAAAGTGTCCTTGATAATTCAACAATATGACAGGTTAATATTATGGCCATCAGTTTTAATTATTTCTCCTTCGATTTTGAGAAATAATGTTTTTTTGTCAGTTTTGGATAGCGGAAGGCTAGGCTACATTACCCATGATAATCAGCCACTGTTGCTTTGGAGACGAACCCAGTCTGCTTTGCGTTTCCTGTTACAAACCATAATGTATTTCAAAATGATTAAGACCCCCTTCACACACACACACACACACACACAAAACGTTGGAGTGCTATATTTGACGACCTTATCTGGTTATGTCAGGATACTGCATGCTTGGAAGCCCTTTTGACCCTCTATGTGCAGATATAAATGTACTTCTTACATCTTCTTTCATTAGCGACATACTACATTTAACTGTAATCTTGCAACACGTGGATCCACGGATATTATATTTATATATGATTTGTCTCGTTGTGTAAGAGATAATTGTGTGCAAATAAGCAAAAACAAGCAGTATGAATGAATGACTTGTTCATGAATTAACTTTTATTATTTATTATCATGAACTTTATTATCCTGCCTTGTCTATACTATGGCCAGTAGTCAACAAAATGCCATAGGCTATGTTTTCAAATTAGAAACATCAGTATCGGTGTTTAAGGTGATATGATCACTTTAATTATCATTAAGGGAAGAAACCAGATTGCAAAGATACCTAAGCATATAAGTATATCCAGCATCTGACAGGAATGCACAGGCTACTTTTTACACAACCCTGGAGATTCTTTGTATTTTTATGATTGTTGGGTATGGGATTATATGTCAGTATGACTGTTTTATTAGATAATGCAAGCATACAAAGAATGTGTCTTGACATTTGCTCCCAAAAGCACAACACAGAACAATACAAATAGACAAAAGTAAGGTAATAATAATGAAATAAAGGAATTTTAAAATCTATTTACAGAATGAATATAATAGTTTTGAAATGGGATATAAAACATGAAATTAAATTTTGACTATACAAAGATAAGGCCTGTAATAAAGCACATGGTGTGTGTGTGTGTGTGTGTGTGTGTGTGTGTGTGTGTGTGTGTGTCAAGGGGGCAACTCCATGAACACACCCAAAATCAGTTTGAAATAAACAAACAGTTTCGTAACAGATAAATCAAAGCAGACTGGGTTCGTCTCCATAGCAACAGGATCATGGGTAATGTGGCTTAGCCTTCTGCTATCCAAAACTGCCAATAAAAAACTTTACATCTCAAAATAGAAGGAGAAATAATTAAAACTGATGGCCATAACATTAACCTGTCGTATTGTTGAATTATCAAGGACACTTTCGTTTTTGTGTTGAGAAATGTTGACAGTATCATTAAAAGAAAACTGGGAACATGGGAATTGGCAGTGAGGAAAATACTTCTACCTCAGTTCTCCAATGGAACTGATGCTCACAGAGTCTTATAGCTCCGGGGTCTGAATGAACGGCCAGAGCAGTTGCTCTGAGTGTCTAATATTGCCGCGGATGGGTTTACATTGGACTTAGTTTAAAGCCTGGTGCTTCTTATAATGTATGAGATGCTGAGGGGCGAGACATAGCGTTTGTATTTGACAACCTGGCAATGACAACGGGTTGGGACATCGGGCCATATGGCTGTGACAGTGAAGCTGGGGTGTTCTCAAGAGGCCACAAGCTTCTTGTGCCACCTCCATCTACTCTGTCTGGGAGTGGAGTCCTGAGCCTTCCTTTGTTTGTGGCAGATGAAGCCTTTCCACTCTAGGTAAGCCTGACGCGACCATACAGCACCTTGGTGGATGAAGGGGATGTGCCTGGAGAATGGAGGCATGGGGAGTTTTGTTTTCCTCACTGCTGATACACTTGTTTGATTAATCAATTAGTTAATCAATAGAAAATGCCTAGCCATTTTGATAATCAGTTAATCATTCAAGTCAATTTTTAATGCAAAAAGTGTCAAACATTGTTTGGTTTCAGCTTCTCAAATGGGAGGAATTTGCTGCTTTCTTCTGTTTAATATCATTGTAAATGAAAATTCTTTGGGTTTTTGACTCTTAGTCGGACAAAACAAGCAATTTAAAGAAGTCACCTTGAGCTCTTGAAATTTTTGATGGATGGATATTGTTCATTTTCTGACATGTTATAGACTAAGTGATTAAGCAATTAATTGAAAAACAATCTACAGATTAATCAATGATATAAATAACAGTTGCAGCCTTTGTTTTGATAGTGCAATATTTGTAGCTACTTTGTACACAGGTCCAGTCCAAGTTTTCCCCACAAGTAGTTGTACTAATTGTGGTAATTATTTTACTCCAAGCTGTCTGACATTATCATATATATATAGTGAGTAAAATAAGCCAAAGTCTGCATGTTTTGTAATGACTGCAGCATTCCATCAAAAGGCTACAACACAATTATACAGTAAATGATGATTATTTGTTTTTCAACGACAACATGGAGTGTAATGTCCCAGCTTCATTTGTGTTTTATAGTCAGTTAAGAAATGTGTAGATGGCCAATGAGGCCAACAGCCGTATTTACTTCCCATGTTTTCTGTCCTCTGAACTCGTAAACAAATCAGTGACAGTCAAACTCATGGGCATACTGTCTCTTTGTAGGTAGAGTTAGAGACACAGAAAGCAGTCATGTGTTTATCCCCGACACATGGCAGCAGAGCTGAGAGCTCTCCCCAACCACGGTGTTCTTCCTTGGTGTCTCTCAAGCTCTCTCCTTTGGAAACTCTGAAGTACAGAATGTTTTGTATAAAACAGATGTCTTAGTGAGATGGTAACATTAGTGTGAATCTGGTTTACTGATCCTGTACTTCACATACGTACCTCTAGGGCCTGTAAGGCCTGAGTGCTGGTATAAGTTGCCAGGCTGAGAAAGCCGAACATGGCAAAGCAGGGTTGTTGTGTAGTGGTGCAAGCCAGCAGACCTGGAAAACATAAAGGCAAAGCTCCTTGAAAAACTCCCATTTCCATATTTTTTACTCAAGTAGGGCCATATATGTAATACTGTCTTGCCAAAGGTTAAGTAAGGGACGGTAACAAGCCCTATTAAAACAGCTATGCAAAAAAATAAAAAATAACACAAGCATAAAAACATTGCATTATTAAGAAAGTTCTTTACTCCGTTGTCAACATTTTTAACAGTGACACTTTCTTTGTTGCATTGGCTCTATAATTTAGCAATTAATTAAATTATTACTATGGTGTTTAAGCAAAAGTTAGTTAAATGTAAATACGGTAATTACGTATCAAACATCAAGCATAAGAGTGACTATTAATGTTAAATATATATGAGAAAAGTGGTCTTGGCATTCATTTCTATGGTATCACTGGTGACATCACATATAATAATATCTAGCCTTCCATTATACAAAACTGATGGAAACAGATTTCCCAGGAATGAAGTTGAAGTTATCATATGTGATGGCCATAGCATAAACCAATCGAACAATCGTATTGTTAGATTATCAAAGAGGCGCTCATGTTTTTATGTTGAGGAATATTGGGGATATCATTTAAAAAAAACAACTTGAATGGAATTGGAATTTACATAAGGAAAATACACTTCCAGATGGCGGGTCATCCCACACAGTCCCTTATTTAGGTGTCATGCCTCGGGTCTCTAATGGGATCACAAAGCTCAAATCAAAAAGCATCCAATATTGCCAGGGTGTGTTAACATTAGGGTCAATGGACGGCTGTAGCAGTTGCTCTGGGTGTTTAATATTGCCAGGAGTGGGTTAAAAGGACCTGTAGTGCTATTTATCCATCCAGATTGTTTTGGTGTGAGTTGCAGAGTTTTGGAGATATCGGCCATAGAGATGTCTTGCATTTTCTGAATATAATGAATATTATATAATCACCGGCTTGCGGTGCTCAATGCACCAAAAATACATTTGAAAAACTACTACTACTATTGCTACTACAGGTAAGAGGGAAAATATGGATTTTTGATTTTGGGGTGAACTGTGCCTTTTTAACATTGGAGTCAATTTAAAAAAGGCGGTGTGTCACTATACAGGTGCCGAAGGGTACCTTTCGTATGTCTGGGAATGAGAACGGGTTGTCCATTCACATAGTGTAGTATGCTGGAATTATGCGCTGCAGAGCTTCTTATAGGTAATAAACAACATGCATGTAAAAATGTCACTCCATTTTGACACATATACACAAAAACACCCACTCACTCCACAAGAAAAATCCTCACCACTTTAAAAGGATACAGATAGAAAAAAAGGTAAACGGACTATCTGAATTCATGTCTATTCACAGTTAGTAAGATCAGAGAAGCCTTCATTATTTTGAAGAACCATGGTGGGTCCTTGGGGAGTCACCTGACAATAGAGGTGGAAGGTCTTACTGGGGCATTTCAAAGGTTCACTTCTAGAGGAGAGATGGCGGAAATCAGAGATCAAGACTCCTCTGAGACATCTCTCATTTAGGAATGACCAATATATGTTTGATGAATTTAACAAAACAACCTCAACTCAAGGTCCACTCATTCATGTAGGAGAATCAACTACTTTAATGAAATTATTACACTTTAATACACTTGTTGGGGCACCACCCGGTAAACCGGGAAACAATCTTAGATTGATTGTCTTGAGAAGGATTAAATTCTTTTTACTGATTAAATGAGGACATATATTTATAGCTAAATGACGAATAACTGAATAAATGAAAGATTAATAAGGTATATGATGAAGAAAATAACAAACACAATAGAAGAAATTGCAGATATTGAGTGATGAAATAAACCTGATCTTACTGGCAAAAGTGAAGCGAGGTATTTGATCTGATTATACAGACGACTCCAAGATGCTAACATAATGCTATTAACAATTAACTTCTCTAAAAAGGAATTCATGTATTTTATTCGACATCAACTCTTTATCACAGCAAAACCGTGGTTTAGCCTACTATTTTGAAGCGCTGGCAAAGCTTTCTGACGTGGTGGGCAGGGCTGAATCTGCCATGCGGAGGAAGGTGCCGGATACTGCCTGTGGTTCAGACTCCGTGATTTAGGAGGTCGCTCCCAGGTGAGACCGTGAAAGCAGTTGGTCACCAAGCTGGAGCGGTCTCCTGGCCAGTCTGGCGGTCTCGTTTCAGGGCCGAAGGCGAAGGTCCAGGCCAAGACGCTGCTGGCGCCGTTAAAAATAAAACAACTGTTGAGCTCAGATGTGAGGACCAGCCTGAAGCTGATATGTGAAACTGTGAAACTGGTTTCGTCCATTTGCCAAAGAAGGAGTTTTGGGTGTGGAGGAAGGCTTTCGCACTGAAAACTCTATTCCTTTGTTTGAAACTTTTAGCATGGCTCTTCATGTTTTCTAACTCTAGTGAATTTAATTTAAGTTTTACATGCAAAATATCACATACCCATCATCACTATGGCCATACAATCATGATTTGAGACATAAAAACAGCATAGTGGTTATAAAAAATTCAGAGAAAAATTATTTCAGCAGATCATTCAACCATTTATCTGAAACTTTTCATTAACGTTAACATACATTTTTAACACTACTAAGTGGCATAAGGTTAAACAACACAGTTGTATAACAGTATAATAACTACAATATTAAACAGATTCATTCATTCATAATAGTGATGGTTGCAGAGACTTCTGTCTGTTGGTCAGTATGTGGCAATGTTGTCACCTGGTATACAAGAGGTTAACTCCCTAAATTGATAACTTGTTCATTTCATGTCCTACAACAATAAAAGTTGGGTTACACATCAAGGAAACGTGCTGATTAATGTTAGCTGGATTATTGATTGGTTATATAGCTAATTCACATTGATTCAGACAAAGCAAGAATATCACAGTTATTTCACTTAGGAATGTACTTTGAACCTTTACGATAGGTGAACCTTATCTCAGACCACATCAGGGGGTGAGAGAAGAAAGAGTGCATTGGTTTGCATGTTTTCCTCCTTTAGTTAAACTAATCCAGAAAAAAAGAATGCTGCTCAAGGCTTCCATATGGAACAGCACTTTAAAATGACTATTTCTTATATTCCCAGTGATTTAAACCAGTGATAGCTAACAATTTCATAAGATTTATAAGCCGTTTTATTCAAATAGAATAAATAGTAAACTGAAATATAAAATGGAAGCCTTCCAAAACCAATATGTAAAACTTTACAGATTATAGCTTGTCTTTCTAAAAACCTTGTCTCTGGTGGATTGGCTGTCTCCCTGCTGACAGTCAGCACCCATTGTGATTGGCTTCTGCTGTGATGACTTCCTGTCAGGTTGACCCTTGTGTGAACCGGCTGCTTTGCATTTGCACAATACCAAGATGACAGCTCATTAGCACACTAGGTTCACAGGGTCCCTCTTTCCCTCCTGCTCTCTGTCTCCCTCCCACTCTCTCTTTTTCTCAGACACTATCTATCAGTAAAGTAGTCTAATGACTGGAGTGACCCTGTAAGTGAGGTATCAGGTTTTTGTTTGTGGTTTTAGTCATGTTAAAGTCTTAGTTCTACTTTAGTTGGGATTAATTGAAATCTTGGGTCATATTTTGAAACCACTTTATCAGGTCTTGTGGCTCTCCGGTTCACTTTGACATGTTAACCATTTAATCCGGAGCTCTAGTTACATTTTGCAAAAACAGCTGTCAAGTAATCTCAAGAAAACTAATACCACATTAACAAATGATACATTAACATGTCCTATGTCCTTGGCTGCAGACAATAGCTTGACTTCCATTGTTTCAGCAAGTTTATCTTAGGCATTAAACTATGAGGACATACTGGTCAAGTTTTTATAACAACACCTTGTCTGACAAATTAGTCATGTAATTGTCTAAAGTCCCTCTGATGGAACAGCGATGCTTCCTATTTAAACAATGCGGCTGTCTATACGGGCCATATAACGACTGATGCATCATTATATTTTTGATCATCATAGCCTCACTAAACAGTACAATCTGCTAGGGCTTTTGTTCTGAATTTAGTAGTATTATATGTATATTGTCTTGAATCATAAATGTTGCCATTTTAAACTAACTTAGTAGTTTTAAATCACCACTTTTTTAATGTTTCTCATATTTCATGTACATTTTATCGACACCAATATACTTCCTTGCCAGTGAAAAATGTATATTTTTCTGATAAATCTAGTTTCTGTAAATGAGCATTCATGGTCAGCAAACCTAACCTGGATAAATAAAGGTTATAGAATGAGTGATGCAGCAGTAAAGGTTAGAGAAGCTGGCTTCAGATGGCAGATGGCGATCGATCTCCAGATGGGAGCAGAAATGAAAGACTGCTCTGTGGCTGATAGATCAGACTTTGGTCCTACTGGGTTTGTTTCCAGGTGTGAATGTATGTGACTGTGAGTGTCAGTGCTTTCCAAAAATAGAGCATTGCTGCTCAGAATATCTACCCAGGTTAAATGAAGGTCAAATTATATGCATTGGCACACCATTTAATATTGCCTACCATCAAGATGTAGAGCTCCGAGAAGAAGTTTTTTTCAATTTAAAGTTGTTTTTTTTTCTCACACATGAGACAATGCTACTTGCCTAGCATCACTCATTGTAATGTACATTATGTTGCAATAATAGTAAGTAAGCTAACCAGTGGGACAATCTCCCCAAACTAATTTGTGAATGTCTTTCTTTCCTCCCTTTCTCTTCCCTGACAAACTCTGTGCCTTCCTCTTTTCCTCTTATCCCTCTCTTCCTTTCCTCCCTCCCATCATGTCTGATGGGTTTTACCATCTCCCGAGACTCCAGGTTGATTGACAGGTGGGAATTAGCCATGTGTAAACACTTCACGCATCCATTTGCATCCCATCATCGCTGGCATCAATGATCTCAAACACCCTCCACCCCCACTGGTCCTTTGCACATTGCCATTTCTGCTGTTTCCTGCATTTTTACTGTTGGTAGGAGAGAGAGAGAGAGGAATGGAGAGAGAGAGAGAGAGAGAGAGAGAGAGAGAGAGAGAGAGAGAGAGAGAGAGAGAGAGTTTGGGCATGGTGGGGGTCCTGTAAACAGTTTGACTGAGGGTCACCTTTCTAGATGGAAAGGAGATAATAGACAGTCTCGGAGAAGCTGCTTTGAAAGTTTTTAGCCCCAGAACTCAGATAAAAAACAACCAGTTGTTATATACTGTGCAGGTGGAAAGTAGAACAGTGATACGTTTTTAATTGTTTTGATTACCAACACAATGGGGTTAAGTGTTGACTTTTTGAGTATGTGCAACACTATACTGGGTAAACAAATCTCTGAGTGGTCTGGACCACTTGTAATACAATACACACAAATAGCAAAAAAAAAAACAAAACAAAAAAAACTGATGTTGGGAATACCAGATTAGTAGTTGTTAGTAGTAAAATTAGTAAAAACTGGTTCTTAGTGTGTTACTGTGATTACATTTTTCTGCAACAAGTAATGGCTTACAATTTCAAATTTAGTAACTACATTAGACTACAGTTACTCTCTTATACTAGTAATGCTACTTTGACACTTTTGGATTAGCTTGTTTAACGTCCGAAGGTTAATATTATTTTTATCTCTGTGCGTTCTGTAGACTTGTCTGGGAAGTATTAGTTTGGAACAGGGACTATAGGTGGCTAGCCTCCATCAAAGGAGGTAGAATAAGCCTGCTGGTAACTCCAGTGTTGTCTTATGTGAACATTTTGTCTTCTTACCTGGCTAGCTAACCACTGATAAACTGTGTATGAACCTACAGTAGCAGCTTCACTGTGAGGACCGGACTGCAAGTGTTGCGTGCAGTCGAGTCAAGTCAGTTTTATTTATATAGCCCAATATCAAAAATCACAAATTTGCCTCAAGGAGGTTTATAATCTGCACAGCATACAACACTCTCTATCCGTAGACCCTCAATTTGGATAATTGCAATATGGAAAATCAGGATGACAATATCCTACCAAGGTTGAGCTAGCTGCTATTGTTAGTAAATGCCACCAAACCGTAGGCTGGATCCTTGTTAAATCATAATGTCTCGTTTTCGATTTCCACACCTGCTAAATGCAGAACAAACTGGAAAAAAGGTACAGTAGTCTTAAGAATTGCAGGTTAGCAGTTGTGCTTTTGACACAGTTTTGTATTGCCATCCTGCTATTTCTATTTTGTCCCTCACCAGGAGAGGTGTTCATGCCGGTTGAATTCAGGCAGCAGTGTTATTGATCTGCAGTCATTTTACTCACCAAGTTCAAAGTTATTGATTACACCACAGAAGGTTGTCCACTCAACAAGGGGAAACTCTGAATCCTGGAGGCAAAAATACAGTGAGACAACATAGGAAAACATCCACAAAGTCAGACACCACACACTATTAATATCAAATGCTTTCATTCCCAGTATAGACACATTAATAGGTCAATTTTCTTTCAACAGGGAACAATACTCTGATCAACAACAGGCATCTCTCATCTACACATGCATGGCCATCTCACCGGTACATACACATGCACACAACCTGAGAGAATACATAATAGGCTCTAAAAGACAAATAAACGGATCAAACTGGACTTCAGGTTTCATTTCCTTATATATTTTACTTGCTTTTTTCCCCCATGGGTACTGTATGTATATTACTATAAATGTGTGCATGCCATGTGTCCAAGTGTGATGTTTTAAGAGGTTGTAGTCATGCATGTGTTTAAGTATAGGAAGCCCAGAGTTTTATAGCCCTATTATCCTCACTCTGATAATATGAACAAACCATTACTTTCACTAGCCCTGACATTAATGCCCAAATGCGCATTAATTAACTCAGACACTAAACCGGACGCATGAGCAGCTTTGCAGTAACACATATACACACTTAGAGTAGATGTGTATATATGTGTATGTTAATTTGTGCTTTACCCCTCTTGCAGCATATAAACATGTAGTGTATATACACATATTTTGATAATTAAAAAAAAATATTAATCATTTAATTAATCCAACTGAAATTAGATATTTTTTTGTGTTATATTATTTTGTCAGCCCTTATCATCAAAGCTTACCCATGCAAAAAACAGTAAACTGTTATGGAAATGAGAAGGGAAAGTGCAGAGAGAAATGTAAAGTGATGCCTGAGCCATTCCATTAAGCTTCAGGATGCCTGTATTATATGCACAAATTAGTGCCTTACCCTTAGCACGAATGAACTTGTGCATTGAGTATTTCTCATAAACAAGTGAAAATTAAAATATCCACTTGAGTGAGTTTTGTAGCTGTACAAGCAGTGGTATCTTGTTTTGGCTTGTATTGCACCATGATAAGGCTTATCATGGTGCAATACAGCCTTATGTATAAATCAAGCCATGGCACACAAGCTGCACTCGCATTCTTTTTCTGATACACAAGCATGCCTGTGCTCCCTTGTCGGGAGACAGTTTCAGCTGCCAGAGTACTGAGAGTTTGAGCACGTCCTAATGACTGACAAGGAAGCAGCAGTTCATGCAAATCATGCAGTGGTACCGGAGTTGAACCCCTGCATCTGTCTTGCTGATTTCACATCTGCACTGCTCACAGTACCAATTACAACAGCCCTTCTGTGTGCATATGCGTGTGTGTGTGTGTGTTTGTGTGTAAGTGCACTGAAGTTTGAGTACATCTGTACTATTGCTATCAATTTGCCATATATAACCTAAAAACTCAAACAGTTTAAAATATGTCTTCTTTTATGCAATGAAAAAATGTGTTTGTATTGTCAGCTCAGAAACCATCAAAATCAGTATATAACATTTCTGGTTTACGGGGACAAAAGCGATTTGTTACAGTAAGCTGACCGTGGTGTGTTTTTTAGGGTTTTTTCATTGTCGGGGGCTAGTCACACCGAGCCATGCTGTGAACTGCCACAAGCAGTTGAGCCGTGCTGGCACAGTGCGAGTGTTTTCCACTGCACCGCACATCAAGGTAAAGTTGTCTAACTTGATGATGTGTTGGAGGTGTGCTAGTCACAAAACACAGTAAGAGCCTGTCACCTGCAGCCCTTTTCAGCTCACTGTGGCTGTTTCTGTTTGTACTACTCCTCCCTGCAAAAAACTGATCTGCTGATCAAATAGCACAGAATATGTCCATATCTGGTTGATTTTTATTGAAGAATAGCACTGCTAATGAAGCTTTACTAACTTGGTGACAAACACATTGCATTTCTTATACCTTCTTCACAATAAAAGCATCCCACCGGTTCACCAGTAACTTAACAAAGCTCTGATATGGCTGAAAGTGATCAGTAAACAGTAAAATAAGGCATCATGTTTGCCCCCACTATTGACACTTTCAAATCCTGCCCCCAGACCATGTCTTTTAGCTTTTGGGGCTACATTATTACCTATCAGGTATGCACTTAAGCTTTGTTAAGCCCCTTTTAGAGAATTTGCACAGGTACTTTGGTCGAATAGATTTTTCCCACTTCAATGACACACATTTTTGATTTGATTCCATTGCTCCATCCCCGTAATTTTAGTTACTGACAAAGATTATTACTCCACTCTAGAACTATATATTTTTCTGCAATATGACTGTATTTCAGAAATTCAGAAATGTTTAAATTACATAAATGGCATAAACAAATATCAGACATCGGAACCCTGATATATGCTGATATCAGTTACTGTCATGGCTACTTTTACTGTCCAGCTAGATGAACATCGCTTCTTACAGATTTTTCCACTAACCTTGATGGCTGCACAATTTCTCAGACCCATAGAGCTAAGAATCTGGGAATAGTATTCCATCCTCTCTCACATTTGAGCCACACATCTAGTATATATAATACACCTTCCACCTTTGTAAAATAGCTTAATACACCCCATTTTCTCAAAATCAGACATTGAAATCCTTGTACATGCCTTCATAACATCTAGAATAGACTACTACTGCACTTTTCTCTGGCCTACTTAAGACAGCAACAAAAGGTCTCCTATTGTTCCGGAACAAGATCTAAGAAGTTGGATCATATAACACCAGTACATTAGTACCGGTGCAAGAGCTGATTTCAAAATCATCCTTCTTACCTATAAGGCTTTAAATGGACTGGCTCCCTCATATATCTCCAGCCTTATTTCTCCATATACTCCATCACGTAACTTTACGTTCCCTTTATGCCAGTTACCTTACTATTCTTTGATTTAATAAGAACTCTTTTGGTGGTCAAGCCTTTGCGCACCAAGCTCCACTGCTCTGGAATAATCTACCACTGCACATTCGGGAGACAAAGCTCTGTTGATACTTTCAAATCCAGGCTGAAAACACGTCTTTTTTCTATTCAGTCAAATCACTGACTGTTTTTCCTCTTTGACAAGTAGCTACCCCAACCCTGTTACGGTTATATGATCTCTGTTTTTAAAATTACTAACCTCAACCTTGTTGTCATATTAACATTATTACCCGTGTTTGTGTGTGTGAGTGCGTGTGTGTACTTTTGAATGTAATATTGTGTGTTTACTTTTCGGTTGGTGTTTGCTGTTGTACTGACTTGTAAGTGTAAAGTGTACAAAGACTCTCTGGGTGATGCGCACTTTAAATAAACTGAAGTTGAAGAAAAGCACCTGAAACTGAAACATGAATCAAAATCCAAAAGCTACTGTAGGGTATACAGGTTAGTGATGCTATAGTACTTTAGGAATAAGTTCCTAAAATTAAATACCTATATATCTTGTCATTAAATTATGGATACCGTAAAGGCCATAAACAATGATTTTCTCAACTAATCGATTTTCTCAATTAATTTTGAGTTTTCGACGTTAAACTCTTAATATGTACTAACTAAGAATGTTTTTTTTTCAAAACTCATTGTTGATTACTTAGTCATGAATATTTATTTTCTAGAGAAATACTTGATTTGAACTAAAGTTTTCCCAGGATTTAATTCTACCATCGAAGGCAGAAAAAAAATAATTTAGATAAAGATTACATGGGTTTGCTTGCGACTTGTGCATGTGTGCACACTCACTGTATTCATCTATGGATTTTCACAGTCCAGCACAAAACACATGCAAGGCGTCATCACAGCTGTACTTATGTGCCACTTAATGAAAATAGCTCTCTGCTCTAACAACTGTAAAGCCCAGGAAGCTGTGGCTTCGGCAGGATGATTGCAGCGAGCAAGTAGCCCTCTCATCTATCCTCTGCAATCTGAAGGTGCCATCTTATTCTCAACAGATGGCACACAACACCAAGACTGACTGAATACCAATTCAGCTACCCCATCTGTTTTCTCCTGCTTATTTTTGATAACTGACACCCAACAGAGTGTTAGGATGTTACTTTATCTTCATATCCCTTTTACTTCTAGGCATGTTAGGAGTGATTTCGACATGCTCTCTGGTTGTTTTGTGATGCCATCTTGGTTATATTTGTTTCCTGCTTGAATGTGAGTTTGGGCAGGCAGTCAGAAAGTCATATATTCGCAAAAAAAAAAATGTTCACAGCATATTGCATCCTTATTTTTTAATCATTTAGCCCACATAGGCTTTCGAGAGCAGATGCAAAAAGTCATCAGAGCTTGTTTGATACTTTGTGCTGATATGTAAATGTCATAGTTCTCAAGATAGAGGGATGGAAAGTTGTGGGAAGGTCAAGAATATTGAAAAATGAGAGCAACAAAGAGGGATGGGTGGGGGTGGCCTCTCAACCCTCAGAGGTGTCATCACTCATCTGAACTCTTTCACCTTTCCTCCCTCCATCCCCATCATTTACCCTCCATTCATCTTACTCTCATTATATGAATCATCATTTCACTGCCAGCATTCACCACATCTCTTTTACCTGCATACCAATGACTTAATGTGGTTTGATGGTGAGGGTTATATCGAAGTAGGGCCTTGGGAGTAACATGGTGTGTACTGGCTGACAGGGAAGCCAACAGTTAGGTCAGGAGGCAAAGAAATGCTGCCTCTGTGGCTAGTGATGAGAGGCACAGCCCTACACATACAGCAAACAGGCAGATAGCTGTACAGACACATGAAGCGGCTGGGCAAATAAAAATAACAACTATTATATGGAATACATCTGAATAAAAACTACGCATGCATGTGATATAAATACACACACCTACGCAAGCTTGCTCACACAAACACATGCACACAAGTAACCCATTCGATGAGTATGTCCCCACTGAGTGTTAATGAGGGGTCATAAACCCTAAAAAGCCTCCATCTCCCAGAGTCCAGGGTCAGCAGGGCCACAGTCTTAAACTGATGAATTAAACAACAGTCTATCTGTCTGGCAGATATAAATATTTCTCTTCCATTCTGACTGGAGCAGTGTGACACAAGGCCAAAATCCTTCCACAGAGTCCCCGACACAGTTTGACCTGGGAGGGAGGGGGGATGATGATTGTCTGTGTAATGGGATACAGGGTGAATTGCAGTTGTAGAGTAGGCCCGTGAAATGATGTCCTACTGCAGAGGAAGGATAGAAGGAGGAGTGTGTGTGTGTGTGTTTAGAAGTTGTTGTCGGTATGAACTGGACTCATGACTGCTTCTCAGCACGACAGCATTGTTTTAGTGTTTATTATATCAAGTTATGCTGTACCAAGATGAGACATAATGCTTCAACTACATGAACTCATGGTTGGAGCTCATATGAGCCCTTTTTTTTAACCCCACTCATCGGCAGTCATGTCAGTCTTTCACTTCAATGAAGAATGTGGGGTTTTTTTAGTGCTGCGATACCAGACAGATAGAGAAATCAATAAAAAAGGGGGGGAAACTTGTAATGCAGAAGTTGTTGTGATGACGTGATGACATCACAAATTGAAAAAGTATAAGGCTGGGAGCTTGAACTGGAACATCATGGAGTGAAAAACTACAATCAAGTTTAAGAGACAGATGGGCTGCAACATAACATGTACAGTATGTATGTAACTTACTATATATTTCAGGTATTAGTGACCATTTTCAAATTTTTGTTGCTCAGAATTTGGTCATTTTGTTCCTATAGGGGCTGCTTGTGCTCAGGTGAGAGTTCTTCAAGAACCTGATGCACCAAACACAGGAATGCCAAACACAGATGGAACTGACAACATTATTAACTGACAGCTCCAGAATGCCTGTAGCAGTAATGTGTGTTGGCCCATGAGGAAACATGAGCTGGTGCACCAGGAACATTACACAGGGTGAGAGGAAGAGGGAGGGTCTGCTGCTAGAGGACAACCTAAATGACTATGTTTTATTCTGGTAGCAAACATTTTACTTGATTATCAGTTTAAATAATGTAGGCTAAGTTTCAGCCTGGATGTCATCCATGCTGATATCTCACACTTAGTTAGCTAACCACATAGAGGTTAGGTTTAGGGTTAGATTAACCTATCACTGAAACCTATTAAAATGTGTATCAATAAGGTGAAGAGAATGGACATATGTACTTCACCTGTCAAAACTTTATGCGTGTAAAGTACACTTAGTTAATACATGAGTGGTGCATAATTATGTGGATTCAGGAAAACTGGCAAGACTTTATGGGAACTAAAACGTACATATTCTCAGCATTATCCAGTCTAATACATATTTTAATCAATTCCTACAGTTGAATATTTTCTCTTATGGCCTGTTTTCTTGTCCCATGCCTGACATAATGTCTCCCTTTCCCCTAGAAATCCCTGATTTCTTCCCATCTTCCCTGGACTTCAAACTTTGGAGTCTGTTCTCATCTGGCTCCTTCCTGAGGTCTGAGAATGAGAACAAAGGCCTTTGTTTGAAATCACGAGGTCGAATGGAGGTCAAGCCAATAGAGGATCAAAGCATATGTTCCCAGCCACTGAAGAGGAACCGCTTGCCTTTGATCTCCACCTTTCTATGGACCGGATGGTGAACTGCTGCTCGCTGCTTTGGATCTGTGTTTACTTTACCTCAAGGGTACTTTTCTGAAGAGAATTTTATATACTACCATATTGTGTTAGGAAACAGAACAAGCACAGGGATTTGGATAAGTAGTAAAAAACTTGTCAGGCTAACTTCAAAGCTCTAACATATAGATACTTTGGATTTTCATATTCAGTAAACATGGATGATCAGATTTTTCAGATTAAAATAGCCTCTTCAAAACGCCCCAGGAAGAGAGCCGGGATAAGAGCTAAAGTAACTCGGCTTGGAACTAAGACAGCGAGCGAGAGAGATGCGTCGTTGGCTCGCTTTGATTATGCACTCAGATAGTATTTTGCTAGTGATAACGTTAGCGAGCAAGCAAGCTAAGGTTTACCAGCCAGCTGCAACCCAGCCACACTCCATGGACCCTAAAATCACAATATCACAATATATTTCACATGCTTTGCAGTAATGATAGCTTTGACTTGGACTCTGTGTTGTGGTGGGTGCTGGTCGTTTGTTAGTGGACTCCATTTCTAATCTAACGTTAGCTATTGTTGCACACTGTTTACTTTCCAAACCCTATATGTAGAGAAGCTATAGCTCACCAGATATTCATTGTTGCAGAAATGGAAATGGAACAATACAACAAGGGATAAGAAGGAGGAATAAGATGTCCTGGTTCATGACTCAGACAGTCTGAATACCTCTTCCGACATTACCCGTCTCTATGTCTTTCCCTCCCTGTCCCCTCAGTGCGTACCATTTTTAAATATAAACTCACATTTTGCTTGTCCTTTTCTCTTTCTCTTTGTGGAACATATCTTAGCAAAGATAATGGCTTAATTTTGCATGACTATTGCCTAAGATGTGCTGACAAAATTACATCTTGTCTGTTTCCAGCAGTTAGGCATTGGAAGCAACGCTTGGAAATGCGGCATACAGATTGTTTCACGCAATTATCTGCTTAGTGAGATGTATTTTAGTTGAAGATGCCTGTTTTTATTCGAAATTGCTCTCTTGTAGAAAAAACAATGTATGCAAAGCAAGACAATATCCACACAATTCTATTAACATTGCAGTCACCGTTTTACAAAACCCAGGGTTTGCGATCAGTTGGAAGAAGAGTCGCTCCCATCTGAGCCAACAGGTCCTGCACCTGGGAGAAAATGCTTGATTATGCCTCTCTCTTTCAGGCTATTGTAACCCAGATAGACAAATGTTTTGGAGGTGGTATGCAGGGTTAAGAAGTCATGCAACTTCTAGGTTGCAAGGTGGCTGCCCACTCAGTGGTGCCACTGGGGTAAAGCACTCACAAGGCTTTTGAAACCTAAAGCCTTATTTAAGGTGTCACACGCATTGCCTGCCAATTATTTCCCCAATAGGAGTTTGGATTATTAATTACTATTACGGCCTTGGCTGTATTTCCTGTGTCTAGTTTCTTTCCCTGTGTTTTGTGTGGCTGTGTTTGTGTGAGAGTGAGTGCTGTTCCTGCAAGACTGTCAACCTATAGGTGTCTCTTTCTGACTGGCTGGATTCATGTGTTTGGCCTGGGGAGTGTCAACTGCTAACATCCATTCCCAACATCCTGCCCTTTAAAAAACCCGGGTTTCCAGCAGTCTGACACCAGCACCTCGGGTATGTCCTCTATCTCAAACTTTTTTGTAGTTGCTGTCTGTGCTGAAAGCAGCTAAAGGGAATTCAGCAATCTTTAATGACCTATAGTGTCAATCTGTAACTCAGTGTTACTGTGAAACTGTTAATGATCAGGTCTTGAGGGAAAAAATGTGAATGGAGGCCACTGAAAGAAAGTTAGCAAAGTCATATAAATGAAACAACAAGGAGAGTAAGCAAGTTTGCCAATGTTGATATCAGCTACCATTTTTTGTTTTGTAAGACTACGTAGCTATCAGCAATGGAGTGTGGATTTCTGGAATTTTGCAGAAAAAAACAGCTGCTCAAAATGACTTGTTGAAATAAGAAACTGATGGGAGGCCGAGCTACTCCGAAACTGGACCTTGGTGGGAACAGCTGTGGACAAGAGAGAATTGGAAGCTTAAAAATATAAATAGACTCCTGTGGTGGATGATCCCAAGTCCAGTAGGAAATGATGTAACATGGTTATTGAACATTTTGTCATCATGACGGACAGTGGGCTTCAAATATTCAGGTGAGTCAAACGCACACATTTCTCTCTGCTTGCAGTTTATGCAGTTGTATGTGAGTAAAAAGTAATGTGCCTTGTTCTCCTGAATGTTGCTGCCTGTGTTGGATTATAGTCAGGGCTACAGACGTTTGCCACTGTGTGTGGTCCAATGTGCACGCAGACAGTCTTTAGCCCCATCCTTCTGGGGCTTTGTACTCATTTGGTATTCCCCAGTATCACATTTATAATATTAGAGGTCAAGTCACCTATTCGGCCATGTGCGATGTTTTTCTGGTACGGTGGAAATGCAGGCATGTATGTTTCATTTTTTGCTTTTCTTATTTCTTTTAATTGATTTAAGAATCAATATGTAGCATATGTTAACATTTCTTTGGCAAAATAGTATTCATATGCAGATGTATTTTTTCAGTACAAGACTAGAGAGTAGGCAGTTTTAGATGTTACAGTTTTCGATGTTGGGATTTACATGGGCCTTGTATGTGTTTACATTTTCATCTACAGTAGATTTTTGAAAAATCAGATAAAAGTTTGTAATTAACAAAAAAAGTGAAAACTTTATGTTAGGGGCCCACCTATTTTTGCTGGGGGGCCGGATTTGGCATTTAGTATTTGCTTACCACTGGCCTATGGTTTGTATGTGTGACAGTAAGTCTAAAAACATTAACTTGCTTGTAAAACTGTACCAACACGTCATATGTTGTGCCTTTTAGAGGACCATGCTAATCATTGGTCTGAATAATATTTTCTTGTCATTCCCTTTACCCCTCTGATTACATGTTATTGGACCTGTTTTGGCAAATTGTTTGTATTAAACTTACATGTAAAAGTGAAACTCCTCGGCTGTTTTATGCCACAGTTGAGAACACTACCCAGTTTCAATCCAGAGAAATCCAGAGTTTTCTTTCAAGACTTGACTAGCTCATAGAATTTCTCTTGATGCATTCAGTTCTTCATCTCTTCCCTCTGCTACATCTTCCCCCTGGGTGACCTCGTCCCTATCTATTCAGTCTTCAGCCAGCGAGAGTAGCTTTTTCTGTCTTTGTCTTCACAGATTTCAGCAGCATACTGGGCCATACAGTGTAATTACTATACGACTGGTTAAATGCAGTTGTGTGTTTTTGGCAGGTGTATTTAGGATGGATTTAGTGGAGCAGTGATTGTTCAGTGTTGTGTGTTTTTTCATTTTCTGCACTTCTCCATCCCTGTTAAGTGATTCAAGTGTTTTATTACTATTTCATGTTTTTCTATTGCAAGGATGTTGAGCTGAGGAACATATTCAAAGTAATATCCCTACAACCATATTCATGCTGTCATCTTATCAACATACTGATCTTTGTAGTACAACAGAGGACTGAAATCTGAAGACAGCAGCAGAGGACGCTCTATGTCTTTTTTCAGCACAGCCTGACCTGAAATCTTATAATAGAGTGATGTGTGTGATGGTGTGTATTGCTAAGAACTCTCTCCATTTCCACCCCTCCTCCTCTCCTGTCTGTAAGGGATTCACACCAACTTCATTTAACATTTGCTTTGCTTGCACCATCAAACTCTGTCACCATGAGAAACTGTGATATTTGAGGAGTTGGGCCAGAGCACTAATCCCCTCCCGAACAAGAGGAAAAAGAGGTTTGTTAAATCACTTCTTGTCACGCAAGCCTCCACTTCTTTTTTTTTTTAATTTTATTTATGACTTAGTCACTGAAAAGTGAGCCGTTGTCATCACTACCTCTGGTGTTTAAAATGTAGCTCTGGGTTCCTTTGCAACCTACGGAGTGTTCTGTAAACCTGCATGTGTGTGTATACAGTATTATTACAGTATTATTATTAAAGAATAATTGTTGTCCATGGTTGAGCAAAGTAAAAACACTAGCAACAGAGTAAAGGGGCAGATATAGTCCAAAATTGGCTGTGGACGCACACGCTGCTGTTTATACTATACTGCGTGTCTGCATACGCACATGTGTTAACACAAGTTTTTTGTCGTGAACAGGCTGTGTGTGTAGGCAGCATGGTCATACATTTTGGGCTGCACTGAGACCCTCATGGACATTGGCAGAAAATTGGACAGAAATTTTCTTCACACAGACCCTTGCAGGCCCTCACGGACCCTCATGGCCCCGCCGGAAAAGAGAAAAAGGGCTCTTCTCTTTGTACAGTTTCTTTAGCACAAGCTGCTGACAATGTGTGAACCTTTATGCACGCTCTAACCTGTGCGCCATCTGCAGTGGTTATCACACGCACAGAGGATCACTCATCGTCCACCAGGCGTTGCTAAGTGAGCAATGAACTACGAATGGCAATTTTCTGACCAGGGGAGCCATGGTTAAAGACTTTTAGGGTCAATAGGTTTCTATAATAAACTACATTTCTTCAGATAAGTGCATATTATTTGCAGCGGTTAAATGATATCCCACAGTCAGCTTTGCATTTAACAGACTTACAGGGTTGATCCCTGTAATGACTAAGATTGATGTACATACTTTAGAACAAAGCCATTAGAGCAAAGATGGTGTTATAATACAGTGCTGCCCATCATATTTCAGTCAAAGTAAATGCCACCGAATGCGCGTACTGCAACAAAATAAATGCAATATTCACTTTCATAATGTCAACACAAAAAGTCATGAAATCGGATGACTTTTTCTTGTTCTCAATATTTTATTTGCCTTTTTCTCTATAATTAACTATTATGCTCTACATTGTCCTCTACTTCACTATATTTCCCCCTTCTTATATTTACTGTTGTCGTACAATTTCCTTGTTCCTCCTCTTTCCCCACCTCTTCTCTGTCATATCTTCTTCCTCTCCTTTCTTGTGATCTCTTGTGATGTTGAAGGCTATTTGTACCATCACTCTCAGACGATGTTTGAACAGTTTGTATGTCAAAATACAGTAACATCCAACACATTTGTGACCCCCTCCCTGCAGACTTCTCTATAAAGTGAGCCACAGAGTATGTAACTCATGGTATAGATGCCCCTTTAAATGATATGTGTTTGCTTTGAAAGATTCCTATGTAGGAGAAGCGGGATGGAGTTGCCAAAGCTTACAGCCGCTAACTGGAAGAAACTGAAACTGTAATGATTCCTGCGAGGAACTTTACAGATATATTGCAATAGAAAATATAATGGGTCAGAATAGAAAGACATAGAGGTATAGTACAGTACATGACCAAAACAATTTGTGCAGTTTCCTTACCCCATCATTTCAAATATGAATGCGGATTTCATGGACATTCAAAAAGTGTCCACTTCTCATACAGTGTAGTTGCCCTTTAATTATTCACTCTAATGAAGGATGACATCAAAATGTCCACTCTTGCAGCATAATCAAAGTCTCAGTCATATGATCATTATAACACACAATGCTTCGTTCAATGTATTGATGATGACTATGAGCCCAACCAGACAGAATGAACGTGGGAAGATGAATACACAGAGAAAAAGCAAGGGATGGATGGTGTTGTAGAGGAGTGAAGTGGCAGAGCACGTGGGGCCAGAAATAGCTGTTGATGACACTGTTGGTGCAAAGCCTATAGCAAAGGAGAAGGAGAGAGAGTGGCTGTTTAGTAGTCTATATACAGGTCAGCTGGGTTAGGTTTGGTGAGTCCAATTTATTGTCATGTATTTTGATTAAATATTTCAAAATATCCCTTTTCTAAAAAATCCTCCCATGCAAGTAAACGGGTGGTCCTTCTATTCAGTGCAGAATAGGGAAAACAAATACATTACCTGAAGATGATAAGATAACACACACTAAGCAGCTTCTATTTAGCTTTTTTATTATTCTTCACAGCACAGACTTCTAACAATTGCATTAATGACCAGCGCTTTGAGTCTTTTGAGTTTTCAGTCCTAATGTATGTGCACTAGTAATGAAACAATTAAACAACAACAAACGAAAAGGATTGTACTGGTAAGAAAACCAAAAAGTATATGGGCTCACAGTGTCCTCTCACCAATATACACATTCTATGCTGTTATGCTATTTATCATATATATATTTAAGTAACATAAGTTATAAATTAGTAAATAATACCTAATAATAATCTAGAATAAATTATATTATTATATATTATATCTATAATAAATAATAACTTAAAAAGTGCAAGTCAAAGATTCAATTAAGGTCTGTAATCAGTTTTTGTTGGCTGAGTAAGCAGAACCAACACAGTTTTGATGAATAGTCTAATTAATGTTCACAACCTGTGACTACAAAATTAAAAAGAGATCTGAGTAGCATCAGATATAAAATGTTATATAATAGATGTAAAATAGGGTAATTCAGAAAAAACTGCAACAACAGGTGTAGCCTAAATCAATTATTTCATTTTCATTTAATTCATTTTTCATTTGTTTTAATTGCATGATTCATAAATTAGAATAATTCAATTTTAAGTTCATTTGTTTTGTTAAAAAAAGAAAATTAAAAACAATCTAAGAGGTGACTACACTTCCAAAGCAGTGCTTCTGATTCTCAAACGTATTGCTTCAATAATATTATAAATGTATTTTTTATAAGCAAAATGAGCGGTATCAGCTATATTTACATATGTTGTGGTAATCGGGCAAATTACCAGTACAGTATGTCACATCTGACAGTGTTAAAACTAATCATGGCATTGTTACAGCTCCGCACAGGAGCAGCTTAAGTTAACATTTTGCAGAATGAGATGCAATACATGAACTATTTAACTGAACAATTATGACTGCTGAAATTGACATTATGTGATCAGCCAGATTGAAAGACTTGTAATTATGCAGAAAAATGTCCTAGTCTACTTACTAGTGCATTAAAATTATGGGTTAACATTTGCGATTTATGTTGTATTCAAATTATCAAAAGCATTTCAGAAAATTTGGCTGTCAAATCAAAAGATTTTATTATTTATTTTTTTGATTATCAGCATTCAAAAGCCCACATCGATTGAACCAGACTGTGCATGTTTTTGTTTTTTTCAGTTTCTTACTCTTTCTGCCCTTCTGCACACATCTGTCTCTCTGCCTGCATGTGAGAGACTGAGTTGGAAGTGCAAATTATCCTCTCAGCATGCCCTTGCCCTTGTAGCCCTGTTTTGATTCCTCTGTCCTCCCTCCACTCTGACTCTTTTCCATTCTTTTTCCTTTCCTCCCTCTCCCTCCTTTTAATTTCCCACTTCACAGTGTGCTGGACAGGTTCTGTCTTTATCATAAGCACCATTTAATCTGCTTTGGAAAATACACTGTACACAATTGGAGGGCCCTAATTGATTTATACAATGTAATTACTCCATTCTCGATCATCTCATAAACGACAAACCTGGTCCCAGAGCCACTAATTAGAAGGAAACAGGATTTGCTGCTAATATAATTCATTATTTCCAAATTAGAGCCAGATAAGTTGTCACAATATAATGATCAGGCAAATGAACGCAGTTGTTTTCTGCTGTTGGGCCTCTTGTTTTGTTCTGAAAAGAATGCAGATTGCTGGTCGCAGCCTCTGTTTGCCTCTCAAGCTCCGGCAGTGCTGAGTCCCCTGGGCTGTGCTCTTTGGGCATGCTTGCAAGGAAAAACAAGGACATGGTTCTTCCTTTTTTTCAGTTTATTTGTGATGTTACTGCTAAATACACAATGAACCATTTTTGCTTCATTGTGTCTGTACCTGGTGCGAACAGAGTAACGTCTGGCAACAAAGCTCCTATTCAAAGTCATTCAAACAAATTAGGTATTAGTTCTAATTACTGTATTTGTCGAGTAGAATATAGATTATGTTTTGAACTGCTGAAACGTTTAACATATGTTGAAAATATATATATATATATATATATATATAAAGTATGGCAGCCAATAGCAGCTACTCTTATCATTAACACACATCTCTCAATGACCATCACCATGCACTTTGTACAGTGGTACATGTGCCTTTTCATAGTCAGTAGTGTGTCCAACAATGTGGAAGCGTGCCAACTAATACAGTCCCATGGACCAGATACAGTTCAAATATCTTGCTCAAAGGTGGTAATGCAGGCATACAATAAACAATATGCCAACTGTGACTTTGGTGTGAATTACATGAACAGCTGATGTGTTGGAATGGGATTTGATTAACTTGTTTAAAGTAGTGGTAGTTTGACACAGCTTCAAGCTCGTTAAGTTACTGTTGAACTGAAGTGTAATGCACTGAAACATGTCCACAAAGTGAAGTAACTTTAGGTCTCATTTGATAACCAATGATTCAGGGAAGTGTTTACAGCTCGATTTGAAATGAAGTTTGCAAATGTTTCCCCCGGGATGCTTGTTAATGCCAGGTGAGAGTCAGTCATAAAAGCAGTTTTATAATGTGAAAGTTGCAGATTTAAAGCCCCAGACAAAAAAAAACCTAGACACAGACAAATGTTATACTTGAACAAAGCACATGACCGCCAACTGTTACAGCGAGAAAAGCAGCAGGTTGTGGTTATACTGGGTGAGAATGAATGTAACAGCATGAATGTACTCTTGGTGCAAAAGAGCCTGCATGCTCAGTCAACCTTCACTGGATAAGGATATTTGTCATTTCACTAATTGTGCATTCAAAGATGCATGTCTGTGCGCGTGCGTGTGTGTGTGTGTGTGTGTGTGTGTGAGAGAGAGAGAGAGAGAGAGAGAGAGAGAGAGAGAGACAGAAAAAAATAATTCATTCGATGCCTGATGTTTGGGCTATTAGAACAAACAGCCATGGGGGTGTGGCTGTCAACACTCATTAGCGCTGCTGTCACCGTCGCCACTCCAATAATTACTGCCACTGTAAACCCACCAACGTCACTACACCCAGCAAACAGCTACCTACGATAGCATCAGCCCAGTTCTGTGCAGCCACTTGGGCCTGTCAATTAGCATGAGTCACAACAGATTTACTTCCACGTGAATGTCCTTTTTTAATGTCCAAGTGAGAGACGGGCTATTTGGCAGAAGTATGGGGTCGTCAGCCGTCTTGATGTTCTTTCATTTTCCTGTCAGCTTCAATGATGGTCCGTGCATAGTGTGTGCTCATGCTGTGTGTAATAAGAATAAGTACTAAGAGTTGAATAAAAGGAATTTAAAATAGGATTATGTTTGTTTTATTCTACTTTTTTTTGTAATTACAGATGACTTTGACATTAGGATTCATTGATTCTTGTTTTGTCTTTGCAGCTATTTATTTTTATGCTGAAAAGTCAAGTAGTCTTAATCCACATTATATCATGCTGATCATTTATTATAATATTGTGACTGTTGTGGTTTACAACAGGACACAATCAAGTTGTTAAAGATAAAGATAATATTTATTTTTTCTCAATAAGTTAAAAACAAATTATGAAAGTATTGGATATATCAAACCCTGCTGGTTACTATATATTGATAGCCTTATCCATTTGTCATGCATTGTAAGTCATGTTTCATAATAATTTTTGTTTTTTAATAGTACGTTTGGCATTGTACACTGTATAGATCTCTCCAAGAGCTTGCCTAATTTTACTATCAGAAACCATGGAGGAGACACTTTTGTTTAGTATATACTTAAATAGACAAAGGGCCTAGTTTTAGCCTTTTCTCCCCCCTCAACAACTCTGCTACCCTCCATTAGTCCCTTTTACAGTCCCAAGACATAGAAGTGGTTTTTCCCTTTACGTTCCTACTCTGAGGTTATTATATTCCATTCTGATTTGAATTAGCTGCCTAACACATTATGTATATATGTCTTATTGTTTACATAAAGTAGGAGACAGCATTTGACTTGGGCAAACCTGTGTGGTCTTGTCTACCCAGTTATTGTTTTGCAAGGCATGCACTGAGCACATTTAGTTTTTGTAATTTGACATTTCTAATATGCATGTTCTCAATTGTTATGGAATAATTGGTTGGCTGTAATGTGCTGGATGCTGGGTGCTCTAACTACAGCACACCATGAATACCAATGTGGCATTCCCAGCATGAAGAGACATGCTGACATATTGTTGCTGTCAGGCACAAAACATTAGGTTTTCAAGAAAAATTAAATATATTTACAGGAAGGCAACATACTTTTATTAGACTAGTATGCACTGCTGATATTAGCCTGTTATTTAAAATAAGATTTGGACCAGTCAGCGTTGCCAATGTTTGAAGCAGTTTGAACTCACTGTTTAATTGCAAAATGTTATATTCTATAATTGTGATAATGCAGCAATTTGATATATTATCACCAGCATTAAAAACCTTTGATTATTGGTTTAAGTGACTATATGCTGTAACTTTTCCTGAACAGTGGCCCCTGTAGCCACAAGTGGTAATCACAGTGGCACACTGAATTTCCGTTACCCAAGATTTTACCCAAGATCATGTCATTTTTAAGGCCAGTTCATGGTTTTCGTGTCCACGTGACTGCGAACTTCACCATCTGCCCAAGACCACAAGGGTCCGCGCAGACATCCAAGCCCAAAATTTGTGACAAAGCAAACTGGATGCTTTTTTCATGCTCTAAATGTTTGTACTGTATTTCCCATCGTTGGTCCTATTCTCGTTAAGCGGTCGCACACATCATTTTCTTTTTTTGTCACGTTGTTCAGCCAACAACAACAATGGAGCTCCTCTTCTTGCTGTCAGGAGGTCGACATCATGTTTCTAGTGCACATGTGTGGAATGTGTCTGCAGACCCCCGATTATAGCATGTATTGAAGCACGTCAGCTGTCCATGTGCAAGTCCGCAGCTGTCCACGTCTACGTCTGTACTGAAGTATGGTCACAGCCTTAGGGTACCTGACTAAGAGTAAGTGGAATGAGAACAAAAATATGTGTCTTGTAGCTAGGTATATTGTGTTTACTACATGACCACATAAGACCCCCAAATGTACTGAATCAAAGATGGGTGTTTTTTTTATTTCAACTTAAATTCAACTGTTCACTTTTCTAAGGAAGAATGTGCTCTTTCTTCATTCAAAAGTTCCATAGGCTTGCTTTAAATCCAACTTGATATGCCATGACACTGAGAGAGTGAGAGTAATAGGGAGAGAAAGTGAGTGAGAGAGAGAGAGCGCTCAGGGTAAAATGGGAAGAGGAGAACCAAGGAGAGGTCGATCCAGGGTCGGTGAAGGCCCGGCGGCCATGGATCCTTCTCTAGGAGGACAGACACTGATAAGGCCCAGGTAGCTCATACAGTGCTGAGGTTTAAGAGGGCACCAAGATAACAGCCTGCTGATAGGACCAACCAACGCAGCTGGACTGCAGATAAGAAGCAAGGACTTGTTGCCCTCGAAAAGAACAAGACTTCTAATTTGTACAGAACTGGGGCTAGCGGTTTGAAATTCTACGTACACTAGTAGGCTGATTTGTTTTTGTGATCCCTTGAATACATTCAAATATCATAATGTTTTCCTTTTGTTTTTGTTTATTTCTTTGTTTGTTTGTTTTTTGCAGGCATCCATACATTTCAACTTAATTGAGGTTTGAAGTTTTAGGAATGAAATGTTTGAAATATTTTGGCTGCATTATTCCAAAAACACTGGCATTAGCATTGGCCTCAAAAAAACCATATCAGTCAAAGCCTGCTGTTCTAATATTATGTGTATTATTTATGACACCGCTGTGTGTGGTGTACACTTCTACCCAGAGGCATGATGAACCTGAGCTGTGCTCTTTTACCTTTCCCTTTTATTGTGCATCAGCTGAAACACAGTAGTCAGACCTCCATATAGAGCCCCAAGGACAAAAGACATAAGTAGGAAATGTTTCATTTTGGAAAGAAACACGCTCATTCTCTGATCTCTCCCATTTAGCATTCGTCTCACTCTGCATGCTCCTTCAACAAGCTGTGTTCCCGTTGTTTGAAGTTAACCCAGGCTGCTGACCGCCTTGTTAGCTTAATAGTTTGGATATGCAATTTAGGAGTGATTTATCACCTTCCACTAAAACAGCCTCCCCACATACTCGTGGCTTTTGTTGTTTTGTTTTGTTTTCCTGCAAATTGCAGCAAGTGGTGGTGGTGTTCAGTTCGGTCAACACTCAACTCGTAGTGGGTTTGGAGGAGTCACTGCACTTATCTTATAAAATCTAGGTTATTTCCATTGTGAGATAGACCTCTGTTTCTATTCCACTCAGTGTCAGCTAAATGATAACGCAGCAGATTTACACTGTAGATAAAAGAATCAGATTAAATGTTTCATGTTCCATTCATGCACATTGTGAAAATGAATTAATTTAAAATGGAAAATGAGGCTCAAATACCTGTATCTCTGAATAAATTAATTATTTTTTCAAGACCAGAAGACTATGGGGTTAGACTGGGAAGCTCCAAGTGAGAAAGTGCACTGAACACAGTGGTGGAGGTTATCATGCTCAGTTTACTTTCTCAAGACAAATACAGATATATTGTATATAAATACATATATATGTGTGTGTGTGTGTGTGTCTCGTGTACACGTCTGTATAGCTGAAGCCATTATGTATTCACGAGTGAATGATGAATAATGTACAATAAGGAATAGCTTTACAGGATTAGTTACATCTGCTCCATTATTTCCTGTGGGCAAAGGTGTTCAGGGAGGCGAGTCACGCAATGCGCAGTATTCCAACTCAAGGCGGCTCCATACCCAACTTCTGATACAACCAAAGTTAACTCTCCAAGTTCACTATATTGCCATTCATGCTGTGAGAGAACATTATTAAACTGTCTTATTAAACTGTCTCATATGCTTATCTGAACTTCCACTGATGTTTCGGACTACTGTCTGGTGGGGATTTACATGTAAGTTATTAGTACACTGGGTTAAAGATCAGGTTCTTTCCAAGGTAATAATGAAGTGCTGAGACTATGATTGCAGAGAACGTCTGCAACTTCTTTGTGTCCTGGTATAATAAGCTGTGCTCTGTATCTATGCTTTAAAAGAAACACATCATTTTATGTTGCGTCTATCTTTTCCTTGAATGAAATACACTAATGTACGACAGCCGGGCGCTTGCACATCTGCTGGTTAAATTTACTGCAGCTCTTAACTTTCCCATCAAAGTTTGTCTATTTCTCTAACATCCTCTTTCTTGATTTTCAGTGGAGCTCCTTTAAGAGCTCTGTCCACCCATCCAGCTACCATCCCTTCATCCATACATACATTTGTACACACACCATGAAACACTCCATCTGTCCATCTATCCAGGGGGTGGCGGTGGTATGTTCATCAATCTTAGTGAGAATGAGAAACACAGAGTAAGATAGATGAAGATTTGTGTTTGTGTGTGCATGCATGTGATCATGTACAGTGCGTGTGTGTATTTGCCTGTCGATGCCAGTTTATACACATGCATGTGTTCATGTAGACAGACATGGAATATTATTTGTGTGTGTATGTGTGTGTGTGTGTGGTAGGCCAGACTCCTGCTACTCTTACTTTGTCAGACATTTCCCTCTGTTCTCTCTATGGCTCCGCCCCTGCTGTTTCTGCGCTGGGAACAACTGGGGGTCGGGGAGGAACTGATATCAATAATGCTACAAACCCCTGCGGCTATGTCCCACACGCTCCAGTATTGATAACAGTGTGCTCCCCCTTGCACCAATGCACTATGGCAAGGTGTCTGGGTACAAATTCCGGCAGCAAGAACTTTTAGGAGTTCCAATATGTAGTCAGGAACAAGAGGTGTGCGTGTGTGCATATATCTGTGTGTGTGTGCCCGAGTGGAGAGGATGCATTCATTTGACAGCCTTAAGGAAAAAATTCAAATGCACAAAGATGGTTTCGCAGATGTTGTGTGCAACAGTCTCATTTCATGCCCTCCTGGTTTTTTATCTGGAGGTTTGTTTTGCGAGTGACGTCTTCAAATCAAATCGGAGAAAGTAACAAAAGAAAAAATAACTTTAGGTACAACATCTAATTCTGTGATGAGTTACAAAAAGACAATGAAGTGATCTGTTTTATTGAAATTTATGATGTCTACCTCTGATATACTGTATTTGGGATTTGATTAGTGATGTTCTTTGTCAGCAGGGAGCCATACTGGAGTGTTTATGGGACTGCAGGCCCAATAATTCAGTGCTTTTTATATTGGAACAACTCAGCTGGGACCCATGTAAAAAACCTCTGGGTGCAATCTGTCTCGATTACTGGCCAGACACCTCCTTGTGTGCTATCTTGCGGCAATTAGACCGCACTTAAACATTCTCAGTCTGAGTCATTTGCTTGCCTCTGTGAACGTTGTTGCTGTCATTTTTCCAGTTTGTCTCAATCCAATTCTTTTTTATTCCTGATTTCCCTCTCCTTCTTTTTCTCACATCTGTCACGCTGAACTCTATTTATCCATTACTTTTGCAAGCTCTCTCACACTGTGTCTCGTTCTCTCCTGAGTCACCTTCACTCCTCCTCGTCCTCCTCCTCCTGCTCTGCTGTGTTTTATGGCTAAAAGCTGTTATTCCGCTTGGCTGCAGCCCGACTCCTCTCTGTAATATTTCATTCATCAGAACAATTAAAGCGGAACATTGGTTTCCAGGGTGATAATTAGGGTTTGATGAGTGAACCTGAACGCCACCAGGACAAGACAGCTTGATTACTCTCATTTGCCGGTCTCTGTGCTATTCCAGGGTTATTATCCATTGTCTTGTCAAGCAAATAGAGGAAGAAAACAGCCATGAAATGGAGAGAGGTGAGACCTGGAGAGACAGATAGAAATAGAAGTATGGAGGTAGAAAGAGTCATGGGAGAGTTTGTTGGAGATGAGTGGCTTGTAATAGAGCAGGTCTTTCAGATAGTGATACACCACATTAACTCCGTCTCCTGCTGCTTTTCAGTAAAACACCCATGGCATCTCTGACCCTATGCTGTGCACCAGGGAACTTTTTTGTTTAAATTTATATTAATATTTTAAAATCCCATTCTCGGTTTTTACTCTGTTGATGATTCTACTTGTATTTATAATTATACTTTTGTTAAGTCCACATAATAATTTTATTCATGAGACACGTCACCTCCAAACTGATTGAGAGGCAGTTTTGCACTTAAGTAGGTGTTTGTATGGTGAAATACAATGCTACCTGTTATTAGAGAAACTTAGACTCCAAGAAGAAAAAAAGGATTCTAGTTTGCATAAACAAATTGACAAATAAATAAATATATTAACTAATCAAATTTGACTATAAAAGGTATAATACTAAAAACTCACTTACTGTCTCAACTTCTTATTAAACATACCATATGTATGTAATGGTAATGCATGTATCCAAGGCTACTTATGTTAACTGTTTCTTTACATTATGAAAATTGGGACTTACACAGTAAAGTGTCATTGTGATGGCCAAATCAACATAGACTTTTCTTGTAATGTAGCATCCGACATTACAGCTGCTGACTGATTCGGACCAAAAGAGTCCTTGTTGCAGCCAGTAATTCAAATTAGAATCAAGCATGCACGAATTAACAGACTTGAACATTGTTTAATATGCTCTAACATGACTGTGTTGTTCTTCACCACTTCAAATCACACACATTTGTCTCAACTGCAAAGTTGTAAAGGCCAATTTCAGTTTGTAGGGGCATGGTGGTATACATGTGTGCACCGCAGTGTGTACGTGTGTTTATCCGCAGAATTATTTATCCCTAGTTAATGTGCTGTATATATTCTCTCAGAAGTATCAAGCAATCAATTAATCTGACATTACCTATTCAAGGATGTGACCTGGGAGGATCAACCAATGAAAGAGTTGTTTAATCTTGACCTCCTGAATAGCAAACAGCACTATGTGTTAGTCAATATGTGTGTGTTTGTGTTTACTGGTGTACACTTTATGCATGTATATGTAAACTAAGATATGCATAAGTCAATACACAAACCTACAGACAGGAATAATGGTTTTAACATATACTGTGTGTGTGTGTGTGTGTGTGTGTGTGTGTGTGTGTGTGTGTGTGTGTGTGTGTGTGTGTGTGTGCGTGCGTGTGTACCTGTGATGGCGAATGGGGTAGTGGGAGTGACCCAAATACTTGAGAAGTTTGCATTGGCTTGACAGGTAAGCAGCTGTCAGCTTTTTTTTTTCTGGATGTAAATGTTGTTGACCTTCTGGAGAAGCTGTTTCTCATGGCGTGTAGCACTAGAATAATAGCTGTGTGATGTTTGAAGCCAGAACTGACCTCTCCGTGTGCACACAAAACAGCTTTCCCACCAAGTGGAAGTAAATTGCTTCCCGTCCTTACTTTCTTTCTTTTTAGGGCAGCTGAGTGACATTTCATGGGGCCATGGCACTTACATCTCAATAGTAATCACATCAAACTTGCGATGCTCCATTTGCTTAACGATTAAGCACAGAGAGGAGGCTGAAAGAATTTTGCTGCTAATTCGATGCTTTAATGAGCCTGGTAATTAGAGCTAAATGTTAATGAACAGTAGGTACTGCAATTCAGAGCCCGGGCAGGGGGTTCCAGCTAAAACCAATGGGACAGATCTCTGAACAGCTATGGAGATAAATAAGAACAACTTGGAACTCCAGTGATAACATGTCGTGACTGCTCTTACAGTTAGCAAGAAATAACCACCACACCACCCTAAAGCCACCACCAAAATAGAAATGGGTGATGGGAGAGATGCATTTTCTGTAATCATTTAAAATCATTTGCAGGGCAACTCACCAGAATGGAATAGAAAAATTTAATTGTTATCTAGATAGACAATACACCTAACATCAGAAGCCATTTTCAAAGTATATGCCATATTATCTACATTTAACAATGGTTTCACTTCGATTACAATCATAAATCCCTTTAAATTGCTGTACCAAAAAACTTAAAGTCTAAAAATATTCAAATCTAAATTTATCAAATTTAAATTTACTAAAAATGGGTCACTGGAAGAACAGGACAGGAATGGAAGAGTGGAAAAAAGGTAAGAGGAGGAAATGAAAAACTGGGAGACAGAGGGGGGTTGGGAGGAAAAAAGCTGATGTGGGGTGAGGATGCAGCCTCTCTGTGTGTATGTGAGAGAGAAAGAGAAGGAGAGAGGAAGCGGTCTTCCCCCTGCAGCAGTCTGTCGGCTCGGAGTTCACGGTGGCTGAGCAGAGTGGAAGGCACAGCCGGTCCGCAGGGAGCACTTGGCACGCCATCAGCTCTGCACCGGGCACGCTCGCCGCCCAGCCAGCACAGCCCAAACACACAAGCATCAGCGATCAAAACAACGCCAAACAAACACACGCCGAACACACTGACAACATGTGGGGGGTGGAGGGGGGGCACAGACTCAGCAGAGCAGCAGTGTACAGTGTCTGCTGCTGGTGCCTCGTCCTGTTCTGCCATATTCACAGGCAGAAGTGGAAGGATGACTGAAACTATACTGCTGAAATTTTACTCATGTGAATAAACTACTTATCATTCTTGTTGTACTAAATGTAGTGTAGCATTTGCAATAGTTCCCTAAAAACATACATGTATATATGAAGCAATTAGAGCTTGGACATTGGTTGGAAACAATATCTACAATCACATAAGATCTATTCTGTTTAGTAATATAAGTTTAAAAATATGGATAAAGAGTTAAAATATAAAAACTTAGCTGCAACTACTATGTATCTTTTGGGGATTTTTTTTAAACGATACCTTTCAACTAAAATGCTACACAATTCAATAGTAATACATTTTATAGCCTGCAAAATGTCACCACAACCTGAACATTTTAAGCTTCCTGAAGGTCACATTTATTTCTGATCTATTGTATTCAATGTATTTTAGCCAGGTATACCTAATAAACACTCAAAACATCATATAGTATTTTACTAATTTTAGATTTCTGTATTGGCAGTGATCTAAAATGTTTACTTGTGTCACTTCTAAATAATATATTCCTGAATTGAAAAGTATGAGTAAATATCTGTATGCTTCTCATATTATATTACATCATATCATGTTTTTTTAATGTTCAATGCCAAAATTTGTACAAGATCTGTACATGGAAACTGTGATATGGATGGGGTTAGGGAAAGATCATTGTTATGGCACACAAAATATGGTTAAAGTATGGTTAAGTTTAGGCAACTAAAACACACAACTAAAAGAGTGTGCTTCATAGACACCATTCCGACCTCCACACCCTTACAATCCGCCTCACTACATGAAGGACACAGTACTTCCTGCACTGGCACTAAACATTGGCATTGGACATGAATCATGACATAATTGCTAGGGATACTGTGCTGGAATATTTTCTATATTAATTTCAGAGCCCCTGTAGAGATAACACATGCATCTACCACCTCCAACTTCATATTTCTGAACATTACGCCAGTTTCACATCCGGGAGAGTATTTTGACATCCTGTGGTGAAAGGAAAAGTCTCTTTCTCCTTCCTGGCCTCCTCATAAAGGAGAGGCACTGTATCCCTCTTTTCCCCCTTCTTTCAAGTCAATGCCAGTTGTCTATGTGCCAGTAAAGCAAAATAGAAAGAGACGTAAATGGCAGCACCATCTGGAGTCTGCTCTGCTGAAGAGTGAACAGAGAGGTGGAGGGGGTTGATTTCCAGTTGATTTCAATCAGCTCCTTTACAGCACGGGAGCCACTCTATCAGCAGCCCCCAGGCAGCAACTCTTAGGATGCCTAAATATGCCAACACAAGTGCCAATGGGAACCAAGTCCCACGTTTCAGGTTCCCTCTGGACCGTACTGATGATGGACAAAGCAGGGCTATTTATTGCCTATGCCTCCTTGGTTTAAAAACTAAAAAAGAGTCGTTATTTTGAGGCTCACTTTGCAGCCTAGAGGGTGAAACAGAAACACCTCAGCATTCATGAGGATGACTAAATTGAAGAAAAATGTAGTTTGGGTTTTTAAATTAGAAGTTTGAAAAAATGGTTTTGTGACAATGAATCCAAGTTATCACAGTTGTTACAGTTGTTGACTCAGAAGTATGTTCTGTATAGTGAGAGGCTACACTCACACTACGAGCATTAGTGCTCTATTTTAGTGTGAAGATCTGAGGTCAGGTCTATCTTAATGCAATACTCACATGCTCACATGTAGGTTGAGAGAGTTTTGAAGTGAAGTGTTCCCTTCCTAATGCAACAACGCTGGATGGGCCAAAAACTATGTCTTTATCTAACTACTAAGTCTTTATTCCTTATTTTTAATACAAAATTCATTATTTGTGTTTCCATGGAGAGTAGCCAAGTTTCATCCAAATTTAGCACTTTTTTTTGCCACATTTACAAATAATTGCCAAAAGAAAATGCAAATTATTGCTTGTTTCCATCCACTACAAAAGAATGTGAATGTTAGAAGTTGGGCACACTGAGATAAACCGTTGGTAGTGCTAATTCTCCAGTCGGGAACCATTATAGGCTGGGAGCCAGGTCCAGCCCTCAGGATGTTTTCTACTACCTTTTTTTTCACTATTATTTCCTGTTTGCCTATACCTTGGAGTAAGTTGATAAAGAGCACTCCCAACTCGGGGCCCAAAACCTCTTTTTTGGGACATGTTTCCTGACAAAAAGATGTAAAAGCATATAGTAAGGCACTACAACTGCATAAATAGTCATACAAGAATTAAATTTGGCAGGGAGTATCCTGAAACAAAAGGGTAAGTAGCAAAATAAGATTCTGGGCTTGCTGCCATTCTCTTTTAAAATATCACCTAGAACATACCCACAAAAGACACCTACAAAGCTCTTAATGGCCAGGCACCATCATAGCTTAAAGATCTCATAATACCTTATTACCCAACTAGAACACTGCGCTCCCAGGATGCAGGGTTACTTGTGGTTCCTAGAATCTCCAAAAGTAGAATGGGAGCCAGAGCCTTCAGTTATCAAGCTCCTCTCCTGTGGAATCACATCCCAATTTGGTTTCAGGAGGCAGACACCATCTCCACATTTAAGAGTAGGCTTAAGACTTTCCTCGTTGATAAAGCTTATAGTTAGGGCTGGCTTGGGTGAGCCCTGAACCATTCCTTAGTTATGCTACTATAGGCCTAGACTGGAGGGAAAACTTCCCATGATGCACCTCTTTCCTCTCTCCTTCTCTCACTCTCCATCTGTATGCATTTTTATCCCATTACTGCATGTTACTAACGCAACATCTTCTCTCTCCCATAGTTTTGTGCTTTCTTGTTTCTCTCCTCTCTCCTTCTGTCGCTTTCAGCAGGAATTTCTACCTCTGGAGCTGCAGAGACTGGATCTGTGGTTGTGGGCCACTTGCTGCCCCAGTGTTCCTGCTCAACAACTGCTACTAAAGTTGTTGTTATTGGCTCTGTTACTAATACTGTCACTATTTTTTCCTAGAGCTGTCTTATATTACCACTACAGTTACATTATTACAATTTAAAAACATTCTAGGTGGTATTTGCATTGTGCCTCCCTCTCCCCCATGCCCCCTCACCCAAAACCTCTTTATCTCTAAACCTCTCTCTCTCTCTCTCTCTCTTTCTTAAAACCTAAGACAGCAGCACCATTGAGTCTGGTTCTGTCCAAGGTTTCTGCCTCTTAAACGGTTAAAAGTTTTTTCTTGCCACTGTCGCCAAATGCTTGCTCATGGTGGGATTTGTTGGGTCTCTGTAAATAATATTATAAAGAGTACTGTCTAGGCCTGTGCTATAGGAAAAGTGCAATGAGATAACTTCTGTTATGAATTGGCGCTATATAAATAAAACTGAATTGAATTGAACTACATCTGTGTAAAATTTTAGACCTGTGGGGCCAAACTTTATGGGAGCTAGTGAGTTTTTAGTTTGTGGTGTCACTTAACCCTGATCTGGTCTGATCAAACCTTAACCCTGATCTGGTGCACCAACAGCAACATCATCATATGCATAATTTTCATCTTCTTCCTCATCATCATTCATATTTGTAGGTACATACGCATTTATCTATGTAACCCTTTTGAACAAGATACTCCATAATGGCTTGGGATGGGAGGAGGGTACAGCCTCTCAGTTGGGGATTCATTCCTCAACTTCCCTTTTTCAGTCATGGACCCCACAGATGGGATGAGCAGCACAACAACACAATTTGTAAGCTGGAATGTGAGGGGACTCCCCCCATTAAGTGAAGTTTCCACCTGATGAAACTTAAGGCAGATGTGATATTCCTACCAGAAACGTACTTACGCATGTCTGATGTTCCTAGATTACAAAGAGAATATCTGTCACAAGTCTTCTATTTCAAATTTAACTCCAGCAGTACAGCTATCTTAATTGGGAAAAAATGTGCAGTTCATATCTTCAAAGGTAGTGGTAGTGGTGGTATTTCTTTAAGGAGCTGTTGGGCTGCATCCCAGAGTTGGGCACACACCACCTCTGTAAGAAGAGGATCACACTACAGACTGAGTTTGATCTTCTTACATCTCAACAAGCAGAGGAGATGTTCTTAAAATCAAGACAAAGTCATTACGAACATGGAGAACGTGCAGGTAGGCTGCATCAGTTACGACAGTATTCAGCTGCCAACTTTATTACGGAAATACAAGTGTTACAACCTGTCTTTGTCTCACCAGCCACTATACTCATCACAGTCACTCTGCACTCCCTCACCTGATTGTTAATTCCCAGCACCTGTCACCCTTCACACACCTGCACTTCATCAGCCACTATACTTCCTATAAAACCCAGCTCCTCACTTCAGTCAGGGTCCGGTCTCGTTAGTATTAAGGACAGATTAGTGCTATCTTCCCGTATACACTTCACGGACTCACCACCACTTGTATTCGACCATTCTCCCTATTGGACTTGGTATCCCAGCGCCTGTCTTCTCCAGTGTGTGTTTCTCCTACTCCCGGCTCCGGTTGTCCACGACGCATCTAAAGAGTGCTGTCTCCAAATCCTGACTTCCTTCTGTCTTCGGTGTCCGGAGTTCCAGTGTGTTCCCGTCTTCGGTGTGTGGCGCCCTAGTGCCCACACACATAACAACCCTCCGTAAGAAAAGGGACTGTATCTATTCATCTCCGAGATACTACTGTGTTGCAATAAACTCTCTTAGTCACCTTACCATTGTCTCCGGTTACTCTGTCCGTAACAACAAGCTACAGATGGCACCATTTAATCTGACCCAAAAGACATCAATGAGTTGATTTTTTTTTTTTTATTATTCCCTATATACTTCGGATAGCTCTGAGGATAATAGGTTTATTGAGAATCTGGACTTGCCCACTATAAGTGAAGAGGATAAAGCCAGCCTAGAAAAACCAATATCACCGGGCAGGCGATCGTATTAATGAAAAACAGAAAAGCACCAGGCCCGGATGGATACCTGATTGAGTTTTACAAGGTCTTTGCCACTAAATTGATGCCCTTACTGTGCTCTGTTTATACAGAATCACTTACAAAAGAAATTCCTTACATCCATGACCCAAGCCACAATTTCAATATTGCCAAACAAAGATAAAGACCCAACCAAGTGTGAATCCTACTTACTCATGTGTGATTATAAAATACTTACAAAAATCCTTGCCCTCAGATTGGAATCTATAGTACAAACCATTGACCCGACCAAACAGGTTTAATAAAGGGTAGGCAGTCATTTCACTGTCTGCACTGCCTCTTTAATATAATCTATTCTAAGCACTCATACCAGTCTCCAGAGATAGTCATTTCATTGGATACACACAAAGATTTTGACCAGATCAAATACAGACATCTTTTTAAATCTCAATGCTTTCATTTCTTGTGTTCAAACACTGTATACTTTGCTACAGGCATCAGTGTGGACCAATAATACCCACTCTGACTATTTTACTCTTTAAAGGGGAATGAGACAGGGTTGTCCATTGTCTGCTTTCCTTTTCGATCTCGCCATTAGGTGTAGCTTTGTGGCGAAACAATGAGATGGGGGGTATTAAGAGGTGTGGCCAGGTCCACAAAGTTTCATTATACGCAGACAACCTTTTGTTGTTTATATCTGACCCTGAGGTTTCAATTCCAAAGTGCCTAGAGACATTTCAAAATTTGGTGTGGCCTCAGGTTATAAAATCAACCCAACAAAGAGTGTACTATTCCCAATTAATAGGAAAGCATTGACAATGTTCTTTAACCCATGCACATTCAGAGTTACAACTGATCCCCTAAAGTATTTTGAGTCAAGGTAACATGACGTTGAAAAAAGCTGTTCAAACATAACTTTCAACCAATTATGGACCAAGCTAGGAAGGACCTCAGGTGCTGGGCAATTCTCCCCTTGTTTCTGGCTGGTTGCATTAATACAATAAAGATGATTATTCTACCCAAATTTTTAAACCTATTTCAGACAGTTCCCTCTTTTGCCAAAATCATTCTTTAAAGACTTAGATAAATGCATTACCGCATTCATTTGGAATAATACTATATGTATGCAAAGCTGTTCTGGAGGGGTGCAAGGCGAACGGTGGTCTAGCACTGCCAAACTTTTTGTATTATTACTGGGAAGCCAACAGATACAAACTATCTGGTACGATACCTTTGTGAATGGGGAAGGCCTACACTGGTCCCTTATGGAACAGCAGGTGTGTTTGCCAGTACTTACAAATCCACGATTTCACCCGCACACACTTCTCAACATTGCCATCCAAACCTCTGGCCAATCCACTTGAAGTGTCTGAAGATTATCTTACCTACCTACCAGGCTATGTGTCTCACTTAAATAGTATTATTCAGAAAATAGAATGCTATTCTCTACATCACCTGGAAGCACAGTGGAGGGAGGATTTGGAAAAATAGCTCTCTGAGGAAACCTGGCAAAGAGCTATCAAAATAATACATACATACTCAATTTGTGTTAGACACGGATTGCTACAGTTTAAGGTACTTAACTGCCTGCACTTATGTAAAGCCAAACTGGCCCGGATATCCTGGTTCAGACCCAAATTGTATCAGATGCCACCAGGCCCCTGCTACTTTAGGCCATATGTTTTGGACATGCCCAAAACACATGTACATTGTACACATTCTGGTTGGAGATTTTTAACACATTCTCCTACATATGTAAAAAAAAAAAAAAAAAAAAAAAGTTTTACCCAGATCGTGTTATCGTAGCACTGGGGGTTGTCCCTAGCAAGAGCGAGACATCCAGATATCAATCAGATCTAATGGCATTCTCAACATTACTAGCATGCAGGCTTATTCTTCTTAGCTGGAAATCCACTACCCCTCCATCTCATTCACACTGGATTAGTGCAAATTTGATGCAAACACTTACTACAGATTAGTAGCAGCCCACTGTTGATTTTATTACCTACTTTGCCTCCATTTGTTCATTCTGTTGCCATTACAAATACAAGTAATTCGCGTATTTAAGGTGTGCAGGATATTGTATCCATGTATGGCATTTATACAATCGAAATAAAGAAAATTATGCATATGATGATGATTAACCTATTAAAATACACCAGATCAGCGGTGCACTGGATCAGGGTTAAGGTTTGGGGATGCCAGTGACACCACAAACTAAAAACTCACTAGCCCCCAAAAAGCTTGGTTCACAGGTCTAAAATTTTATACATATATAGTTGACATGATGTAAAAGGTATATGGTGATTTCATAGTGATTTTAAAGGGGTTTAAAAGGTGGACACCACTGTGATGCTTCCTTGTCCTTGGCTTTTTATGTTGTTGTTTCTCCCTTTGGCTATATTTAGAGTGTTTATCTAGGTCTGTTGATAAATGTTAAGTACTTAGGTACACATTAATTTGCAATATGCATAACTATAGATGGTTGGCTTCTTCATCACATGGTAGTCATGCTAGTCTGTATTGTAACTGTACACTAATTGATTGTATTGGTTTGGACAAGCTATCTGTGCATATACAACGTAAACATATTTTGAATACCATTTAAAAGCATTTGTTTTCCTACTGTAGTATTCACTTTTCATGTTCTTCACTTAAGATAGCAGTAGTAGCAGTACACATGAACATATTGTTAGATGTAAGAAATATTTTACCCCCATTTGGAAGGCTAGTGACTGAAAAGTTTTCTCTGATTTGAGGTACAGTGACGAATTTTGGCCACAGCAAGTGATATTCACCATAAAGTGCTGGAAAATAATCATTTTTGATAAGAATTTGTCAAGGAGGTCCATCGGTCCTCACTATTTTTCATCTCTACAGTGGAGCGGAAGCTTGAGTGACAAATACGTCACCATGCTACATGGACATCATGATTTACTGTATACCTAGTCTATTTCCATTGCACTTAGTTGCATTTTGTTTTAATCAATACACCGACTTTTCCATCTCAGCCACATGTATAAACATTTTTTGCAATATTTTGACTTTTTTTCAGATTTCTGGTGTTTCCACTCAGGTGTTTTAATACGCAAAGAAAATGCACATTAGAAACAGGTGGATGGAAACACACTTAGTGTTTCCTTGCTGAGCTGCAGCAGAGATAAAGTAACATAGAGGGTAAATTTCTAACTAAAAATAGTGAAACTTTGGAAGATACCCACATTATCTGGCTGACTCAGACTGCTGAACCCTTATGGTTGAACTTTAGAATCTATTTTTATACAGAACCTGGACTGGATTTTGTCCCTCATCTTTTACAGTCTCTTTACAAAACCTTCACTGCCAGCATGGAACGCATCAATCATTACAGTACAATAGCTCTTTTAATGTATGTATATGCATTTGTGTAATGTATTAAGACCTATCCTTTAAAAGTTCACATTTAATTCTTCCTCAGAACTATTTTGGAGTCATTAGGACATTACAAAACAGTAATAAAAATGTCCTTGTAAGAGTCTCAGTGTGAGACTGAGAAGTTTTCATACCACAGGCACCCACCAACTCTGGCCATGAAGAATCCAATGCCGGTCAACCATGATGCACTAATTAATGAACAACTTCCTATTTAATCTAATTAAACAGGTTGTCAGCATTGCCTTGAGACTTTCATCATTCACCTTTTCTTGGATCCAACCCCACACAGTTTGACTTGTATATAATTAGACAGGTGTAGCCACTTTGATTGCTTTTTCTTCACATTAATTAGCAGTGGATAATTAGTTAAGACGAACACTAATCTGGGTACTACAGCTCTTATCCTCCAGAGCTGAGGGAAGTCACGTAGTTGAGTGAAAAGTTCAAAAGCTAGAGGTTATTCTTTTGTTATAGGAGTCAGCAACACAGCCACCTTCTTTTAGGTTAAGCCTCAATTTAATTTTAAATGTCAGTTTAAACCAAATCATATGTGTGACACACATGTGGGTGTGATAATGGATTTGTGTATTTAAAGGCATAATGCACTGAATCAATCATCTGAATCATGGACACCTTTAAATTACTACTACTACAACTATTAATTGAGATAAATTTACAGTGTAGTGACAATTATAGTGGTTATAGTTTTTTCTTCAGACAGCAGCAGAGATTCAAATATGAACACTGCTTTTAGGCATTATGCCTCAAGTAGGTAATTGAAGGACATGGAATATACTGTAATGAGGGTTTCCCATGGGAGAAGAGCTGACTCAGGTGGCAATGAGACCAGAACAAATCAAATGTAACTTTAATTTCTCAAACCAGCCAATTGATTTTGCAGTAGATATTATAAGTGTTACATAAAAGACACAAGACTAAAACAACACGAACAGACAGTTGCACATAAAGGCTGTCTGACAAGCAGCATAAGTGATGATCATGGTTATCATCATTGTCAAAAATCATTGTCATTAAAAATAAGTGTCTCTACCTACCCTGGATTATAAAAGCAGGAGAGATGGAGAGAAGTAAATTTAGGAGGGCAGTAGGGAGAGTATATAGAGGGACTGATGATGGGCAGACAGAGGAGGAAGAGAATGAGTGATATACAGAGGAATTTAATAGGTATAGAAAATATGAGGCAAAAGGACATAAAAGAAAAGAGATGATGCAGAGACAGGTAAAGAGGGAGGTTGGCTGGAGGACAAGATGAGAAGAGATGACAAAAGGTAGCAAAGTCAGCCTGGGAAACCATGGGGGAAGAAGAGCAAGAGAAGGGGGAGGAAAAGAGGAGGAAGAGAAGAAGTGTTCTTGGCAAGTTCACATGTGTCTTCAACATTAACTAACTCAGTTTTCAAGAAGCCTTTCCAAGTCTATAACAGGTTCTTGGAGAATTTACAGTTGCCTACACACCATTAACAACCCAAGATCCACAGTAATTGAGGCTGCCTCTCACTCCTGCAATTGCTAAACCATATTCTTAAAGATAAAAAGAAACTGTTTTCCACTAATATGTCTGCAGTAAAGGCATATGTATTCTTAAATGCAGGTTCATCATGACGCATCATCAAAAGTCACTGTCACGCCACTGTTCTCAACAGTACAAAAGGGTCACTGTATTAGCACTTATGAATTATATATTTCCTTTTTTTCTGGTAGAAACTATTGAAGCAGTGAGGGATGAATAGAAAAGGCCTTCTTTTCTTCATTAATAAATCACACACAAGAACTGCACAATGAATTACATATAAACACGGTGACTGTACAGTACAATATGTTGTAAGCAATGGTCAACCCATTGCCTGCTTCTGAAAAAAATGTATCTAAATGGGTTAGATTATAATGTGCAACTGTTTACAACAGAGAATTAAGCTAATATACAAATTAGCTAAGATAATATGCAGCAGCTTAATAATTTCTTTTATAACTGATAGCAACCTACATAAAACCCCCAACCAATTTTATTGCCATTATGATACATTTGATGCAGGTATTTATTATCTTTATTTATGTTCAGATTTAAATACACTGAATACAGCTTTTAGAGATATGGTTTTGGAAATATTTGTTATTCTCTTTTCTTTATACATGCTCACTCTGGGCAACATTTCACCATAATGTCAAATATCACTGTTATGCGGACGATACACAACTTTACATCTCTGTTTCGCCAAGCAACCACAGTTCTTTAAATGCTCTTTTTACCTGTCTCACTGACATTAACATTGGGATGAGTAAAACATTTTCTAAAAAGAGAAAACAGAAATTCTACTTGTTGGTCCAAAAGCAGAAAGGCAGAGACTTGAGTCCGTGCTTGCTAGCTTGTCTAAGCAAATCAAAACACGTTACTGATCTGGGAGTGGTTTTAGACTCTGATCTTAACTTTATTAGCCATTTTAACAAGGTCACAAAAACATAATTTTTCAATCTGAGGAACATTGCCAGAATTTGATTTTTATCTCAGAACGATGCTGACATGCTGATATTTGCTTTAACTTCTAGTCGCTTAGACTATTGCAACTCTCTTTTTACTGGTCTCCCTAAAAAGACTTTAAGAATATTACAGATAATTCAGAATGCTGCAGCAAGGATTTTGACCAATACAAAAAAAAAAGAGATCACATTAACCCTCATACATCAGCAACTGCCTCTCATTTTATGTCCCAGCAAGAATTCTCCCACAGGGGACCGACCAGAAACACAGGGAATGTGGAAAAGACAACAGAGACACTAGGAAGAAGGGAGAGAGATACTGCTGAACCCTGATACTCTCAGATCTTCCACTGCCTTTCTTTTAGAAGCCCCTACATCATTTATCAAACTGTTTATGTTTGCTTTTATTAAAATGTATTTGTTTATGTTTTTTTCTAATTTATATTACCTTTGTTATTTATTATTGATGTGATATGTCTTGTGAAGCACTTTGGGCTGCATCTTTGCATGAAATGTGCTATTCAAATAAAGTTATTATTATTATTGTTGTTGATGTTGTTGTTAATAATAAATCAATTCACTGCTGCACAGTTAAACTGGACAGTCATTGGTTACCGATACGACATCAACTTAAGTCTGCCTTTCTCACCCAGCAGGACGCAGCCTGTCTACATGGCATAGAGCCTGGTCACAGTGCTTATTGTGTATGGCGGTGGTTAAAGATGGAGGTGGGGGACAGTTGGGGCTATTGGCTGACAGTCAAAACACATGTGAGACCTGGCACACCATGCCTCAGTCTGGCATAAGTGTACACCCTCCGCTGTGTTGGAATTAGTTAAATGATCACAGGGGACACTGGATGACACATGCAGGTGGCTGTGTGTGTTTATAGGCGTATTTGTGCCTGTGATTTGCGTAATTGTATGTCTGCTCTGCCTATCAAAAATGTTTCTCAATCACATCTATTGATATTTCAGCAATTGCACAACTCTCCTTTGGTTTTCCACCCTAAACATTCCTAATCAAGTCTGTCTGTGAGGTAGGAGTATCATGGTTTCCATCTCCTGGCCTGCTGTCTGTGATCATGTGTCTGTGGTGAGCCATCAGTCAAAATTAACAGCCTCATCGAGCATTCAGGACGGGCATCAATTAAAACCAGTGGAGCTCAATATTGTTTTATGGTATATTTACATTTTAAAGCTTGATTTAATTATCCTGGGCGCAGAGAACTTCCACAGTGGCCCTCCCTCGCTCAACACCCACACATCACTTCCTTCCATTAAAATGCGGATGGGTCATAAAGGAGTTAGTGCTGAGCTGGCCACAGCAACTACCTTCAAGTCAAATGACCAACAAATGAGAAAAAGTAAAATAATGTCTGAATTTTACATTGAATTGTTTTGTTTCAAGAACACAAAGCAAACATTAAAGACTCTGTACTGACAACAGTCCTGACAGCTGAGGCTCATCACAAAGGAACAAATATGCAACCTCTGCCTAACAATTGCTTTCCAATAGCATGCTGCTGCAACTGGATTATACTGCACCTGGCCAACCAGTCACCAGATAGAAAATTATTCCTTCTGTTCTTGGTCTACTGTTATTAATAATTGTATGCAGTTCATTATTGGAAATAGAAGTATAGAGTATAAAGAGAACCATGTACCACCAATGACTTTTACACCCAGCTGACTCAACTGCGATACCAAATGGCATAATGGAGAAGGCAATAGTTTAGGGGTTAAAACACTGACCATGAACTGCAGCGCCCCTAGTTCAAGTCCAGCCGGAGTTGTTGTCGTATCGCTCTCCTTGTTTCCTATCGTTTCTCCACTGTCTGTAATAAAGGCTCAAAATGCCCAAATGGGTGAGAGTGTTCAGATAATTAACTCGAGAATATTAATTGTCTACTTGGTATAACAAAATGCCCACAACTAGATATTGCATTTGACATTTGCATAGATAGACATAAGGAACAATTACTTCATTATGCAGTTGTGCAGCATTATATTTACAAATATGTCCTCAGACTTGAGAGAATGCATCAGCTTTATATCATTAAGCTATGGTTATGCTTTTCGATTTGTAATGTCATATTTATTTACAGGTATTCAAAATCAAATCTTATATTGCAATTTGCAAGTGCATCATTTGTAATTGAGTCAACTTTGAGGTAATCTGTTTAAATGTGTTGTTAAAATTAATACATTTTAAAATGATTTGTTTTTATAATATAGAAACCTGTCAGTTTAATTAGCTATATTGAATTCCATATATAACTATGATTATTGCTGGACATCACGTTGATCCAGGGCCTGTTGTTTCTGTAGGAGGTGCTGACAGCATTGCTTGCTGCAATAAGCTTCCACAGTGCACTGCCACTGGGCAGTAGCTGTCCGTGGTGCTGAAACAGCACTGCTGCATGTTTCCACAGTACAGTGATTTTGTTCTGTTGGCTCACAGGATAACTAGTCCAGGTCATTGGATTTTCTTTAGGGAACTGGTGTGCCTTATAAAATCTCACCTCTTGATTATTGTTGTATCAGAGTGTTACAGCAGAAAGCAATATTTTTTTTGTAACATGTGACTATGTGCAAATATTGTGATAATGTTATAAATCGGATGTTGACAAGTTATATCTTAATATCGGTGTGTTTTTATGTCTCTGTGTCCACATGTCTGTGTGTGTCAACAGTCTACAGGTGTGTCAACAGTCTTAAAATTATTGATGTGTTGTGTGTACATGCATGTACTGTATATGCGTGTGTTTGTACAGTATGTGAATGTAGGACTGTGTGTGTGTGTGTGTGTGTGTGTGTGTATTTGTGCTTGCTTGCATGTGTTAATATGTTTATATGTGTATGTGCATGTATTTAACTTTTTTAGAATTTTCCCAGAATTGGCCGTCAAAGCTCTTAACCAGTGCAGAGCAATACAGAAGCAACATTCAGGGGACCCTTTATATTTGTGTTATAGATAGCAATTAAAACTTGGAAGTGAAAATATTGTTCTGGCAGTGAAATGCGCAAAGCAGAGAAAAGGCAAAATTTGATTGATTGATTGATTTTTGTTTTAGGGCCATTAAATTGTCTACAGTGGAGCTGGCACAGACTGAAGGAAGTGCAGCAGGGGAAAACAAAGAAGGTGCAGGGAGAGAATGATAAAGGGGGAGGATGATATAAAAGAAGAGGCACTCAATGTGGAGATGGATGGAGTGCATTAAAGGTGTGAGAATCTGGGGGGGAAAGAAATGGCAGAAAACTGAGAGGAGGTAGATGGACAAAGTGATGGGAAGAGAGGATAAAGAGATGGGAAGCTAAGGGACCATTGTGGGAGGCATAGTAAGGGTGAATTGTGGGAAAGCATAAAGGGATCTACAGGCAGATGTATGTGGAGGTAAATGGAAGAGAGAGAGAGAGAGAGAGAGAGAGAGAGAGATGGAGGCTGATGGACGAGGGAGGTAGGGTAAGGTAGAGGGGAAACCATGTATTAAGTCAATGGGATAATGATGTGTCAAAGCGTGACCAAGCTGTGAAAATGGGAAAATGTCTTTCATCATCACTAAAGTGTCCTCTCCCTGACCCCTCCAGGTGAAAATTAAAATGTTGGGGATTCGATGGAAAAACTATTTCAATTTACTTCTAAGTGGAGTAACATTGATTCTGGGTTGAAAGCAGGGCCTGGAGGCTTACAGACACAGGAGGCCAGTGTCCGTCTCTCTCTCTGATAGAAATACAGATGATCATGACAACTATCTGTTTCTGCATATTGCCTAATTGATTTCCTGTATTTAATCACAAGATTATTAATTATTAAACCTGCCCTAATGTCAAGTTTATTACCATTTCTTTCATAGTAAATCCCATAACTTTGTTTCCCGTACACTTTTAATCTCTGGGTTAAAAATGGAAGCGCAGTGTGGGTCAATATAACAGCAACGCAATAAAAACTTTACCCCTTACCCATGGTAGAAAACCACCCAAGTCAAGAGTTTGTTTTGATCCAGTAACCGTACAGAGTAAAATAACAATAACACTAACATTGGGTCAAAACCCATTGGTGCTGGGTAAAGTTAACCCATTATTGCGTCGATCCTGTATTGATCCACACTGCAGTTAAATTTTTAACCCAATCATTTTTAATGTGTATCTTCATCATTAGCAATATATGAAATGAAAAAAAACTTGTGAAGGTAAAAAGCATCATAGTAAAGAAGGAAACACAATACATAAAATAAATTAAAGTCAGCTGCATTTGTTTTTCCCTTCACACTGTAGTGTTTCACATATCCCATTTAGAATACATATAAATACATGTCTACATATAAATACATATAAATACATATCTACATATAAATACATATAAATACATGTCTATTTTTACATTTTCTGTTTTGATCATGTATCTGTAAGGTTTTTCCTTTTATGCATTTTACATTTCCAGTTTGTTTGTATACATATGAGAAGAACAGTAAAAGAAATACACACCACTTACAGTAACTCCATACATAGACAATCCAAGAGAGAAGACAGCACAGTGCAGCTCAGGTTGTTTGAATGATAAGTGATCTCTGGGAAGTGCAGTTCAGAAACACTGACACAAAAATCAAACAGGGTTCACAAAGATTACCATTTCAAGACTGGGAATAACAGACACTACCACGTATACATAGACTCACGAAGTCAACCCACAATTTTTGCTTTCATCGTTATGACCTGGCAAGGCTCCCTAGGCATTTGCGTGCAAATACATGTAGGCCATGCATTTGCACAACCAAGCTTCATTTTATACATATAGTATGAAATTTAAATTGTTGTTTATGAGGTACTGGAATCATCATCTTTGCAACAACAAATCTCCCCATAGTTCACATATTGGTCTGACTAATATCTCACCTGCCATAATCACTTCTAAGTTGTTTCGCAGACTAAAATTTAAAATATAGGCTGGCTTTCGAGGGTAATGTACTGGCTGTGAGGCTCATGGGAGGCTTGGTTTGGTCCCAGAGCCCCATAGCGTGCAGTGTGTGCTGTAACCCAGCATGAAGGTTTAGCCTGCAGCCTGACCTGTGCCTTGAGAGCAAGGGTGAGAAGGTAAAAGAGAAGACAGCCCCAGGCATTCAAACACACGCACCAACACACACTCACAGATACTCACACACATGAAAACTGTAACTGTAACTGTAAAAACACACGCACACATACACACTCACAAGAATGCCTTCACACAATTTAAGGAAGTGATCAACATACATATAAGTGGATGCATCAACACACGCAAACACATACATTCTTGTACTTGCACCAAAGAGACGTCTTTGAGGTAAATACACCAATAAATGAGACTCATATTTTTGTGGATAAAATATATTAAATTCTGACAATAGGTGGCGTTTTTAGCCATGTGGACAACACAAACGAGTTATGGCAATGCTTTCTTCTACTGTAAAATAAAATACAGAAACTTCTCCAAGCTGAGTTTTGCTTCATTGTCAGAGAGACGTCACAGATTTCAACTAATATCTCTGTACAGGTGTCCTAATTTTCTTAAGCAATTAAAGTTAATCTCAAGTAAAGTTCAGAAAGTGGTGGATGGGGATGGGACTATTCAGAGTAAAGTTTGAGCAGCTCAGGAGTGTGATTGAATGGAAGCCTAGATTTTTAGCAGCTGAGGTAACTGTTGACTGACTGATAGTGAGAGGGAAAAAATACAAATCCCTGGTGATGCATTATGGTCATTTAGTGCAACTAGGCAGTAAATGATTGCTCCATTTTAATGTGTCCCTCATTCCAGAGGTTCAATGATACAGAATTTTTGTTCAAATCTAAAACAGAATTGTAAAAATGTACACTATAATAAACTTACAACCTTTTGGGATAAAGACCAGCAAATTGGCCTCACTTTGGAGGATTTTCCATCTATTTGTATGGGAACAAGGAGTTCTGATATTCGACTGGCCTCAGCATGCTGTGTGAATGCACTCACACAGTCACAGCTATGCAACACATATGGATGCTTCGAGAGAAAAGGCGCTGTGACACATATTGACTTATGCTGGGCTGGAGACAGTATTGATTCCCCAGTCAGAGATCCAGAGACAGAGACATACAGCGGAGGGAGAGAGAGGACATATTAAATTACCGGCTGCATTCCAGGCCACATTACTGCTTCTACAAAATACATTCTAAAGCAGTCTAAACCAAATTTCTTCTGCAAAATAAAAATTTCAAACATCAAAGGAAATATTTTTCCAAATAAACCGCAATTATATGGGTTGAAAATTTGTGGCCAGTTTCGTTTTCATCTGCATTGTAGTTTTACAAGCATGAAAAACACCATCTCCTACTAGAATGTGTGCAGGTGTGCGTGTTTATCTTAGTGTCTGTCAAGAAAAAGGCACACCTGACTTGTGTGCTTGTGTGCATTGATGGCGTGTTTGACATATGTTGTGTAGTGTACTGTTCACCTTGGTCAAGCGAAGCGAGGTTAATGGTGGCCACATCAGCAGGTGACTTAAAAAGCATTTAGCAGTTATAATTGATGATGCAATTACTGTCCAGATAAAGCCAAAGTCTGTTTCCCCTTCTAGCATTATGCCCAAAGAGCCATACATCTTGCTGCAGGCTGGCCTCTCCTCCTCATTCCTCCACTCTGCCAGCTCCCCTTTAGGGAAAATCATGTTATCACCAGATAACCGGGTTTTAGTTTAGTTTAGGTTGTGCACATCATGTAGGCATTAGGTCAATATTGGGGGGCTGAAGGAGAGTTAGACTGATACCAAAGCAGAACATTTATTGACCATTGTCATATTCTGTAAATCATTTTGTTATTATGTTATAAAACATACTTTTATTATGCTTATGCACCTGCTGCTTTAGATTACCATAAGCCTATTATTATTAAACCTATAGTTATTTGTCTAATTTGGTGGAAAAGGCAGCTAGGGTTTAATCTAACCTCATGAAAATTAGGAAACCTAATCTGGTTTTTTTAAATTGTCAGTTTCTTATTTGATTTTATAGTATACTTTCCGCTATTTGAAATGATCTCAAACCTATTTTACTACTACTAATGTACACTGTATAGTCACATAAAACAAAATTTTTAGTTGTGGCATAGCCACAGTTAAGTACATTGATGAACAATGTGGCTAAGCACACACTTCATATTGTGTCACTGAATACAAGTTCACCAAATTGTTCTTTTTATTATTTAATAATTTATAAACATTAGCAAATGTATTTCTCAGACATGGATGTAGTCTCCTGAATTTGCATTTAATTAAATAGATTGTCATGTAAGTTCTAAATAATTCATTAAAAGCTTCATCTACGCTAAACAGAATGCAATGGCAAGTCATACTTACACTCACTCAAAGACTTGACAGCTGCTGAAGTCAGAAGAACAGTTGGCGTTGAAAATAGTTTAACAGGCCAGACAGGTTTGCGAATTAAATACTGAATTTAATACTTTCCAATGCCAACCAGTGTGTTGCTGATAAATCAACAAAAAATATACAATACACTGGTGGGTTATATTAACAGGCAAGCGCCTGACTTGAATTAAAGCTGATATCTCCGTTTAACCCTAACTCCTCCACATGAGAATAATTAGCCCCAGCTTAGGTTCATCCTCCAGGTGAACTGGTCCAATGATAGGTCAAGGCAAAACTCAGTCAAGTCATCGGGTGTGTTGATTTGGGTTTGGATAGCCTGGCCTTCACCTAATTAGAGCCTTGTGAAACCCCCTAGGTGGCTGCTGGTAGTAACCTGCAATATAAACACAACCTGTCCGTGTGAGGAGTGTGTGTGAGTGGCACTGAGTTCATTTCACACAGCAGGTGGGGCCTTTTACTGTTATTACCTGAGGGCTGTTATGCAGACAGATGCCTTCTCAGCAGGAGGCATTCAAGTGGGCAACACACACCTATACATGCCAGGGTGCACACTCTCAGACACATTTGTATGCATGGTACGCATGGTAAGACCGATATTAGTTTGGCGATACTGGCCTTTTAATAAAACTGCAATTAGTAACTTAATAGATGAACATTATTTAAGGAATAAAAATAAATAACTATGTTTGATAGCCAAAAATTAGCAGAAACTCAGAAACAGTTAGAATTGGGAGAAGTTATTCCTTGAAATTTCTGGGATTTTTTGAACTTACTCACAGTACCTATACTAGTGCTGAAATGATTAGTTGATTGATCCGATACGATAATTTTTAATAACAGCCCTAACCAATACACATTTCATATTGGCAGTGTTGTCAACCTCAACCTTGTCAAACTCACCTTGCCTTAAAGCATCTGCCAACCCATTTAGTCAATCTTGGTATGGCTTCTAGGGTAAAGTGCTAAAGCCATGTGAGATTTAAAGTTTTACACTGCAAGGTTAGTCTACGTAAATCACAGGTAGAAAATTGCCATGATCTGTGTATTTCTGTGTGCACGCACACAGCTATTAACGTGTCCTTCTGTTTGTTTTTTTGATGTTGTTTTTTGTTTGTGTGTTGCTATTTTTTTGCAGCTTGGGTTTTATTTTTATTACTGATACTGGTTAAGATAACATTTTCCTCATCAACTTAATTGCAGAGATACATGGTTTCAGCAAGACCAGTTGACACATTACTTTGCTGTGTACTACAGGAGAAATTTTTCAAATACTTGCCAGCACCAATGTAAATGTGACATGCAACATACTGTACTGCCACTGATGACACATTTCTCTTCTTTGGTATCGCTTTTCAGTTCATTAGCTCTCTGTATGAATGGCTTTCAGGGCAGCAATCTAAAAACGCTGATAACATAGGGATGGGTGATGATAATTATTGTAATACATGTTCTCCTTGTTACACACATTATTTGTCAGGCTGTTAAAGTGGTCATAGCTGTCACATTTGTATTACTGGTTTACTTGACAGTTTCTCTACAGCGCCATGTTTTTCAGACACACTGTGGGTGCTGGCAGGCAAAGAGACAGGGGCTTGTGGCTTACCAATTAGTAAATTGGTAAGCCTGTCAACCCGTGCTGCAGTGTCATTGACCTTGTCTTTGCTTTGGTATTTTTCTATGCAGAGTACCACCATTATGCCATGACCTTCAACAGAAGCTTTTCACAGCATGTTATGGAATTTCTGTTGTGAAAAACAATGTTGCTAAATGTGTTCGTATGAGAAATACAATAAAGCAATATAAATAAATAAAGCTAAACTGGGTTTTGTTAGAAGGGCGAGAGGAACAGTCAGATCCAATGTTCCAATGCCTGCTTCACTAATGCTAGGATGTTTTTTCTTACTTTGGTTACCAATGATGGCCAAAAAAAAACAACTACACAAGCACTCCATGAAAAGTATTGGATGCAATATAGCTCTACACTATGAAACAACATACTAAGCATACATAATGTAATACTGTCGTAGAAAAGGTTTCAGTCGTAGTCATCTGGACACTGTTTTCAGAATCAAGACGTTTCGGCTCCCATCCGGAAGTCATTCTCAATTGTGACACAATTGAGAATGACTTCCGGATGGCAGATGACTACGACTGAAACCTTTTCTACGTTAGAACACTCCTGGACGAATGAGGGACTACAACGTCTTATAATGTAATACTAATAATAATAATAATAATAATATTAATAATAACTTTATTCATATAGCACCTTTAAAAACAGAGTTTACAAAGTGCTTTGACAGACAAGGAATAGCAGAAACAGGATATCCAAAGGGCAATATAACCGCAGAAAGCCAAACAGAAATGCCAAACAAAGCAAGACAGAAAAATTAAGAAAAGACAACTTAAGAACAATGAAAAACATGACAAAGGAAGTAAAAACAAATGAAAACAATAAAAGCAATAAAGGGACGAATAAAAGGACGACATCACATAAAAGCAAGTCTATAAAGATGAGTTTTAAGAAGTGATTTAAAAGAAGGCACTGATTCTGTGAGCCTCATCTCCTCAGGCATGTCGTTCCCCAGTCAAGGGGTCTTTAAATGACCTTTGGAGATGCATACAAATGACATCACTTCGTAATGCAGTATAGTATAGCATAGTATAATGCAGTATAGTATAGCATAGTATAATGCAGTATAGTGCAGTATAGTATAGTATTATGCAGTATAGTATAGTGTAGTATAGTATGGTGTAGTATAGTATAGTATAATGCAGTATAGTATAGTGTAGAAACATAATAAAACACTTGCCTTCTAGATATCTAATTCAGAAACATACGTTGGTGTTTTAGTAGCCTTAATTTGAAAAACAACGTATGGTTATTCTTTTTAATGCCAGCGTCACTACACAGTTTGTTGAGCTGTGAAATCACCCATTGGCTGACAATATGTCTGTCATTGGAATGTCCTCACCTGTTAACGAGTGCCTCTGGATCTGTGTGCTTGTAGATGCAGCTTGTTGGCTTTATGTGGCATATAACAGAAACTAAAAAAAATTGATATTTATAAATGAACACAATATCTAACTTTTTTTTAACAGGTGGGTTGTGATTTTGTGGTCTTAAAACTTAGTGAATTGAGAAACTGCTGCAAATTCACTCTTTTCCCCAAAACATTTATTGTGGATTAAGCTTTATTAACTTCAATATGCAAGTGAGACATCCCACCCCTTTAAGCATCTCAGTTATAGTGTGTCTTATTACTGTAAAAATCATTTTTTCTCAACTGGAGTTGACCTAAGGCTTAGTGATCTCAGATGATTCTTGCCTACTGAACTCTCCTTTATTCACAGAATGCACTTGGAGGGCAGTCCCATGCACTGAATGTGTACTGAGCTTCTGCTATTAAGGCACTCGTAGCCCAATATCCCTAGGAATTACATCCACATTGGGCAATTCCGCACCTCACGATTTACATCAAGTAACCAATATTCACTTCCAATTGAGGAAGTAGTGTGCCCTATGTAGTGACGCATAAAGTGAGATGTGTGTGTAGCATAAGACTTTCATGTAGGATACCAGACTTCCACTGTTTTCTCTGCTTGAGTTTGCGTCCCAGCACAGACCTGCAATCAATGTTTGCCCTTTTACTGATAGGAAATGATGATGATTCCCAAACCTTAACCGAGTGTTTTAGTTAAAACACTCTAACTCTAACCATACCTTAACCATATTTTTTTGGCCATAACTTTGATCTTTCCCTAACCTTAACCATGCCAGTATATATAAAAGAAAAATGTTGTCATTGAAGGTAAACATTGGTTTTGAAAAATTATCTAATATCAATGTTCTTGATAGGCAATTGGCTCATCACGTGCAGATTGAGAGCCCAAACTGAATAAAAGGCACAGCACACTTTCTATGTTAGACAATCTGACCCTGTATGTTATCCAGTTATCTAGACTGGCAAAGAGTAGTGCCGCATGTGGGCTAATCATTTTAACTTTGGCAATGCTCATAGATGAGCGCCTTCAAAGTCTACCACCCTTCATCTGATAGTATGGTATACAAAGACAAATGAATGAGTGGATGGAAAAAGGTTTTCTGGTCACATATATCCAAACACTGCCCTGTGTAACTGATCCAATATCCCAGTTTTTCCAAAACTTAAAACTCAGGATATGAAAGTTGATGTTGTGAACCAAAGGACTTAAAAAAAAGAGGTGATTATCAAAATGACAGACAGATGAAGACTCATTCAACTAAACAGTGCCCTCTAGCAATGACATTCTCAACTTCTTGTGCAAAGGCATGAATCGTAAACGAATTCTAAGGCATGAACAGTAATGTCAAACCCTGCTGCGAATCTTATGATGGATTCCCGCTTCCCACATGGAAAAATAATCAAGACAAAGCAACCAATTTCTCATATCAAAATGTCTCTCTCTGTCTCTCTTTTTTTTTGTCTTTCATTGCTCTCTCATTACTCACATAATTCTGTTACCTAGCACCAAGATGAGACATCAATTCCTCTGCCACTGAGAATTGCAAATTAGCTTTGAGTTAGCTCTTGAGGAGATGGGAGGAGACAGGAGTGGGAGGCGGAGAAGAGATAAGCTGATGAGTATGTTTGAATTAGTCCTCACGCGCAGTGGGAGAGAAACAATGCTGGGAAATTTGAGAGACTTTCTGTGACAAATTGTGGTGTTTTAATGTCATGAGTGACGATTTGCATCAGAGCAGCATGCTGTGTTGGCTTCACTCCAGCGTGGCTAGGGTTTTGCGGAGCAGGCTCCAGCCAGGGAGAAATTAACATGCCACCAAGCTTTAAACAGGCTTTGCAAGGTCAGTTGACTGGAAAATAATGAGCAATGAGCTAAACGTGGAGAAAATTAGACTACCCAGTCTGCTAAACTTACAGCAGAGATGTTATTATTGATTGCAAAATGAGTGGCAGATTTTCAATATTTAAAAATAAAAAATCATAGGGACTATTTTGAAATCTAATTTCAATAATCTGAAACCTCTCTTTTAGAATTGCATTCCATCAGTCACACATTAAATGGAAAATCTCATAAATGCGTTAAAACTAGCTGATCCTTTATCAAAGCTTTACCTCTCTCTGCATGTTTTGTCAAACACCGCCTCCTTTTGATATTTCAGCATTTTCCCTCATTCTCTTCCACAAAGGCCAGACAGGGACAGATTAAATTTCAAGCATAAATAAATATTCTGAAAAGGTCACCTTTCCATCTGTTATTTGTGCAACCTCTAAAAGTAATTACATACAGAATGGTGTCGGCAAAGCTGTTTGTGTGCTTTCGTTGTCTAAACAGCATATCTCCCAGAGCTCATTTCATATACACCTGAGGACTGTGCAATAGGTGCAACAGGTGAAGTAAACAAGAGTAAATAAATACAAAATCTGATTGCTTGCACAGTGACATACAGGCTCATTTAACAGTCATTTAAATTACTGTTATAGTTTTGCTGACTTCTTTGGGAAAATACATAATGGTTTCAACAATATGAGGTTGGGTTTTAGTCACACAACTTCAGCTGCATTTTTTGTGTCATATTAGTAATTGAGAGACATTTTCCTTTTTCTTGGAAAAAGAAACTGTAAATATCAAAGTGGCCCTTTACAGAAAATAAGACCATTGTACAAACACGTAACACTAGAGGCACCGTATGTAAAAACATGTGTTATCACAGTGCAGTGGAATTAGACTTCATGAAACTATAGGCGATAATGCATGCATTATAAATGACATAATAGGTTGCGTCTTCCCTGCAGCATAGGATCGCGTGCTTGCCTCCTTTTAGGAGAGGCACCAGAAAGAGGTCAAACGTGACATCAGGAGAAGGCAAGTGATGGCACTGAAGCACCACACTGCACTTTGAAGAGAGAGAGAGAGAGAACTTTCTCTTGGGACTGGTTTTAAAGGCCAGGTGGTTCTCTGTGTTGTCTAACTTTAGATTCAGGTTATATAGGCTGTTCTCTTTTCTTCTGTAATAGAATTTGGTACCATTTCTGAATACAAAGCACTGGTATGTCTCATTAGCATTACTGTACAAGCAGATCATCTTTTAATCTGGTTTGATTGAATTGGTAATAAATATTCTACGGTAGAGTCCCGTATGGACAGATCAGGTAATTTGATTTTTTCCAGTTTGACCAGTGCCCGGATTGGTCCAGCACTCACCACTGCAGAGAATTGCCCATACTTCTTCTTGCATACCTGTTATATTTCATGTTTATACTGTACTATCTTACACATAGGCTACTGGAAATTCTCATAGACAGGCACCTACCAAACCCAGCTGCTGCAGCTGCTGCTGGTTTAGAATAGTGGCACCTTTTTTGTTCAAATTCAAGCACTGAGTTTGTTTGCTAAGACAAGGCTTCCTTTGTCCAAATCCTCGTTTTCTTTACCTTATCAGTACTAAATTTGTTACGGTTGATAGCTGGATTTGCTAACAACAAGACCATTTGAGTGCACAAATGATGCCTATAGTGTTCAGGTACCTATCACATTCATATTCATTTGTGAATTTAAAAGCTGTTCAGATGAGTAAAGCTATTGAGGAGATGAGGACATGAATGAAGTGGAGTAGCAAAATTTCTGCTGCTCACTCAAAGAATCATATTTATCGCTGTGCTCTCAGCTGCTTCAGGCTTTCTGTTTGCTGTTACCCAACAGATCTCTGTTCACGCTCAGAGGAAACCTGCTTCTGTTTGCTCCATAGCAAATGTGGAGAATGCTACTCCTTTACTGCATTATACAAGGCAAAGCGAAATGTAGAGACGGCATGAAAGCGTCATAGAATAACGCAAACAGATTGCAGATTCACTCTAGACAGCATGAACTGAAGTGAGAATGCTCTTGCTCAAGTTGCAAATATTTCAGAGTTTTATGACTCCAAATCTTTAATATTAGAGGTGAATAAAGTCAGACACTACAAAGGTACTTTGTATCTAAACACAGCTTGCGCAGTGGACCAAGGTGCCTGCACTGCCTACATTTCCAACTGAGCCATGCAAATATTGAATTACACAGTTGAAAAAATAATTATTTCTAAACAGGGCTGATTTCTTATATTGGTCTCCAATGGTGATCAAGAAATTACAGCAAAACTGACAGATCTGCCACTACTTTTGGGAGCCCGTAAATGACAGAAACAATAAAGCCCACATTTCCACAAAGGAGAAAGTTAACATACCTACTCAGAATTAGATAATGATAAGAATAAAGTTAGATTAAAGAAATGCTTTCTTTTTAGGCTTAAGAACCACATCTTGCACTGACACTTAATTTGTATCATTGAACAACATGTAACAGTTGAAAATGCAAGTAGGGTGAGTGCCATGGGAGACGGTGGTTATTGTACAATAGCGATTGGTGGTGCATCAGTACTCACCTGTAGTGTGCAATGCACAGCTTTGATGGGAGGCAACAAGCAGCCAAATACCCTAACCAATATGTGATGCCTTGGCTCAGTCAGCATATGCATTTGTAGTCCATATGCATGGAAGAAATTCCACACAAGTGAAAAAAATGGAATGTGTGAACCAAGACAACTCTGTATCTAGAAAAGAGAGTCAGAGTGGACGGTCAGTGTACAAAACGTGGGACACAGAAAGAAGGTCTTATTAGAATTGACTCTCACTGGGAAGGATACGCTGACATTTCTCATAGAACACCACGGACTTGCTTGCTATACTTATTGCTATACTTGCTTACTTGTTATTCTCAACTGTGTCCTTACAATGCATTTATTCTATTTATCTGGTTATTAAGTTGCCTCTGGCGTCATGTTACAAAAATTGGGCATAAAGATGGGTGAGCAGCTTTCACTGACACTCACTTTTGGAGTTTGGTATTCAGTATTCATCCATCCATGGTATTCAGTTGTATGTAAACATATCTTTCACATTTCATGTGTTCCTGCTTGCATCCTTAGGCCTGTATGGCATCGTCTGTTTGTACTTGTGAACTTTCTGCTTGGCTGTGTGTTAAGGCTTCTCTGTGTAATGCTAAATATATACTAACTGTAATCTATTAAGTAAATCTGTGATCATCTGTTTGCAAAGTTTAGTAAAAGAAAGACATTTGATTGATTAGATGAAATTGTGCATTTTGTGTTTTTTTGCAGTGACTGTATACTGCATAACTCTGCATGCTTTTCATGTTGGTTTGCAGCAGACTTCTGCTCTTTGTCTGTGTTTTTCCCATTGCTTCACTCTTGGGTAAACCTGCACGCAGTAGAGCAATAAAGTAGGAGGAGGCGTCATACCAGACAGAGATGATCACTTGGAGGAAGTTTTCAGTAATGGAGCCGTAGAAGTGGACCAAGATTTCTTTCTCTACTGTCTTGGCAGCTTCAAACAGGGGGTTTTGTCATTTGCGTGTTGCAAATGCAACACTGATGCACTTAAATGGGTGCTCTACTGAAATGACAACAACTTATAAACTGGTATAGCATCACTCCAAAAACACAAAGAAATCTCAATACTAATATTACTGTTGAAAACAGTTAAGAAATTAAGAAAGTGCATGCATGACAACTTTGAAAAGGTGCAAGAAATATCTACTATGGGGTTGTGTAGCAGTGTTTTAACACTCCAAGATTGCAGTTTTAAAACCTGAGCCATCTGTGCCAAGGTCTAATGTGAAGCAGCTTGTCGTAAACTCTTTGTTGGCCTCACAGTCCAGGAACCATGAGGCTAATAACATCACTGTTGTTAAAATTTACTGTGTTTCTACTCGCCAGAGTCAGATCCCTCATTGATCAGAGTAAATCAACTCTCACCAAACCGTAAAACATCATCTCGGAGTGATACCACTAATGATCAGCCGCAGCAGACGACAGCCACTGTCTGAAGGGCTGCTGCTGTATCAAAGCCATGCTGTCAGTCTCCTCTCCCCCCATGGCCTCATCACACTTCATCTAATAATGGGAATTTACTGCAGGTCTTTTTTTTCTTGCTCGCTTGGCGAGATAAACAGGCGATTGATGAATCAGGCGTAATGCACAGGCTTACGGGCACAGACAGCACGCAGCCCACAGTAAATATGTGCAGACAGGATCGGATTTCGGCATTAGCAGTGAGGAGATGCATTTATTTGCCTCTCACCCAGACTCATAACTGCACTGAGCCTCAATTACCACGTCTGAGAGGTACAGATAATACATGCAAACGGCACCACTCCCAACCATTACCAGCACATATATAGGCCTGCAGTTTGCTTTTCACACTGTCTGTCTGAAATGCACTTCATTGAACGATGTTTGAAACATCTACAGTAGAGTGATTATCATCTAAATGATTTGTGTGTGTGTGTGGTTGTTACATGTGTTTGAACATGTGCCAAGCTACCCAGCCAATACATGGAGAAATAAAAAGAACATATGGTCTCTTACATTCTGCTAATCAATTTATCTGATCACAATCACATCATTTAAAATGGGTCTACTCCAGGCGAGTGTCCATGTGTAATAAAGTAGCACGCTTCAACTATACTTTTTCATGTCACGTTTCCTTTTTACTTATGGAGCATTAGTAATTTATGAGGGCTAATAAGCTGCAGGCCAATATGTCATCTGAAAAGAAGTAGAAATAAAAATTTTAAAAAAGCCATTTTTTTAAACATTTTGGCCTTGGGACTCGCACTGTATCCCAAGTTAATACTACATACTAATTCTGCCTGGGTTCCAGTATAGAACAAAGTTCCTGACTTTAAAGTAGAAGTGACAAAGTTACTGTAAATTAGACAGCAGAGGGAGGCCTTGCATAGCTGAGAAGCTTGAAAATATTAATTAGTTGGTCTCAGCTATGTGAAAAATATTTGAAACATAGCATTGAAAGGATAATGTTCAAATTTCACATACCATAAATGTAATGGTCGGCATTCAGCCTAGCATCTTGACTTGCAATTTGTGAATGAAGACTTGTGATTTGACTTGAACTTTACCTAAAACACATGTGACTTGGCTTGAGATTTGTCTAGAATGACTTCAGAGAGCCTGTTCTCAAGGGCATCAAATAATGACGTTTTGTCACGGCCCGCGGCGTCATATAAACACCTATAGTTGCCCTTTAGCATCTGTATTAGATGCACAGGGCTGCCAGAAAGCCTTTATGAAATCAGGTGACATAATGTAAAGAGTGACAAAGAGCGACAAAGTCTGCTTAAGGAGGAGGTGGGGTGGGTGGTTGAATGAGTCAAACAAACCCTGGACTTTCACCCAGGGGATCGGGGTTCATGTCCCGAGTGAAACCAAACGTTAACGTTGACTTTAAAGTTTTAAACTTTAAGTTATGTTACATATCCATTGACTTACGTGACTTACATGTCACATGACTTATGTGACTTGACCTAAACTTGTGACTTGACTTGTCTTGGACTTGCCCAAAAGGACTTACTCATAAGGGTTGTAGAAAACATCATATTCCTGCAACTTTGGACCTCTTCACCTTCACTGAGCTTTCGTTTCTTGGATTTCATTCCAGTGTCTCTTAGTGTTGAGCACCAGAAGAAGGCCCTGCTAAGCCAGCAGCTTAGCCGCAATGCAGTGCTTGCAGCCTGGGTACACTGTCAGCCCCCTCCTCTCTCCTCCGCCCACTGGATGTCTGCCCTGAATTGTGTTTTGATGTTTCTTCAGACCTACAATTGAGCTCCATTCTCAGCAGCCAAAACAGACATTTGTCAATTCATATGCATCAGGGCACTTTTTTTTCCCTCTCGTCACTTTCTCTCTCAGCTGTGTCTTCCCCAGTTTTAATGCTACCACTGCACTCACTACCATCAATCCAGCACGAGGATATGAGTGGCCACGAGCCCCCCTGCTGCGAGTGGTGTCACATGTGATTACCATTATTTATAAAACTCACTCAGGCTCGGTTGCGTAGTCGGCCCCTCCCGGCCCTTGGTCCTGCACACTACAGTCAATATTTGCACGCAATCCTGAACTGTTGAGAGTTTCCATGGTGGTGAGAGCCTCCATTACATGAAATATTCAGGGCGCACGGAGACTCCCATGAGGCCCAGCGCAGGGTTTTTACTCCAATTTGATTATACGACATGATTTTTTCATGAGCTATGACAGTCCTGTTGAATTAGAGTCAGCTCTGAATCCTTGTGATAGTCACGGAAGCCAGAGAGGAGGAGGAGGAGCAGGCTGTCCTCTTCCCTTACTCTGTCTTTAACTGTCTCTGTCTGAATAATGGGAGAACAAATTTAACCAGAAAAAAAGGATCCCTTATAAAAAACACAAGCTATACATCATGTGGACACGTGCTTGAAATTACATGATATCATCATGTCATAGATAATTGATCATACCTGTTGTCTTAACACTTACACACAGTACCTAATACCAAATCCCTTTTGCCCTGTCTCCTTTGAAAGGTGTTACCGATATATTTTTGGCATCATGTTTAAGTCTGTGAAAGAGCTTGAAGAGTGTGGGACAGTAAAACTAAATAAGATTGTTTGCATTAAAATGAATAATACCATTATTTGAAATTTAAATAATTGCCATGTTCATAACTATATTAAACAATCATCATTAGTTGTGTGGAAACCAGTATAAATATCACATTACGGTCAGTTTAGGTTATAGGGCATCCCATTAAAAAGTCAGGGCACTTTAAATCAGACTTACAGTGAATATGTTACAAACTGCATCATATCCATAATTTCTCTAAGGTGCATGATGGTGAGAGGCTGATATTCCACTTTTAATATAAGGTAAATGTCTGTCCCGTGAACCTATGTCAGGTTGCAAAGCAGCCCTATGAACCAGACCTCTAGTTCGACTACACTCAATCACATTTTTATGCCCTATGCAATGAACGCTGCCACATATTGTAATTATCTGTAACTGACACGCTGTGGCTTTCATAAAGTACTCAAGCAGTAATTTACTCTAAACCATTTAAGACAACAGTAATTACAACTAAGCTGTGCAGGATATCAGGGACTAAGTGTTTGTTGAAATGGTCAGCTTGAAAGCCTTGAGCACATGAATACATAAGGGAGTGTGAACAAGAGAGGAAGAGAACAAACGGGGTAATGCATAATGAAGTATTTGACGATAACAGTGGTGCCACAGACAGTTATGGTATTATGAGCGTAAAATGATCATTAGGGCCTTCTAATGGTAAAATCAGTCATGCTACCACACACAGACACAGCCTGTGTGAAGGGAAGTTAACAATATTGTGTTGTTGCTGTGTGACGATTTTATGCCCCATAAAAATATTATATATGTTCTGTGATCTTTGAGAAGCAGAATCTGACACATTTTAAACACCTTGCATTGGCTAAATGGCATAACAACACTCAAAATAGAAACATTATGTAATTATGTAAAAATAAATATAATTAAAGCTTTTCCTTTTCTAAGGGGGTTTAAATATGTATTCAATGACTTGTAAAGACTGCTACTACTTTTATACAACATAATCTACAGATCATGTACCATTTGACTGGTTTGATAAACACATTCTGGTGTAGAATACACAGACAACACAGATTATTGAATAATTACACATTCATATATAAAACAATATCTAATTATTAAATGGTTGTCCAAATCATTTTTTTATGATAACCATAGATGGCTTTACCACTACAGTACACTACAGTAGATCTACAGCATGATGTTGAAAAAAGCTGAATGGAAAATCATGCTATGATCAATAGTGCTGAACTGATTAGTAGATTAATTGATTACTTGGTTGACAGAAAAGTAATTGTCAGCTAATTTTATACTCAATCATTTATAAAGTAAAAACTCCAAATATAGTCTGGTTCCAGCTTTTCCACTGTGGTGATTTGCTGATTCTCTCTGTTTATATCATTATAAATATACTATCTTTGGCTTTTGGACTGCTGGTTGGACAAAGCAGCATTTTTTAAACTACTTTCTGAAATTCTGTAGACTATATGGTTAACTGACAGATTAATCCAAAATAATAAAAGAAAATCAATAGTGGCAGCCTTAATGACCAGAGTAACTCATCCCAAGGTTTTGCCTCTTTTGATATGGAATATTTGTTGATGAAAAAGTACATTATTGCTTTGAAACCCCATTGGATTATCTGAAAAATGCAGTGTCTCAGAGGGCTGTTTGCCTTTCTTCATGTTGAAATTTTGGAGATACGTGGTTCTCACAGGACAGAGACTAAATTCTATTTATAGTAGTGATGATATATCATTAAATATCATACTATGTTCATGTAGTTGAATAAATAATTATGCTCTAGCCTGACAAAATACCTAAAAAGTAAAAAACAGCTAAAAAAAATGCTCCTGTTGTGGTGAAAACTTGGTATGTTAGAATACAATATGTTGTTACTGTTCTGGCACTCTGGAGAAAACTAGTTTACCAAGTACATGTAATACTGTTGGTGGATCCTCTCAGTAAGCGGCCTTCACTGAACTGCCATGCCCCAGCTGCTGTGTCACAAATGTAGGTGCTTGCTCAGAGAAGCATCCATTCCTTCAACTACCACATTCTTTGATTTGATTTCAGTTAAGGACATGAAATATGCCTAATGTTAGCTGACAGAAACAAAGTAATTTCTCACTCCTTCTGCCGTGATTCGCTTTTTTAAGATTTCCAAATAATATATCAAGCAGTTATTTTATTATTCACTGTGTTGCTCAGTGTTGAAAAGTCGCTGTGATATTTTCAGACACTGTGTGAGTGTGATCCTTACTAGGACAGTCAAGGTCATTCTAAACACCTGCCTTTGGTCCACTGCACCAGATGATTGTCAGCTGAGTCCAACATTGTCGATTTGGCCTTTTGATTCATTCACACAAACACACATTCAAACACACCCAGACACATACATGCACACGCACACATACACACACACACAAGTGGGAGTGAGAGATTATTGGCTCATGGCTTTAACAGACTGAATCCTGGCTTCCCAAACATAGACCCGTTTATGTGTGACCCAGCTTGAAACGATATGATTGGTCAGGGCCCACCAACGTGCACAGAATGACAGTAATGGGAGTGTGTTAGAGTGTGTGTATTTAAAACACAAACACAAACACACACACACACACACACACACACACTGGATGACAATCTGGAATACAGATGGAAGGACTTCTTTCTTTCATTGCCAGGCTAATTGCTTTCCTTAGCTCCATGCTATAGTGACAACAGAATACAATAATTTTCTAATGACATCATACATTATTACAGGATAGAGCTTGATTATCCTTTGATACACCCATAATAGGAACCTTTTAACTTCTGGGGATTGCAGTGTATTCTGTAATCTGACTGTATTACTGGAGTTGTCTTTTATGATCATAATTGTTTGCAAAATGATTTTACAAATAAAATCAACATTGCTTTATCTCTCTCTTGTGGATTAAAAGGCTTATAAGTGAGGTCATTTCTGGCAGAAGTGGTTCAGACTCATTGAAAATAACTGTTCTGGACTAAAGAGCTGCGTGACTAATTGTAATTATGCTAATATTTCTTTCCTATAATATTTGGATTCTCATGTGCTGCAATTTCAAAACATTTTAGGAGAGATTTACCTTCATTTAATTTAACCTCCATTCATTCTTTAAATGAATACTGCATCTAGTTTAAGAATTTCAACATACATCACATAATGCTCTAGCATTTTGGCTAGTCTTTGTCAAATGATAGCTTATATCTGTCTGACAATCCTTTTAATTGCCATATTCAGTGCTATAATGTAACAGTGGGTTATTCATAAGTGGGGGTTTTTCATGCTGTTACAGTGGCCTATTATTTTATAATACAACTGCAGTGAACTACTGTTTGCCCTAAATGTTTGTTGTTATAAAATATCTTTTGTTTAATTTCCTGATCCAGGTCTACAACTTTTATCTTATTACCAGAGAATGACGTAATGATTTTACTTAAATGTGAAATCATCAAACTGTGTTAATATAAATGAGGATGGCATTATATTTTCAAGGAAGTGGGCTTGCTAACCTCACTAGCCTCTGATTAGAATACTAAACTCATATTCAATGCTTTCTTTAGGGATGAACTGTTAAAACAATTTAGCAAAAATGTCTTCCTTACACAATTATAACCTGCGACCCACAGTGCAATGTTTATTGTATAATTAAAATGTGATACATTGGTTATTCATTCAAAATATTTATTTCCATATACAATATTCAAAATTTATTATATTCCACATTTTATAGATTTATTAATGTAGCTCATGTCAAGCCATTGGCTGGCTTACAGCTTGAATTTTTAAAATTAGCTCAATTTGTTAAAAAATGTACTCGACTGCAGTAAAATACAGAATTTTTATTTCAGATTTTTCATGAATGAATGGACACAAATGTGCATTTTCACTCACTGACAGCAGCACCAACTAAACTGGCAGACCCAGTTCAGCAGCAGGGGCTTCTTGGGGTCACCAGACTGGAAAGTTCTGGTTTGGAAAGTGCTGTTCTGGATATAGTGCTTGTGGAAGCTTGTTGATACTAGTATGCTGTGTTTTCAGGAAAACATCAACACCCAGTCCAGTCTATCCATCCAAGCTCCATCTGTGGCTCAGCAAAGAGGCCTGCAAAACCTGTAGTTCGAGCATTTTGATAAATCATATTCAAAATTCCTTCCATACACTAACTTTAACTATGAGCATAACTCTTTATAATAATGATGATTTGACTATTTTAATTTGTTCTGAACCTCATTAATCAGATATCCTACCTCACTGCAACAAAGGCAAACTTTCCCCATCAAATTCATTACATTTATTTTACTAAATAAAGTTTTATTATTTAAAAACCTGTCACTGAGTCATTCTATCATAATAATTATATTTAATATTCTTGTGATGTTAATTTGTCTGGTGTTGGTTGCTGTCTGTGTTTGGGAAGAATGGATGGGATTATCTGCACCATTGCATTTTTGAACATACTTTTGCAGCATATTTTAAGTAAATCTCACAAAACACTTGCACATGGACACACACTACATGCATATTAAGATTTTACCTTCTCGCAGTTCTTTTAAACAAAATGCCGGCCATCACAAATCTGTGATTCTTCTTGGATGCTCTCATCAGACCCATCCATGCAGACCTCCAATTAATCAATTTTGTCAGGAGAAAAGGTCAAGTTTACATATTTGCTGTTCTTAAGAAGCCATTCTGACTGTTTTATCTCACACTGTAGTGCTGAGGGAAGCCTGCTGCTCTGGAACAAATCAAACCCATCACTTGAGAGTGCTGCTCTTTTCTGATGACTGCAGGGATCGAACTGAGGAACTGTGTCTGATTGTTTGACAACACAGTCAGTCCAAGTCCAAGTGACAATGTGACTGTACCTCCTCATTCTGGACCACTCATGCTGGAGTGGATAAATGCCACTTCAGCTCCAAATTGATTGTTAAATGACAATTAACATAACCAGTGAAAACTATGTGCACTGAGCTGTGATAAAATATGAACAAATTTATTACGTATTGATCCTGAGGAAATTCATGGGAAAAGCCACATTTTACAATGTCCCTCATTAAGCATAAACAGTGACTCAGAATGTAGGATGGTAGCTTGAAAAGACTGCCTTGTGTTATCACTGCTCTAATTGAAGTGGTAACAGCTTCATCACTACAGCCGCAGGGTGTGGAGAAATGAAGAGTACAGACTGTGGTTATCTATTATGGCGCTAATTATAGGAATATGCCTTGAGCTTAGCAACTGTCCCTGGCTCTACGCTATCTGTAATCTATTCCAAAACTTGAGAGTGCTTTACAATTTTAGAAATGGGATGAAACTGACTGCACAGTGGATGTAGCTGATGTTGTATTATGTGACGTTATTATCTTCAAACAAACACAACAAAATTAGCATTGAAATTTAAGAAAAAGTTTGATTGGGACTATTATTTGCTGTGTGTGTGTGTGTGTGTGTGTGTGTGTGTGTGTGTGTGTGTGTGTGTGTGTGTGTGTGTGTTTGTGTGCGCGCAGCTGGGTGAGGGTGATTATGGTGTGACAGCTGCTGACAGAGAGCTCGACTTCAGGCAAGTGAAGAGGTCTTAAATAAGGCAGTAGCTTTCTGAGTAGCTACACTCTTCTCTGTACACTTTCCCCCTCTCTGAAAGGTTGCAATTACCATGTCAGCTGCTTTAATGCTAACATGAAGAAAATAGCTCAAGCTAATTATTCACTCTCTTGTTCAGTCAGTAAAAAGGGGGAGGACTGGGAAACATAGAAACTCTGAAATGGACAAAGGCATGGTAATGACTAAAACTGATGACTGATTAAATATGCTGTGTTGATCCTCAGATGTTAAAGTTTTGGCAGCTTTGTGAAAATACCATTATACCTTTGCCCTCTCAGAAAGAGAGACACGCGCTGGGTCACAGATTTATGACTTGAAAACTGAGATGCACTTAGACTTCCTTGGCTGCATCACCTCACCACTAGGAGGACTCCAATGTAGCCTGTAATGTTAAAATTTAGATATCAAAGTTCTGAAATTTGAATTATGATGACTTTTAGACTTCTATCTTTGTAAGACCAATAAGAATCGCTCTAAGGAGTACAAAACAGAACAGGCCCTGCAACCCTTCACCTGGCTGGCGTAAACTCAAATGCAACTGTGACAGCTCCCTCTCCTAACTTTACTTGATCAAATATATTGTCTAAGAACAATGTCTAAACCAAACACAATATTTTGCTTTATACTGTAACTGCATATTTTCAGAAGGTTGATAAAAGAAATTGCATTTAGTGGATGTCAGTTCATCTACTCTGATGTTACCACAAAGTTACAATACAAGATATTTCAACATTACACCAGTGTTAGCATGTTCACACAATGACTTGAATGGGTTTACTGTAAACTGTCCAAAAAGGGCCAAGAGCCAAACAGTGTCTTAATCTATCAATATTGCTCTGTAATACAGAACAACTGTACAATCGAGCAAATGATACAGTCAGTTCTGCTTGCACAGTATGAATCCTTGTTTTTTGTCTTTGTCTACTAGGACATCAGATATCAGCTATCGGCAGTAGCATTAATTGATAGTGACTGGTGTCAGTATTAGACTTCAAAAACTTGAATTCATGTTATGTCAGTGGCTATACTGTGTATGTATGTATTGTGTGTATATGTGTTAACGTAATCCAATCATCTGAATCGATGAGCTTGAAAAAGAGTGACCATTTTTCACCCCTCACATGGTAAATATATTGTTTGCTTCAAATGTAATTTATATGTGATGAAAACACATGTATTGGCCTCTACCACTTACATTTGATTAGAGATAAACCAGGAGCTATCTTTGTTAAGATCCTTTGCTGAAGATGTTTTTAAAAGGCTGACTCAAAGTGTTTGAAGTGTAAATACTCTATTTATAATAAAAAGTAGCTGTGCTTTATGGGTTTCTTACTTTTTTTCCAAGAGTTTATTGGATGGTACCTCTGAACTCGTTCTTTTATAGTCTCTCCTGCATTTGCATTTTTGCAGCAATACTCCTAATACTAGTTTAGTTCCATGCTCATCAAAAGGTAAGACTCCTACAATATATACCTTTGTTTTTTCATGTTTTCTGTTATGAAATGAGCAGATTATTTCAAGTTTAGATACTTTCCCTTTGAGGATAAAACTTCCTAAAGATTTAATAAGACCAGCAGTAAAGTCCTCTTATCAAAATCACTCAAAATGACTGAAAAAACCCTCAAAGGTCATTCAAAAATTCCGCCACTGCTTGCAATTAGCGGTCCCCTGGTGAGAGGTGTATTTAAGTGGCTTAAAAGATTTTCGGTGGTCTGATGTTGATCTTCTTTCTCAGTGAAGTTACTTACAAGTACTTTGTTTTCCTCACACATAATACATTAGCCTAATGAGACAGCTCTTCAAGTGTGACTGCTTCTATCCATCCTCTGAAATAACCCTATCCTCATATAACCTACATCCTTTTTAGGCATCCTGTGAGATAAATGTTATGCATGTCAATTGTGTCAGCTTTCAAAGAAGTCTTTTAGATAAATAAAAAGGTCTTATGCACTGCCCTGTACATACTTGTTTCTAATCTATGTCTATAGGAGAAAACAGGAAAGGAGAATGTATCAATTATTAAAAAATAAACAGATTAAAGATCAGCTGAAAAAATACTGCAAAACATACATAAATAGTAGCAAAAACCTACTACAGTGATGACAGTCAGCAACATGAGAGTGATTTCAGATGCATGCTAAGGTATGTTATTGTCATTTCACTTTACACACACATTTACTATGATAATCCCACTGTTCCCACAGTATGATTATGTGACATCTTTGTCATAGTTGTTATGGCTCCTGCTGTCCAGTGATGTCAGGCAGAGGCAGGCAGCAGCACAGACGCATTGTTATTACATCATTTATCAGACTGTGGCACTTAACTATCAGTGGGGTCTTTGATTTCACACACATACACAGACACACATGCATGCTGGCACTGGTACAGTATGTACATGCTTGGCCACACTAACAAAGCCACGTGCACACACACACACAAACTTGCGCCTGTCCATGACTCACAGGAGATTTTGCCTCGTCATTGTTTATCTCCCTGACACCATTGATTTAACTGAGTTGGTTGGGTCCCTCTAATCCCTGGGGTTACTGGAATTTTGCTAAAAAAAAAATAATGTTTAAGGGAATGGACAGGCATCTTAAAAGGGACAAGACATTCTCCCAGAATCCATCAAATCCCTGTGGAACAGTGCTGATGTAGAGGTATTGATACCATGCCCCCTGTCTGGATGATTTTATCTATCACACAAAGACAAAATGATAAAGAATAACCAATATATATTTGTCACACTTTATAGCAGCATGACAATGTTGCTGTATTTACTTTTACCAAAGAATTGAATCACCTGCAGTGTGTAATTTCTAAATCAGGTGGTCACAGAGCGCTTAGAAAAGGTGATCCGATGATCAAGCATGCAAATAGATTATCCCACCAAAGCTTTCTTTCTTTCTTTACATCTGAGTTAAATTGATTCATGCCAGAATCAATAATTACTGTACATTCATTGTTAAATCCCTGGGCACAAACCTGTTTAAATGGTTTAAAGCAACTGTAATAGTATTTACTTGGTTCAATAATATGAATAATACAAATTTAGATTTTCACTAGTTAGTAATTACAGAATAAACAACATTTCACCTTTTTTAGCCAAAGACCAACATTGGATTTGCAGTAAATATTAGTTCAAATCTTCTAATACTAAATTTGGGGTTTCTAGCAAAACCAAATTAAATTGATGTGTGTGTTTAATTGTCATGGTTAAAACCCAATGTCACAGTGCTAACCCATGCTCTATAAGAGTAGGTTGCACACTGCCCAATACACACTAGTACTGGTAATTCTATCATTTATTCCATCCAGCTGGCAATGTAGAGTTGTTGCAGTTCTAGTAGTACATTTATTATACACACATTAAATCCAATCATTAATACATTTAATCCAATTCATTTAATGGTTATATTCAATTTCAATCACCAAAGTGTTTGTTTGCATGAGCTCCCATCCATATTACCTGCTGGTCATGGGTCCAAACCGTCACACAGGAAGTGGGAGCATCCAATGGGCTTTACAGTCAGGCCATGTTGGTTGGAGTACAGAGGTGTAGTTTTCATTGTTTCAGGAAATAAACCCTAAACAACTTACATTGTTAATATTTCTGTTAAATGATGAGTAGGCATTGTTGTTATATTTACATAGATATAAAAAAGTATTATTTAGCATATTTTAAATGTTTGTATGTCTTAATTGATTATGTTTCAATTTCAATTTAACAGGAACCGACTCCTACCAGACAAACCAAAGTTTGTCTGGTAGGAGGGGGTGACAAGTTTATTTTTGTCTTGTTTTTTTTTTTTCATTTTTGTGTATAACCTCACCAAAACCAGGCTGAACTGCTTTGTTTACTCTACTTGTTTACTAGATACACTGTGTGTTCTCCTTCTCCTGGAATAGCCATGTTGCCATGTTGCTATTTTACACCTGTTCAGTAAACTTCAGTTCCATCAGTAGTCAGAATTGTTTTTAGTACTAACTCAATTAACTCACAATTTATAACTGCAGAGAACTCTCCCTTTTTTTAGCTGAAATAGTTCTTTTACAACAGGAAAAAAAAAAAAAAAACTTTCTGTATCCAGTTACACAGAGGTCATGAGAACCAGGCTCTAAAAAGGCACGTGTGACAGAACAGTGCTCTCTCACCCCATTTAGCCCCTGTGATGGATGGGTCATTTTATACACCATTAAGCCATCCATTTGTCAATTACTAATGGAAATTTTGGGGTTGAGGGTGGGGTGGGGGCAGGTTTCAGGAACTGTCAAGTTGCTGAATGCCACCTTGCATTACTACTGACCATATGAATCTGCCTGAAAAGTAACGGAAACACTCCCAAAAAAGGTGCAATGGGTGATAATTATGTTTATTGCACTTCATGATTATTATCACTGCCATTTCCATTTGGAATTCATTTTGTTTTTGTACTGTGAACATGATTGGCTGAGTACCATACATTGTTTTGCTGTATAATAAGACAAGTGGCTTGCTGATGGCACTCTGCTGAGTGAGCAAATTATACTCTACTAGAGAACAACACATTTAGAAACAATGGAGAACATAGACAAATTTGTTCCCAGACAGACTTTCAGAACTCCCGTAATGGAAGGAAATGTGCAGGAATTATGGGAGATTATGCAAATAAGTGTGCCGTCATGAGGGTTTGCTATGTTGTGCCTTCCCTTTTATCTAAAGTCTGGAGAGTAGAAGAGCACATTAAAAGTGTCTTAATTTCTTCATTCAACAGTTCATTTGTATTACAGCTATAAAACACATTTACAAATTATATACAGTGTCTATCACTTATGTACAAATTGAAAAAAAACAATCGTTTTTTTCTCATTGGTTATGTAGTATACATAATACACACATACTGTATATGGTTACTACAGTAAGGGGGAAATAAACCATTAATAAATCTAGTAATTATAAATAAAGCTAGGGGACATAGAAGAGAAACAAAGCCTCTTGAATAGCTGAAGCGACATTATGGGGGTTGAAACAGAAAAGGTTTATGAGAAGCTATTTACTGTCAGTCGCTGGAAATTACCCCGGCCTGTGAAGGCTTCCCGTTTCCTTCCCTCATCTCTGAACGATGGGCGGATGTCTCTTTAACAGCTGGGGTTACCGACACACAGGCTCTCAGGCCTGATGAGCTGCTCTCTCTATTTGCTCTGCTCATTCTCCTGAGCACCGTGGCCATCCAGATTAGAGCCTATGGTCCATTAGGCAGCCAGGGAGGTGGGCAACCTCAGAGGTATAGCACAAGTGTGCATGAGAATGTGCATGTCTGTGTGCAGTAAGACAGACACAACAAGTCATTCTAGGAGAAAATGGTCTGTAGGCAAGTTTGTGCTCTTGTACTTCTATTCTTTTTGAGGACCAAATGTCCTAACAAGGAAAGACGCCTGAGGAAATTATACGTAACTTTGGACAGTTTAACATACAACGAGTTATTTCAACAACAAGATTAGGCTCATTACTGTGAACCCACTAATTTGAGAAAAATACAGGATAGAAATATTATAGTCGGGCCACTGATACTGAGCAAGTGACTTGTCAATTGGTGTTCCCTAGACTATGACATTACACAAAATTTATGTTAATGAAACTGGAGTTTCTGTAAGTAGGGCTCTTTTTGTTTTATTACTTTTCCTACTAACTATCCAGTTCTTGTTCTTTATTCCATATGAAGTGTTTCTGTTGTGGCTATGCACTTCCCACTCTCAAACTGAAATAAAAGAGATATTTTAAAGGTTAGTAAAAGTTTAAAACTTTTTCATGTCTAATAAATGTAAATGTACTATTCGATCTGTGTGCATAATAAATCAAGTATGAAAACCCAATTTACATCACATTCTGTGTACAATGCTACTTTACAAAATATTCTGAACATACCACTGTGAATGGTTTAATGAAAAAAAGATAAAACGCAAAACAGAAAAGCCTTCATGTTTAGTTTATCTGACATGCTGGCAGGTTTTACAGACTTGGCTAAAGCTATAGGTGAAATTATCTTGGAAAGCTTCCAACTTTATGCTGCAGTACGAGTCTTTGAAGGCATTTTGTCTTTTTGTCACAAATTTTAGACATACACATGGTTGCACACTGATACAATCTCTGAAGTCAGCAATCACTCTCTCTCACAGACACATTGGTGTGCACAGTGGGAGGGCAGAGGGCAACCAAAACATGCAGAGTGTAGTGTCTGGCATATTGTGCTGGCAAACAGTTAGAATTTCACATAAGTGCCAGTACTGAGTGTGAGGGGGCTTCTGGGTTCCTAATCTGTGCTGCCCATTTGTATTCTGGGACTCTATGGGGGTCAAGTCATTTCTCACCACATGGAAAAAACAGCTAACATATAGTCTAGGTTAGTGTTATTAGTGCCACGAACCACAAGTCCTCACTAACATTCAATGTGTCATGTGAGTTAAAAGTTTTTGTTGCACTAAATTAAATCAAAATTCTGACCACCGCCACACAGACTTGGGTTCAAATCCTGACAGCGACACATCTGGCAAATGGGTTGTGCCGGAATTCATGCCCACCAGTGTAGAGACTTGGGTTGTCTCAGCGACCACAACAGTAGATTTCTATCAAGCAAAATTATTTTGTGAGCAGTTTCCAGGTGGCAGCAGGGTGATGGTCCTGAGTTACACTGTCTCTTCTGGAATTTCTGGCAAAATCATGTACGCTCCACCCTTAAAGTTCCCCCAAAAAAGCCTTTAGTTTTCTTACTTAACACCAAATATTTTGTCCTTGCACTAGTCAGTTGCACTGAATACATGTTATTATAGAGCACTGGCTACAGCCTGCTAGAAAGCCCTTTGTTTTTGTTTGATTTGTTTGTGTTTTGAAAGAGCTTTATTAAAGCTTTATTTATATAATAACAATGTATTAAATGAAAATGTGAAAAGAATATGACAATGTGAAAGGGGTCTCTCATAGTGATGAACCCACAGAGAATTATCAGCTGAATTTGCAGCTCCCCTCATCTTTACAGAGCTTTATAGTAAGTTTCAGCTCATTGTTTAGCTGTCCGGCTGCAACTTTACGTTTATGGTTCCCCCTCACTGCTCTCATAGCGTAGTTTTTCAGCAGACAGACAGAGTTTGCGGCTAGCTGGTGAACATAGTGGAGCATTTAGCAGCTAAAGAGCCAGATATTTCCCTTAAGAGTTGGTAGAGACCAAAAACAGAGCTGAAAGGACAAATGTTACAAACGTGACTACAAATCAATGACAATGTTGCTACGTAACTGCTGGATGTGTAATTAAGCAACTGTTTGCCAACAAGTTCACCACGTAAACTTACAAGGTGATGATATGTCAATGCTGTGTACACAACTTGTTTACACTCCCCCAAGTGGCCAAAAATCAGTTATTGCAGGTTTAACTGGGATAGGTTTCCACCTATGAGACATTTATATGCTTAATTTTTACCCTGATGGCAATGGAGCTATCTTCCCTTGCCCTTAAGGCAATAAAAATTAAAACCTTGACTTGGAAGAAGTCCCTTGTCCGAATCGGTGCATAGCATTGCATACACTCATGCCTGTGCTCCACCCACAGGAGCCTGTGTTTACAGGCCAGACAGCTCCATACAAATAATGTAAATCAAAAGCTGAGCTTGATTTTGAAAAACAAATTGGAAGACAAGACAGACTGTAAATTGCTGCAGGCAATTTTGAAGCACTGTAATCATGGTTTGTTTTTGAGCAATTGTTTTTTCCACTGTCACCGTTTTGTGTTGTGCTACTTAAAAAGATTCAATGTCATCCTCGCCTTGGGCAACAGAATGAGGCTTCACGTAGATAACCGAGTGTTCCCTCAGGGCCAATGCAATAATAAAGAATAAGAAAATGGGTTTACTGTTGTAGTGCAAATCCTCTGAGCCTCAAAAGTGCATTGAGGATGAGGTGCAATGTATCCCTTACCATGGAAAAAAAATATGCCAAAGCTAAATCATCATGAGTGAATGTCTATAAATTGAATAATTGAATATAATTCACATATCTAATCAGCAAAACTGACTCAATGATGTATTGTGTATTTTATTTCATTTCTACTAATTAAGACAGAGATTCAGCGGTCGATCCTTATTTTGCCAACCCAGAACAGCACTGTTTAACTGCTCTATAAGTCCTTAGACAGCACAGCTTCACAGCCAGTTTAATTACTGTATCTTAACTTGGCTTGAACTGAATCAACAAGAGTTGGACTAAATTGGGCTTTTGAAGTTGAATACAAATACTGTTATTCAGTGGAGTTATTTACTAGTTTTTAATTATTCTGTCAATTTTTCTGTCAGACTATAAAAATGTTTATGGATTCCCCAATAATTGTATTCTTGCTCGATGTGTCATCCTTGCTAGTATCCCGTTAAACAGCACTTTAAAAGCTCAAACTCTTTACTAAACCTTACTAATTCAATTCTTAGGTGTGTGAGCAGCTCTGTTCAGTATAGTTTCATTGCAGATTTTACAGAAAGACACCCCATATACTGTTCTCTATCAGATTATTTTATATTTGCATTCTCCATTAGATTTATTTTGGACAGCACTGAATTTGTGTATGTTTCTTTGTATTAGTAACAATTAGGCCTTGTTTGAAATTAATGTTGAAATTAAGACTTAATAAATTCAGATCTAAGAAAACTTTCTATGGCCTGACATTTTTAAATATTTTTTATGAACATGCCCTGAATGTACTAGCACACATAGCTTCTACCTCAAACATGTACTTTTTCATTTACATCTACTATTGTATATGACTATCAGCAACCCCAGGCAACATGTCTGGACTTGTTGTATCCAGCTGTGTTTAGGTGGAAAGAAGAATTGTTATTGAGAGATCAGGAAAGGTTAGAGTCATACAGTAGGTCCCTTTCTCAGAACACATATTTTGTAAGTCAGTTCCTTCAGGTCTACTGAGGCTAAGATAAGCAGAGAAATTGATATTTCTGCTTATTTTATGATGTTTTTCCCCCTGTTTGTTGGCAGTAAGTACAAAAAAGGCACCAAAACATGACATTTATCATTTACTGATAATTATGTTTGTTTAGACTATACCAAGAATGGGACACAGACACCACAATCAAAAGTAATGCCACTTAATGTGAAGTCATGTCATCTACATTTTTCCACTTCCTCTATGAATCATAACAAGACTAAGAGTCTACTGCTACACTAGCAGTTCTGTGAGGCTGTACAGAAGAACAGTGGTGCTTTGAGCCAACATGAGCATGCTAAAAGGCTCATAATGGCAACATGCTGTTGTTGACAGCTGAAGCTAATGTGACTGTTATTAGTTTTGAAAGCACTGGGTCATAAACCAACGTATTGGAAGTTAAAATTTTGACTTGATGATGGGCCTTGATGAAAAGTCAAGGGATTACCAAAGTTATTATAATTCATCCTGAGGGGAACATGAATGTCCGTACCAAATAGAGATATAGAGATATTTTACTTAAACCCACAAACTTTAACCTCATGGTGGCGCTAGAGGAAAAGTCAGGGATCACCAAAGTCATTAGGCTTCATGCACTAATGAATGTCTGTATACAAAATGTGCCATTGTGTGGATGTCAAAATATTTCACTTGATATATAATATGGCATTAAATTTCTCTAATTACAGCCTGTGTTATCTAATTAAGCTACAGGCCCATGTTGGCAGCATTAAATTTGGTGTCTAATTTAGCATCATTCGGTAGTAAGGGTAGAATAGCGTCTAACTGTAGCATATTTATATGCGGTTTCTAATTACAGCATAATTTAGGTGTATGGTGTCTAATCAGGTTATAACTGTGTTCATTTACTGCCTAATGAAGAACATATTATTTCTAGTTCTGGTTTAATTTGATACAAAGTATGGCTTATTACGTCTTATTAGTTTACCGTAAAAAAAAGTGCAACCCAAATTTCATTGCAATCCATTCAATAATTATTGAACTTTCACTAAAAAACAAAAATGTAAACTTCAAACCATCAAACAACATGCAGTAATGACCCCAGAAAACAGGCTTCAGTGTTAAAGGCATTTGGGGTGAAATTTTCCTTTAGGCCTAAGTTTTTAACAGTTTGGATTCAATCCACGTATGGGGCAGTTCTGTATGGGCTGGCACTTCATTGTGAACAGGACATTAGTGAAGCCATTAGCGTTATAAAGTCTCATTGTCTCTGTCAGTTGTGCTGATGTGGTCTCGTTCCAGCTCTTTGCTTGTGATGAGTACAGATGGACGGAGCTTGTTCTCTCTGGACATGGGGAATCATAGCTCACAGTTAGGCTCCCTATACACTACAGTCACACCTCATTGACCAACATTACAGCAAAGGAAACCAAATCATTGCAGGGGGGTGGCAGTAGAGGACCTCTTCTCAACAGTTTGCCCTCTTCGATCATCTTTCTCAGTCATCACCTACTACAGGGATGAGAGATGATTTAAGTCATCTGCAATATGTTGCATTTTGCATTTTAGTAGTAGTAATAGCATAAGAAGTACAGTAGTAGTAGACAACGTATTTATATTGGAAATAATAATCATAGTGGCCAAGGCAGCAGTAAAAGAAGTAGTTGATATACACACTGTCTCATAAAATATAGTGCTGTAAAATATAGTATATTGCTGTTGAGGTATAAAGGCGTAAAGTAGTGACAAATGTGTAGGTGCTTAGAATGTGTAATTCTGTGTCCCCATCAATGACAAATCTACAGTAAACACACTGTTGCCACCAGTCTAAAATTTCTGTAACCTCCTCATTCGCTGAGAAGCACCACAACATTTATACATCTATTTATAGCAGCAATATATCTACACAGTGATGTTGATCCATTTCTGTAGCGTGTGCGGCCTCTCCCAGCCACAATAGGCACAAACAGGCTGCTGTGGTCAATGTATTCAACTCTACAACCCTTCGTCCTCCAGTGTGTTTGCACATTGCGCCGCACAAAGTCAGTAGTCAGTTGGCAGCTTCTCTGCATTGTTTGGTGATTGGCTGGGAGCTAAGTGGTGGTGACGGATTGTGATGTTGATGTATTTACCTCCTCTGTGCTGACAGGAAGCTGTTCCTATGTTCTGATTGACTGGGTCTCATCACAGCAGCCAGCATAGCTTTGTTTAACCCGGTCAGGTTGTGGAGGGTTTGCTTACTCACTCGATGAATCGTCCATGAAGATGAGAGGAAGACCTTCCCTAATCTTGGCTGACATTGGCGGCTTGGCAAGCAGAGCAACTCACTGTTACACCGTTGCAATAGTTGGATATGAAGCTATACTTCCTCTGAGACAAGGTTTGTTGTATAGACATGCTGAATATGAGATGGCTATTCCACATCAGTACTTGAATAGTTACTATCTGTACAATATAACCTTTTTATTCAGGAGCTAAGATAACCAGCACTGTTCTTAAAATGTAGGAGTTTTCAGATGTCATTGTCATTATATGGACTGGGGCTTGGTGGAAATAAAATCCACCCTAAAAAATGTACAATATTTGTATCAAATCAGTGTCTCTAAGCATGAAGTCAGTGCATTATGACTTGAAGTGAAGGATTCATCAGATAACACGTTTTGAGTTGGACTGTTTAATTAGTATACTAATTCAGTGTAAACTGTCCAACTTAAAACTAATTTAATCATAGACTCACTTCATGTTGTTTATTTGTATGCAGGACGTCCAGCTGTGAATCAAGAAATGTGCTCTTACCCCAATAAATCATCATGCTGCCAATGGAAATGGAATAATAGAGTTTTTTTCCATTATTCACTTTCTATGGGGCAGCCCCAGAATTTGTCTCTAGATGACATTATCACCACAGTCTGCCTGTCTGCTGCTCTGATTAAAACTAAGGTGTATTGGTATTGTATGGCATATTCCCCCTTTAACTGCTGTTAAGAAAGGCTGAAAGTATCGTTATAGACCACAAAGTATGACGGAAATATGAAAGATAAGACTATATGTAGGGGTCAAAATTAAATAGTAAAACAAGAGTGAATACATCAATTGCTTCATTGTTCATTTATTTCAAAGGAAGTACAGTTTAAATGTACAGTTATTTAATTCACCAAACCATGAACAAGAAACTTAACATAAGCTTCATCTTTTACAACCCTGGTAACATTTTACATAACATAATAACAGGTAGTCCTACTAACAGAATGCTTTCTCAGATGGGGTTCATCGGGTCAAAATCATATCGTGCAGGGACAGAGGTCTATTTTACCATTTTGAGGTCCTTTGGGAAAAATGATTTGGGAAGCCCTGCACTTGAACCAATGAGATAACACGCAAACACACATACACACACGCTATTGCCTTGTCAGCTAACCCCCTCTAGTGCCGAGCATCCTGTACAGATGCGCACAGTCTCCCACTGTAGCCGCCGCTTCAGCTGCTCCACCGCTGCATCCTTGTATATCTGTTCACTGTCCCCATCGCGCCGTAGTCCGACGCGCATTGCCGTGCCAACAACAGGATTTCTAAAGTCTGTCACGACTCTGTGCGCTACGGAGACGCACTATATTGAAAAGGACGTTTTAGTGTATCTTTGAAACAATGCAATACCGGCGACTGAAGTCCGTGGGAAATCTTCAAAGTTGTTAGTAGCTAGGTGTTTCTCACCTTGTCTGAAATTTTGATTTCACTTTAGATATTTTTGCGACTTTATCCAAAATCTTTCCGTTCCGCGCCATCTCCGCCGCCTCCAGGAAAGGGATGGATCTCCTTTTGTTCCGTCACCCAGCAGTTCTCTCCAACCGGGACCAAATGTAAGGACCAGGACCGGTGGATCAGTGCTTGTGGAGGATCCAGCCGCGCTTATCTCAGACCACGTTACCTCTCGGCTAGAAGTACCTCAGATAAAGCCGGGTGATGGATGTTGCAGCAGACATGAGTTTTGGAAACAGATTGTTCCTCGTTTCACTCTTTCTTGGAATTGTCCTCACTCGCGTCAGTCATTGCAACCAAGGTAAGTTTAATGATCGGGTCCTAAAATACGTGAATTTGTTTAACCTATAAGCTGGCAATTTATTTACTCTTGCAATGCTTTTCCACTTATTCCCTCATTTCAAACATTTTCACTATGGACACTGTTTAGGATACATACCGCACTGTTGAGCCAATAAAGCAACACATCCCACAAATGTAAGTAGTTAAACCAATAAACTGATAACATTCCGGCAGTTAGAGCAAATAATCACTAATAATAACAATAATCACTGACAAAGGCCATTCGCTACTGACATGCATGCATGTTGTACGCAAAAATGGAGAGGTCCGAAATGTTAGACATCACTTTTTTTGCCTTTGTCAAAGGTGGCGGAGGATATGGAGAAAACCTAATTTAAAAAAATATATATAATAGCTGCATATTCCTGTTTATAAATGCATGTACATTTACTTATACTGCTCTTAACACCCTTGAATTAAGCATTCTGTTTGCACAGAAATGCACTATGACAGAATCCAGATTCAGATTTAAAGTTTATTATTTTCCTAGTGGAGTTCAGTGGATTGTCTCAGCTCAGTTGTTCTCCAAACACTGAATCAGAGAATAAAATAAAATACAGTTTTTTATGGAAATCAGCAGGAAATCAAGTGACAACCCTGAGGCAGATTTAATTACACATTCTACATTACACACACACACACACACACACACACACAGACAGACACAGAAGATAGTAGAGCAGCCACAGATTGAATCATTAAGTGGGTGACAGAGTGAGAATGTGTGTGTGTGTGTGTGTGTGTGTGTGTGTGTGTGTGTGTGTGTGTGTGTGTGTGTGTGTGTCTGAGAGTGTGAGTGCAGACTTGCATGTCTGTTTTGTGCTGTGGGTGTTGCAGTGCATTTTAGACATATACAGTAAAAGGTTCTGAGCTGCCGAAAATGAATTTATTCAGTGAGAGTGTGTGCATGTGCCCGTGTAACTCTACTTATGTGTGCATTTAATGTAATGCACATGACCACACATCAGTCATCTGTCTGCTTCTGTGTCTGTATGTGGTGTGGGCACAGTGTTAAACATAGTGTGTGTGTCATTGTATACACAGGGCAACACTCCTGCATGTGCGCTTCTTTTGCATTAAGCTTGCAGTCCGCCTGTCTTTTTATATGATCCGTGAGCGTGCATGTCTGTGGGTATGGTTGCACGCTTTTGTGTGTGTTCCACTGTGGCTCCATGTGCGCGCACACACACAGCTGCGGCATCAGTGAGGTTTAAAATAGTCTTATTGATTGTGCGGGACACGGCGGGATCTGCCCCCCAGGTTATATTTTATTGTTCTCTCAGTTCAATAAGAGCGATGCTACTCCCTGTTCTCCTAGACAGCTGCTACATAACAGCCTCACTCTGTGTTTTTCTCTGCCACAGATTGAATGATTGAACTGATGTCTGCTTTCTATTGTACTTTAGTCTCTCATATTGACTGGTCTTGGACCTCAGTGGCACAATTGCAGTCGTTGTCTACCACAGAGCGGTGCAGCTGAGAATTGAAAAACTGATAATAACTCAGATGACAAAGAAAAGTGTCTCGTTAGGTGCTGAGGCATGAATGTTTCTCACCTTGCCACATAATGCTAGTTTCTCAATGTATTGCTTTTGTATTTGCCAAATTAATTTCAGACTCCTGCTGCATACAGTGGCACAGTGGCCTCACAGGCTTGATTGTTAGCGACAATTCAATGTTGGATTTGCATGGTTACTGAGGAGACAATAAATTGCACAGATGCATGAATGCAAGTGTCTGTCTCAACCTTTCCACCCAATTCAGGCTGAGATCCAGCCACCCCATGACCATGAAAAGGAAAAATAGTAAACACATTGTTTTTTGCTGCTCTGTCACAGTCCACACTGTATGTATGTAGCATCTGGGACAAAACCAACACCATTACACAGTGGCGTTTTAGTGTAGTTTTATACTTCTGAACACAGACAAACAGAACTCCAAAGATTGGGGATTGCACAAACAAAATTGGGCGAGATGTCAGCTGTTAGGAGAACAATAAAAACCAATCACCTTTTGCTTCTCGCCTGTGTGCCTCCTCTCACAGCAACATATCAGACAATCCCTCACATCAACCCATTTGGGATTGCAGACAGTTATTAACTAAGCTCTACTCACTCACTGCCAAGTTTGAACGAGCCCGTTTTCCCCATCAATAGATCCCTTCCCATAATCTTAACTTTTATTAATATTTTTTCCATTTTCCTCCCTTGTGAAGTCGGCAGCAGCTATATCTATTATAATGAACATTCATAAATCTCATTTACTAACCTGATTTCTTGAGCCCTTGTAGAATTTTCCTGAGCAGAAGATTGCTCATACCCAGTAAGTCGAGAAAGCATGTCTTTGTTCTAGACTTCTGACATTGTTCAGATTTTTTGTTCAGATCAGTTTTTTCCTGACAGAGAGATTCAGGCATGAAAAATCAAGAAAGCCATCCTTGGAAAATGGATGAGTCAAATGAAAGCGCCACATGTTATTTTTGTTGGTCAAATGCATCTTGCTGAGACACTGCTGGATTTTTGAAAGTTTGAAGCCAGTTGGCAACACATGTAAAAAAAAAAAAAAAAAAAAAAAAAACAGTTGGTCGGGTGGCTTACAGTTACAAATTGCAAGACTCAAAAGGATCTTGCTATGAAATAATCATCAAAATAAGGCAGCTCTTTGCATTGATTTGTGTAGATGGCTGATTAAAGCTTTTGCTCTCACTGGTACCACCCGCAGAGCACAGAGATCACCATCACTGCTGTAGATGAAGGAGATATTCACCAGCAGTGTGCTTTCAAGGAAAATCAATCAATCAGAGCCACAAAAATGTTAACGCTGCACCTTTGACTCGCAAGCCACAGTGTGTGTTTGTGTGACCATGTGTGGATGTGAATTCTTAACACACAGGGGCAAGAAACGTGTATATTCACAATCAGGTTCAGTATGCATACGTTTGGTTTTCTTCTGGTTCAGAAACTTCAAAAACAAATAATTCAGTATTATTTTCAACAGTGGAGATGCATTTTCTTCAGATTTTTCTTCATATATGTACACATAGTGATGCACACACTGGTAAGCTATGTTAGGTCTGTAAAATGTTTTTTTCAATCTGAAGGTTATCTCATTTTCTGCTTTATTACTGCTAAGTGGAGCACATGCTGCTACATGAAATAAAAGGTCTTTCCACGAAGGTCCTCTACCTAGAGAGCTTGAGATGACTCCAGGCCGGAGACAGTTCATTTTGTCAGGGCTCAGCTTCCTCAGAGTTATTCCCATATTAAGACAATGCTTGTTGAGTTGTACTGAATGTGAGCTTTATCGCTACCTGGTGAACAAGGTCCACTTCATTGCACTTGAGGAAAATAGCTCCTGACAAACTCATGAATGGTCGTGCCAATACGCCTCAGTGAATGCTTTTTAATTTTGAAATGTCATTTATATGAATTAGCTTTGGTGTTAAATGGACCATGCTGCTAGTGTTGTATATCTTTGTTGTATATACTTACTTACACATGCAGTATATTATTGGTGACGATTATGCAGAACATATAGGTTGATATACTATCAAGGCATCCCAGTATGTTATGAGAATCAATTTTCAGACACCTGAAACTTGTTTGAGTTAAGGGCCCTACACAATCGGGGTACACCCACACAGGTGATTTCACTTGTTTTGCCTAATTAGGCCTCTTCTGAGGACTGTGTGGATGTGCTGAACTTGACTGACATGTCCCCAATGTTCTTTGTTGCTTTGTTCTGCCTGCAGAGACTTTACCCCTTATTATCCTTATTGGTTCACGGAGTTTGGTGACCCCACGTAATTGCCAGCATTGCTCCACCCAGCTTCAACCTACGCAGCAGTCTAATTAGCCCAAATAAGTGAAAACACTTGGAGTGTAGGTGTGCAGGGCCTTGAATGCAACACCAGTGACACCATTTACAGTTTGGAAAAATACCACATGATAAAAATGGAACTTTCAAGGAGCAAAAAGACAAAGAAATCAGGGAGTTGCTCATTGTTGTGTATTGACTGTACTTGTGAAAACAATAGCATCGTGCATAGTAGGAAATCACTATACACTATACATGGCATGCTTTGAGAAATGGTAATGTTATGGGAATATTGTGAAGTATCTGCAAGTAAGAGTTTTAGTGAATAAGATCTGTACAAAAAAAAGATTTGTATGTTGTTTTATGTAAATCTTGAATAATGAGTATATCATAAAGGGTCATTTAAAGCTTATCTCATAGAACACTCTGTGGGCACTTCTAGCTGTACCCTAATCAGTGATGTGACTGCAGGTGGTTTGCCTTTGAAAGCTAATTGAAAACACCTGCTATTACATTACTGATTGAGGTGTGGCCAGAACTGCAACATGCTTATACTCAACATTGTGGCAACAATACTTGAACCAGTGTTTAATGGCTAAATCACATCTTGTTGGCTCATTTAAAAACACTTACAGCCCATATCAGAACTAATCAACCACATTCGAAGATTTGCTTTGCCTCCATTTATTATGTTGTATGAATGTTTGATCTTGTGGTGAAGTGTGGAGACGCTTTGAAAATCCTGTCAGTTTGCTTTTGCTTCCATTTCACAGCATATCATCCCCTTATCTGTTGAGAGCCCAGCACTTTGTTTACACCACTAAATAACAATGTGGAATCCTCACTGAAATACTCAACTAAATCAATTTTCACAAGTCTCTGTTCATCAAATGCTGTTGTTTGTCTTTTAACAAGACTTGTTGTTTACCAGAATGGGTATGTAGGGAAATAGAAAGGTTTTGTTTGGAAGTAAGGCTTGCTTTCCTTTTTGAACCACAACAGTCTTAGAAAAATAAAAAACAATCTTTCACCACAACAGAAACCAGTGTGTTGCTAATATCTCCACACTGAAACTTTATGGCCCTCTAAAAATAAATATAATGTACCAAATCAGCCACAATGATGAGTGTTTTAAGAGCCACATTTGGTTCTTAATTCATGCCACTTTTTATATTTAAACAATTTAGACAATTCTTTGATTCAGGACAGTCCAATGTAGACCCATTACCCTAACCAAACAAAAAAGAACTTGAAGAAATGTCCTTTTTGCTCCCAATTCTAATTTACACGAAGTAACACTAAATGAGACTGCCTTTGGGGCTGTAGTTATTTTGAGGTGTTTGTGTGGCCTGCGAGGGCTGTAGGCCAGACAGGAGATGTCATCATTCTACTGGAGCTCCATATATTTATGAGCTGGCCAGCTCATGTTCTATTTATATCTAACCAGTGGAAGTCCCAAAGGACCCTCAGCTCCAGGCAGGGTCTGTGGGTGCCTCACTGAAAGATAACTCTATGGGGGGGGTGGATATGTACACGCAGGCAGTTTTAGTGTACACTGGCTGGTTCGTGGCTCAGTAGACATTCACACTCAAGTAAAACTGCACACCATGCAAATATGTTCTAAGTACTGTCGTGATCTGGAAACCTTTTAACTACATTTTGTGAACTCTCTTTAATTAGGCCTTCTTCCAGAGACTGTGCTGCTTACGTGCCCACTAATGGTGTCCATTAACACCACAGGGATTACCTGCTAGTTCTTCAGCCTGGAACTGGCACTGACAAGGCACAGACTCGACACTGGTGGGCAGAAAAAGTCACACTGAGACACTGGAACTGACCCAAACCCAGCCAACATGGAGGAAACATTTAACTAAGCTAACAGAGCAGAGAGGACAGGATTGGAAGAAAAGTATGAAAAGAGCAGCAGGAAGCCTTTCCTTGCTGTGTGGACAGGATGGTCAATCAATAGAACAATCTGCTACATTCTCATATAAATCAATGTCCATTTTCTCCAATTTATCTCAGATTGATATAACATAACATGATTCATTAAATGCTTTGCATTTGCTGTTCTAAAAAGCTCAGTTTCTGGTGAAGTCTTTAGTATGAAATATCATCTGTGTGTTCATGATTTGATGTACTTAATGTTTTCATTTTGTCTGGAATAAACAGAAGAAGAACTGGGTAGGTACTATGAGACATGATACCACGGTGGTCCGACAAAAATAAGAGCACCACCTACTGAAACTCAAACTTTCTCAACACAAAATAAGAGGAGTAAAATGTTTTTATGTCGGTCCTACTTAATGTACAAAGTTCACAGCAATTTTGGCGTTCACAGGTAATTGAATCATTCATTCCCTCTGTTGCATTCAGTGTATTTTTGTCCCATCATGATTGTCTAAATGTTGCTTCAGAGGTCGACCCTAAAAGTAATACAATTCTTGGGATAATGCAGCCTGAAAATTGTCAAATTTACAGCCACTAAATATCATAAAATAACTACATCATTCATCAGAAACCTTAATTAAAAATTGTGGTATTGATCTTAATGCGTATCGGACAAGTTGTAGATACGACTACTAAACTGTCAAATACTGTATGTGAACATACATCTTCTATTTTACTCTTGCTGCACAGTATGTCTCTTTTTCTCTCGCCTCCCTTTTTGCCCATGGAATCTGATTTTACCAATCCCCAGCTGTCAGTCATGTACAGTATATGGATTTTTACAGATGACATTTCTATAATGCTACCATGAAATCTTAGGGAAAACACATTTCTCTCCTTAAAAACCTCAATTATACTCCAGGTGTCAGGAAGCACACATAGCCATTATGTTTTAGAATACATTCTCTGTCACAATAGGAGTTCCCACTCCATTAACATGACCTCAGCAGCTCATTGCTTTTACCTCTCCTTGCATATGCTAATGGATTTTGGGTTGGTGAGGCCAAAAGTGCATACAAAATGCATGTTTAAGTAGCAAAATAAGGATTTAACACTTAAATTTAGTCAAACTATATATACAGTATATACAAACACACAGTATATTTACACACAACCATTAGAATGATTCGTATATTCACAGACACATATATGACCTAAATAAAACAGATAAATTAAAATAGTAAAGCTAATTATTTTCAACTAACAATGGATCAAATGACTAAGTGTAAAGTGAAAGGGGTAACTTATAGTGATGAACTCACAGATAATTATCACCCAACTCTGCAGGTACCCTCAGAGCATTTTAGTGTCTTTCAGCTCATTGGTTTTCGGGCCCGTAATTTACTGTTTTGGTTCACTCTCACCTCTCTCATCAACCTGTTTCCAGCAGCAGCAGGCAGCTGTTTTCATTAAAAAAGATCTGTTAAACCCACTTTACATTTCCTGCTCAGCACCAAACGGCAGACAGACAGAGCTAGTAAGTAACATAGTGGCGCATTTAGCAGCTAAAGACCCAGATTTTTCCCTCAGGTGTTGGTGGAGATCAAAAACAGAGCTACAAGGAAAGTGAAGACTTATAGTAAGTGACTGGCTAGAAACACAACTCCAAACAAATGCTAATGTTGCTCCATATTTGCTGGATGTGTTAATAGGCCACTGTTTGCTAACAAGTTAACCATATCAATTTAAAAGGTCAATGTTGTGTTTACAGCTTGTTCTGCTGCCCTCCTGTGGCCAAAAAGTAAATTAATGCTGCTTTAAGGTATTGCTGATATTTTTTTTATGGATTTAAAAATTAGAAAGAATTTCAACAATTGCTCATTTACTGTTGGACTAGTGGAACTGTTAGAAACACCCTTTTTATTGGAATTATGGTAGAAGCAATTCATTGTCAGCTGTATGATATTTTACATTATGATCATCAAAAAGCATATATATTCTTATAGGCTTTAGAGATCAATAGTCCATTATAATTCTTTATAATTGCTTATGCAATGCATTAGAGATATATAGCAGTTCTTGTTCAGTCTAAAGATGTTTCATTGTCTGTCAGTTCATATATGAAGAGGTTGTATTACATTTTGACTAGTTTTAAAGGATAATTTGTACATCATCCAGCAGTTATTATGTTAGAGGATATTATATTAGTTACAGAGCACATCAACCATACAGACACACAAAGTAACACAATAAGAAAGAATTTTCCTTTATCATCCTTTTTCATAGTTTTTGAATCCATTGTCTGCTGTACAACCACACCGCATTTAATTGTGTACGACAGACACATACATGCATGCGCAATGAAAATCTCAGTAAGCAGATGCTTGGACAATCCCTGTCAACCAGGCTCCATCAGAGGTTTACTGGCTCATAACAGACAGATTCAAAAATGTCCCTTCTTTCTTTCTGCTTGCCTTGATCATGTCAGTGTACATTCACAGATATACATATCACTCTTCTTTTGCCTTGATATTGTAATTCGCAGATGATAATATAACAGCATTGAAACTACTACCTCCTTTGATGTACATTCAGTTGTAATAACTAGCTATCCAAAAGCAATTATGTTAATGGAGTTTCATTCAGGAAATATTGTCACTGATAGAGATTTGTGTTGGCATAATGACCCCCCCAAGGACCACTTACAGCTTTAAGTGGATATTCATGACTGACTGACACTTAAAACTCAGTCATTATCCAAGTTGAAGGATACACCATGATTTGTCAGAAATCAGTGTCAGTATTAAGCTTGTGCGATTCACAGCTTAATATTTAAGTCAGTGGCTGCTCAAGGACAAGTTTAAAGATGACATTTTTGGCGACTGATGATGAGGTTCAACAATGATGACTCATAGCATGTGAGAGAAATGATTGGCTTTAAACAAGCCTCTTGGGTCTAGTGTTGTTGATTTTCTGCCAGCTATCACTCTCTCCCTGAATGCCAAATGTCTTCTTGTACCTACTCCATGATGCAGTGCATCCACACATAATTAGGACATAACTGTATTGTCACACATATTGTGCATTTGGCACATTTGACAAGGTGACTGGAGGGGCTCAATATTTATGGATTTGGAAAATGCAACAGGATCTGTGTCTACTGTCTATTCCCTAATGTTGTCACAAGTGTATGTAAAAACTTTTTTTAAAATTTAGTGGTGTTATGATGGCATCACACTGAAAGTAAATTCAGGAAGCCATATCTGCGCCTTTTCACTGTAAATCACTTGTCGCTGGGAGCGACATTCCTCCTGAATTATTAAATCTACTGTCCTTGAGAACAAGACAAAATATTGTCAAGTATGGCAATATTTTCCAGGGTAAGATTGCTTTGTTTTTTAACACAACCTGGAAGGTTACAGTCAACTGATGATGATATTAGTATGCTGTACCAAGATTAATATCACTGTATATTACACAGGGAAAATACAAAACCAAAGTTCTAATTTACATACATAAAACCCATACCAGGATATTGATTAATATTTAGCATAATGAAACACATATTGTCATGGCATAGGAAGGGTTGAGGAAAGATCTATCCCTGATTATATCTCATAAACAGTCTCAGTCATAGGCAGAAAGAAAACCATATTGTTGTGAGTGAGATTGACGTAAAGCTGTGGATGAGAGAAAGGGATGGCAGGGGAGGGAATGGACTGTTGACAGCAATCTGACTGCAATCCATCAGTCCCCAAATTGTGTCACAAGTGGCAAAAATGCTCCCACTGTATACGCCGCCACACTCATAAATATTCATCCGAGAAACTCATTTCTGTTAATATAAAAAATGTCTAAATGAACACGTTTATGACTGATATTTCAATTTCCAGTGTGAAAATAGGACTTTTTGTGTGTTGACAGATTGCTAATGGTTGTATTTTTCCCTCTCCTCTTTTTCCCATTTCAGTTGTGCTGCTGGATACGACGTCTGTGCTTGGAGAGCTTGGATGGAAGACATATCCTATAAATGGGGTAAGGAGGGCAACTCTGCTCCCGATTTTTTGCCTTCGGTCTTACTGTCCAGCGTGGCCATTGCTGCATCAATGAGATCACTTAGATTGATTTTAAGAGGTCAGAACAAGTAGCAATGATCTGTTTTATATTCACATCCTTGTTTTTGTTCAGTCCCCTCTGTCCATATGGGAAATACTGTAACTTGAGCCAAGGAAGGAAGCTTCCCTTATCTGTTCTGTCTTCTTCAATTCCTGTCCTGTTTGTGTCACTTTCTGTGCCACAGAAATAATTTACTGACTTCTTAAATGTCTGCCAAAGGAAAGAATATAGAGTGGCCATCAGTCCAGCTAATGCTTACAAAGCTAACTGCAACATTTAATATCAATATTTTGACTATATTTTCTGCATATTAATCATAAATTGTTCAGATGACAAAACCGCCATCTTAATTGGCCATAATGAAATCCAATTCCAAAACACATGTCAATTCTCCATTGTCCATCGCTCCAGTACTTCATTTTCAGGAGACCATGGAAAAGCCAAGTTGAAAAAACATTCATACTGCATAAACTTGTTCAAGACTCCATTTCACCTCCAGTTGCCTCTCAGTTACCAGAGAAACAATGACTGCATGTACTCTACCCTATTCTGTATTTTTGTCAGTCAACTACCCAAAAGGGGTATTCCCATTTTGTTCTGGCAGTAAGTGCCTCCAGCTCTTCAGAAATATCTTGTCCGGCTGAAAATCGAAACTTTGGAAACAGCAGCGGGTGCCAAACTGAAGGTATTGGCGTCATGAAATATAGATGTGCTGACAACGAACTGTAACATCCTCAGATCACAACCTTCATGTTGCATCAAAACCCTTCACTCTCTGCACTGTCAGAATACCTGAAGGAGTGATTGAAAATGTCTTCTTGTTATATACAGTGAGCAACAAACTCAGAATTGGCCGACTTCCACCTCTTTGTTCACCTCAATTGTCCCAATTTTGTTTCCGTACCTGTACATACCTGTACCCGTAACTATACGGCACAGCCCAATTCAAGATGGAGACTAATTACTGCATAGAGGCAGAGGCTATCCCACTGTGTCCATGCCACGTGGACTGTGTTCAGTCCTTCTGTGGCCATGTTTAATTCCCCATTCTCCCAGGATATAAGGGTTACCCATCCGTGGTTTATTGTCAAGAAAATGCCTGGGGCTTTAACATTCTTTTATGTACCGTCTTTCAAAATGTCAAGTAGTTCTTTGCTTAATGAGCTAACTGCTTGAGGTCGTAATTTCGATCTGTGTCATACCTTATTAGTTGTGATCTCTCATGACAGTATTTATTTTTTACATAATAGAGATTAATAAATAAGTAATTAATCCATACAATCCAAGCAGAAGTCTCTAATGTCTGTAGAGGAGAAAACATGTATTTAAATTTTGTTTTTCAGTATTAAAGTGATCTAGTTGATTGCTGTCTGTACAGCCATGCTAACAACTTTAATTGCTAGTAGGTCATGCTTTTTGACATTCCATGGTGCAGATTCTCTCAAATGTATTATTTCTATTATAAAATACCATCTAACTTTAGGTTAATAAAACAGAGCTGAGGTGTAGCCCATAATCATTGACTCTATGGCAATACCACACTTCCTGTTTACCCAAAAGATGATGGGTTCTGTAGTGCCAAAACTCTGAACATATATAAACCTGTAACTGTAAAAGCTGAGGGCTCAAAGTGTTAAATACTTTAATCTAGCAGAATAGTTGCCGGCAACACAGAGCAATTACACAGATAGCATATTAGCTAAACCAACCAACCAACCAAACTTTCAAGAAGGGGTTGATCTTGAGGTGTGACATCATCACTGATCTAGCTAAATAATTACCCTCAAGAACGCCAACTATGATATCTCACGGTAATGTGATCATCAAAATGTTATCATGAGAGTGAAGTGCAAATCTCTAAAAAACAAGACAAAATAAATAAGCTGTGATCTAGAATTGATAGGAATCAGAAAAACCCTGATTGTTGGTAGGTGACTGCAAGCGGGAAAAGTAGCAACACTAAAGGTTCTTGTAATAGCTTTTACTCAATGTTGAGGTTGTGTTTAAGTTTTTAAGAGCTGTGGCAGTAAAGTAGTGGGGTCACACCTTTTTTTTTTTTTTTTAGAGCTATGCAGTGTCTTCTCCTTCCTCCACTACCCTTACGACTTCACACTTACTCTCTGTGGGTTTTGACTTTAAATGATCCTCTGCTGGAAGATCCCTAAGGCCCCCCCCCCTTCTTCTCTGTCTCTCTATCTCTCCCCGCAAGGCCCTAGGTGGCCCATATCAGGGTTATGGAGGTGATTACATCATGTAGGTCGTGGTGACAGCCGCCCACAGCATTAAGGAAGAGGAGAGAGGGAGGCTGCTGCTTCCATGATTAAGCTGTCAGCCCTCTCCCCTCCTCACTCATCCACTATCCTCCGATTTACCATTAATATTTAAGGCATCGAGGTGAGAGGGCCTGAGGGAAGGTGTGAAGATCTGGGGAGGTAAAATAGTCTAAATCCCCCTCACTACCTGGGAGCCAGCAAGAGGAAGTCAATCCCCACAATATTAGACACAGCCTGGTATCAGGCCGATACAGCAGTACACCATGTAGCTGCCTATCAGAGTCGCACACTGGTTATAGTTCCGGATATAAACTGCTGTCAGTCAGTGCTGCCCAATGCACATCTTAAAATAATTTCATATGCAGTAACTGCTCCAACGCGATTACCTGATGATGAGTTTGCCAGGAATAGCTGGTTGTATGATATGAAATTGAAGGTGAAGTGGAAATTGAGGTGTATATTTATGGATGAGTTTTTATCAAAAGCCAGTAAACAACTCTTGTAAAGAGAGGAAGGTGAGTGGTTTTGTGGAAGAGGAAGGTTAACTACAAGTACACAGTGGTGGTCTGCCAGCATTACAACGCAGGACACTGTGGCATTCTGCATAATTATCCCAACAACAACAAATTTGAAGTCTCCTTGAGCAAGACACTGTAGCCCTATAGCAGCTGACACACTGTCAAATATTATGGGTAGTAGCAAATAACCAAAATGTAAAATATATTGTTAAAAGAATGGAAAGTAGTCTTCAGTGCTAAAATCAAGAAAAAAGGAAACCATGACATAAAAATTGCAAAAATTGGTTGCTAAGGGTTTTAAAGTACCTTAATGCAGCTCCGAGGTATGACTGTTTTAGCCATTTCACGGCCTCCTTAAACTCTCTTACCCCCCCTCACAGTTTGAAAACCTCAGTCCTGCACACATATCCAAAAACCTGGTATCCAGGGGCGCCTCCAGCAGCTCACCTGGTAGCGTGCGCGCCCCATGTACTAAGGCTGAGTCCTTACCACAGAGGCTCAGGTCCTGAGCCTGGACCTTTGCTGCATGTCATCCCTTCTCTCTCTCTCCCTTTCCTGTCTATCTTCGGCTGCGCTATCAAATACAGGCAGACATATATATAAAAAAGAAAACCTGGTATCCAATTTTTATTTGTATGAAATACCCAACTTAAATTCTGCAGCAGTAACTCAAACCTGTGAGATATAATTGTTTTCCTACAACAGCCAAGTTTGAAGCACAATATAATATTTCCTGAGAGCAGGTTAAAACATAAAAGTTTACAGTACTCCTTCTCTTCTTTACAACACTTCCTAGAGAAGCAAATTTGTAATTTGACTCGACACATATAGACTAATGCTACATCTATGCTTCTCTTTGCCTTCTTGTGCTCATGGTTATGGTACATTTATAAGAAAGATTTAGCTGTCGGTCTGGGTAGTGTAAGAGTTGATTAGCAATGCTGGACTGTGAACCCTGCTATGGGCACACTTATGTGTGATTATCAGAGTTGCCTGGGAATAGTTTTAATTAAAGTGAAAATTACAGGGAAAGACTTAGATGTTTCAATCACTTGTGCTTTGTTTCCCCCATCACTAGAATACATTTCCCTGTAGGTCCACATCCTAGGCATCTCCAGCACACAGGGAAGCTGTAAACAGATGTTTACAAACTGTAAACACGATCATACGTCTTGGTCATGCCCAACCTTCAGTGCAAGGTGTCCTTTGATTATTTTATACCTGCTCTGCTTGGAAAGTAAATAGACCTATTTCAATTGGCCCGCAAGGGGTAACCATGCACGGAGGACTGTTATGTTTGTTAATGACTTGGCTGAATGTGGGAATATCCTCAGAGTTAGAAAACACATTCACCCTCAAAGGTCTTTACTCATTAGATTTGTGCATACTGAACAGCAGTTGATCTATACCATGTCTTTCAAGGACTTTGATTCGGCAAACTTTTTCCTCTAGTAGAAGTTAATAATTGTGTGTTTGAGAATGCCAACGACAGGCAGATGCTTCAGTGGAAAAGATGTTGAGAGGTTGTTTTCATGAGGCAAAGATGTGTGTCTCTATTCTCAGTCTTTCTCTACATGTTCTGAAATGCTGAATAGTGATATAGAACAAGGCGTCGGAGGGGTGAATGAGAGAGAGACAGAAAGAGGAGAAGGAAAAGAGGGTTGATTTGGCGTCTGCATGCAGCCACGATAAGCTCCGCTCAGAATGGCCAGACACACTGCTGAAATATGCATGAGTCATTTCCCAGAGCAGAGCAGGAAGAGGAGCAGCTTATTTATTAAATTACATGAAACAGCTTTAAGGGATTAAGAATGCCTAATGTTGCCTTTTGTTTTCATTCATTGACATTATAATGGCAACTGAGCACAGGCAGGTTGGACAACAAAGAATGATGGTTGTCCATCATAAGGGGAGGGAATAATCCTATTTTTATCAATTGTCAGAGATCCCAAGCAGCCAATAAGTCAGATCTACCGGGGGCGTATAAACACAGCGTTATGTAAGCGGGGAACACAACGCCGGCACATTGGTTTACTGCTGCCTGGAACACTGCTCAGTCAAATATTAGGCTGTGCCACCACGGTTCCTCACAAGTGTTCAGCTCAGAGCACGACATTCGTCTCAGAGTGTGTGTGTGCATGTATGTGTGTTTGTGAAGAGGCGAGGGGGTGAAGATTATATTTAAGGGAGATTTTTTTTTAACTGTACCGTTTTCATCACTGTCACCAGTGAGCACTCCGCACTCCTTGGAGTGAGGAGTAAATACATCATTTACTCCTCACTGTTTAAGGAGGGCACCGTAGCAGTAGAAACAAATGGACTTGGGACTGACAGGCTGAGGAAGTTGCAAAGTATTGAAAGACAGACTTTGTTTGGCATTGTTTTAGTCTTTTCATGAAATTTATTGACAATAAGAAAAATAAAGAGCAACGCCAGCCTTATCCTTTGATGCTCAGAGTTAAAGGTTCTGATTGTTTTCCTCAATTTAAAAGTGTTAGTATCAGACCCTGCTCTTATCCATACAGTTTTAGGTGCCAGATTTATGAATTTACAACTGTAGCTTTGACATCCATCATGCAGCCTCCCACTGTGTTATTGTGTGATGATGCACCACAATAACACCTAGTTTTCTTTATCATGCTCCCAACACAACAAGAGTAAGCTCAGGCAGCCGCTACTCGACGTAAAGTCCTCTGAACTGATCGGTCTGTCAGTTTTGGGGAAAATTTTCAGAGGATTGCCGTCAGATTCAGGCTTTGAGTTGGGGGCAGGGGACTAGAAAGAGAGAAAGAAATAAGAAAACAGAAAGAGAGACAGAGGAATATAGGAGGTCATGTCAGGGAGTGATTGGAATACAACTTGTGAGAGCGAAAATGAATAAGATGACTAACACACCAAACACATTCAAGTGCTTACACACTCACTAAGGCATTTGCACGCCCTCTCAAGCCTCTTTACTTCCCCCCAATACTAATCCTTAATCTTTTTATTGCAATATTTAACCACAGTAATTGATTGCAACTACGCGACCTAAGGCTTATCTCAAAGCACTTCCTCCATCCCTAATACTATTAGCCTTGAGAGTGAGACTGAACAACAGAGAGGAGGAGAGAGAGGAAAATCTGTATGTCAGTGTCCTTCATAGCTCAGATAAACTTCTCTAAGGCGTGCTGCTGAGTGATGACCGGCAGTGCTGCGAGAAAGAAAAAAAAGGGAATAATCCAGAATCACTCCACTTCTCCCCACGGAGGCTCTAATATAAAAACGGTATGATGATTTAGCACACCAGTGTTCGTCTCAGGGACCTCTGCCATAACCGGGCTTAAGCAGTGCCGGGGGATTCCTTAATTGGCTTGTTTCTTGTCAGGGACACACCGAGGCCGATATCTAATGCGCTCCCACTCGACATCTCACTGACAGCAGAACATATTCTGACAGCTTTTTAGGCCAACCCTTACCGTGTGAGGAATACAGTGAAGCTGAGTTAGAGAAAGAGAGGGAAAGCAGGAGGGATTGAGGTACTGGATAGATGCAAATGGAAAGAAGAGGAGAAAATAGAGGGAGGGAAGAGTGAGGAGGTTATTAGCACCTTGCTGAATGCATGAGCTGAATACATGAATATGGGAAGTAGTGGCAACAGAGGAGAGAAAATAGAATATGTGTTTGCTGTAAGATAGGTAGAGTTTAGACAGACAGACTTGTGTGTCTTTTGAAGAGTGAAAAGCTCTTTATAGAACGTTTTGTTTCAAATACAAGCATCCTCTAGGTAAGGTTTGGAGACAAACAATATATTGATAAAAACACCAACGATGGTACAGTACAACATCACATATATTAATAATATTTGAAAACATTTGCAGACCTACTTTTGGAAGTATCAGATGTTAGATTTAAATGATGTTTAATTGAAATGACAAATGTAGCCAGTGGCAGATTATATCAGCTTTATCTAATTGACATTATTGCAGTAAGTAACCCAAAGGCCAAAGTGCAACGTGGTTAAAGTAGTCAGTGTGCTCTCTAGAATTTGGTGTTAACCCAAGACCGTTTGTTAGAGAGAGAAGCAGCACTCTATAGTCTGTGGTCTTCTCTAGTGAAGTGATCAGCTGATCATGGCAGTTGATCACAATTTGGAATTTCCCAGTTGAGATTTCGTACACACTACAGCAATATTTTAAGTGTATCCACCTAATGGATCTGAATCTGGGCTTCCAGTATTTGGAGCAAATAGCTCATGAAAATGAAATGTGCAAAGTAAGTAGGCTACACCTGTTTCAATGTGTCACACTTAAAATCAACATTTCATATCTAATGCTGCTCATCTCATTTTCAGGTTGAAGCTACAGGTTGTGAATATGAATCAAGCTGCCACTCAAAGCCGTAGTGTTTCTGCCTTCTCAGCCAACAAAAGGTGATAGCAGATTACAGATCTAAATTCAGTTTTTGAGTTTTAACTTACATAAACATGTTGAAAGCTAAACCTACTGTATTTGGATTCAATAAGGGATTTGAAAGGATCAGTGGATACAGTACTGGATTCAGATTTGATAAAATGCTATCAAACCCCCACCCGACAGTATGTAATATTGTACAGTGCATGTTTGCAAATGAAATAATTCAATCTCTATTATAGATGCTTTATAAATCATCTTGATGTGATACGAATGCATGAATCAAAAATCGTTAGTTGATAACTGCTTTGGCAATATTGCACCACGCCAGTAACAGCACCAAATGAATTACTGGATGATCAGATCTTATTAACTTTTTTACTGTAAATTATTATACGTCCAGTGTTGAGGCTGTTTAGCCCCACAGAAAGATAAATAAAACATTACTCAGTGTGTAATTTTAACAGAAATCCCTCCTTCTCTCTCTCTTCAATTATCTTTGTCTGTCTACCTTTTCTTCTCCTTCTGTTGCCCCCCCATGTCCTGATTTCCTCCACCCTCCACTCTTTTGTCCACCCTTCTCCCCTCCCGTCCTCCTCCTCCACCCTCACTTCTTACCTTTGCTGCATATTGACGTCAATGCACTGGAAGGGAAAAAACTAGGTGTGTGTATTTGGTTTAAGATGAGCCGACATAATGCTGGCAGAAAACTCCCACTCTAAATGCATAGCCAAAAGGAGACAGACAGAGCGAAAGATAGAGAAAGGGAGGGAGACAGACTGCGTGACAGCGAGAGGTTAAAGCCGGGAAACCATTCATTTTTTATAGGTAGTTAGACAAGCAGTTACACAGTTATACCGGTATTCAAACAGTCAATCATGCATTAGCACAGACAGGCAGATAATCAGAAGTTATATATTCAGACAGTAGGGCAGCCGTTAAGACAGACAGTCATAGTCAGTCATTTACATTCAGGCACAAGGAAATGGCTCTGTAGGCTTATATCTTGTATCTTGCAAAGTGTATGTAAAGAATAGTCTCTTAAAGGTTTTTCTGTTGTCCATGATGAACTGGTGCTTTAATATTGCTATATGGAAACATGGGAAAATGACTGCTGAAGAAAATGACACTGAGGGATCATAATAAAGAAGTCAACACTGTCAGTGTTATTTTCTTTTTATTAAGTAGTAGAGGACTCTAAATAAATACATTATTTGATCAACTATGCACTCCTCAATGGTTCCTTATTGTGCTATGGAGAACTTGGAATCTGGTTTGGTAAAAATCCACTGTAGAGTAAAACCAAGAGATTTTTTCTGGTTCTGGTACTGCAGTCAGTCATGTAGGAAGAGTTGGGCTCTGCTCCTCTGGGAATTGACTAAGGACACTAGCCTGGTAATACATACACACAACATACAAACTGATGTTTGCACATTGATATTTCTATCTCTTTCTAACTCTACACATTCAGGTGCACAGAGAGAGTTTTTTTCTCACACATCACCAGTTCCTTTCTGTCTCTCTATCTCTCTGTACATGCACACACACAGGCACACATGTGCACACACTCACACACACTACTGTACTCATGCACTCCAAAAGAACAGTAAGGTGGCCCAGTTAGAGGAAACCTGCCCAAGGTCACGGTGCTTTATCTCTGGTAGGCTGTTTACTCCTGTCTGTTTCACTTGACTTGCATCAGAAAAATATATTACAGTGACACTGACGCGTGTCTACTGTATTCCAAAACTGAACCTCAACTCTGCACTTTTTTATTGCAATGAGTTTACTGCAGTGCCAGCAGCACATTTGTTAATGCTTGTAGATGCTACATTGTGGCCATGATGCTAGTCACACACAATTCTGTGGTTGATCGTGGTGCTGTTGCAGAGGCTTTCTCTTCTGTTATTTTTATCTTGTATTAAAGCTATTTAAAATCAGTCTTTTGTTTCAAAATATTTTAATGCCTTTAAGCCCTGACAAGATCCATGTACATAATCCTTCTAAATGACGTGCTGCCTTTATAAAATATCTGAGATGTCTGAGCGGAAAAATCATTTTAGTGTGGTGTGGGAAGACTTAGTAATCAGTAATGTTAGAAATGCCAGAAATCTGCACTGGAACTTGCCTTACATACATTTCAGAGCCACCTATGAGAATTTTATTAGTTTGAAGTTTGTAGGACTGTATTAGGCTTGTGTGGTGTTATGTAATTGTTTTAATACAAAACAGTGGCAATACAATTATGGGGAAAGCACTGAATGATGTGATTTTCTTTTAAATAATTAATTATTTCTAAAGATAACATAAGCAAAGTGGATTGCCAGCTTTGTTTTATAATATTAATCCTTAAAATCCAGTAGGTACATTAAAAAATATCTTTTGCATTAGTGAGTTGTGAACCACAAATATGTCTAAGAGATCAGCCTCCTATTCATTGTCACTGGAGAAGCTCTAGAAAGTATTACTTGTCCGTATCCTAGATAACATTTTCAGGTGTTTTTCTGCTAGACTGACAGAAAATTGTACACAAATCTGAATTCAACTTTCTAAGATACTACCAGATTTAAAGTCTATAGTAGAAAACGCCTTTAGGACGAGAGCCAGACTCTTTCTATCAACAGTTGAACATCTTTCTTTGTCTCCCAGATTATGTGTGGTTGATTGAAACAGGATTTTTCTTTGGGGCTGTCTATATAGTCTTGTAATAGCTTTGTGCCTAGCAGAGCAATCGCAGTGCTCCATCAAGCTCTGACACATCCATTTGTCACACTCTCTGTGGTCAGATAGAAAAGCAAGGGAAGATGCACACACACACACACTGAGATGTAACTCCAGGAAATGTTTCCCAGTCTATAGTACACATGGTTTTATTGTATTTTGATGTCAAAATAAAACAAAATGCATCTTCATCTGTTGTATCGTTTGGACATGGACATGCTGGAAGAGCCACTGAAGAAAGTCTAACCTGACACTGTCAAATGGAAAATAAAATGTTCCAAACAGAGATTAATCAATGCAAAGTTGAAATTTTATACTCCATCTGATCAATGGAGTCAATGAAGTGACAAGAAAATGCATTATCAGTAGAACTATAAGAAAGCACTGTTTTCAGTCATTTGTAAACACCTATCACTTCATTGAAATGCTTCCTTTTGTATAAATCAACAATTTTAATATTTTGCTTAATTTTAGCTGTGTAAGAGGCAAGCAATACTAGAGAATGCCAAAGCTACTCAAATATAAAAAAGCTATATACGTAAAATTAACAATGTAATGAAAAAGAGACAAGTTAATGTTGTAAAAGTGGTTTAGATTTCTAGCATGATTTTCCTATTTACTATGTTTTATTGCAGTATGGTACTCTTACCATCTTGGTGAAAGTCAGGTTTATGTTTGCACACACTCTTAATTTTCAGAGGGACTTGCGGAAAATGATCCAGCCCTAAGCACTGAATCATCACAGACTTCAATTGATGTCACCTGCGTGTGAGGGCTCCAATCAGTGTATGAGGAATGGGACACTGTCTGCTATCTAATGATAAAGAGATGATGGGGAAATGAGGGAGAGAGGGATGGGGAATGATATGTAACAAAGGTCCCTGACTGGACACAAACCAGGGATGTTGCAATTTATGGTCGTCGCCTTGACCCCTAGGCCACTAGGGCACCCCTTCATCACTATTTTAACCTCACAGCGCTATGCATTGTGTGTTATGCCCTTGGACAAAGTCTGTTGAATTGTGGACTTAAGGAAAGGGTGCATACATTTCTGAAACAGCCAACCAGAATCAAGCACTTGCTGATTTCACAGTGGGACAGCCCTGAACCCTTGCAAACTCACGTCTATAAGTCTGTGAGTCTATAAGGGGGGGGACAACGGAACTGTCTGGGGCATATTTTAATGCTAGGTTGTACTTTGCACCTTAATTCTTCTTCACTGTTGACAGGTTTCACAAAAACCTCTTAATATTCAATTGCTGAAAATCATGAGGTTATTAAAAGCTGTCAAATGAATTGAATACATAAAATAGACATGTTTGATGAATTTAATTGAATATTTTTCAAATCACATGTAAACTATTTTACAGATAACACTATATGATCAAGTCACTGAACACTAGTTGGGATCAATCAGAAGTCAACTGTTTATACAGTTGTGTTTGCTGGCCCTGAAAAGCCCTTTTCTGATGCAGGAGAAGCTCTGGGTTACCCTATATTTATCACTAACCACCTCTAATCACATACATAGATAGCAACAAAAGTATACATTTTCACTCTTAGAGATAATAACCTCATAATCTGCCCAAGTGTGGGCCACCTCCCCCTGCACTGCACTCCGCTATCACTCACCATCTCTCCTGGTAATCAGTCCCCTCTTTCGTGACACATTTTTGCATCTCAGCAGGAGTTCATACAATAAAGATGACTACCATCCATCTCTGTTACACATGGATTACACCCTTTACAGCCGCTGCTGCTGCTGCACCAGTACACTGTTGCAGCTGGTGAAGGTCATGTATCCTGTCATGCTGAAAATTGAAATGGTTCCCATACATATTCAAAAAGTCAAATGGTTTCCAATGGGTTCAAATAATTTTGGCATTAATAGTTTGTGTCTACCCCAGTCCGGTGAACAGACAGAGACAGAGATAAATGTGCCAGTTTGCAGGGTTTCATATAGAAATTACTGTATATTAGATTAGATATTTCTCTTGGTAGCTGAGTAGAGTTTGGTTTCTATGTAAAACGTCTGGCAGGGCATACAGAAAACCTTCCATTTCCTCTCATTCTATCTGAATATAAGTCACCACTCGTTTCCCAAACCCCCTCAATCCCAATTCAAACCAGTGGTGGGTGTGGATGGATAGGAGTTCTGCTGCATGTTGTAACAAAACGCTGGGGTAGAAGATTGATCACAGCACTGCAGGACAAAACCTCCTCTGTTCCTCCCTCCCCGCTTCTCCCTTTCACCCTTGGTATCAATTTACTAAACCCTCAACAATGGCAAAGTCCCCGCATCTAATATCATTTGTCTCCAAGACTTCCAAAATCCACTTATAAACTACATATCTGGGGAGAAAGTGAAGCAAAGACAGATCACTGGCAAAGTGATCTGTTATTTGGCCCGTGTGATAAATTATTAGATGAAGTCACCAAAGCTGTCAGCTTTGAATGATCCCCTAATGTGGAGTTCTTGGACAAGTTGGAATCTGCGAGGTGTGACTGGTGGTATTAGTGCACTAAATGTGGGTTTTCAAAATTCAACATACAACTTTGTACATTCAAACGTACTGACATGATTACATTTGCTTGACTACATGCTGTACCATAGTATTTTATAATATTTCAGTAGTATTGCTTTTTTGAAGTGCAAAACATTTATGCAAATAATCAAATGCTACTATTCCCTGTCTGTGAGCGTTTCTCATTTAAATTCTTCTCCTTCTTCAATGAAATGGAGTTAGAGCTGTGATAGAGGAGAGACAGGGTCACTTGGCTAAGATTCATCCCCTGAAGCTCCACACTTTATCCTCTTTGTCTCTTTTACAAGCAGAGACAGAAGGATGGGAGAGAGAAACATCTTGTTTTCTTCAGCTTTCAAGTCTAACTTCAATCTAGATCTTGGATCCTACATGGGAAGGTGGGTGGGGGCATTCAGGGTCAGAAGACAATTCCTGTTAGAGGGATATGGTTTCATTGGAGATGAATGTTCTGTCTGGCAAGAGCTCTAAAATGCACTTAACATTTAATACAAATTCTGAGGATGCTGAAAGCTGTGCCTCACCACACACTTTCGATGTCTCTCTTTGCTGCTCTCTCTGTCCTAATTGATCGAGCAGGCCAGGCAATCCCGTTTTGTCTGCACTCATTTCCAGTCAGGCTTGTTTAAGCGTTACAGACTGGAGTCAGATGGCTTTGCTAAGGGAAGATGTCTCCTACTGTTACCAGACAGACAGGCGGACATGAGTGACAGACAGAAACATGTTAACTTAAAACCCAGAAGGCAAACCTATAATGTTGTGGATCCTGGAAGTAGGTCTGCAATGTGAAAGATTCCTAATGGATATTTGGGCTAACCTTTATATGCACCTTCATTTAGATGTCAAAATATCTGCTGTTTTATAATTCGACATTTCAGTGTTTAGTTTAAAGTGTCTTACTGAAATGTATTGTGTATGTTCTTGAGAAAACCAATGTAGTCTAATACAACAATAAATCCTGCAATAAATCCATGACCCAGTCTGGAGTAATTCCATTGGTGGTCCATTTAAGCTCCAAGCTCTATTCTATAAGCACCCTGTTTCTTTCATTAAAAGTATTCAGTGACTCTCTCTCTCTTGGCCACAGTCATCTCCAGCTTCCTTTCCAGTAGGATCAGTTTTTTTCTTGTAACTCAGCCAATTACATCACTTTCTTGATCCCTTTTATTTAACAGTTTCAGCACAGTAAAAGCACCATGTTCCCTTCCATTCCATTCCCTTTTCTGTTTAACTATTTGACACAAATATTTGGCCCTGGGGGGCATGGTGCAGTGGTTAGCACTGTCACCTTTCAGCAAGGTCCTGGGATTGAATCTGTTGCACAGCTGGTTTCTGGTTTCCTCCCGCCGTTAAAAAAATAAAATCCATGCAGGTTAGGTAAATTGGACACTGTCAATTGGCTGTGGGTGTGAGTATGAATGGTATATGTGTCAGTGCTGCGATAGGCTGGCCTCCAGCCCAATGTCTGCTGGGATACAACCCCCCACAACCTTGTACAGGATAAGATGGCATAAATAATGGATGTTTAGTCATTGGCTAAGATAACTAACACAATAACTGATTGTTTGGTCAATAAACCTGAACTTGAAATAGTGACACATCACACACAACTGCACCCATGGTCTTTTATGGTAATGCCTAAAGTAGTGAGTGCCCCTCTTCTGAACGGCAGATTAGGTCACACCAAACTGCACCTTAATCTGACACTGGTTTGAGCCCTTATCTTGCTTAGACACCGTATTTAGTTTTGAAACACTTTTTACACCCATCCATCCACTACAACCTCCTCCCCAAGAATTTCTGTTGTGGTATGTGTGGTATGTCTACTATATGTTTTGCTGCTAAATGCAAATTGTAGGTTGTTTTAAGCTGTTTGCAGAAGCAACCAAATGCTCTAGTTTTTCTGAAGAGGACAGTCATATTTCCACAACAGCAAAAGGTCACTTGTCAGGAAAATGTATACGATGCATCTCTTTAAGTCTATCTATCTGTTTATCTCTCTGTCAGAAAGGCAAGACAAATGGATGCCATTATTATCATCAAAATATCAGAGGACGTATTACTCTTCTTAGAATATAAATTTTGTATTTTGGACTTTTCTTTGGAAATTGAATGGCTTTGTTTAGTTTTTCTCACTATTTTAAGTTTTATATTTAGCCTTAAATTCAATGTCAGGTATCAGGCTGTTTTGCAGCAATCAGTGTGCTTAAGGTACGTCCCACCAACCTAAGCCTACAGTAATCCCAATTCTCACCTTAACCTTCAATCTTTATCCTGAAGCTGAGTATTTTCCTCATCTTTTCCATTCTTATGAGAGAATATTTGGCCCTTAAGCAACATATAAATGTGGCAACACACACATATACACATCATCCTCACATACAGGTCAGCATTCACCTCTCTCTCTTTACCTCTTGTCCACTCTGTCTTACTGTCTTGTGAGTCTGTTGCTGTTCATCGTCCCCTTTCCCATCCTCTTGATATCTTTCTCCCGTTTCTTCATTTTCACTACCTCTCTCTCTCTCGCCCCCCTCTCTCTGTCTCTCTGACAGCCTCTTCTTAACAGAGAGCAGCAGACTGTGAAAACAGGCGAGAGGCAATGTGTCGTGGGTGTGTTTGTGTGTACTTCATCCTGTATGTCTGCAGAGGGAGGACAGTATAATTAACTAAATGAAACATTAAAATTGAAGTGATATTTATTATGTTCCTCCAGACAAGAGTCATTTTATTATTTCTGTTTAATCATTGCTTGTCTTCTTATACGCATTCAGGTGCACTCTGAGATATTCATTCAAGAGTTTTTAGTTGGGAATAGTCATCAAATGGGTGCTGCAACACGGCTTAGCTTTGGCTTGTGATGTGTTGTTTTATTTAAAAAATAATTTAAAAAAGTATGTAGAGGTGCTGCATTTACTAACTGAATTGGAAAAAGTGCACATTGAGTGTACTCATTTATTGCAAAATGTGTAAAGATTTAGCAAAGACTGAAAAAAGAACAGAACAAAAAGAGCATACATGTAATAAGCAACACAACCTTTACTGTAAACTGAGTCTTCAACAATACTTGATGGCAGCATAATATACCTGTAATGTATATTGTTTCAGCAATACAGGTATCTTATGTGTCAGACCAATAAAGAAGATCTGAATTAACTGAATTGGGACTGAGTGTAGGAGATAAGAGAGAACGAGATAGTGGTGACCTTTTCTACAGTTTGAAATGCCAGAGTTGTCTTCATGATTGACTCCAGTGTTTGGCTAAAGTTGATACCAGTTAGGCCCCTGCTTTTGACCCAACAGTTTGGAGTGCTGATCTGAAGATATACCCTCTGAAAAAGAATAGTTTTCAATAGGCCTGCTGATTAGGTTAGAGAAATGAAAGTCTCAGAGAAACCTCTTTATCACTAAAAATTAAGCACCCAAGAACCCTTCTTGAGGGCTATACTGAATCCCTTTTGTGTAAAGTATAACACAAGGATAACTCGACATTGAATTAATGTTCTAGGTAGACTCTTTTTGTGTGTGTCTATATTGCATGCTTTCCTCTACCTGGGTGACCTGGTCTTATCTAAGCTGTCTATGGTTGCACCCTGCTACCTCACCCACTGGCAAAGTCTGTGTTTGTGTGTGTTCATTGTACCGCTGTGTGCAGCCGTCACTGTGATCTCACATCAGTCAGAGGCTGCTGAGCCACACATTGACATTCCCGACTGCCTGCCTGCCTGCCTCTCTGGCAAAAATAGATATGTAAAACGACAAGCTCTTTTCCCTTCGTTTTTTCCCACGCACAGTTTGTCTGAGCTGGTGGGGGGGGGGGTAGAAAGGTCTCTGGTCTGTGTCAGCTCAGATGAGAAAGAGTCAGCATGTGTGGAGGGGAGTGACATATCAACGTTTAGGCAAATGAGATAGAGGAGAAGAGGTTGAAAGGAGATAAGGTTCATGCCCTTAACCAGTGGTGATCCTGCAGGTAGATAGGGTTTTACTGGTGTGTGGGTTTTGAAGTTTGCTGATTAATGATATATTCCCAGTAATGAAGAGACTGTATTTTCATTGTAACTCTCACAGTTTTCATGTGCAAAAATCTAGAGAGTTTTTTGTTGCCCTGAGGGCCAAATAGCCATTGTTATTTGAAAAGGGATGTCACATGTGTTTTCATAATTGCATCTTTTACTTGAACATTATAATTGCTGATGCTTGCTACTTTAATCAACCAAATTTCACTTTTGCTCAAAATATTTTCTTTTGCTACAAATGAACAACCACACATTTACTTGTGAATTTTTGGTCTATTTCGTGCTGATATGACTGTTTAACAAGACTAAGAGTCTACAGCTATGCTAGCAGCTCTGTGAGGCTGTTCTCAGGCATAGTGGTGCTTTGAGCTAAAAGTCAGTGTTAAAGCTTGCATACTCACAATGGCAATGCTAACATGCTGATGCTAAGTAGGTATAATGTTTACCAGTGTGTGAATCAAACAGCCTATTTGACTGTTTGACTAAGAAAAACAAAGCTTGTCAAAATACAAATTTGCATTTTATCATCCAATGAAAGGGTAAAGGTAAAGCTTTGCATCCATTAATGCCAGCCTTGAATGATTTAATACAACAGCTGGAGGAGTGATCTATCGCTGCCATAAATGATGGCCTCTGGGACCCTCTCCAGAGGCCATCACTGTAATGGACATTATACTGTGCTAAATGACATAAATGTGTTACTGCAACAGCTAGTGCTAAATTTAATAAAATACAAAACACAGGCATAAGGTCAAACATGTTGAATGTAAAGGCACATCTTTTCATGAAAGCTGACACTATTATTTTATTATTTTTCATTATAACGATGACATTTATCATCAGCCACTCCACTGTCTTTTGAAGGAATATATATGTGACTTTACAAAACCAATTCATTTTGCATAGATGAGTTCTGTTATGTGGGGATCAATAAAGTCTTGACGGATGGCCATGATCATTGCCATAGGCTGGAGGAATAGTTGTCACATACTGTAGCAGGCTCAGTCTCCCTGGTCATTCTTCTTTTCCCCATTGTCTCAAGCTTGATGTGAAATGTGAAACCCTGATCTCTTCTTTCTTCTGTACCCTCAATGTCTCAACATAACATCTTCTTGTATCTCAAAAAAATGTATACAAGTATCCAGTGTTGTGCATGAATGCGCTTGATTTAATTTAATAGTTCAAAAATGTTTTAGTCACAGAATCTGATGGGTCACAGATTATTAAAACAACAACACATCGAGCTGAAGCATCGGACCGGTCTTGGGAAATATCTGCGAGTGAATGATGATCACAAGAAGGGTAAGACGAGCCAACATCCACCTAAGTCAAACTCACAGCATTTTGTAAAGTAGAAAAACGGAAATAATGAACGTGAACGTTTGGTACTGTGAATTTAGTTCAAAATTCAAAATTGTGAACTATGAATGTGAACTAGTTCATTTTAATCTGTGTGAAATGAACTTTGAGCTGGCTCTTGTGAAGTGTGAACTTGCACAACACTGCAAGCATCCTGCAAAGATCTTCCAATGTCACAGACGGTAAAAAGTGTAATAACCTAAGTTGTGTACTTTAGCAAGTGAGCTGCTTTGTTTGCCTTGGCTTGTCTTCTCTCAGATCTGAGTATTGTGATAGTTTGCTCTGCAGCTTCTCCCTCTTTGCTTCAAGAAGTATTGCATGTCCAAACAAGATGGTAAAAGTGGAGTTCTGTCAGTTTTTACAAGATCAAATCAGGTTTCAAACTGTGTAGAAAGCTAGGGTTAGCACTTGTTTAGTCACTACATGGGCTAATATTTGGCATTTAAATCAATGAGCAGCCAGTCTATGCTGCACACACCTCTGATAATGATGGAGGTTCCTCGCTGACCGCAGTTTGTGTATATCGGCAAATTATTATGATGTCAATGTCTGACCAAGGAAATCATTTCAATGTAATGGGGGATTTTACTCAACAGTCTGTTAAAGCTGCAATCAAATGTGCCTCAAAGGAACTGCAAACACTTAACAGAATTTTATTAGTCTTGCTCTCACTGGTTGTCATTAATTTTCAGAGGTTTTTACCCCATGACCAGAATATAATTCTAGAGGAAACACTTCATCTGTGTCATTTGGGTGGTTCGTTGACTTTTACAATGGTCAACATACAAAGATACTAAATATCAGCTCCAAACATCAGTCCAACATGAGCAGTCACACAGGTTGAACTCTATCCTCTATGCTCTCAGCTATCTTCGGAGGATGACTGAGGCCATGACCAACAGGGTGTCACTTTGTGAGAGCACCATAGGGATGACGGATGGGTGGTCTGCCTCCACCCTGTAAGCTACCCATCCACTGTGATTGATGCAGGAATGAGAAGAGCACAGGGCCTTTGGATTTCATTTGCTCACCACTGTTCACTTGCTCCTATTGATTTGTGGGGTGTGCTGGTGACGGGCAGTGGGATACTGTGTGTGTGTGAGAGAGAGAGTGTGTGGAAGAGTAATGTGTGTTGCATCTTACTTGTTTTTAAATGAAGAATCAGTCCCTAAAGAACAGTGACAAGGAAGAAATGTCTAGGAAGAATTTTATCAAAATATATCCAACTTACAAACCAAACGATAAGCATAATTCTCTGATACAACAGAATAATCTTGTAAATTACTACAGAAACTAGTTTCATTGATAAGGAGGGCAGTGTTCATACCAATAGGTTTGGATCAAAGCTGCCAATTGCTGACATTTTCCTGTAAGATTCATTTGTTTGAGGGGTCAATGTTTACACGTTTAGTACTTATCTGCAGTAGATTTGTCAAAAAATGAAAAGGTTTACCTGTAGATACCCCAAGAGAGATGAAACACAATGCATGAATTACCCATATAAAATAACTTACACTGCCCGTCTGAATCACATAGCTCTATTTTGGATCACTTTATTGTCCTCAGTTTGTCAAAAAAAAACTGCCAATTCAATTGAGTACATGTTAGCAGCAGCATCACAGCTTGATTTCAGCACGAAGATCAACAAGATTAAAAGAAGATACTGCAGTGGAAAGAATTTATGTCTATTTTTAGAATTGGAAATGAAGATTGCATTCTGTCATCACAGCAGGAATCTACCTGTCAGCATTTCAACAACTGGATTTTATTTTATTGTGTGTTGCAAATGATAATAAACTGTGAAATGTCTTTCTGTTATATTGTTGAGATGTGAAGGCAGTTAAGTCAGAGACATGTACATTAAGGAATCCAGCATTTGTAGTAAATGGTTATACAGTTAGATTTGACAGAAAATGCTCTGCTCTCTAAGGAGAAGCTCTCAAAGTATCCAAGAAGCAATGAGGTTATAATGGCCGTGCTGTACACTTGCATGAATATGATTGAAATGACTAATCAGCTGATTGCCACACAGCTGTGAATGAGCCAGTGATTGTGAAGCATGAAAGAAATAGATGATGCCGGTCAGCTACTGCACGCTAAACTTCAGTGCTCTGTTTGAATGACACTATACACCATCTAGCATACAGGTCTGGGTCTGAATGATAACTACAGATTCATTTAACAAAATATTCAAGTTATAGTCTAGCCTCCTCCCCCTGAGTTCAAGCGTTTTTTGCATATCAGTGAGAACAATTTCTGTAAATTTTTTGTTTGTTTGAGCTGACGTCTGATTTCTTGCCTGTGGTCAAATATCCATTGCTGCCACTTTTTTAAATTAGTCAGTTATTGCCAAATAAAATCCTGTTTTTATTTTATTTTTTGTATTTCTACATCCCACCAGCAAAGCCACATAATAATGTATTGCACTCATAAAGTCCTAGACTTATTAAAGAGAATATAATATGTGTGTGTGCACCAACCTCTACACAGCAAAGAGGCATTTAAAAGGAAAGAAAGAGAACCATGATCAACATGTCGGGATGCAAAATAAACATTGTCATTATTGGCCATATATGCATGATGAACAGTTCCTCCAGCAGGCTGTCATATGGAAATGTTGCTAGAGTGTCTATATAAAAGACTTTCTGACATCTTAAGTATTGTCATGCAGGTTCTGACCAGTGTCAAATCCTGCCAATATTCCTCATTGGCACACCTTTAGTAATTGAATTGGAAGGCCTAAAGTACACAGTGAAAATCTATTTCCATAATTCTCCAATCAAAGTATTGATTCTCTTGTTGGCACTCAGTTAAACACAATGACTCGGCCGAGGTTGCCAGATATTGACGAAATCCCCCAAGTTAAGCACCACTTGTCCCTAATGAGCCCTCTATAGACCAACTTCTGACACACACACAGACATATACACACACACACACACACACTCACATTTGTGATGAAACACACATGCAAGGGCATAGATTTGGGGTAAATATTAGAGTAGCCTTCTAGATATGATTTTTTAAGTTAAGCTAAGCTTGTACTTGAGAACAGGTGGGAGTTCTTCTGTTTCTATAATGTGAGAAAGTGGATCTTCATATTAAAATATATCAGATATTAATTATATATATATGTAATTTTTCAAACAAAAAACTGAGTCATGCTGAGAGTATTTAAGTACAGCATTTATATATTATAGCATTATAGCATGCCCCAATTAAACACAGACTATTGGCATTGGAAAATAAATGTTACTATATACTATATTTATTGCCATATTAAGTGTTTGTAGAATGTTTTGGTGAGTGAGTGAGTGACTTTGGAGTTAATGAGGTGCTTTGAATGTAAAAATGTTCTCCATAGTCTCTGAGACTAAATCTTATTAAGGGGGGTAACTTTATTCACTTCTCTTACAGTCATCATTTCCAGCCAGTGATCATTAATATTCACAAGTAATAAAAATGCCGGAAGAACACAATTAATTTTGCATTCGCACCATATGTTTGTCTCACTTTCTCGCACTCAGTTTTATTTGTTTTACTTTCTTCTTATATTTTGTTCTTTTCTCATAAAGTCAAAGACATCAGGCGCATCTGACATCAAGTTCCCTAGTGAGCAAGACTCTTCATCCATCTCCCTCATTCCTATTACTATCTTGTGTGTGTGTGTGTGTGTGTGTGTGTGTGTGTGTGTGTGTGTGTGTGTGTGTGTGTGTGTGTGTGTGTGTGTGTGTATGCAGGTGGAGGTTTTTCATCCATCACAGAGGGAGGCTCTGGGATTAAATAAAAATCTCTCAATCCCAGTGACAGTGGCATCGCGCACACACACTCACAATTCAGCAAGGTACATGTGTTTGTAAGAGACAAAGTGCATGGGGAAGACAGAGACGGAGAGGCCATCAGGTAGACAGAATGAGACAAACAGAGGAGAGACATGGGAATAGAGAGGGGAGAAGGGAGAAAGAGGGAGGAAAAATAGGGGGATAGATTAGATAGAGAGAAAAAAAGAAGTAGAGGAAAAGAAAATACTGAGGGATGGTAAAATAATGTAGGGAGACAGAGGAAAGAGAGTTTTAGCAAATAGAAATGACCTTATTTGCTGAGTGTTGGAGAATGGACACAGGCAGATATCAAGAAATAATGAGTCACCAAGCAATCTCTTTTGTTAAAAAAAGAGCAAATTAAAATTTCCTAAATGGGGTTAAATATTTATTTAGAGCTGCACTAGGCAGCTTTGCACGTTGGTGGTGCCAAATGGCAGTGAGTGGAAACTTTTCCCAGACATACTGTAATGGGATGTAACATATTTAATCACCTTGCTGATGTGTGATGTTTAATGCCAAATATAACCAAAAGGACAAGAGAGATAAATGATCCAACATGGGTGAGTCCAGCTTTCTATTGAGGAAGTGGTTCTCATTGATTTCAAGAGACAGTTTTGTCTCATACTGGACATTAGATAAAGTATAGCAGGTTTTGTTTTTGCCTCAAGCTCTGGTCTGGTGCAGCTTGCGTCACTGTATTTTAATGTTAATAAGGTCATACATGTGCAGCATGTGAGCCTGTGTCTGTGCTGAGCTTTTGCATAGAAATACTCGGCTGGAGGAGGGAAAGAAAATACACAAAGACAAACAAAAAAAAGATGGGTGGATGGACTGATTTAAAGAAAGAAAGCTGTCTGTGGGTGTTCACGTTGGCCAGTGTGTTTCGTCCCCTGTCTTTATCTTTGCCTTAATTGAGAGAAGAAGTCTCAGGAGACCGGGGCAAAACACACCTGCTCCCAACTCCACTGACACAGTGTGTGTATGTGTATAACCACAACAGAATCATGTCTTGTTCTAAGTAAAGCAGGTGAGGCTACAGGACACTTTGTACAGTCCCGCAATCCCCGGTGATGACAAAAGAAAAAGAGATTATAAATATTTATTCAGATTTAGTCTCCTGTGGCCGAAATGAACACCTGTGATGTCACTGTATTCTTCTTTGCCACCAACAATATACAACAGCGGTGTCCTGTTTGTCTCCCATAGGACATTTGTAATTCTTCCCCAAAATTGCTGTGGGACCCGTTAAATTCCAGCCACTGGATGAAAAGGTTTACTGTATTTATTTATTTATTATTTAGACACACAAATAGCTCATATATATTTCAATATATAATTCAGTATCCTTATATTTGATCATTTCCTTACTTTAGACTGTTTAGACATGTTAAATGTTGTTTTAAATGCACTGGATTTACCTGGAAAACTGTGTGTGTGTGTGTGTGTGTGTATGTGTGTGTGTGTGTGTGTGTGTGTGTGTGTGTGCGCGTTTCTTGTTCTTATATCTCGGTGGGGACTTTAAACTGAATACACACTAACCCATGGGGACTTGTGTCACATCTCCTGCCAGTCTAATAGTAAACCTTTTAAAGCTCCACTCCTTAACCTGCCCCACTGCTTTCTGTCAGTAATATAATTATTAACTAATTATTTTATAGTAGGTCATAACGCACTCTCATTCACACAGAGGGACATTTAAGTTTTAAATTGTGTTTAATTCTTTTCTTTTTTTACAACCTCATACCCACCCAAGTGGTGGGAACGTTTAGGATTGCTAAATGTTTAATTTTGATCGAGGTCGAGCGGAGCGGGTTATGACACTATAGTTAAAAGTGATGTTTTCAACAGGGCTCTGAGTTTCACAGTTTTAATAAAAGGAGCTCACCTCTGGGCGAGTGGCCAGTAAAATGACTGGCTCTCTTTCATGTGAGAGAGAGATGGGCTTTAAGGGCCTTGGTCTCAGGCTGCAATCAATCAACCACATTTTCTGACTGTTCTTCAATTATGCATGTTAAGGCTAGATGGCAAGGTAGTGAGGTGGCCAGGCAAGGCTTCACTTAAAGTTTTCTACTTTGAAAAAGAAGTTTACATTCAGATTACAAATCAGCGCCACACGCACAATGAAGTGGCTAAGGTCTCGTCAGGTTGGTGATTTCAAGGGCACTACAGACTTTGTCCCAAAGGTGTGATGCTGCCGCTGAAATGTCTCTTTTATTTTGAAGTCAATTAAGCGGAAATATATGTCATTGCTTGTCAGACAATTTAGAAAAGCTGAATTCCCAGCTCTTGTAAATGCAAAGCTGCAGATCGACTTATTCAAAAGTGCTGCCACCACATAGCTGACATTATTAGCTAGCTGACAAGATGTGAAAGTCTTGGAGGCCTTTAGATAAACTGTGAATGGTGTTAAGTTGGGGATTCAATGTGTTCCTATCACCATGGATTGTTTTCCCCCTTTGGGACAAATCATACTAATATCTCTGCCTCTATCTCTCTGTCTCTGGCCACAGTTTATCTACAATGGCATTTGAGCTCATTTCATTGCCTCCTAACTTTAGTAATTCTCTTGTATCTCCTGATAAAACACCCTTTCTCCAGAAAAGACCTCCATACATTCTTAACACATTCTATTTTTCATCTCCTGCTTTCTACCTTCTCTTTCTCTGTCTCCCAGGTCTTTCACACATGACTTTGTTGTTCAAGAATGTAGTCTTCAATTTTATACCATGGTATTAGATTTCAAATCCCTTCAGTACAGAAAACAGACTTGATGCACTATAAAAATTTCCTGGGTATAGAGGCTGAGAGGTATGTCTGACCTTTGCTCTGTTTGTGTTATACAGTTACATACATATACACTGGAGTTGCTCAGTACTGTGACAGTCTTTCACTACTGATATGTGATCGACTGCTTGGTTGCATTGTAGGAACATAAAGTTTAACTTAGACACTTAACATCACTCTTCAGTTTCATGACAGTTCAGCACTCTAAACTGAATTGATCAAATAACTGTTTCAGTTTGAAGTCATGAAAAAAAAACTTTATCACGATCTCATTTTGTTTGCATCTTTAAAAAAGCTTAAACATGCTTCTACTCGTTTCCATACATTGTTTGCACTGATGACCTTTTTCAATTCCCAAGTCATGTCTCCAATGTGGAAATGTCAATTATTTTCTTTTTAAACAAAGACAAGGTATTCTCCTGTATAACCTCCATTCATTCAGTAACCTTTCCAAGCTGTAAAGTTTACCATTGTTAAAAGAAAGTCTTTGATCCCTAGGGTTTTGATGCATCTTTCCTCCTACAAACACCTCTGGAGGTCAGCAGTTGACTAGGTGGTCAAAACACATTGCAAAGGCCTGAGACAGAAGTGACAGAAACACAAAAAGATCAGTTTTGAAGAAAGTAGTTCAGTTTTAAAAAGGTAAATACATTAAGTATATGGTTAAATATGTATGTTAATGGTAGAAGGGTAAGCATGAAGGTTGACAGTGGATAAATTGTATGGTAGATTTGTAGGTTCAGTAATACATCATCGTTGTCATCGGAAAAGGAAGCCGGGGTTTGGATTAAAGAGCAATTAAAAAAATGCACTGCAGAATTTTTTTCCTGGGTGTATATGTGTAGGCTATGTATATATGTATATAAATAACCAGTAATAATAATATATTGTTTTATTTTATTTTATTTTGTTTTATTTATTTTATATGTTGATCCTTACATCCATTAAGTCAGAAAATAAACACTCTACATACAGTAGATGTTACGGTTATCAAAGAAAATATATAGGTAGATATGTAAATTAGTAAAACGAGCTGTTACTATGTACCATAAAAATTTTATCTGATTATGAATTTACTGAAATTAGGCAAATGTAATATTCATGAGATATTGTTAATAATATTAATGTGAAAAGCTGAACAAAATGGATGGACAATCTGTCATACTGTTCTTTATTTGCTGTGAAATTGACAGAGCTGTATTTCTCTCATCTTTAGATGATGATTTTTGTGTTAAGAATTACACAATGACCATATTTTACCAAAATGCTTACTTTACTGCTTTACTCCAATGCTCTACTTCGCCCAACAGAATTCATTGTGCACAGATACACGTGTGATGGGCAATATCACATCTAATCAAAATCAATTTGTTTGACTGTAATGCTACAATTACACCTTGAGGGAAGAGCAGATTAAAGCCTGTCGTCTTTGGATGATTGAATTAGAACATGTTATTAAAAAGGATAATGAGTATGTGAAAGCAAACATTAGGCTTTGATTACTACTCATCAAGAGGTAATAGTTAGCCAAGTGCAAAACAGCTTATTAAATGTGCAAGCTTATCAGGCAAATAGTATTGGTAAATTAACCAGCAGCTCTAGCACAACTCTCTGGACTGTGTTTGCCTATAAAGGAGTTGTTTTCCAGCCATTAATTAGAATGGGGATCTCTCCTCCCAGACCTGAGAATGGGAACATGAAGTATGTGTGTGTGTATGTGTCTGTGTGAGTGTGTGTATGGTTTGTAGTCAATTCACTTTTAAATACAGAATGAAAGTTATGTGAATGTGTTTATTGGTAATTAATAGCTTTATGCTTGGCCTTCCTCACCTAACCTCCCATGTGCATCCCTCACTTGTTTCTGTGAAAACACTGTTGATTGGTTCATTGGTTGATTGGTTGAGTGTTTGGTTCATACCAGAAGATAGGATTGGGTGTGCAATACTACAATCCAAAAGTGGGTACATGCAGGGCTTCATTGCTCAAACTTATCCACAATCCACTTGAGTCACAGGGGCCGATTTGGACTTTTGATGGCCAAAATAAACGTTAAGGGTTACTGCTAATGTTACCTATATCTTGTGTTCATATTCTATATGTTCAATATATTTTTATTTCTCAAGTCCAAAGATCCCCCCCAATTTCATATTTAGTGTTTTTCATAGAAAGTAACGTTCAGCAGGATGTACGTGTGTGTGTGTGTGTGTGTGTGTGAAGTAAAACTGTAGTAGCAGTAGTAGTAATAGTTTAAAAAAAATCATACCCCAACCATATACAGTAAAAACAAAATGGTTTGTATATCAGTGTAAATATAAAACACACGCACACAAAGGCAAACTCTGCAGCTTGTGGAGGGTCCAATGCTGCATTGTAAGCAAAGTGAATTGAGAGCCCTTTTTCCCAGGCAGGTAATTTGATTCTTGGAGGTCGATGTTGGGTGTTTTGGGGTCGCCCATGTGACTAGTCCCCACTCTAATAAAACCAGAGAGCTGTGCAGGACCAGGAGGCTAAAAAACCCCATTAACTTCTCTCCCATCAACAAGGGGACAGGTAACCTCATGACCCTGCAAAGCTGCCATACACCCTGATCATGTGACCTGGGAGTTGCAAAGTCGATGACTACACAGCTAGAATCAGACATCATTCTAAGAGAAAACCTACCTAGAAAAACCTGAAGGAATAAAAGAAAAAGAGATTATTAGTTTGTTCATGATGTTCATTTTCATTTCACAGTATTGAGGATAATAGACTGTTCATCATTTCAGTCAAGAGCAAAATGTCTCAACAACTGTCTGATTGTCATGATTTGATTAAAATATTCATGGTCTCTTGAATTGATCAAATACAAGCGTCATCTGTTTCAGCTTGAAGTCATTGATAAGGTTATGTCTGAAAAAAAACTATTACCAATCTCATTTTGTTTGCATCTTAAAAAAGATGAACTTGAAAAGTCCAACAGTTTAATTCATGCTACCGTATTTGAAGTGAATATTCTTGGTCCCCAGAGCATGAGTCCTAAAGGGTTTTGGGGTTTTTTCTAGTATCACCATCAGGCTAGAATATCCACTGGATTGGTACAGTACCACTCCACAGAGGTAGTTAGTTAGGGATTACAGATGTATGCATAGGTAAATAAGTATATACTCCCATTGGGACTCTCCTAACAAGTCCTCCAAATTAAATGACAAAATACGTTGTTTGTCCATGCCCTCTAGAATGACACATAGAAGTGTTTTCGCCCCTATCTACAGGATGACATCATTTGTCTGTGCCTTCCAAAACCATTACAAATCACTGCTGATCACTGTTTTTTCACTGTTTTATGATGTGACAATGCTCTGGTTAAGGTTTGGTTAGTCAGAACAATGGCTTTTAATGAACGATTCTGGTTTGGATTAAAATAAGTATGTAGTTTGGTAAACAGGTTAAGGTAGGGTAAACATCATGGTTTGGGTTAAAATGATTACTTCGTTAACATTAGGGGAGCTTCGTCATGGTTACAGTAATAAACACGTGGTTAAGGTTCGGAAACAATCATGGTCATACTTCGTGGTCTCCTGTGTCAAAGTCTAATGTTTTGTTGATCCATCCATCCACCCTGATCCCTACATGGACTTTGTCGCACTATGATCACATCACCTGACTTCCTCCTTTCCTCTTGTCATAATTACTATGGCCACTAGATGGCTTTGACACTTAAACATAAACACATGTCATTTTGGAGTACTAACGACTGATGCGGTCATGTCACTTCTGGCCAACATATCATCTTTACACACACAAGGTATCTCATAATAGGCAGAAACTGTCAGAATGCAATGCAATTTGCTGATCACATTCGTGATCTAAAAGGGATGAACCTTTTGGATTTCAGTGGCCCCAGGGCATATCCTTAAGTGCAACAAGCAGGACAGCATTTACATTTTAAGCCTAACTAGTTAAAACAACATGGTGTTCTTCATTCTGTCCATCACCTCTATAACATAGAGTATATATTGAACATTGTTGCCTGCTGGGGCCACTAGCAGGACTTAAGACTTATCATTTAATTACTATTCCTTTTCTTTGCTTTTCCCTCTTCTTTCCTCTTCTGCCCCCCACCCCTTTATATTTCCTGTTTAGTGGGACGCCATCACAGAGATGGACGAGCACAACAGGCCCATACATACTTTCCAGGTTTGCAATGTGATGGAGCCCAACCAAAACAACTGGCTTCGCTCCAACTGGATTTCTCGACAGGCTGCCCAAAAGATCTACGTGGAGCTTCGCTTCACCTTGCGTGACTGCAACTCCATCCCTTGGGTGTCTGGCACCTGCAAGGAGACCTTCAACCTCTTCTATCATGAGACTGATGAGGCTCACGGTGTCAAATTCAAGCCTGTACAGTACACCAAGATCGACACCATCGCTGCCGATGAGAGCTTCACTCAGATGGATCTCGGAGATCGCATCCTCAAACTCAACACAGAGGTGCGCGAGGTGGGACCCATGACCAGGAAGGGCTTCTATCTGGCATTCCAGGACATCGGGGCCTGCATTGCCTTGGTTTCAGTGAGGGTTTACTATAAGAAATGTCCATTCACACTGAGAAACCTGGCCTCATTTCCAGACACAGTGCCTCGTGTGGACTCTTCCTCATTGGTGGAGGTGAGGGGGGCGTGTATTGACCATGCTGAAGAAAGAGACACACCCAAACTGTTCTGTGGAGCCGATGGAGACTGGTTGGTTCCCTTGGGAAAATGTGTCTGCAGCGTTGGGTATGAGGAGATCGAAGGCTCATGTCTTGGTGAGTTTTCCACTCTTTCTTTCATTCATTTTGCTTTTCATTCATCAAAGTAGCAAGTTTTGAGACTATGGAAACTCTAGCAAGTCTTGCAACACTGAGAAAAAACATTTGTTAGTGAAACAGGCTTTGGTTTAGAGTGTGGACCTTCAGTTATACAGTATACTCCAGCAAATGGGTGTACTTGTCAGAATACCAACCTCTGACTTAACCATGACTTCATGTGTTTTTATTTAGTTGAAGCTGTCTAGATATTTAGCTATAGATATAAGATATAAGCTGACTACATTTTTTACTTTAACCATTAACCATTAACCATTTCCTATATTTCCTATACAGAAATCTACACAAGTGTTCATGTGGTCAGGATTTTCCAGTTAAAATCAAGAATGAATGTTATTTTCTTTCAGTGTTTACCACCTGAAAACTGACATGAAGGGTATTCTTTAAGAATTTACAACGTGAAACTGAGGGGTATATTTTTTGCACTATTTGCTGTCTGAAAACTGAGGTGAAAAGCACTGTCAAGCAGGAAGCTGATATATCCTGTCTAGTCCATTAAACATGAATGCAGTGCTATTCTCATTTTTTACTCAAATGCTTCCCTACACTTTTTGTATATTTCCTACTTATCACATTCACAATCTTCGTGAGTCGTCTGTCCCTTCATTTATTCATATAATCTCTTATCAACATGATAAGACATACAGTGGCCTTATGAGACCTGGCCTGGGAGTCAATTTCTTATTTGGTCTACTTAACATACATATTGACACATCAGCCAGTCAGATAGAACAACAATGCATGCAGCAACAACAAAAGATACCTTTTATGTCAGTGGCTGTCCATCTTTCTACAAGCCGCTATATTATATATACACTCAGTCTTTGGCTGTGCTCTCATACATCAAAGATTTGCAAAAGTAAATTTATTTTTCTCTTTCACCTGCCCTCCTGCTCCTGTATTGTGTTGGCCTTTTGGATACTGCAGGGATTACAACGAGATAATTTTTGCAAGGCTAAGATACACTCAGCAGTAACTCTTACAGTACATGCAAGATTAATGAAGGGGCTTGCTATGATAACACAAATCCTAAACAATGTTATCATGATGGATGAGAAAGGTGAATACTTGAATGGTTGCTTTTGGGTTTAAAATTCTCCCAAATGTTTAAAAAGTATTATTCTATGTGTTTGTGCTAGTGAATTTTACTCCATCTTTTGCTTATTACTTGTGTCAAACATGATGGCCATGTGTTTGTTTGTGTAATGTACAAGGAGCAGTGCATTAGTGAATTGTCATACAGTGAAATGCTGTGTCCTGTGGCAAAGCTGAAGGTATCAGGCATCAGAACTCTTTCAGGGGATTTGGTGATTGAATGCTATTGGCCATGTCTTAAACTGTACTGTGTGTGTGTGTGTGTGTGTGTGTGTGTCAGTGTGATTTATATATACAGAGAAATGGAGTGTGTGTGTGTGTGTGTGTGTGTGTGTGTGTGTGTGTGTGTGTGTGTGTGTGTGTGTGTGTGTGTGTGATCAGGCATGTGTTTAGGTATGTTGTGTATATCAGTGGTCTACCACCCGCTGTCCCAGGGGCTACCTTGGTGTGACAGATTACATCGGCTGGCTTGGTAGTAGTTTGATCCTCAACTCTCTGATATAAGCTTTGGGTTATCGCTGGTAGCACCACTGACTGGGAATGCTATAGCACAAAAAAACATACCTTCATCAAGGTCCAACGCAACTTCTTTTCAAGCCACATAAAGGCTTGATGTCAGGTCAACAGGTACACGTGTCTGTAATCTACAGTAGATAAATCTGCAAGGCATCCACTGTATTTGCAGAGAAACCAGCCACTTACTCCAAAAAGTGTTAGATGTAGCATTTAAATACACACCTACATTCACTGACTAAACACTGGAGGCTGATAATTCTGTCATCCTGACAAGTAACAATATACAATATATCGTGTATCTTGAATAACACAGATTTTAACGCCTACAAGTGATTTAAATGAATGGTTTAACATAAAGAAAGACACTGGTACTGACAAAAAAACAACTTTTCATCTGTATCATGCTGACATTAGTTAGATTTAAATAAAGAGAATGTACCCTTATTTTGCTTTTACCAAAGCAAAGTAGTGACACAAATTGGATGACACAGTGCAGTTTTGTTCCCCTCCAAAAATGATTCATCTATCCAACACTGCAACAAACTATAGCCTTGCTTAGTGCTCTTTTGAAAAATGCATTCAAGACTAGTCACTGCTGTTCTCCCACCATCAAGAACCAGATGTCCTTGTGCAGTTGATTACGATTCATCTTGTGACATGGGTCGGCAAGGTTTCCCAGCTGCACTTGCAGCTGCATCGCAATCAACAGGCCAGGGGTTAAACTACAGCTGTGATTAGAGCTGGACTGTAACAAAATGGTTACTTCATTCATCTCTGGCCCTTTATTATTTTTCCCTATTTGTATACATGCATTAACGTGTGTCAGAACAAGCTTAGTAGTGATAAATAAAGTCGCTCTTGAGGGTTTTTGAGTGGGGGAAACAAATTGTAGTGAGTTTGCTTTTTAGACAGGTTGAAATGTATTTGCAAGCTTGTTCTTTATCTTAGAGATGGTTTGATGTGGTGCAATGCTTCATGTAATACCACAAAACCAAAGAGTTCATTTTGAAACATGAAACATTTAAATATGCAGTGTACTCTGAAACTATTATACAGCATGCAACATTTAACAAAGAAGTGGTATGGCATTTATCTATTTACCTTAAATCTGTCTTGGATGTGTTTGCTTCACATCATATCCATCATAGTTTAAAGAGGTGAAAGAAGATTAAGTTGAAAAACAGTTTAATTTCTGCTCTTTGTCATTTAAAATAATAAGCGTCCACAACATCAGCATCCCTCCTAGCCCTATAGTATAATTTGTCTACCCTCTTCGCTCCCTTCTATCCTTCACCCCTCGCTCTCTAAGAAGCAGATTTCACAGTTGGGTTAAGTTTAGCCCTTTGGGCAATGTGATGGCATTGTACTGCAATGTCAGCCCTGAAATGCAGCCCGTACTCACTGTTCCAGGATTCAAACAAGCGTCGTTATTAAAAGCCTCCGCACAAGGTACCAAGGAGCGCCTTTGGCATTGAAGGAGAAAGACTGAGGTGGCTGGCTAAGCTAATGCCTCAATCCCCAGTTTACAACCGACTGGTCCTTTAAACACTACAGCTGCTTGACTAGGCTGGAAAGAAATGACAAAGTTTGAATGATCTGTGAGTTTAGTAAAATACCATTGCTGATAAGTGTTTAAAAAGCACAGCACTGACCTTTGTGCTCCTCATCTCTGGTTGCTTATGTGTTATGATATGAAATTTGATGTTTGAAATGTAACTGTTAAATGCATGTTAAACAGAATAAATTATTACTGTTTCCATCCTGAAATTGTTTAAAATGAGAAAGGCTAAATGTTGAATAATCTTTTCTAGTTAAAGCATTTTCATTCTTTAAATGCCACAGATTCCTGTGAGATTTAAATGAGCAGAGGCGTGGCCCAAAGTCATCCATATCACATTACTTCGTTCAGGTCTCCCAAATAGTGCTGCAGATCTGTTTAGTATTTAAATGATTTTCCTTAGTTGACCCCTAACACCAACCCCAGCTACAGATATGTGACAAACAAACACTCCAGTTCTGACTTGCAAACCTGTATTTATCCTGGAGAAAAGATGAGCTGTGTGAAGTCTGAATAAAGGGCTTTAGCGCCACTGAAGTAGGAAAAAAGGAAATGCTCTTCACCAAGCTAAGGCCAAATAATATTTTTCTCTGATTCAAACCCAATACTTTTGGTCACAATAGTACTCTAATCCCCTATTCATTTCCTGGATGAAGTTTGGAGTGTCAGTGTGCTGCAGTAAGGCTGAAGTTAATCAAATATAGCAGCTAACAATAACCCCTATGCTCCTCCACATGTATAGACTTAGGCTGGCGGGCAGCCTGTTCATTTTAGCACACATTTTCTTGTTTTACTTCTTATAGATTATTTCTTTCCTATTTCAGATTTCGTAAAGACATTAATCTAAAATTAACAATGTGGTTATTATGAGAGTAAAATATTAAACTGCATGTTGTGATCACGTGAGTCAAAAGAGACAGCAGTTGATTTATAGCAAAACCATATGCCTGAGCTTTGTGGTACGGAAGTTAAAGCTACCCTGTGGAGTTTTTGACCACTAGTAGCACTATGGAAAGTGTTGTGCAAGTTCACACTTCTCAAGAGCCAGCTCAAAGTTCAGTTCACACAGATTAAACTGAACTAGTTCACGTTCATAGTTCACAATTTTGAATTTTGAACTAAATTGACAGTACCAAAAGATTAACTAGTTCACGTTACTTTCTTCCGGGTTTTTTCCTTTACAAAATGCTATGAATTTGACTTAGGTGGAGGAACTTTGCGGCTGTCGTCTCGTGGTCTTACCCATCATTCATTCGCAGATGTTTCCCAAGACTGGTCGGATGCTTCAGCTCGATGTGTCGTTTCAAAAATCTGTGACCCATCAGATTCTGTGACCCAAAACACCGGCATGCTGGGTGCCATAAAACACAGTGCGTGAGCATCGTTAACTCTTACAGGAGTAACGCGCGAGGACACACACACACCAGCATGTGGGTGATGCAATACACAGTCCTGCCAATGGTTCTGTACTATTCCACTAGTCTACAGGTGGCAATAACACATCAATCCATAATGGATTGGTTTGATCTGCACAAATAGATGATCCATAACACAGCTTTGCAGTTAGATGGAAGGAGAATAAAAATGTTTATCTAGAGAAGACTTTTTGACTGACTTTTTGTCAGAAAATAAAGAAATAAGTAAAATAAATTTTGAAACTGTAGACCCTGGTTCCTCCTGTCAAAACTCAGGTAAACTCCCTGAGGTTATAGTATATCTGGCCATGTGCAAGTGTGTGGTCGAACACTTTCTTACAGTACTTGTTGCTGTGTCATTTTCAGCTTGTTTTTCCTCAAGACCATTCACAATGCTACTTTCATTATATTATCTCTCTTTGTCTCTCTCTCTCTCTCTGTATTTCTCACATGCACATGTGGACATGATGGATAGTGCTCATACTCCACACCTGACCTCTTGATGGTCACATTGCTCACTGGATAGTGGTGCTAAGGAACCCAAGTTTAATAGAAGCAATTCATTGTTTTGGCTAAGGTGGACACACACAAACACACATAGGTATAGGAACATTTCAGAGCCTAGCCCTGCCCCATGGGAATAGTGGTCAAAAGTTGCTTACCCTCTGTGTCATGAATGCATAAGAATAAAGAATAAATAAATAAGAAGAATAAATAATATTAAGTATAATGGGTCTCTTTGCTGCCATTTTTCTGCCATGCTCCTGTTCAACAAGTGATGATGTCATCGCCTTCAGCGTTGGCTTTCATTTCTTTCAGAATGAGCTTAGGAGGATGACACTTTGCTGTAAATGAAACATAAGGTTATATGACCGTTTTATTCTTAATTGATTCTCATTAATCAGTTAATTAGCGCAAAGTGCATCACACAGAGGCTACATTGTGTGTTGTAACTGTGTTAGCCTTTTGTGTACTGGGATTTGGAGGAATATTCTGTACTTGTGTAATTTCTTTAAAATGTCCACTATGGGCCTCTTGTATTACTGATTTCATTATGTTGCGTTAGATATTTTTGAGCCAACTTTGCCAACAAAGCTTAACATTGGTGTTGCATATTTGCTCTAAAGTGAGGCAACAGATGCAGAGAGAGAAAGCGCTGAGGGAGGTAAAGAAAGAGGTGCTTCTTTGTAAAGCAACCAGTTCTTGCACAATTTATCTCCATTAAGTATTTTTGTCTCCATACCTTTTGTTACAGGTGGAGGTGAGCATTGTTCTTTGGACTGCAATACCAATATTGTGTTTTATATAGTCTGCAACTATAGCATATTTTGTTTGTTTTTACATGCAAGTGGACATTGTGTGGTGCTGACTAAAATATCTCATTTATCTTATTGTATATTATTTTTTTCTTCCAGCTACATAGTAAATGGGTGTGTGTGTATGTGTGCATGTCTGTGACACATGTGTGTTTTGTATTATGACGTACTATTTAATAATGGTATATAATAAAATACATGCCTCCACCTCCTTGACACCCCTCCTGGCTAGTATGCCTATGTCTAAATATAGTCCTGCACACACACACACAAACAGACCAAAACATCCATAGGTGCAATCCTTGGTGCTAATGCAAGAAGACACCTTGCTCTAGTCTCTCTCTCTCTCTCTCTCTCTCTCTCTCTCTCTCTCTCTCTCTCTCTCTCTCTCTCTCACACAATCCATCTTTCCCCATCTCTCCATCCCTCTCATTGCAAGACAATCTAGCTGGTGCTGTTACCACTCAGTGTTTTACAGCAAGTCTTGTGTGTTTGTCTCTGTGTAAGAGCTCTCTGCAGTGCTATGAATAATGTAATCACAGTGCGTTTGTGTGTGTTTATTTATACGTGTGTGCACCGGTGTGTTTTGTAGCTGGGCGCTATTTGTTATTTGTTGAACCAAAGTGGTTCTCCGCTGTGTTGGGCTGGAGCAAAATAAGTAAGAGCAATCTATTTACATTTTAAACTAATGCTGTGCCACACACATTGAGAATTAATGTGAACCTCTCATATTGGAGAATGATGAAAACCCCTAAGGAATGAAAATAACACAACTCGCTGTGACATTTTGTTGCTTGACTTTGTTACTGTTTTATAGTCCATTCAATTTTAAAAACAAAACACAAATTGTGCTGACAGTTTTTTAAGTCTGTAATTTTGAGTTAACATTTTACACACTTCAGCATGACTCTGGATGCACATCAGGTGTCTATGGTGGGCTACACATAATAAATGGGCAGTTAACAGGAACAGCTGTGTTAATGTTAATTGGCATGCTGGTATAAACATCCTGAAGAAAGTTTCACTTATAAGACATTTTCAATTACAGCATGAAGACAGTCAGACAACAATTACAGCACATATCCTTCAACCTGTCAGCTTGCCAAATGAGATGTCACACACAGCACACACAAAAGCCCAAAATGCAGTCAAGCATTCACAAAAAGCAAGAGACAACACTTTTGCTCTCACAAAACATGCGCTAACAAACACACACAAGGAGACACACCAGGGGGCTCAGGCTGGCATCAGCAACAGAGCTGTTTACAGATGGGCCACACTGCGGGGAGACACTGTGACATTTCAGAAAAGGATGGTTTTAGTTTAACAAGCATGGCCCTTCAGGCTTAATTGGCAGTGTCTGGAGAGAGAAAGAGAGAGAGAGAAAGTATGTGTGTATGCTGGTAGTGGATTGTAGATTGTCAGATAAATTTAAACCCCACTTCATTCAGCATCAACAGACACACACTCACAGAGTTCTGAAGGACATGTCTCTCTTCCAAAGGGCAGAGCTGAGGTATATCAAAGGCAGGGTCTCTAGTTTCTCCTTATCCAGCATGTAAACAACTCTCTTTTTCTCTCTCACATTCTCTCTCCCTACATATTCATTGCTTCCCAGACATTAGTAAATGCAAACATTTCTCATCAGACATGACACGTTTATGCATTGCCCATCATTTAACTGCATTTTTTAATTCTCAGTTCTATGTACTTTATACTTACGTGAAAGCAATTCATACAGTATGGCTGAACTTGAATGTATGGCTTTTTGTTTGTTGTCTACACAGTCATTGTATTAGCATTTGCTTTTGCAGCTATAACAAAGAATATAATTGAAAGTTCTTTGAACACTGACAGTATGCTAATGCATATTTCCCCAGAGTTGTCATTAAGCTGAGCGTACCACTGAAAGGCGTGGAGTTTCTCTGCCAAAGGCTTGATGTGGCTTGAATTATGCCCAGTGTAAATAGCTGCTGTCAGCCCACTGCTCCTTTGTCTGTCAACATGCACAGTGAATGATCACAGACAGTGAAAAACATTCATTATACATTATTCAGAATCAAAACATTTAATATGACGAGAGTAATCATAAAATTGATGAATCTGACAACACAGATGTATACAGTAGAAAGAATACATACAACACTGAGAACTCAAAAAAGTCTTCTTACCTACAGGATGTAGTTTCACTTCTAATGAGATTAAACTGGACCAATGTGATGCCATTAGTATGCGGTTTGTGTCATGTCACACAACTATCTCAGGCCTGATGATGCCCAAAACTGCAAGCATTCTGTGTTTCCCCCGAGAATTGTGTTTTTTGTTAGAATGGAAAAATCATTGACCAACATTGGACAACTAAATGCAGAGTAATTGAATTATTGTAGATCGTTTGATAGCTTTTTAAGGCAGAGTTACCCATTGTGACCACTCAATGGCATTGGAAAATCAAGGGTACATTTGTTAATGAGGAATTCCTTCACCCATTTAATCAATTAAACAGATAATTAAAATGAAAGAAAACTAAGCTAATTGTTTAATTAAGTGTTTAAAATGCCAACATCAAACTCCTATTTAAGTGGTGCTGCTCTTTGCACTTTGTTTCTTTATTTAGATCCATATTGTACAACATGGAGTAGATAGACAGAGTGAAGAAGAATGTTTTCTGGCCCAAAATTATCACAAACGCATAAATAAAGTGGATACAAGTTGATCCACCTGTCTTGATTTGTATATGACAGGTGGCTATACAACTTGTATACAACCTATAATGAAAAGCAGTTTAATTTAGGTTTAAATTAGTACCTTGACTACCAGTTGTAATGTTTTGTAACATGATGTGGTTCTCCAATCCTGGACTGTGTTCTCAACATGTGAAACTCCTTTGATAGTTGTTGACCGTGCAATAGGGATCAATGGTCTCGGTCGGCTTGGCATAGTGATGAATGGGCGCCATCTGGAGCAGGCCAGGGCGGTCGTCGAGTGGGTTAGCAGTGAGCGGAGGGTAGTGGGGTCTTCTTCATAAACTCAGTAGTCATCTTCCATGCTGTACTCATGCCAGAGTTTGATCATTGTTCAGCTTTTCTCAGTAAGAAAAAGTAAAGTTAGAGATTAAACTAGTGGCTAAAGATAATTAGTGTTAGATTAACACTGGGGCTGGGTTAAGGTTAAGTAGTTAGAAATAGGCTCAAGTTTGACTTTAGTGTTTAAGGTTAGAATTTGTGTTACTGTGTTATAAAGTGTTGAAATTTAATGTGTTTTAGAGAGACCATCAAGGTTTGGCTTAATTTAAGGGTTTGGGGTAGGGTAATAGGATTTGACTCTAAAATAAATATTTGGTACTGACAAATATTCAAAAACAGCTATGTATGTGTGTATTTTTTGTAGTGAAATTCACTAAAAACTATCAAAATCAATGTACACATAAAATCGAATAATCAGCAGCAAATTAAGACACACAAAGAGAAGTGAAAACTGTCTAGGAATACAGTGTCTTGTCTAAATAATTGAAATGTGTTGATGGAACTGATGGAGCTGGAGAGGATGAACTCACGTAGGTGAGTGTGTATTGTATGCTCTTTTATGTGAGTCCTACACAACCATCTCTGTTTGCTCATTTACATTGTATGTCAATTACATTTCTCCTAATTGGTGGTGCTTTACCTTCCACTGTCTCTCTTTAAATCAGTCACTTGATGAGCATTAGAGGCTCTCGTGCTGTCGCTCTTCAAGCTGTAATTGAGAACAAATGTGGAGAGGGAGAGTGTTTAATTGGGGTTTTCAAGCAGGGGGGCGGGTTTGTTGGGCACCTAGAGATCTCCTCATCTCTTTGCATTTTAACAGTTTAAAGAATAAATTATGCAGATTGCAGTTTTTTGTGAGTCCTAGTTGCAATGTGAACTTGCGATGACTTCTGCTTGGCTTTTTTCCCCCCTTCGCTGAGAGTTACTTCAAAGCCAGGAAGTGATCAAAGACAGTTGAAAAATTAAATTCCCCAACGTACCGGCACCCTGCATACATACATACAGCTTCTGCCTGTCTCGACAACGCATACTCTCTCACTCAGAAAACAAAAGCAAGCAACGCCGTCTGATGTTTTTCTTTTTTTTTTGTCTCCTCGAGCACAGTCCTGTCAGACATTGCAACATTTCAATTGATTTCCCTTTTCTCTCATATGTGTGTGTTCTATTTTAGTACGTAAGCCAAGAGACTGAATTAGTCATTAAAGGGTATGTATAACATGACATGGCCCAGATAACACATCACAGGCCTGGATTGAAGAGCAGACTTGTCATTAATGAAAGCACATTTTAGGAGCTGGAGACAGCTCCTCCCCAGTAAAAAGAAACAGGGGTTATTGGGGGTTCAGCGTCAATGATGACTGTGTTATTGTCTCAGTGGGAGTTTGTTTATACTGCAGACATACAGTGGTGTGAAAACGTGTTTGCCCCCTTCCTGATTTCTTTATTTTTTTGTTTGTCACACTTAAATGTTTCAGATCATCAAACAAATTTAAATATTAGACAAAGATAACACAAGTAAACAATAAATGCAGTTTTTAAATGAAGGTTGTTATTATTAAGGCAAAACTAAATCCAAACCTACATGACCCTGTGTGAAATAGTGATTGCCCCCTAAACCTAATAACATTTAAGTGTGACAAACATGCAAAAAAAATAAGAAATCAGGAAAGAGGCAAACACTTTTTCACACCACTGTAAATTAAAAGAGTTAATACTCATGTGTCCAATAATTAAGCAGCCCTCGTTAGTGAGAAGAGGGTTGGAGGTTTTGAAAGTTGTTCTAATTAAGATATTACTATCACTCTCCAGATTTTTCTCATGCATACTGATGGACTGTATGCATGAGCCAGAAGTCCTTGAGTCACAGACCCATCAGCACAATTACCCATCTAATGCACAAGCTAGCTCCACATCTGTATACAGAGATCAGATCACCTCAGACATCAGTGTCACATTTGGACAAAACATGGGACAGTAATTAATCTACCAATTTGTTGTTGAAAAATTAACACATTTGTGGACATTTGTTCTGGCCCAGAAAGTGAATATCTTTTCTTGTCCCTAAACTCAATGGCCTTTATTTTCATGCTGGCACATATCTGGCAGTAGTGCAATCGCAGTAGCAATGCCACTTTTGTTGGGGGCTCGTTGATTTCTATGCACCTGCACCAGTTTTCTGGCTCCTACTTACGCCAAGATGGGTGGAGTGGCACAGATGAGGTTGTGTTTTTGCAGAACAGACAGCACAGTGCTATTTTGGTAGGCATTTTGGCATGAAACTGTACTTGCGTTCCCACCTGCTCAGACCAGCTCTAATCAAAAAGTGTAAATGGCAGTTGTGGCTTGGTTTTACCAAATGAACATGCCTCTGAACAATCACAAAACATCATTCATGTGTGCAACTATTGCACACAGATTCCAACTTTATACAATGAAATCATACAGTATGCAGGGCCCGAGCTCTATCAAAGCTGTCAGGACATTTTTAAATTTAAGCAAAAGTTGATTCTCCATTTCCCCTGAATAATCAAAAAAATTATGTCATGTCAATACAATTATCATGGTGAGTTTTCAGTTTTGCTGCTTACATGCAATTGTGTCTCACAGTATTTGCAGTAATGGCATTGTTGTGAACATGGACATGTACCCAGATATGTGAACAACAGTAAAATAAGTTTTTCTGAAACAAAAATTCAGCTCAAAAGTGGCCATTGAGATCGTATTTTGGGTTTGTTGTTTGAATCCACAAAGATTGGTAGAAATCATACATCATAATGTGCTGTTTTTGATTTTTTTAAATATGATGATCGGGTGAAATGCTTTGCTGCATTTTATATTTTGCCATTTGACAAAAGACGTGTATCTATTTTAACTTTTACAAAAATGTCAGCGCAGTGACAGTGCTTTCACCTTCGTTGATACTCTTCCTCAACCCATCCCTCTATCTTCCACCAGCGCCGGAAGTGAGCCGATGACCCCAGGGTACAAAAGGCTTTAACTAGCAGTAGGTGTCTCTCAATCTGCCGGACTGCAACAGCCAAGCTTGTTAGTCACACTGGTGGAATTGCACACACTCACACACTTTCTCTCTCTCTCTCACATACACACACACACACACGCACGAGTGTCCCGTGGATAGACTTAATCCAGCCATGAATGCGGCAAGCAGCGATAGCAGAACTGGGTCATTTCTAGAGAATACTGTGGTGTGAACCGTTCCCTTCAGGGTAGATTGAGGTCTGAACTTTGGCTAACCCCCCACCCCCACCAACAAGTACAATATACAATGAAACCTCAAAATTTGCCGAGTGGAATCTGTTTGAATAAATGCTGACAACTTCATTGATCACGCTAAAACTTCGGCTTAAGCCATAGGAAGAGTATTTTGGACTTGAATAAAACAGAGTACCTGTAATTGGGTTTTCTTCATGCTGAGATTAACTGGAGAAGAGGAAGTTTAAAGCTTAAGAGCTAGGAACGATGGTGAGTCACTTCTCGCGTGGTTTGTATCTCACATAGACTTTTTAGGAATTACTCTTCCAGGTAGAAATGAAAAAGAAAAGAGTGTAGAGTGTAGGCCCTCTCTTGAGTTTTTCTTTTTTTTTTTTCAGTGACAGGATGATTTCCAAAAATAGGCAACGGAAAGGTAAAGGTTAAAATGACAAGGACATGTTAAGGTAATGCCAATTATTTAGTTGTGTATGTCATATATTCAATTCATTGCGATTCAATTCAAGTTTATTTGTATAGCACCATATCATACAAAAGTAGTTCAGAGTGCTTTACATAAAAACAACATAAAACAGCAAAACTACAGCAACAACCTTGGTGATGCCGCTGAAATGATCCTTAAAGCTTCAGCATCCAAGGTTACTCCTATGTTTCTAATCTAGTCACGTGTTTTATGTGGTCTGGACTCCAGATACTCGCAGACCATCTGTCTCTGGACTTTAGCACCCACAACCAAAATCTCATTTTTCTCCGTGTTCAGCTGAAGGAAATTCGCTGCCATCCAGTTGTTGATTTCTTCCAAGCAACTGACTAGGGAATTTATGGGTTGGAAGTCTTCAGTGGATAGTGAGATGAGAAGCTGTGTGTCATCAGCATAGTTATGGTAGCTGATAATGTAGCCAAGGGAGAGTATAAGAAAATGTATAGGTTAAATAGAGGAGGACCCAAGATGGAGCCAGTACTCCACACAGTAATTTGTGACTGTTGGAGTGGAAGTCCCCGAGTGTGACAATGAAATTTCAATTTTGCAGGTAGGATTCAAACCACTGGGAATCCGCGCCAGAAACACCCACCAAGTTTCTTAGCCTTTCCAGCAGGACCCCATGATGCACTGTGTCGAAAGCAGAACTAAGTTCTAGGAGTATTAGGACTGAGGGTTTTTTTTATTGTCACTGTTGATCCTCATGTCATTAACAACTTTTAAAAGAGCAGGTTCTGTGCTATGAGAAACCAGACATGAATTTATCATAAATATTATTATCAATTGTCAAGAAAAACGCTTATAACGGATGCTGGAAGTGGATCAAGTTTATCGATGGTTGAGAAAAGGTGTTTTGGGTCATTTTTGTGGGTGTTGATGAGAGTTGAGAAGAATTATTTTCTGGTCTGTTTCAAGCTTTTGTTGTAGTTTTTGAAAATGTCCCAGTCAACGTGCAGTTTTGTTTTTCTCCACCTCCTCTCAGCTTTTCGGCAGTCCCTTTTGAGTTGCTTTATGAACTCAGCATTTCTCCACGGGGCTTTACATTTGCTAGAATTTTTTGCAATCTTAGTGGTGCAGCATTATTGATATGTTCTAATAGAAGAGAACTGAATCAGCCAATTCATCACAACAGCTGCTCTCAGATAAAGGCAACGTGGAGGACTTTGCACTAAGAAAGTGAATTTGAAAAGACTGCAGTGATGTTTCGCAGAAGTATCGTTTCTTGACATGTCTACTGGTGATGGCTCACTCAGCAGCTAAGAGCACACTGAAGAAAACACAGTAAAGGTCCAACACTGCAACATCATTGACAGCGCTTACTCTGATATCAGTATGCATGGAAATGACAAGGTCAAGTATGTGTCCATGCTGATGAGTTGGCTCCTTAACATGTTGGGTCAAGTCAAACTACTGCAATAAATCCATAAGACAGACTGTGGTGGATGCTGTGGGGTTATCGATGTGAATGTTGAGATCACCAGAAATAACCACTTTGGTGTAATCAATACAGATATGTGATTGCAGATCTGTAAAATCACTCATGTATTCAGAGTTGTATTTATATGGTACATTATCAGAAGCAGGACTGACATGTCACACTCTATTGACAGCTATTCAAAGATATTCAAAACTCTGATACTCTCCAACCTCGTGAGACTTAAAGACAGTTTAAAGAATCAGAGAAAATGGCTGCTACTCACCCACCTTGTTTGCCCTGCCTTGCAGAGTGCAGAAAGTTATAACTGGGGGTGAGGCTTCACGCAGTGTGATGAAATGATTTGTATCAGTGAAAAAAAAAAAAGCATCAAGGTTATTATCCTCAATAAGTTTGCTGATCATAAATTACTTATTGGTCAGGGAACAGACACTTAATAAAGCACAATTAAGAGCATGTGAGGTAGGTCTGGGGTGTGAGGTAGTATGGTTGAGAGTGATAGGGGTGATAGGGATGAGATTATCAAAATTAGCTTTTGAAATACCTCTGTTTATGTTAACTGGCCTATCAGAAATCATAACGGGAATAGCAGGTAGGACAGATAGAGACCTACGGGGAAGTTTTTTTAAAATAGGTCGTTCTGGGCTGTTACAGTGAGTGGGAACATGTACAGGCAGAACTGACCACTGCTTATTGCAAATCTTTTACCTAATTTTACAGTGAGAAATAAGAAATTAACTGATTTCAGAGATCTACTGTATATGTGTAAATAAAGTTTGTAAGACATTGTGTTTTTGAGAAAGTATTTTCAGGTCCAGAATTCTGCATCTTCCTGTGTATCAGATGACTGACAGGGAGCAGAGTGTAATGTAATGTGTGATGCATACTTAAAATTTTCATTTTAACATTATTCGTACAGTTACAGGAAACAGATATAAATGAGAGCAATGCTAGAGGTAATAATCACTCAGACTTTACGAATAAGCTTTCATCTATGTGATTTCTATGATTTTCACCCGTATTTAAGATGCATGAGATCATAATGTCCTCCATAGTGTGAGAGCGCTTACATCTCTTTCTTCCAACATAGCAACTAGTCTTTGTGCTGGAAATAATAAAGAAAAACACTATTGCAGTTACAAAACTTCTGACTGGAACACACCAATGTGTATGGAACAGCAGAGGTCTGAATCTAAGAATGTCAGTCTGAAGCCATAGACATATTACACAAAACCACCACATTCTTTAATGAGGCCTGAATGTTGGCAGCCACAATGCAATATTTATACTGTGTTTGTCTGTTTATCTTGCCAGGTAAGATTATTAATGGCAGTACTGCCACTACAGATACAGCTAATCTCATTGGATTAAACAGCTGTTGGACTATTGAGTCATCACATTGTATGTAACAATCAAGATGTGTTCAGTCACTGAGCAGGAATAGTATAGTGATGAAAGGAAATGAAAAGGTGAATGTACAAAAAGTGTGTAGTGTATGCTTTACATCATGTATATTCATTTTCTATATATACACTTTGAGTTCTTCCTTTTCTGGTTCTGCCCATGTACAATTTGAGGTTGCAATTTAAGTGGTAGTGCTTGGCCACAAATCAGCTGAATGTTAGAATATTACCTTTAGTGGAGCCATTTCAAACTGTCATTACTCTTTGTAATGGTAACACTCTGAACCATTAGGCTTCAGCAACTAGTCAAACGGATGGTTCATCTGAAATTCGTATAACCCCCAAAAAATGCAAAGTGTCTTTTTATACAACAGTAAAGGCCAGTTACAGAGACAAAATGCAATGTTATATACGTGTGTGTCTGAATTGGAGAAGGAAGAGCAGTGGTGTGTGTGTGTGCGTGTGTGTGTGTGTGTGTGTGTGTGTGTGTGTGTGTGTGTGTGTGTGTGTGTGTGTGTGTGTGTGTGTGTGTGTTTGTGTATTTCCCTTTTCCTCATTAGGATCACTTGTGTATGGATAGTCTGCAAGTTTCTGTCTCTATACAGAATGTGTGTGCTTACATGTATGCTTGTGTGCAGGAGATTGTGTGTGAGACTGTGTGTCTGTTTACATGTGCATCTTTCGTGTGTATTTCTTGCTCATATTCTGTGCTTTGTGAGTGTGTGTGTGTGTGTGTGTGTGTTTATGTGGTTGCGCCTCCTTATTATCTATCACCAGCTGCAGCTAGTAGGCAGCTCATCCCACTCAAGCTGATGTATGCTTATTGAGCAGCCACAGGCAGAGACTGGAGACCTGATTTATAAACCAATACAGCTTGTTTTATGGGGGATTGATCTGCCTGTGTCTCCATCAGTGAAGCATCCTCCTTGTCTCTATTCAGAGTGACAGCAGGTAATAAAGGGATGACGGAGAAAGAGAACGATGAAAGTGTTTACAATTATACTGTTTAGTGCCATCACCTTTTCTGACATTCATATATAGCTGTGCGTTGGAATGTCGGAAAGTTGAAAACTTTTTTGTACCAGGAAAACATAAAGCAAGGCACACAGTGGAGGCATACACTGAATCATGGCACTCTGAGATTATTTATAACCTGATATAATAAGATCTAATAAACTCACACTAGACTTGTCACTCAAGATACAACACTAATATGGCTAAATTTTCCATGATAGCAATAGTATCGCAGTACAGGTGATTCTGAGAAATGTGACATATTGCAATTCAGTCATCTATGATAATTGAACTGTAACATATCCCTAAAATATCAAAAACTAAAATTAAAAACAAGAAATAAATCATATTCTGTGTGCACTGCTTTCAGTTTTTCAGAATGTTATAGACAGTCCACATTGAGTTGAGAAAGCAATCTCACATTGAGGTTCATTCAATAATTTTTCTGGAGCTTTTGATCATATCTCATGATCTTCATCAGAAGATGGTTTTCTCCCAGGAATTTTAGATGTTCAATTGTAGATGGGGTTTTTGAGAACTTTCAGGAATTATTTTAAGCCAACATGGAAAGCTTTTCAGCCATCCATGTTGGCTTAAATGCTGACGTTCAAAGTTTATTCTTGACCTTGGAAACAAGGTCAGTGCAAAACATGTACTGATACGGACTCTTTAGGATACACACAGCAGCATAAACATGTGTGGCATTATTCAATTATGAAACACTTATAAAAAGGAAAAAGGCTCTGGCCCAGTATTGTAAGAGAAAGTGTCACAGAGCTGCTGCCGGTGCCGTACCGCAAGAGAATAATTTAAGTTGTGTTTGCCCATAGACTATTTTCCCAATATTTCACACTGCAGTTTGATGTTTGGCAAGCAGTACCTATATATAAACCTTTCATCAGTGGTTAAAAATGCAGTATAGTGTAAAGTTTAAGAGTGAAGTGCTAAGCTCGCTCGCTTGTTACCACAGCCAATAATATTGACTTGAAAGTTGCTAATATATGCATCTTGAATGCATTAATACATCCCTTAAGCAATTCTCTGTTTGACATCCTCCTCTCGGCTGCATCGCCCTCAAGCTGACTCATAACTGTCATTGTGTAAAGCATGGGGATAGCACATTGTGTTTTGATAGATTCAAATTTCTATATGTGAAAGAGCCCAACTTAGTTCTTTTCGTTCAATACTGGGGGCCAGATGTAGAAATTATATACGTCTGGCCCCAGGACTCTTGTCTAAGTGTGCATGACTGCATGGCTTAGAATAAGTTTGTTAAAGGAGCCCCTTTCCTCCAGAGTGTTAACAGCAGCAGGACAGTGATTAACATTATGTGGGTGTCAGGGCACCAGAAGACCCCAGGCTGTCAGACCCAAACCTCTGCACCCGACTACCGTCTGTTTGCTGTCTCACACACAAACACACACACAACTGCACACAGAATCAATGAAGAGGCCACTTAATGGCCACCTGGTTCTCTCTCTCACTGTTTCTCTTTCTTTGTCTCCTTTCAATCAACACGAGTTAAAAAGAAATGGCACTGTAAGTGAAAAATACCTGCAGCTGCTGTGGTTTTCAAAGCTAAACACAAACACACACAGTCTCTGTATGTCAGTTGCAGTGGTGCAGAAGTAACTGGGGTCCAGTTCATGTGTGGGGATATGAAAGGGATAATTTTGTTTCATGCTGTGTGTGTGTGTGTTTGTATGTGTGTGTGCCCCTGCACTAATCCAACTCATACTGATCTCTCTTCCAGGGAGAGACTAGGATGGGTAGTAGGTCCGAGCTTTTCCTAAAAATCAGATCTTGATTTGTTGACACTGGGACATCATATTTCCTGTTGTTTCCACATTTTTGTCATAAAGGCTGACAATAACAAGAGTGTTTGATTAAAACTTGATCATTTAGGTCTGAACATTGATGCTTATATTTACACCCCAACCTCGTGTTATTAATATTATAGCACAGTTTCATTATGGTATTCATGATTGGCTGTGAGACACCCACAAAAAAAGTTAGTGAGGAAGACAATAGGGCTAAAAATGGTTTCACAAAACAAGTTCCATTAAAGGACATTAAGACATAAAAGATGAAACATCATCCATCTCATTCTCTCAAATACAGTCACCAGTAACCAAATTTTGATTCATGAGTCATGATCTCTCTGCCTCTGGTTCACATCAAAAAACTTTGAAATGAAGCTGAATGAAAGCAATAAGCTTCCTTCCAGAGACGTGATTGGCAGCTGGTTGACTCTGGTGAAAGTCAACAACACCCTGAAATATGGCTGGAAGTGTATGTTTTTGTACTGTCTCATTTTGTATTGCTTCAAAACATACATCTTAAGTGAAAACTGGCTCATATTACCCCGGTCACTCTGCTGTATACCCCAGTCCCACCTGCTAGTCCTCTTTTTACCTGTTTCGACTGTCATATTGAGAAGTCCATTGTTTCAGTACAGTAGTACATATTCCCGCCTAGACCTTGCAGCAGATGGTATGATAATAACTTTACTTTCCTAAAGGTGTGATTAGTCATTTGAAACTAGACTAAACAGCAGTGCACTACAAAGCAAAGGACAAATGCTTTTCTTAGATTTATAGAGTTATAAACACCTTTCTTGTTGTTCTTTTGGTGAGTAAAAATAGAGGCCTCCATGTTTCACTAGGAAAAATTACGCAGCGCCTACAGCCTAATTGAATATTGTCTAATGCACACCAGGTAGATAAGTGTGTAGGAGAATTAAGTCTTTGCAAAGAAGGTAGTAGACTCCTGCACACTGTCAGCACTAACTTTATCGCAGTAAAAAAAGCATGCCTGAAAAGGTTTATGAACGCCCCTGTGCGTTGTATACAGACACACATGGTACCCTTTAGCATCTGTAGGAGATGCCTTCAGAAACTACTTTGGCGTCTGTAGAAGATGCGTTTTTTTTTTCACACACTTTTCGCCACGTCCCGCTCCACTGTGCTGTGATTGTCTAGTACTCGTTACACACGTGTGCTTGTGATTGGATGCCAGCTGTGAGCGTGGCAAGTCCTGTCAGTGTACAAACCACTACTGACATTGAAGATAATGTAATAATAATACAAAAACAAATATTTAACTTAATCAACGTAACGTTAGCAAATAATTACATCTGTGAATATGTAGTGTATTTGTAATGCCGTTTCTGCATGCCCAGTTCTCATAGCCTTACATAGTTGGTTATGTTTTTCAACAGTGTTGTTGACCAATTCAAAGCTCTGGTTTAGAGAGAGTCATTTTATTGTGTCCAAAATTTCCTTGAATCTGCAGCTTGCTCAGCAGGGAGATGGGAAAGCTTTCTGTCGCAGGTCTAAAGAGACAGGAGGGAGCACAGGTCTTGAGCCTCTCTGTGGGTTCCACTCAAGTAGGTTGCTCCAGAGTGCAGGAGGGTAAACTTCAGCCTCTTCTGGAAATCCAGCAGGCAAGAGAAGAGAAGACAGAGAAAAGGGACAATGGCTGCGGCTGATTTAGTTGAAGGTTTTTTTTTTACATGTGCGTTTGATATGGTTTTCAGCTGTTTGGGTGCTCAGGAGGGTCACCTACTGAAAAACAGGTGTTTGTCAGAGCCACAGCTGCCTGCAGTTTTTTAGGAGGAATCAGGACAGCTAATGGCAATGGGAAGTCCTAATGCCTCTAAAAAAGTTCCAAAGTAGTTTTTTTGTTCAAATGTGTTAACAATGAGTGTGTGCCATCACAATCTTGTAAATAGAATAACTGAGGAAAGCCACATGATAGAAGTACTGACTGACTGGATTTTGATCTTGTGAGGGCATGAAAAAGATCAAATTTCAATATAATTTGTAATGTGAAATATACTGTAAAAAAATACCCATATTCGTTGAACCCTGCTTATATATTCTACATACAATTGAAGATGCTACTGTTTAGATCTGGTTTTGTATTCCATTCCACATAATATATCCATCCAGCGCATATTTTACAGAGCATTTTCACATTTTCCAGCTCATATCTCCATTTTTTTAGTTTTAGTTTTTTTGGTTAGTATTGGATTGCCCACATTTAAGCTCATCTCCAACAAAACGGTAGGAAGTGAGTATTGCAGAATCTGTCTTTCTCTCACTTCTAAGCAATCACACAGATGTCTGGCCGTCCAGAACCTGCCATGTTGAAGGCTGAACAGCCCACACACAGACACACACACACACACAGAAACACACTCAGTGTTCTGATTTGTCTGTCTGATAGCGCTGTCAGTGAGACTGGATGTCAGAGAGAAGGAATCTATTACAGGATCGATTTGGCCATGCAATTAGGTGGCAATGGGAATTTCTCATTTCACTTTTCTCTCTGTAACACTTGTCTCTTAGGAGCTTTGAAGGAGGGATAAAGTGATATACTGTGATGGCTGACAGAGGAATAGAGATTATGGGAGGAGGAGGAAAAGTGTGTGTGGCTGTGTTCCTTTGACAGATGTGGGAGATGTGTATGCTATCTATAGAAGCACATAAAGAGTAGTGGTAGATGTTATCATATTTATGCATGTGCACACATATTATTTACTTTGTAATGTGGCTGTTAATCATCTTTTGCTTCAGACTCCTACTGTTCATTTTCTCATCTATTTTTCACTATTGAGGAATTGCTCACTAATTGGCCATCCTGAAAACTTAACAAGTGTACGAGCACCATTTCTCTTATGCTTGCTTTTCAATTGGCACCACTGAAAAAATAATAATGTGATGTCCAAGTTTGGAAAGGGGCCGAGCGCTTCTTCCGATTGACAACACAGGCGTTTTTGTATGTGTGATGTGCAAATGTGTGTATGTGTTTGTACTTAACGGAAAGCCTTCTTACACGTCATCCATTCCAAACTTACATTCATGTTGTTGCCAATCGCTCAAGCTCAAAGTGCTGTGCTTCCTCAGTAATGCTAGAATATGACTTGTTAAACAACTAATTTCTAGAGTTTTGTCAAGAATTGGGGTGGTCTTTGGCCAACTTTTCAGTTGAAATATGGACAGTAACTGTCCCCATTACTGTGTGTTGAGCCAAAAATAATTTCTCAACACATTTAGTGAACATCAGGCCACGCTGATGGTTACATCATATGAAGTCTATCTTCTTGCGCTCTCCCTAAGTGCGACAGTTATAAATGTAGAAATGTTAAAAAATGTGGACAATTATTTGAAATCTACTCTCAAATATCAGTAGAATTTGCTTTATTGTAGCAGGTAATTCCGTGGAGCCAGGAAAGTCAAATGAAAGCTTTCATCTTTAGCAAACAGCAAAGATGTACAGTAGATAAAGAAGAGGAAACAAAGTAAGAGCAAGATATTTGAGATTTAAAAAAAGAATCATGAACGTATTAAGGACAACCTCGTTTTTAATTTATATTGTTGTACAGTGTTTGTTGTAAATCTAAGATCTGACATCATATGTGAGATATGATCTGAATGGAAATGACCTATATAAGTGTATTTTAGGTTTTGAAGTCCTTTTAAAGCAGAGATGAACTTTTTAACAGCTCATGATGGATAAGAACATGCCCACATATTATATACCGCTAAAGAAAAAGACCCAATTGGCGGCACTGACAGTCCAAAGATTTACATCCTCGTATACCAAGAAAATTGCCAAGCCATCAGCTGAAGATTTCTCTGATTTCCTCTTGTCACTATGTAGTCCTACCTAACGGCAGTGAGAGTTTTGTATCAGGACAGTGCCTGGCAGGACAGAATAGGCCGGCAGAGAGATTTAATGAAGCTTCCTCTGCTGGCTAATTAAAATCTTCCTCTCCCCCACTCTGCCATTAACCAATGTTTTAACAGGAAGACGGGAGAGAAGTTTTTATTTGCAACTCTCCTACAGTACCAGGTGTCTGTGTGTGGGTGGTGGATATAATGTATAGGTGCAGTATGTACCCTGCAGGACTGTGTGTGTCTGTGTTTGCATGTTTATGCGTTCATAAGTGTTTGTATGTCAGTGTCACTACCTGCTAAAGCTTCCCTATATTCTGTGTTGTTCCGATTACATTGGACCTAAGGGGGTGATTCTGAAAACATACACACACACACACACACACACACACACACACACACACTTGCAGCCAAAGTGCTCCTCGAAACAGAAATAAAGTCTTACCCAATGTTCATTCTTCTCCACACCCTCTATGTGCCTGTGGATAGACTAATGGGCTGCAGCATCATCCTCTGACACAAGACATTTTCTAATATGTTTGAACTGCTGGAGGACTCCACTGGGGTTTAATTGCATGGGAAACGCACAGATTTGTATTTAATTAAATCCCTTTACCAAGCCATTTTGTCTTATATTTGCATTTTATTTAGAGGTGGAGCTACACTGTTAACTATGCGGTGATTTACAGAAGAAGTCCTCAGTTCTTTATTGTAGAACATTACATTTTTTCTCTCTCTCTGTTTTTTATGTAGCAGAGACAGAGGCTGGCTCTAGGGAGCTTTTTGGCTCAGTGAACTTGTTGGAGAGCTGCACATTCAACAACTTTTAAATGATTTCAATATGCTTATTTTGATATACTGTATGTCTGCCAGAGGGAGTACCTAGCCCTAGAGCCTTGCGACTGTATTAAACTTTATTATGCAGGCTTTGAGCTGCATCGCTGCTGCATGTTGGCAAATACACTAAACTCAAAGTGAATAGGAAGCAGTGCCCTGCAGTGTGAAGCTAAAATATCATGGTACTAAACTAGTGAAAACCTCATATTTGGCTCTTGAATCACTTCATTTGTGCAGTTTTAGAACACTTTCAGCACTTCAGTCTGCCTCTCCAGGTTTAACAACTGTATTGTCATGGCATCTTGGTCAATGCTGTACAAAATGTTTGCTCTAAGAGGCTAATTTATACAGCATGTACCCACAATGACCTGGCTTCCACTCATTCCAAGGCCCTTTGTCATATCAGCCCCCATAATGTTCTCCCCATATTTGACACTGCTATTCAGTGTTTTCCAGCAAACAAATCTTTTGAAAAATATGTACAAAATGATCCATCTATAGTAATGGGAACACTACAAATGCCTACTGTTTCAGTTACAGAAATTGGAAGGAAAAAAAATTGTTTTTTGATTGGTTGGTTGTTTTTTGTTTTGTGTGTGTTTATAATAATAATAATAATAATAAAACTTTATTTATAGAGCACTTATCAAAACAAAGTACAAAGTGCTTCACAACAAGAGAAATAAAATTCCACAAAAAATAAAAAACACATAATATACACAAAAGCAATAAAATAAACAATAAATTGTTTTTAGTTTTTAGTTTTTTGGTATTGCTTCTGTAACCTTGTTCAAAGACCTAAGACAAGATAAAAACTTCTAAATTACAAAGTTTTGCAATTCTTGAAAATAAGCTAAATAAGAAAAAAGTACTTTGAGCCTCCAAGCTTCGTGCAACTCATTATGCAAAGGTTTTCAGACTAAATAATTTTTCACATGTTTCTCACTGGCCGGCAGCCATTGGTTTCCATTCATTTCAGTAGCATATGAAAATCAACTTGCTTGGGTAAGATAATCCATCACAGTAAACAAGTCTTCTTTTATTTTTGTCAGAGCTAAATTATTGTTACATGTTAATGTGGTAGATTGCAGGGACCGAAAACTTTCATTCATGGGATTGTGGAAAGGCAGGATAATGCTTTGAAAAAATCCACATTGCTTCTCCTCATTGTTTCTCTCTCTTTGTATCTGATAGCACTACAGTATGTAGTAGTAACAGTAATACCAATAGTGTTGTAAATTGACTGCCGCATATTTTTAAGGTTATCCAAATGTGAATGGTCTAATCAACCCTCAAGTGTTGAACAGATGTCTTAAAACAAATAGGAACAATATTTCAAAATATCAATATTTTTTACAGACATAGGGCACTGGAATCACTAAAAGCTGCTTTACTACTGAACTGTGTTGCAGTGATGATACATTAGTGTTGTGTCCACATTATGTTGGGGTTGTGTAGACAGCTCTGTGATGGTGTTATGCTGGAATTCAGTCATGTCTCATTAAAACCAAAACCTTGGTGGAACTCTTGCTTCCTCATGTAAAAGACTAGTTCTCTTTTTAGTATTTGCATACTCTATTACTGTTTGGATTCATATTTGAAAATGACACAGCCAAATACTACATTTATATTCTATACTAGTATTTTATACTAGGTTTTGTGGCTGACTTGTTTGTCAGCCATGTAATAAAAAAACTTTGTTCATTATATTTATTACTGCGCACTCTATGAAACAGCTACTGAAAACACTGAAGCCACACTAACGCGAAGGTAAGACACCATCTGTAGTCAAATATGGCATAAATCCCTGATCTGAAGAGAACGCAAGAATATCTACCTAAAATTTTATTCACAAGGCCTTCACTTGAGAGCAACATCTGTATGACAGACAATGAAAGGAACAGCCCCTTGTGGTGGATCCATTTAACCATTGGAAGCCACGTTGCTCTGACCAACAGTGGCAGTGACAGCTTTAATTTGGTAGCTGGCGGTCAGCATGATTAGCGAACTGCAGGAGGCTTTTACAAAGTGGACAAACTGCCTTAGCCGCCCACAGTGTGGGAGGAGAGGAGCACAGGACAAGCAATTAGAAGATTGTTAAGGCAGATTCACCACGACTGGGAAGATCAGGTGTGGAGCTGCTCTTAACAGGTATTATTTTTATTATTTTAGTAAACCACGTGAGGAAAGGATTTCTGTTTTGTTTTAATGCATGTAAACAGCACATACAGGTACAAACGCACATACAGTATGCACAAACCTTGTACTCATGACATTGGACAAGATATATGACATGTACACATGCACAAAATGCACAATGTTTTTACATATTACACATTGAAAGATATATTCTACATGCACACACACCATTCACACTTTTATTTCATATGCAAGTGGAAACCCAGCCACTGCTTAATTTTCCAGTTGGCAGGGAGTTGATGTGTTCAGATATGATTTATTGATCATGTTGAGCACATTAGTTTACCCACTGTGTTCAGTTAAAAAGCAATAACACATTTTACACCCTCTGTTCCATGCCAATGCAATAACACTAAACTAATTACACAAACTGGGGACAGAGGTGTGATTTGTAAAAGCCCAAGCTGCGTGCTGACTCTGAGCAGGCTTCAGCGAGATCCCGAGAATAGTGGAAGATTTGATTAATTCATACACACCTTATCTCTCTATTCACTGATTTATATGGGAAGAGAGCCATAGGGCAGAGACAGTGACTGTGTTTACATGCCAGAGCAACCCAGTTAATGGCTATTGCCGTGGCTATTACTCAGTTTCCCACATCCCTCTCACATTTTATTCTTGTCAATGAAACTCACCTCCTTACCCTTTAAAAATTCTATATCGGTTGTTCAACATAATAATATCGGGATCAAAATCATCAACACAAAAAGGGACACAGATTTCTCTCACAACAGCACACATGACGTGTTGTGTTTTGTAAGTAAGGAGCCCACCTCACGTTTGCTCCATTGAAAGGGTTATTTATCCAAAAACAGTTTCATAACATGAGGTTCCACAAGAATCAACCCATGACCCTTTTTAATCAAATGTCTACATGCTGCAATTCAGACAAAAACACAACATTTAATTTATATCCTGCTGATAAAATAGCTGTATGTCTCTCAAGGCTGGATTACTACCTGGGCAACCAACAATTTGCACTATTAAAGTACAATATGAACTAGGTCTTGCTTTATTACGTAATCTTGTGGCTCTGTCTTGCAAAGGGGCCATGTGTGAAATCTAATTCTAACACCTTTATTATTTTAGTTTATATTGTGCTCACATGGTGTATTTACCTAAATAAAGTCACGTTTAATTCACAAATTAACTGACGCACAGAAAACCTGGGGCCAGGTAGTATTCCAGCATAGGAGTATGGTTTCTGGCTCCCTTTGTAAAATACAGTGAAGTCGCAATCTATAGTGTGCTGTGTGCACTGTAGGTGATGGCAGCAGGGGCCAAATAGCAATTTTTTTGGCCCCGGGACCCCTAAAGAGATGAATCTGGCCATGGATGTAATGCACACCACTGGATTTGCCCCAGTTTATATCTCTTGAACAAGACAAAAAGAGGTGAAACGAGGGGATAAATTAAGGGTTTGGTTCCTTGCCTCTTGAAACTACAGATGAAGTTGAAAAAAATTGGTATAATGCTTGATATGACCTCTGTTTTCAAAAACAGTCGTACATAATCAATGATTTATCACTTAAGAAACAGTGCAGAAATAAAAGGATTCTTGCCGAAGCCTGTACTGTAATGGTCTTCCTCGGAAGGCTGTAGGGAGGATGCAGCCAGTTTTGACAGGGACTTGAAAAGAGAGCTTATTACCTCTGCCCTCACAACACTACATTGGCTTCAAGTACTTATTAGAATTGGCTTTAAGATTCTTTAGCTTGTATATAAAGCACTGCATGGCCTTGTTCCACAATGTTAAACATGCTGAAAAGTCATGAGTCATCCACACCTCTCAGGTAATTTTCTCCTTGTTGTCCCAAGTGTTAATTTTGGTGAACTCTGCTGAAGCTGCTTTTAGTATTCATATTCCTAGTTGCTAAGGCAGCCTTCATGAGGACTTGAAATGTGTTCAGTCTCTGACATCTTTTGACTTTTTTCTTTTGCCTCCTTAGAATCAGTATTGCCTCTTTTAACTGAATAGTCTGTGTGCGCTTGCTGTGAACAAATTCATGTAAAGGAATCTTTTTTAAAAATCTATAACATATTTTCATTATTATGTTCTTTCTATTTTTTCTTATTTTCTTTTATCTAAAGTATGATTTAAACAGTCTCCTGTGTTTGAAATGTAACATAAATAAATTTTGCCTTTGCTTCATATGGGAAAGCATCATCTCACCCAGGTTAAATTGTGAAATTTTGTTATGTTTTGTAACCGAGTGATGAAATGTACTCATAAAAACCCAAAGTAGTAGAATGTTCACTGAATCCAATATGATCAAATATGATCCAACTGTTTCTGTTCACACACATGCATAGACATGGATACACACACATTCACGTCTGCACACATTATGAAGGCTCTGCATTTTTTCCACTCCTCGGACTCATATTGGGCCAATCAGAATTAATTTTTCCTCATCATATGCTGTTATCGCTCTATAATAAAAAACATATTAAACTAAAATGAAAAGAATAGCAAAGGATTTGAGGAAATGTAGCATCCATCAGCTTTTTCCCCTCTCTCCCATCAGTGGTAATTGATATTTGAGGCCTCGTTTTGCACCCCGCCTCCTTTTCTTGAAATGAGCTTTTGGAGCGCAGAGAAAACAGCTGAGGCGGTGGAAATGGAATTGGTTGTGTGTCGGTGCATGAGAGAGTGGGATTATCCCAGCGTAATGTCAGCCTTATTAAACACTATTACACTCTATAGATCAGAGAGGGATCTGAAAAGGATATACTGCCTGCTCATCTGTGTGTGGAAGTGTGTGTAAATTGGGATTATATGCTCATGAATGAGAGCTTTTTATTAAGCATTAAATATGATCCAGTCAATGCGGTCCACCTCTGAGTATTTGTTATTATTATTATTGTTAGTAGTAGTAATAGTAGTATCAGAATGTAGTAGTAATATTGCTAATAAAAATAGTTTAAAGAAAGGACAGAGTATTGTATTTAATCAGCGCAGAAGTAGTTGTAAGTTACCTGAATAATTAATTTGCAGTATGTAGAAAATTTGAGACAATTGTATTCATGTAAGGTGCTAGTACAACAATGCATGTTTATTCTATCTTGCTAACAAGCAAAATGATTCACAAAACACATGCAGTCTTTCAAATATATCATGAAGTTGATCATATTTAGCTAGACAACAGTTTCACTTTGATTAATTTTATATGTGGAAATGACTTCACTAGATGTATGTGGAGGTGGTCTGTGCCAGCAGTACATGCCATCACCCTGCACTAGATCAAAGTAGCTGTAGGTACTGAGTTTGAGAAACGGACCAGGCTGGCTATTTATCAAACAAAAGAGAAATCAAAGGAATAAAATATAAATCAAAAACATCTGACATATAGTAGCATTGATATTCACAAGCACATTATTCATGGTTAACTGAAACTTGCTTGGCTCTCGTGGAATTAGAACCAGGGATGGTCAGCTTTGTTGACTCTGAATGCATTCCTGTAACCCTGACATACCTTTTTTTTGGTTCTCAAAGGAGCTCATTTTCATTGTCATCCACACGTGATGAACTTTGGTTGATGTCAGTCTTTAAAAACCTATTTCAATCTAACTCTGCTCCCAAACATGCTGTCTAATTGCTGTGCGCTGTCCCAGGAGCACAGGAGGTGAAGACAAGTCTTTATAACACAGACATTAGCACTCACTGTCATCTAGGTGGAAATTGAGCTGATATGCCGTTGGAGAGTCAATACAGGGGAGAGCTAGCAACACAGCCAAAGTGTGCCAGGCAGCTGAGCCTGAAATCAAGTTCAACTCTCAACATCTGGCTTTTAGAGCAGAAAGAAAGAAGATGTTATTGTCATGGATTAGGGTTTGTGTTTGGATATTTCCTGTTTTATTTTGAAATATTCTCCTTCCCTCATGTTAGTTTTGCTTCCTGTCTTTGATTGCTGTGATTGTTTTTACCTGTGTCATTGGCTTCACCTGTGTCTCGTTTTCTCCCCTACCTGAGTGGATTTAAGTCTGTGTCTTCTTCTGTATCAGATTGTCGTTGTACATGTGTTAAACGTCTCGACCCTAGTGGTCTGTGGTTCTTGGATTCATGCTCTCTTTCTTTGTTTTGTTTTGTTTTTTTCTGGCTTCCTGTTTGGACTTGTTTGCCTTTTTTTTTTTGGCTGCTTACCTGGTTGTGACCGCTGCCTGCCTGTAACCTGAGTAAGCCTTGTTCTTTTCATTAAAACTGTTGAACTGAACCTGCTTTGTCTGCGTTTGGGTCCTTTCCCTGTTTCCCATCTTGACACTTAAACATGACAGTTATTTGTTGTTTGTTTTTGGGGTTTTTTGGCTGTCTTTGAAACACTTCCCGGCAACAGGATGCACACAAAGACAAACCCACACATCCCAATCTTACTCAAACTCACAAACCATCCTTCATCATGCATGTTCCTGCACACTTCTGAAAACACACATACATCAACCCTGTCTTCTAGAAATTAAGTTTATAAACTCATTTATTATTTATTTATTTTAATTAACAGCAAGTATGTCTTGAAATAAATGCAACACTACCATGATTGAGTCTTTTCAACATAATGTGAAAATGATGTTAATGAACATATCTGACAAAATATAAAATGTTGATACTGAACATATCTACTGAATCTTCACCGTGTGTCATTTGCTTACCCCACAAAATCCACTCGTAGCATCTAACATTATCAAAAAACATTTATAAGGTTATTTGTGGGCCCTTGCAGCACTTTAAGGTTAGGGAAAGATCATGGTCTTGGTTAAAAATGTAAAGGGAACAGTGATTTGAGGCAGACAGAGCAAGGTTACGTTTTTAAAATGAGAGAGAGAGCCTTGCAAATACTTAACCTACCTACATACTCACCTTCCCACATGCGCACGGGCTCCAACCACTCACATATTTGTTACACATATACACTATGTACACTCACACTCTTCCCACACACACTCATATTCACTTGTGCACACACATTTTTTTGTCACTACCTTTTTAACAGCTCATTTTGAACAAAGCAGCATGTTAGTCCTTCCCTCCACAGGTCTGATTAGAAAACCTTCTCTCACTCTCCAACAATACAACAAAATACACTCAATAGAATATTTAATTACCAGCCACCGTGATAAATATACAATTAAAATTTTGAATAGTGGAATGCTGTCACTTTCAGCAGCAGCAGCTAATTAGGCCATATAGTAGCAGACTTCTATGTCTTTGCCAGACTGAGAGGACGTCGAAGAGTGTGAATGTAGAGACTGAGCCAAGCCGTTGTATGTAACTACCACAGCGTAGCTCCAATGGGCAGGCATTTGTTTTGTTGGAACATTTTTTTTGCTTTGCCTCATTGTATCTTCGTACACACTTTTGTCCATTGATTGGCACACTGCTGTTGTGTTCAGAGGAAAGAAGATGTAATCCACTTATCAGATGTCACTTTATGAAACTGCTTTTGATATGTACAAACAGAAGTGCAATAACGTAAAACAACTTTGGTAATATGAGTGAGTTTGAAAATGCGTGTTTGTGATTGCAGTCAGCATGCAGGGAGAGTGTGTTGTCCTCCGATCATTAACAAGAGAAGCTTGCGCTCCAATTGTGCTCATTCTCCCCTAATTGCTGGCAAATGCTTCCCGCTAGTCCCATGAAGGAGCACTCCATCATCCCAGATGACTGCACTTGGAGTGCTTTCTGTCCTTTGCTAAGCAAGTTCTCTCAAGTCACAATCTCTAGCTGGACCAGAAAGGATTATAGTGTACAGTAGCACGCCAACCATAAAGTAAAGCAAGTGCATTCTCTTTTTAGTCTTAGTCTTTTTAGCTACATTTTGTCAAATTACTTGAGGTTCTCTTTGGGAGTGATGAGAATGGACAGGATCAGGAATGAGTACATCAGAGGGACAGCTCATGTTAGATGTTTCGGAGATAAAGTCAGAGAGGCCAGATTGAGGTGGTTTGGACATGTTCAGAGGAGAGACTGTGAATACATTGGTAGAAGGATGCTGAGGTTGGAGCTGCCAGGCAGGAGGTCTAGAGGAAGACCAAAGAGGAGATTTATGGATGTAGTGAGAGAGGACGTGAAGTTAATTGGTGTGAGTGAAGAAGATGCAGAGGACAGGGTTAGATGGAGGCACATGATTCGCTGTGGCGACCCCTGAAAGGGAACAGCCGAAAGGAACAGAAGACTTGATTATGATTCAAAGTTACATTTTGCAACTGTCGACATAAAATAATGTCAATTTTGGTAGATTTTGTTAATGACTGCTATAGTACGGCAGTGACTCAAACTAATTTGTATCTAGTTCATTAAAGTATTACAGCACACTTGATGTTAACGCACAGTCTGGTAGGTTTATTATTTATTATGTTTTACATTTTCAATTTTCAGTCTTGTTTTACAAGTTCAATTGCCACTGCAATTTTATGTACAGTGGCTAATCAATTTCATTTATTGTTCTTGGAGGTATAATTTGACAGAATGTTAAAGTTTTGCTTACATTCATGTTGGTTAAAATGGGTTTCTATATTGACCAGCTTTCACAAGTATCAAAATTGTAAATGAAATCACTTCTTTGCAGCATAATCTGCTTCATTGCTCTCCATCTGCATGCTCAGGATATTCCAAACACTTTTTTGTGGCCAAAATATGGTTAAATACAATACTTCTGTCTCATTTGTCATTATTATTATCTGACTCGTGAGCAGGTTTACGCACAAAAGTGTCTTCCTCCTGCACTTCCATTGGTCAGACATGATGTATTCCAGCTAGCTCACTTGCTAGCCTGACAAACCTGCCTCTGGCTCATTCATTGGCTTAAATTCCTACTCCTCATTCATTAGTTATTGACTCCTATGCACGTTTATTAAACGCTTACGTTTTAGCAAAGAAAAACAACTTACTGACAAATATGTCAGTCTGGAATTGTACACTAGATAAAATTAGATTACAGATTGCTATGAAATTAGCTATGAATGAGCTCTCTTATGCTCCCCATAGGATGAACCCTGTCTAATTCTTTCCTTTTGCCATTTTTACCTTTCCCAGACCAAAATGTCACATTTGCCAACATTGTTTCTAATGATCTCCTGGGCAGATTGTCATAAAAAAAATAATACTGTTTTGTACACAAAACCATTCTAGCTTCATTGAAAATAAACTTATCACCATCAAAAGTTATCACCATCAGCTACCAAGTTTTCTCACATGTCTGGATGCCAAAGAAGACCATGCTTCTCCCAGAAATAGCCAGCAGACTCAACAGTGTAATCACGCAAAGATGTATCCCATCATCTTTTCTCTCCTGTTTTGGCAACCAGACTTGTTCTTATCAATTTTTGCAATGTTGTTCAGAAATACATACAACGGCTTTGCACTCATGGTGTGACAGCAAGATTTTCTCACTTTTCACTAACTACGCTGCATGTGTTGACATTCCTACAGCTGCTTCTCTGGAATATAATTTGACACTTTTTACCAATAAAATTATCTATAACAATATCACTATTGTCATCATTATTTATTTCACCTTTTACTCCAAAAGTTGTCTGTTTTGGAATATACTGGCTTATCTGAGGAGTATACCTGCGATGCCAGCACTCAAACAACTTTTTCAAAGTCAACAACTTCTCTCTTGGTGCTATATGTCCAAGAGAGATGCTCAAGAGCCTGCTTGTCGAAAAGGGGGGTTGCAAATCTGCACAATGTGTTAACAGTAACAAATCTTGGTGCATATGCTCATGGTATATAGTATGTGTAATATACCTATCTCTTATGTATACACTTGATTGGATTTTAGCCTGTTTGCGGAGTCTGTAGTCTGTCAGAGTAAGATTTAGAAAAGGTAAAAGAAAACCTAGAGAAAGAGAAAGAGAGAGAGCATCACCAAAGGCATTTAAATTGACTGATCCATTTTAATTTCACTCCAGCTCCATTATGTTGTTGTTGACGTTACTAAAGGGCTGCCATGTCATTATCTCCCTCTTTTGTTTGTGCTGTTTTTGAGAAGACATTGCCGTTGTTTATTTTCCACAAGAAGGCCTTTATGCTAATGCAACCTCTGCTGAAGACGATTTGCTGTCGATTTAACAGCGTGTTAAAACCACAATCAGCACCAATCATGCGGAAGGAAGGCAGGGAGTGAGGGAAACGTTTGGGCTAAGTTATGCTAATCGTCATAACACCTTATAATAAATTCATTAGGCCGATATCGATATTGATACTTTTTATTATTAAAAGCGCCTTATGTACTTTCAAGTAGGGGAGAGCAGTGTGTCATGATTTATGAGGTGAATGCATTATCAATAGGCTAAATCTGAAGATATTTTCATGACCACTAAATGATTTGCCAAAGGCTAGCAATCATTTTAAGGTTAGCTGACATAAACATAATTGAGGAACAGTAGAGGTAAAGCAAATAGGTAATAAAAGGGGAAAAGGGTTGACCCACAAGACAAGTATTCCACCATGGAATGTTGTGCCATGCATGAATTATGTATATATTTTTCTCTTTATTGTTCTAAATAAAAGCAATATTATGAGTACTATTTTACTGTAGTGTCTCCTAAATCAGCTGACATACTGCTGTAGATCTGTTAACCCTAAACAAAACATTACCGAGCAGGACTTTCTGGCTCAGGACTTTCTTCTTCTTGGGACAATGACAGTTCACAGCAAATTTCACATAAAACTAGCCATTCGTTTTTAGATATCGCAGCGCTAGATGAAAGCTCAGGTGTCAGAAATCTTCATGTGGGGAGCATCAATATACTGGCCAGTGGTGGTTACAGGAATAGTTCAACATTTTAGTAGATTTTATTACCTGTGGACAGAACCAGGCTAGCCCTGTTTCCAGTTTTTATGCTATGCTAAGCTAAGCACTAAAGATCACCTGGCTGTAGCTCATATTCCGTACAGACATGAGAGTGGTATCGATCTTCTCAAGTGTCACATTCCACCAGTAGTTGATGGGGTCAGTGCCCACTAGACAACAATAAGCACTATCATAGATTTACTGTTGTGATCATGCATTAGAGCTATCCTAATACAGGTCAGTGCTGTCTTGGAGCCGGTCAGGACATTATCTCAGCAGTCAAGCTCAGACTATAAAAACACTGCTTTACTGTCCATCCCAAAGCCTCTACCAGCCACGGTTTTGTCTCCAGAGAAAGATTTAGAGAGGAACTCTGCTCTCACACAGAGTTAACGGATGTCTTTTGAGAAGTTTACTACTCTGTTAGTTCATTTGGCACAAGACTTTCTATGCTGCTATAAACATTGCCGTAAAGGGATCAGTGAGGCTGACCCCTGTTAGGTCCATAAAAAGATCTTTGTCTCTGATAATGTCACTGATATATAAGCGATGGCTGCCCCTGAATGAGCCCATCCAGCACTTTGGTGAAAACTGGCTCTTACTCTCTTGCCTGTTTTGTGTTTTCATCTTCATCTCATTGTCTGGTTGTTAATTAGCTCTTTCTTCTGTTTCTCTGTGTGAGTAATCTCCCTTAAAGATATCAACATCCAGTGTACCAATACATTTTACTAAGCTGGATGGTAACTTTAATGTTTTGTTGAATACAACCAATCGCAGACTTTTCTTTTGATGCCAGGTGTCTCCATTGTTGCTGCAATTGATCTTCCTGGAGTGTAGAAATGTACAAGGCCATTCATGTCACACAACAACAGAAACAAGTTGTGTCTGATTCTGGTACACCAAATAGTCTGGTGTTAATATATGATGACTTTTTTGTAACAATGATTTGAGAGAACATATGTTAGTTGATGGGCTGTTTGTCCTAAAAATCACAATAACTGAGATTTGGTGACAGTACACACAATATTGCAATTTTTGTGTGTAATTTTTAGTAAATACTTTGATTTCCATTTTTCCACAGTAGCAGATGAATTAAAGATATCCTGTGGAGTTTAGCGCTATGGGGCAATGATTTTGTGTTTTGCCCCCGTTTGTTTTGTCACATGCACGTGTACACAGGTGATGCGATAAACATTCCTGCCAATGGTTTCACACTATTCTACCAGTCTATAGGTGACGGTAATGCACTAAAATTTGCAGCAATGTGCCAGCAAAGGTAGAGAAGGAAGAGAGTCTGGAGAGGGAGAAAGGGCAGGTGTCACCATGACAGTTAGTTGAAGTAGAAGTTGCATTAAGAGTGAAAACAAGACAGTAACAACCACTGGGTTGAAAGCAGAAGTCTGTACAAGAGATGGCTGAAATAGCAGGTTGTGAACACTGGTGAGGTCGTGTTTGACTAACGCACTGGATGTATCTTATGTGATACAGTAAAGAGAAGGTAATCATACAAAACATAAATATGCCATGCATAGAAAAATATCACACAGGAAACATAATGTAAATACACTGTACAATCATATACTACACAACAATAGCTGTAGCAGCTTGGCAAACCTTTGACATGAGTTTTAAAGATGATGACAGTGATTGATGATTAGGATCCAATATAATAAGTAAAGAAAGGAAGATAAACATATTTTATAGTTATTAATAACAACTGCTTTTACTACTTTTCACCTTCTGTCACTAATTGAGCAAACACCATTCTCAACACTTCAGCAGAGATGTGTTGGAGAGGCGCACTAATCCTCAAGTGCAAATCAGAGATAGCGTTCACTGCTTTCAGCTAATGAAGAGCAGGAGGAAGGCTGATGAGTAAGAGAGATGGACTGACACAGAGAAGAGAGGAGGGCTTTTGATTTTGAGAGTGTTGTTCCTGATTACATGTGAAACTATTAAATGTAGTGCCACTGCTACCGTGACTTTGCTAGTGTCTAGTGTTAGTAGGCACTGCATATTGAACTAGAAGCAGTGTAGACTAGTATTGGCTCACAGACATAAGAGAACTCAATACTGTTTATCTCACTGATGTTGGCAGGCTTTTTTGTTTTGTTTGGGCGTGAACCTGAATATCATGTTGCATGAGCAAGGAAAATAGGGTTGTAATTTCCTTGATGAATATTATCATGTATGGAGAAAGAAAGGCACACATTTTCTGCTAATATGCATGATATGTGTGGACAAGATGTGTACTGTGTCAGCACAGAGAAAAAGCAATAAGGCTTTTATTTTTATTCTTTTATAGTTTTCATAGAAGGGACACTGAGGACGGTAATATTTGTGTGGAATGAAACTGAAAATAGTCTTCTTTTTTTTGTGAAACAATAAGTTTCAGGCTGCATCTCGCCTATAATGCCACCATCTCTGCAATGATCTCATCTTTTGCATCGCCTCCTCACCACGCTGCCTTTGATTTCAAGAGCTGAACTATTCTGCAACATTTGTTGATGTGGTTCTGCAAGTAAATGCTGCAGAATTGTGCTCCTCTTGGAATTGTTCTTCTGCGCTGACCACCAGGAGAGGAACCCACCATCATCAGCTATACACTGCAGACCCAAAGTGTGTCATTTACGCATGCACACAGACCTACACACACAACACACACATATGCAGATACCAGTAAAGATGGTTATATTATGGAATGTGCTGCCTCTGGTGAAATTTTATTCTAGTATTCAATTCAATTATTCTTTAGGATGTCTTAAAAAAAAGTCTAGAAAACATCCACCGACTGAGGACTGATGGAGCCTGACTGCATAAACTATTAAAACATAGTGTAATGATTATAAAAGCAGTTTTTAATACATACATATAAATTATTTTTTGGACATTTTTATTTCTTCATTAGATAGCTGCAGTAGGGACATGACAAGAAGTTAGAGGAGAAAGAGATGGGTAACGGCGCGCAACAAAGGACCGAACCATGCCGGGTTGTCATATTAACCCCTAGGCCACCAGGGGGGCCCCCATAAAATTAAGAGTGCTCTTTTCACCTAAATATTATTTAGAACCTGAGGGGGTGTATAGTTGAGGAGAAATATTCAGTTGTTTCCAGAGGAACTGCCATGTTTTTTTAATGTTTAAAAATCTAATTTAAAGACCAATGATTGCACAGTGAGAGGTGTATTCATCCAATGTAGTTAGGGTTCATGTTGATACTTGACTGAATGAGAAATGTATTGTTTATTGGACAGCTCAGTTGAAATCTTTCTTAAGTAAATGTCTATAGATTGTGGAAGTTGGCTATTACATTTTCAACCTTATCGCCAGACAAGAATGTCAACATTGGAAACCTCCAGTTCAGTGCCCCAACCTACTGTGGACATTATTCCTAGGGATACTGGACTGACAATTTTTCATAGACTGTAAACCAATTGTGGTCGGCACCTGACTTGAGGCAGAATCTATTTCTGTTTAAATATCTGAAAAACAAGTAGACGTTCCAGCAGATGGCCATACAGTACAGTATAGACAGTAGAGAGACATATACACAGGCAGACAGCTCCACTTCCCTTACATAATCTGCCTGCCAGTTGCTCTGGTCTTGTTCAGGTCCAGTGAGTAGGAAGTAGCAGGCCTCACCAAGCAATCTGCTGCCTCTGGGTCTCAGGACCCGGCTCGGGGCTCTGAGCCCCTGGCTTGACGATGTTCTGGATGACTTCCAGATCTCATTAACCCTGGGCTGAGGGCCTAGAGTTAGATCAGTGCCCCAAAGGCCATTGGGTCAGGATACTATTATTTCATCCCATGCTCTGCTCTAGTCTACTTGTGTATATATTATATTATATATATTGTGTATACATTCTACACATTGCTATTGTCAAGTGTCATATAAAAAGAATCCATACAACATACATTTTCAAGATTTTTGTTTTTAGTTCTATACTCTGTAAAGTGCATATCTATAACACCTTATAACATTTATTTTCTAAATGAGTTGAGTGAATATGTCAATTTTTTTATACTTGTTTGCAATTGTACTTATAATCCTTAAAATATAATAATAAAATCTAATAAAGCACAGATAATATTATGTACTTATATACTTATAACCCCCATGCTTTTTCATACAGCTGTTCTCATAAGACGTCTTTCTGCATTGTGCATGTGCTTGCATGCTTGTATATAAGGAGGAAATTGTTGTCCTTGATGGATCAGCAGTGGCTTCATTCACGTTTGACAAGCTGCCTAGATCAGTTCCATGTGCTGTTTGTCACTGCTGTTGCTGTGTATGTGTGTGTGTGTGTGTGTGTGTGTGTGTGTGTGTGTGTGTGTGTGTGTGTGTGTGTGTGTGTGTGTGTATGTGCATACCAGCATGTGTGTGCTAACCTCCTTGCCACCATATGTGTGTCCATCCTCGGGTGATGCATGGTCAGCCATTGTACAGCACCACTTGGCCTTGGAACAGAGCCTGGCCAGACAGATTGCAGCAGGACGCTGCAAGGTTCGAAAAGGAACATCCCTTCAGTTCAGCGAAGGTCGGACGGAGGCATCATTAGGTTGACAGAGTCTAAAACAGGGTCTAGTGGGGTGGGGGGGTTGACTGACGGGTTTTGACTCAAGGACATACCGGTATCAGAGGTTAATGATGAAGGCAGCCTTGGTATGCCATAGGGGTTGCCACTTATCATACTGATATGGATATTCTTTGTTCGTGTGTGTATGTGTGCTGCATGCATGTGTGTATGTCAAATTTTTGAGGCCCAATATCAATTTGAATATTTTGAAATTGAAGTCATCAGTGGTCAATATTCAGCCTTTTTAAATCTTTAGTCATGGGAGTGGGACACTAAGAATTTCTATTGAAATAGTGGATAACAGTGATTGTAAAATACAAATATTCTTGAATAGAGTCTGATCAATACGTCATAAAAGACTCAAATATCATTATATCCAATACAGCACTGGTCATTTTCAACTGTATAATATTGGTCACTAATACAGTAAGTGTGTAATTTAACAAGCTTTAACAAACAACACAAAAAACGTCAATGTCGACCCTCTTTGCCTCTGTCCTAATTGTCCCCATTTGATCAGAGCAGTCATGGTTTCAGGCACTTCCTTGTCCTCCCTACAGCTCCATTTATCACAGGAAGCAATGGAGACACACAAAGGGGCTTCAAGGTGATTCCCTTCAAACGGCTCAGCTTGTGTTACCTTGTTAAATCGATGTGCGTGGTGACAACCAGCAGCAATGGAAATCTCACTAGGCAAGAGACTTTTGCACATTTGTGACATGGAAGTGCTTTGGAGGTTGAGAAAATACTATTAAAAGGCTATTGCAGTCGGTTTCTAATATCCAGACTTTTGCAAACTCTTGTAAGCTTATAGTCCATTTTCTTAGTTTTCTAATAAGGGAAGCTGCTTTTATGTGTTATGTTTATGCCTGAGTTTGTTTTATGTTTCACACTGAAGCATTTTAAACAAGTCATAATTTATCAATCAAACCCACATCGGGGCAGTCACTTGCTTCAATTTATTTTAAAAAGATGTTTCACTCCTTCCTTTCCTATCTGCTTTAGCCTAGGAAAGGAGACATTGCACATTTTCATACTATGGCAGTACAAAACTCCTAATGCATGCATTCTTGGCCAACTTATTCTGTTCGTTCTGTGAATTTTAATACAAAAAATGTGGTTTTGATAGGAATAAATTCAGTGCTGGATTAGAACAAAAACAGACTCATTTTAGCAACATTTTTCATACACCAAACCGAGGTGTTTAAAACCCCTCTCTCTGTTAGGCAAGAATACAGGGAGTTATAGCTTTAGAAGTATTCTTTCTAAAATGAATTTACAATATGCAAGTGACTTTTAAGTTCTTAAGCTGAATAGGTAGAAATGATGTTTCTTCCACCTCATAATCCCCCTAAGCACCATGTGTGCAAACCAGTTGCAATGCTTTATCTATCCACCAGGAGCAGTCATTATGGAAGCTGACACTGTTTACTGTCATCAGACTGCTGTAGTGTTTTACTTCAAGTTTGCCATTGCTACTGGACATTTTCATTGAGTGTGCTTGCCACACAGAGCATACTTCTAATGAAGCGTTTGTGACACTGATACAGATAGTTGTTTTTATGTATTAGCTAACATAAAATATAGGTTATTGTTCAAATTAGAGAGTGAGCAAGCGAGATGGTTGAAAGAGACTAGTTACTGATTATACCGTCTTTTCTGTGCCATGAAAGCGCCAAGAGATGCGTTATTCAACAGAACTGCGTGAAAAATGAAAGCAATTTGGGTGGGAAATGAATGATATACAGTAAGAAATAACTGTGTGTGCAACGGTGTGCGCTGCACTCATCTGGGCAGCTTAATTAAAAAAGGCATATCATTTATCTAGACATAGAGTAGCCCTACGCCGGTACAGCAACATGCAAGGACATACTGACAAAATGCTTTTTACACAAGGAAAGAAATAACCTAATGTATTACATTAAGCTGAATTTACAAGAAGACACGATTAATTAAGAATTTATTACCGTCAATAAAATATTTTCTTCTTTCTTAAATTTAGTGTAAATGATGAAGTCAGTTGAAACAGACAGTGTATTCACAAACATCTGCTGCTTATCTTGGCAGGCAAGACACGCTTTAGATTTTGCTTCCACTTCCTTTTTGGTATAATATACAGTGTTCTTTATGTATGTAAATATTATTACTGTGGTATTTAGCTCTCTCATAGTCTGCTACCTACTGAGCCTGAACACACCATTAGCATTAGACCTTTTTGTACCTTTTTGTTCGCACTTCGCCTTTGAAACACTGAGTACAAATTCTTTATTTTGTTATCTGTTTCTTACCAGCGAGCCCAAACACAGCACATAATGTTCTTTTTTTTTTTTTACTTTATCTTGATATACATTTTTTTTCTCGCAAAACAACACTCATCTTGAAAAGGCAACTCATATACAGTGGTGTGAAAAAGTGTTTGCCCCCTTCCTGATTTTTGCATGTTTGTCAGACTTAAATGTTTCAGATCATCAAACAAATCTAAATATCAGTCAAAGATAACACAAGTAAACACAAAATGCAGTTTTTAAATGAAGGTTGTTATTATTAAGGGAAAACAAAATCCAAACCTACATGGCCCTGTGTGAAATAGTGATTGCCCCACCTGTTAAAACACAACTTAACTGTGGTTTATCATACCTGAGTTCAATTTCTCTAGCCACACCCAGGCCTGATTACTGCCAATCGGTTACTGTTCTCAATCAAGAAATCACTTAAATAGGACCTGCCTGACAAAGTGAAGTAGACCAAAAGATCTTCAAAAGCTAGACATCATGCCGAGATCCAAAGAAATTCAGGAACAAATGAGAAAGAAAGTAATTGAGTTCTATCAGTGTGGAAAAGGTTATAAAGCCATTTGTAAAGCCAGCGAATCACAGTGAGAGCCATTATCCACAAATGGTGAAAACATGGAAGAGTGGTGAACCTTCCCAGGAGTGGCCGGCCGACTAAAATTACTCCAAGAGCACAGCGACGACTCATCCAAGAGGTCACAAAAGACCCCCCAACAACATCCAAAGAACTGCAGGCCTCACTTGCCTCAGTTAACGTCAGTGTTCATGACTCCACCATAAGAAACTGGGCAAAAATGGCCTGCATGGCAGAGCTCCAAGACAAAAACCACTGCTGAGCAAAAAGAACATTAAGGCTCATGTCATTTTTGCCAGAAAACATCTTGATGATCCCCAAGACTTTTGGGAAAATACTCTGTGGACTGACGAGACAAAAGTTGAACTTTTTGGAAGGTGTGTGTCCCATTACATCTGGCGTAAAAGTAACACCGCATTTCAGAAAAAGAACATCATACCAACAGTAAAATATTGTTGTGGTAGTGTGATGGTCTGGGGCTGTTTTGCTGCTTCAGGATCTGGAAGACTTGCTGTGATAAATGGAACCATGAATTCTGCTGTCTGCCAAAAACTCCTGAAGGAGAATGTCTGGCTATCTGTTCGTGACCTCAAGCTGACGCGAACTTGGGTTCTGCAGCAGGACAATGATCCAAAACACACCAGCAAGTCCACCTCTGAATGGCTGAAGAAGAATAAAAAGAAGACTTTGAAGTGGCCTAGTTAAAGTCCTGACTTGAATCCTATTGAGATGCTGTGGCATGACCTTAAAAAGGCAGTTCATGCTAAAAAACCCTCCAATGTGGCTGAATTACAACAATTCTGCAAAGATGAGTGGGCCAAAATTCCTCCACAGCGCTGTAAAAGACTCATTGCAAGTTATCACAAACACTTGATTGCAGTTGTTGCTGATAAGGGTGGCCAAACCAGTTATTAGGTTTAGGGGGCAATCACTATTTCACACAGGGCCATGTAGGTTTGGATTTTGTTTTCCCTTAATAATAACAACCTTCATTTAAAAACTGCATTTTGTGTTTACTTGTGTTATTTTTGACTAATATTTAAATTTGTTTGATGATCTGAAACATTTAAGTGTGACAAACTTCAGCAAGGGGGCAAACACTTTTTCACACCACTGTACACATTTTCACCTCTCATCAGGTGATCGGCTTGAATGGGAGGTCAAGATCTGACTAATTTATATCAGTTGGCTAGTTAACTGAATTAATGACCAGCCCAAACAGATGCAAACACAAACCCACTGAAGAAAAATTCCATGAGCATGCAAACTAAAAATATAAAAAAAAACAATTCTATGTGATCCTCGCTCAATAAATAAATAAAATAAATAAAAGTACATACAGACAAAATCAACAGCCTATAGGTGATAGGCCTATAAATGTTTAAAGGTAAGCTTATTCCATGGTCAGGTTAGTGTTTTAGTGGAGGCAATACAGCCGTCATAAAAAACAGAACCATGAAGCATGAACAGCTTCAAGAGGGGAGAGAGAGAGGGAGATAACTTCCTCAGTTGGTGCACCAAGTATTCTGAAATAAGAGATTAATTTCTTCAAAACACCAGCATCATATGTACAGAAATCCCCCACCGCATAAATGAGGGGAAACTTCCCTACATCTTGAGAAAAAGCATCAAAATAGCTCTCTTAGCTGCAGGGCTCATCATGTTGGTTTTATTTTGGGGAAGTGTGTCTAAACTTTCACTTGATGGAATGGTGTAGAGATAATAACATGGAGTATTTGGTTTGAATATTTCACTCAGTGTTACCATCATAGAGCCTAACTTCAATGAAGAGCTGTCAGTGGCTGGATAATAGCTGGAAACTTCTCTGACCCCATGATGTTTTTCTAATGAAGACATGGAAGATTGGAAACCCAAAATTTAATAAAAACAACTTTGATCTACTCATTAAGCTCCTCAGTTGATTTATAAAACTGCCCATCAATACAGTCTATTGGGTTTTTATATGGATCAACAAAGTAAACTACAGTAAAGGTAAAACATTCCAGTAGTCTAAAAAACTACAACTAGGTGCAAAAACACCCTCAGACTGGTGTAACATGTGATATATTTGTATGTTTTCTGTCAAAGAGCCGTTCTGTCATCACACTTTCCTCAGCTTTAATTATTCATTGAGAGTTACACACCAGCAAGAAATATAAATTCGGTCTTATAAAGCTGTGACTATCAGTATCCTCAGGGTTAACCCTTTTTTCTTATTCAGGAGAAAAATATGTGTGGATTTCTTCAGTGGTTTGAGTCCAGTTGAGAAAAATTAATTAATTCTCAAAGTAAAACATTTTCATGAAAAAATAATTAATAAATATGTGTGTCTTTGTGTGTCCATTAAGCTCTTTTGTTTTCATGTAAACTGAAAAATCTACTTTTTAATACGTACAGTAAAAGTTCCCAAAACCAGAGCAGATGTCTCATTACATTTTAGTGAACCTTGCTGCATCAATTTCCATATTTGAAAAGAAAACCTGATTTTCATGAATTTGTTAAGTCTTTAATGCTCTGAGAAATGAATTTCCAAGATTTCAGACATGGTTAGCATAATGCTAAATTGATGATAATTATTGACAAACACCAGGAAACTCCATTGCCTCTTGTTTATTTATGTTATTTGTATGGCTGCTTTAAACAAATCATATAGATAGGAATTTTAGAAACATTATGTCATTTTTGGTTTCTTAACAGCAAACAATGTGTGTCCCCTTGGGTCCTCATGCACTGGGAAACATTATGTTGATATGGGATATCACATCATATCATGTGTGCCAATTAACATGGCCTGGCTTTGCTCTCATATCCTGTCATATTGTCTTTCTGTCACCACCAGCATGCCACCCAGGTTTCTACAAGGCATATGCTGGAAACATCAAGTGTTCAAAGTGCCCTCCGCATAGTTTCAGCTATGGAGAAGGCGCTGCTATCTGCCGCTGTGAGAAGGGCTTCTTCAGGGCTGAGAAAGATCCTCCAACTATGGCTTGTACACGTGAGTATACCAGCAAACAGGGCTTGTGTCTATTACTCATTAGACACATAACCACATAGATGTATAGGAATTTTAGTCATCCTTTTTGATGTGATCAGAGTCATTGGAGAGCTTTGAACCACACTGCCATCACTGCAACTATGTTAATTGTGAATTCACGTTAAAGATTTCTATACTTGTGTATGCTTGTCTGGGTAAGTTATTGCTTTGTCTCTAGAGCTGGTGGATTACTCCAGTGGTCTCTCAGAATTTGCTGTCCAGTCTCGTCTCCAGGACTTATCGGGTGTGAAACTGTACATTAGAGAGTCTCTGGATGAATTACATGGCCTTTGTTCAGCTGCCTCATCTTCATTGATGATTCACTGACTGTCATTACGACTTCATATTTGCATTAAATTACAGTTTAACCGGACTAATTCTCCTTTAATTAAAAAGCCATTTAGCTGTCACTGAGATAGACGGGGGCCACGTCTGAGAGCTCTACAGGGTGGAAGAGTGTATTTGTCTTTTACGGCAAGACGAAGCCAAGTCATTGTGGCGAAGCTGTGAGTTTGCAGAGGAGATCTGCTTATAGAAATCCTTTTATACAATACATTTAAACCTGCAGGCTTTCCTTTCCAGTGCAACAACAGTCTCTTACTGTTGGATAGCTATTAGAGCAGTTCATCTGTAAAATCACTGCTCTACTAGCAGTTAAACCAACTTATCTCCACAAATTTAACAATTAAGTATTGATCCAATAGGTTTATATATGCCTACCACAAAAACAACATGTTGGAGAAAGGTGTTTCAGATCAAGATCTAGCTTCTTCAACTCTTTTTTTTCCTCTGAAATATGAAGACATTAGACCAATAACCAGGCTGATACCATCTAAATTAACAGTATTTACATATAATATAACATTTAGACACCAGCAAAAAGCCATAACTCTACTCTGAAAATGGTTGGGTAATTTATCTTCTTGTGAAGTAATAGTAAAATATGAAAAAATGGTCATCAATGCCTACTTACAAATAGACACCAGACTCAACATGCTAAATTGTTTTTTAGTGCCTTGTTCAAGGGCTCCTGTTTGTTGTCGCACTAAATATTCCAGGCAAAAGCACATTCTAAATATCCAAGGCCACTTTTGCTCCCAGTACAAACAAACACTGTGTATAAAGGCTTGTGGGGGTGTGACAACCCAGCAGACTAAAAGAAGTAGACTACCACATCTATTCTAACAAGCTCTGAGTTCTGTGTTTATGCACATAATGCATTTTAATCAGGAGTTTGTAGGCCAGAGCATAAACTATTTGCTTGATGTCTAAGTAAACAAAGAAAAGAAATGGAGATTAAAGGCTGAGGGCCTGAGAGGAAAACAAAGGCGGAGAGCAAGGAAGAGAGGATGTCACATGAGGAGAGATAAAGGTGGAGAGAAAGTGTAAAGGCTGTATGGAGGAGACAGTGAAGAGAGAAAGGAAGGAGGATGCTGATACCAATCTCCCCCTAGAGGAGAATAGGAGCTGATTGATGGCAGTGGGGTTGCTCTGCAGGAGGGGAGGTGGGTGGAATCTCCTCGATGGAGAGAATAGAGGAGGTGAGATAATGACAGATAGAGGCAAAAGGAGATAAAGAGAGAGAGAATGGACATACGCTGACAGAAGTGGAGGAGGAGTAGGAGGAGCTTTCCTGTCTGCTGAGACTTTTAGCAAAGGTAGGGAGGGAGAGGGATGGAGGGATGGTGAAGAAGAGGGAAACATCCTATTGTCTAGGCAGACAGTGAGCTTGGCAGGACGGGAGTGTTCAAATCCCTCAGGTCTTTTAACTCCACCCTGTTGACAGCTGGCTGCCTGCTATAGCACAATACTTACCCTAACACACAAACACACACATCCAGAGAGTACAAAAATATCTCAACAAAGTGAAATGTGAGGGAGGTGAAATAACTTGTTTACCGCACGAGAGAGGAATGCATTATGAAGAGTTATGTGGTACAGCATTAATATGTGATATTTAACCTTAACAATTTTATACTGCAATGTACCTGTGTGAAATAGAGCTGTTTTGGAGAATAGATTAACAGACTATGTTAATATATGTGCAGAGCATTTAGAATTCAGCTGTGGTGTACCTCAGGGGTCAATTTTGGGTCCTGTGCTTTTCTTAGTACACATGCTATTGTATTGTATCTTCTCTCCTGCACCGTAAATATTGGCAATTTGGTTACTCTAATGAACTTGTTTGATTAAATTAAATGTCTCGAAATCCATCTCAACCGAGATAGCAGTAAATTGTTTTGTTTGCTTGCAAACTTTAGCACTTTGTAAAAAAACACTGATCTTCCACAGTTCAATAAGGAGAGATCAATTGGAGGTGTATAAATATATTTATTGAGGTTAGCAACAGAAAACGACTTTAGCGATTAGTCTCATCGATGTGAAGCATCGAGTTTACTTCCTGTTAACTCTACCGTTAGGCAGCAGTAACGTTAGGTAACGTTACCTTTGCCTCCAACCTTAGTGATCACCTTACAGTGCTTTTTCATCCTTAAGTTAGTTACTTCACTTTTCACAATTAGCATTGTACATTTTGTTATAGTATTTACCATTCGCTTTTGTATATAGTGTTTTTTTTTCATTTTGATAATCACCTCATTGTCTTAGATAACTGTTAGCAACGTTAGCTAGTCACACAGTGTAGCACAAACCATAGCCTGATTTTCACAGCTTAAGGCAGTTTAAGAATAAGGCATTAATTTATGCTTTATAATGACTAATAAAGAGCCAATTTGCTACTAATATGCATGCTAATAAGCAACTAGTTAATGATGAATATGTGCACCTTAATAAAGTGTTACCAATTATTTTTCTTTCTTTTTTCTCCTACTGACAGGCCCTCCATCTCCTCCCCGCAACTTGTTATTTAATCTGAACGACACCTGTCTGATGCTGGAGTGGTCACCTCCCAGTGACACTGGGGGTCGCCGGGATCTCACCTACAACGTCCAGTGCAAACGCTGTGGCCCCGAGGCCGACCAGTGCCAGCTCTGTGAGGAGGATCTTCGTTTCCTACCACGACCGTTAGGCCTGACCAACGCCACTGTCACTGTCATGGACTTCTCAGCACACGCCAACTACACCTTTGAGATTGAGTCCCTCAATGGTGTGTCAGACATGAGCTCCTTCCCTCGCCAGGTAGCCATCATCACCGTCAGCACTGATCAGGGTGGTGAGTATGTATTATTTGATTTTTACTTGATGTTTAGAGTTACTTGTATGTTGTGTCACTTTTACACTGTGATCTTTAAAAGTTAGATTCTGCTTTGTTAGGGTGAACAACTTGATCCTTCCCATTACATCTACAGTACTCTCAATATACAGCACAAGTTCATCACAATGTGTCAAAGATCATATTTTACAAATAACATCGGTCTTTTCATACAACAAGTGTGGCCGGGCAGTGGCAAGAGTTAATTTAGCTAGGAACTTTGAATTGCAATGACCCTTTAACTTCACATATAAAAAGAAATCAACTAAAAAAAAAGTTAAATGCCACAGATTCAATAAATGATACATTTAGCAGTCAATGAAACGCAGAGACAAGGACCTACCCAAGAATACAGCTTTTATTATAGATTAAGATATATGCAACAAGCAATACACAGGTATAAACTATTAAGAATGGACAATCATTTATTTTAAATCTATTGTATTTTATATACATTGAATGATAAAAAATACTACATATCAAATGCACAATGAAAGCAAATGAGTAAATAATTAATGAGTTTTAGCCATTTGTAGTGGGGGAAAATTGTGGTCAATTAAAACTTTCACCACAAGGCACAAATAACTACCATAAGCAATAAAACTCTTTGGGAAAGATGTAAAATATAACCAAGAACAAATAGTGTTAACTTAACATACAACAAGAAACTATATTAAGCTTCACCAAAATATACACAAAAGCAAAATAAAGAAGGATACAGCAAATCAACCTAAACAAAACAAGATAAACAAAACAAATTATCCCAACAAAGCAGCAGTGGCAAGCAATCTACAAGAGAACAAAAATACTGATCTGCTGCCACACACACATGCTACAGAACAAACAAACTATCTGCGACCTCTACCTTGTCTGTCTCATGGATTGTGCAATACCTCATAGGCTCATACCACGGACTCAGCAGAGACACAAGGCTCGCTCTGAAGTGGGACCTAGAGCATAACATTGAGCACACATAACACAACAGTCTTTGGTATCTTAGCGTTAGCTGAAAGCTGATGTGAGGACATACCAGGTCCCTTTTCAGCACTGGGTTGTGGAAAGGAAGCACATCCTTATCGGACCCTTTTCTATATTAACTTTACTCCACTTCCAGACAGCCGACAGCAGAGCTGAGAGCTGACATCTCTAGAGCTGCTGCTGGGAAGGAAAGTTAACACAAGTGGCCTGTTAGTAGATTTTTTACAGTCAAAATGTGTACTTGCTTTGCTGTGGGGCTTAAAGTAAGGGGAATAAGAGAATGACAGAACAGATAACACTAAATATTACACTTTACCCTGGCTGCTGCCTTTTCCTCCCGTCATGAAGGCTATGGAGAGATATCTGTATTGGCGCATCGGTTGGTTAAGCCCTTTAAGCGGTTCTCTCTATATGCACTTATCTTGTGGCCACAAGTTAATTAAAACGTGCAAACAAATTGTATCTTGTGGGTACGCAATAGCATTTCGTCATACAATATACATATTTTTTCTGTGATCCTTCTGGGGCTCCATAGGCTAGGGAGGGACATATGGTGGCTCAAGAGGGACATTTTCACTGCTGGCTACACAAGCATTTATGTAGGTCAAGTGTAACTTCTTATAGCTTATTACTTATTAATCTTTTCTCACACCACTCTTATAACCCTTTTATTACTTAGCACTGCTGCCATACACTTTTGTATGGTGATAAATTGAAATGAAAGAGATCACAGCCTAATAAGCTATATATTATTAATTATCACAAATGCAGATCTTTAATTAGCTGTTAAAGCTCTATATGCTATGGTGAGGTCTCCATACATGTATATCAATGTATGCCTCATCTGCAAATATATGAAAGAGATACGTCCATCACATCGGATATGATGTGTTTTGGGATAGGATATATTCAGACAGTTCAGTTCAATCCATAATAATGTTGTCCCTGTTATGGATTATATGGTTAGGTGGGTGAACACAAATGCATTGCTACCTCTCCATCGTTCATTCCCATATTAGCAGAATAACTGAAATGCTTATTAGAGTTTGGTGAAATCTGATGGAAGACTGTGAGCCAGGGAACCCGTCATTATTTTTGGCAGGGATAGCACCACAATATGGCAAGAGCATTTCATGTTTGATTTCATCACTTATGAACCCTGAAGGAAAATAATTTTTCTCTGCATCTTTACATAGTACAGACCATGGAGCTATGAAGAGATTATTGCATATTTTTAAAGGTACCCTGTTAAGTTTCTGACTACTAGTAACACTATGGAGCAATGTTTTTCTTAGTGGGTCCCTGTTTGCTTGCACAGGTGACAGATTCCTGCCAGTGGTTAGACATGATTCCACCAATCAAGGTAGCAGTAATGCATCAAGAAACACAGCACTGGGGCCAGCAAAGGCAGGAAAGAAGCCTGCTAGCAAGTAAACATGGATGCAAATGCATTCAACGTGTTGGTTAAACCTCAAGGATTCACACAAGAAAACTCCACAGGGCACCTTTTAATGTTTTAACAGGTTTTTTTCCCAACACTTCATCCGCTCCTTACCAAGTTGTATTTATAACCATTTTCGAATGAGCCTGAAAAAGGTTTTTCTTTTCTTTTTTAAATGGCAAGCTGTTCATGTAATTGTTTGCCACATCCATCTACTGTAGCTACACAATAACTCCTGAATACATGAATAAATTGCAATCAAACTTAGAGGACAGGTGCACTCACATCTACTTAGAGCGACTCTGCAAAATTTAACGGCATTTCACGTGTAGATGGCAAAGCTTGATAAATTCAAACCATAACTCATTGGTCATGAGTTAGACTCCTGTGGAATTTTCCACACTTTATCCTTCAACCCTTATTCCAGAGCAGGAGTTGATCTCTGAAATTCTTGACCACCACTATCTAATCAGAATGTCTTTCATTGTATATTTTCAATCTGCGCGCATGATAAACAGTTCTGCTATTGTTAAAATAACCAATTTATAGGATTGTGGGGCCATGGCTATGAGTTCTTATTCAAATTTAAAATTAGCAAGCATTGTTAAATACATGATCTTTACTGTCGTCGTCGTCGTCTGTAGCCTTTGATGCAGTTTGTGGAGAAAGACAGGCCTAGAGTCAACTCAAAATGACATTAAGTTAATGTTCCTCTAGTATTTTTAGTTTTGCGTCCTTAACTGCTGCTGTAAATTATGGCAGAAGGCCAAGGAGAGGTTGACTCTACCTACCTACATGCTCCAAATAAGATTTTTATGCTGAAAGGCCCATATTTCCTCTGGGACATGGTTTGGTGTGTAGAACGCTTATGCTTTTAATTTGTGATTTGCAAACACTGTGTTTTCTGTTTTCTCCCTCCTTCCTCTCCTATCCTCCCTTGACTAGTCTCTCTCTCCTTTTTTCTATTGGTTGTTTGTCCTCCTCCTTCTCTCTCTCCTGTTTCTAAACATGTTTGTTTTTTCTTTCATCTTTGTTCTCTCCTCCCTTCTTTCTCTCCTTCCATCTATCCTTGTGTTGCTGTGGGAGTCTGGGAGAAATACATTTTCTCATACAGCCAAAACACATTAAATGCATTATTCTATGTCACAGGGGACAGCTCTAGCTTTTACAGGTAACTCAATGTTACACGCAGCCTTTTTATTTCATTAGGATGCCTAGTTTAGCACATAGTGGTGACAGGTCCCCAAGCTGTACACAAGACCCATTTCATCACTAATATACTCAGCTGCAGCTATTTAAAATGCTCAAGGAAAAAGACAGCCAGTGATGAAAAGTGAAAAGCAGCCTGATGATGTATTTTACCACTATCACTTTAACTGGAACTAGAGTTTGGTCAGTGTGTCAATGGTCAGTGTCACTGATGTGCCATTTGATGGAGGTTATTGATTACATAGCTGGCTGTATATTGGCTATAATTGTACAGTGTGCAATCCAGCCCATATGCTGATGATCCTGGTTTTTATTTCCAGAATTTCAAGTAGTCGTGACTATTTCACAGTGCAGTCTCAGCTTTTAGTGACAGGTGGCCAGTGGTGGTTTCAGATACTTTACTTACTTAAGTAAAAGTAGAAATACCATGGTTTAAAAATACTCCATTACAAGTAAAAGTCCTGCATTTAAAATGTTACTTAAGTAAAAGTACAAAACTATTCAGTGATTGATCAGTGATTATTAGGCAGAAACCAGAAACACACCTTTAAGAGTGTTATATTATTATTAATACATTGTATTATTGGATATTATAACTTAATCTTGTAATTTGTCAGCGTGTAGTCAATTTTAGGTACTTAATACACTACTGGTTATATTCCAAAAAATCAAAAAAGATAGCACATCTCAAAAATTCAAGTCAAGGAGAACAAAATACTCACATTCCACTTGTTTATTTGGCTCACATCACAATAAAAAAAACACTTATGCATTTCGGCATGTGCCTTTTTTAATTTTTTGGAATATACTCATTGGAATTTGGGTCTATAAGAATAATAATAATAATAAAAAAACTTTATTTATAGAGCACTTATCAAAACAAAGTACAAAGTGCTTTGCACTTTTCCCATTGTTGAAGAGCAACCTCTTTTGTCAATACACTACTGGTTAGTTTAATAGCAAACCACTGCATCATGTTTTCTAAGCTCCTCATATGTTTTGCATGTAAAATTTTAATCTGAAAAGTAACTAGCAACTGAAGCTGTCAAATAAATGTAGTGGAGTAAAAAATACAATATTTCTCTCTGAAATGTAGTGGAGTATAAAGTATAAAGTAGCATAAAATAAAAATTGTCAAGTAAAGTACCTCAAAATGAATTACAGTACATTACACCCCTGCAGGTAGCATGTTATTAGTGCTAGCAAATAATGAATGAACAAATCTTTTGAGTGTTTCCAGCCTAACACTATCTGAACCTGATAAACCCCTTACCTTCTTGGCTTTTGTATATTACCAAGCTAACTGCCAGCGATACAGATGGAACCATTATAACCTTAACAGTGCTACAAAAGTATTGTCACAAAGTGTAGCTTACTTTAAGCAGTGTGGGTGCTGACTGACGTGATTTTCCCTCTGTGCTTGCTGTAGATGTTCAAGCCCTTAAGTGCTTGCAGATGAGATTGTTTAGGACCACTGAAAAACAGTCTCAAGACTCAACCCGCACTACTTCCTATACATACTCAACACTTCCTTTGTAAACCAAACTGCTTTCTGTATGTCGAAGAATATCGAACTTTGGGATTCAGCAGATTTATTCTTGTACTAGTGTCAAACACTGGCCAGACATAGTGTTGCAGTTTTGTTGATAGACTATTTATTGTATGTTTTCATGTTAATAACAATTTGATGGTTTTAATGATTTAGTCATCTTCTCTCATCATCCAGTTTATACAAGTGTGCTGAGTAGAACTCTGGGAAATCGCAAACGTTGTCCACATTTTCATTTTACTTGTATTTTACACACCATACAGTATAACCTTTTTTCACACCTCAACTAGAAGCTAGTTTCAAAGGATTTGTTACTGAGGTTACTGAGAGCTAATGTCTCTGTTGGGGATAGAGGAGTACGATTCATACACACAAATAGCCCACACAGTACCAATTACTGTAAGTTATAATATTATTAAATATTATATTATATAATATTGTGACTTTTTTTGTAGAACTTAACATATAATTATTTACAGATTAGGCCAGGTGGTTTTTCCAACTGCATCAGCCTTTTAATCTCTAGCTCTCTTTTTTTGTGAAATGTAATGTATGTAAAAAGTGTCTTGAAAATTAAATGTGTCTCAAAAGGGGTTTATCCTGCCAACAATAAAGCTGACTTTGAGACTTTGTTGCTTTTGTGATGTATGGCAAAAGTCACACATCTCAAAAAGTAATCTGGCCTCATCTTCAGTGCAATTTCCTTTGCTTCACGAATTGTCTCAAATTGAACCTGAAAAAGACTTATTTATAGATCATTCTTGAAACAAGTTGATTTTTTATTGGAAACATACAGTACACTGCCAGATTCTTAACTTATTTGAAGAAAATAAGTTAGGGTTTTTTTGTTGGTTTGTACATTTTGTTTTTTGTGTTATATTTTGTTTGTTTGTTTTTATTTTTCCAGGAAGTACCAGTGTTAGCTAAACTAAAAATTCTGTCCCTGGGTCATATGTTCAATTTGCCAAGTTGAACATGGAGATTTCTTGCTGTGTGTAAAAGTTGGGTGAAAAGGTATAAACCTAGATCTAAATCTTACAACAAAATTGTATAGCTGTGCTATACAAGAATGCTATATAAATAAAGATTACAATAATATTAATAACCTTTGGGAGTTTCACAACAGTGTGGTACAGTGGCATCGACTTCTGGAAACGAGCAGTGATGAGCTTAATCTTATATAGTAAATCCTATATTACACAACTTCTTCCAACACTGTTTCAGCTAGAGAAAGAATTCTGCCACCTTATTCTTCTGTGTCTGACCTCCTTTACATGAGCTGGCTTGTGGCTGCACAGTTGCTGGTTGGAATTCCATCACTTGTTGGGAAATGAACCAGACCAGTGAATAAAACTGGACAAACTCATGTGATGTATCCATACACACACACAGTTGTTAATGTAGTGGGAACAGACTGGGTTTTACAGTACAGTGATACATAATCTTCCTGTCCCAGTCTATCACCTGAACTGATTTATTTCCACAACTTACACTGTAAAACAGTTTTTTTTCTGCATTTTTAGTACAGGGTTAATGTAGCAGTAATTACTAGATTCTCCTCAACAAATGCACATCACTGTGAAACCCAGTGTTACATTTGCGTAAACTGTACATGGAACCACCTTCAGTATTTCATCTGAATCATTCTCAGCAGAACATTTATTCTATAATATGTTACAGTCCTGCAAACACTGACTACACAGCTACAACATGACACTGGAAGAGGTCATCAGCCAGGCACATTGTTTTGATGAAGAATGCCTCTTGTCACATTCTCAGCAATGTAGAAACTGCAGTGGTTTTTGAAAAGGTTTAAAGTGTGCGTAAGGTCAGCATATTCATTCAACAAGAAAAGGAAAACTTGCATGCTGCAGTGATCAGATTTTCTGCGACTGCAGTGCTGTGCATACATACAAATACTTTTGCACATATGCTTCCCTAGAAACATCCACCTAAACCACTCTGTGATGGGCTTGTTCGCAAAGGTGCACAGAAAATTCGAACACCATTAGCATAGCGTTGCCATCAGCAGAAATGAGACAGCCATGTGAATTTCTGTGTTGTGGGGAATATCAAGTCGCTTGTAATAATGTACGCTAGCCATAGATAAATTAGGCATAGTCATTAAAATGCAGATGGCCCTTTTGGTAAATGCTTTGTGCCAGTGAGGTTAGTATATGATTTGTTGTGCCTATGATGGGCTGCTTTGCGAAACACACTCACACACACACACTCCAGTACTGTGCACATGCATGAGAGGCGTAGAGAAGCTAAGGCCTGTGATAATTTCCTGTCAGACATAACCTTTTCAATATTTTGTGATTCATACAGTGAAGCTCATCTGATGTATGCACAAGCATCAATCTTTGTTACACACACACACATGCACTGAGGCTGGGTGTGGAGAATTATAAAGCACAAGGATTAACAGCAGGGGAGTGTCTTGGCCTGGAGTAAATCCCCTCATATTTGGAGAAAGAGAAAAAGAGTCAGGAGAAATTATGTGTGCATTTGCAGTTCTTGAAGTCGGCACCAGGAACGTGGCACTGCCATGATCTGGCTGACTTATGAGTTTACAGTCAGCATAAAGATAGGGAGGTTCACTTCTGCCACAGTGGTCTTTTTTACCAGCTAGTAGAAACTCTGAAGGCCATCAACAGCAGGCGGAAAATGGGAGAGAACACAACTTCCCAGGGGGTGAGTGGGGAATCACCTGATCCTTCCCAACAATGAAGTTTCACTTGCACATAGCTCTAATTATTTTCGATCTGCACTGTTAGAAGAAAAGTGCTGCCTTGCTCAAGGGAACCCTGGGTGCTTTCCCAAAGTAGGTGACTGGGTCAGGAGGAAGAGAAAAGAGCCAGAGGCAGCTGGAGGACAAGTGACAGCAGGATTAGGATGTAGAAAGTTAAGTGAACAGAGGAGAAGTGAAATGAGGGAGTAGGCCTGAGAGGTAAATAGATATATATATATATATATATATATATATATATAAAGAGAGAGCGAGAGAGAGAGAGACAGAGAGACAGAGACAGAGAGAGGGGTTAAAGAAAGAAGTAGAGAGAGATGAAGTGACAGAGAAAAAGAAAGAGTGAAAGAAGCTAGAAAATGAGATGCAGAGTATGAGAAGATGATTGAGTGAGGAGAGGATCGAAAGAGCAAAGAGGAGGGTGGCAGAATGAAAAAGAGGGTAAATTATTTGACAAGAAATGTGGGCAGAGGATAAAGAGAGTGCGGAGGAAGAGATGCGGACACACAGAGATATCTGTGCAAACAATGTAAGTGAACATCCCAACTGTTGAAAGTTATTTGCTTCAACTAACTTCATTTATTCTCACTAAAATATACTCATTAACGAAACATAGGATAGACTCCAGCAGTGGTTTAGCTAACAACTTTGCGCATGCTCATTTTGTCACCTTGGTTGACCAGATTTTGCAGGGGTTTGCCTCCACCATATTGTCTTCTCCCCCCATTATAAGTGGAAACGTATTTCAGTAAGATGCGATTCAAGACAGCACCACCACACAGATGGGTCAACACCTTTTAAAAATATTCTAGTTTTTCAGGGTAGAGTTGAGGGTTGACAGATGAGTTGACAGACCTTTTTTGTAGTTTAGTTAAAAATTTAAAAAAACAATACTTTTTGAAGTTTCAGACTCAAAACTCAAAAACTTCTTAAAGTTCAAGTTACCTCAGCTTTTTTTGTTTTAACAGTGTGTGTGTTTGTGTGTGTGTGTGTGTGTTTGCTATACACGTGTATTAAATTAAATTAAAGCAAATATGCATTAGGGTGGAAGCGGAGATATCCATCAATGTGTAATACATGTTTGTGTATGTTCTTGTATGTACATTTAGGTTTGAAAAACATTGTGTATGTGTGTATACAGCATATGGACAAGGGGAATTCAAAAGTTATAGCTGGATTTCATAACATAATCTGAGAAATAAGTGGTGAGAGGGGGCGGACAGGTGGATGACTGCAGAAAGAGGCAAAAGAGGAGGAGGAAGAGGAGGAGAAGGAGGAAATGGCCTAGAAACAGGAGAGTTGCTTTAATCACAGGAAGCAGCTGGGTAATTGTGTATGTCACTGAAAGCAATCAGAGACAGATCGGGTTCTCAGTTGCGGCGAAGCATCAGAACATTCTTCCAGCAACTTGAGAGACTCTAATCAGACAGTCTTTTGTAGATGAAAAGCCAGTGGGTAAAACTAACAATTTCAGATCTGCATGATGATATGGAGTAACGTGGGAGGAGCTGGCGAGAGGAGTGCTGCTCATTGACTTGGCAGTGACTGCAAGTGTCCAGACGGTTTTCATTTGTTTCACTCTCCTGAAGGCAGATGTAGAAATTGTGCATTTGCAAGGATATTATGCCATAATCCACAAAAGTTGATATGAGAGAGTGCTTTTCTGCATGTGAACACACTAAACCATGCATAACTTCAGGGTTAATGGTATGTCATGTTAATGTGATTATCATGTAGTGTCTCTCATATTTCTTTTGATGAGTATGTCATTTTTCATGACATTGATTACCTTCGTTTTAAGGTATCTTTTATCATTTTCACCCATCGTCTACTTTCTCCAGTAAACGGTGCAAACCACACAGATATGCCAACACCAAGCATAATCTGAGACTTCATCAAAATCTAAATTGATTTGAGAATGTGCTTACCTGGCATGCAAGCTTATTACACCATGCACACAGAGGTTTGGAGTTAATGGTGTGCAGAATAGGGCGTAGTAATGAAAGATTAATAAAAATGATGATTCGGTGCAGAATGCTCAGGGATGCTACCCATTACAGCAAACCTCATCCACACTTTTTGGCTCATATTGTATTTGTAACTATTGTAGTGTCTAGATATTATATAGTGTCACTGCAACATCTTCCACTTTAGATGACTGTGGGTGGTCTAATACTCGTCACTAATTTCAAGGATTTGTGAAATATTGAATTTTCTATGAAAGGTTATCTCTGGTGAGCCAATCAGAGGCACTGATTTACTCGCGATCTGGTGCCTGTGGATTGATGGATGGAAATGTTGAATTAAAGCACACCATACTTACCATAAAAAAACAACTAAATAATTACAAGGAATGGGTCAACATATAGAATTAAAAAACTAAATAAAATAACAACATCCTAAACCCATTGCAGTAATAAACAAGAAAAGATGCCTTGTCTATGTCTTTACAGGCATAAGATTTTTTTTCAAATGTGGCACTGACTCAGCTGACCTGACACTGACTGTTAGAGCTCAGTCAGTAAAAGCATGATCCCTCTTTGTCCTGTGCTTTGACTGGTAATATGGTAAATGCTATTTTTTTTACATGTGCAATGATGTTCAGTTAACTCCATAAAGACCATCTCTAATGGCAATCTTTGTTGAGGAAATACAGAGTATGTTGTAGCATCTAACAATCCCTGCACTACAAAACTTTTATCACTGCCCCCAGAAGTTAGCACTTGTCATGTTTTTTCTTTTATGAGTGCTGGCACTACAAATGTGTCCACATTATAGCTTCTGTTTTTCCACAATGATTAACTTCTCAGATAAATGAGTCACGCTTGTTTTCCTCTTTAGGTTTATTGCTGAATGCTAAATCTAATCTATGTCTCTTAATCCCAATTTGCCTCATCAATGTGTTTGCACTTTTTTGCTCCTTGTTGCTTTGACACATTCGCACACATCTTTCAAGAAGTGCTGACATACTGAGAAAGAGAGACAATTATAATCGCAACAGTCCATCAAACTAAATTGAAAACAGTGAAACAGACAAGAGGATTTTTAAGTGTTCTCAGTTTAATAGCCACAAATTAAACACTGTTATGTTGATACATTTAATAAGTTTTAGGTTAAGTAAACATTTAGACGGTACTACTAAACTGAACTCCAGAAGCTCTGAAGCTGTTTTTTTTTTTATATGTTGGTTATGAACAGGTTTAGTTTAAGGCATGAGGTATTCTTTTTTTAAATACAAATGGTCAGATTTAAAGGTTTAAGTCCTGGGAGAGAATCTTGCTTTTAAAATAAATTAAAATTGTCACTGGCTATCAAACACCTATATATGTCAAACCTTAATAGCGTCATGTGCACAAAATTGTCCAAGTCAGAAAACCTCTGGCCCACCTTGATCTGCAATGGCCCTCTGCCATGCCCCAAGCCAACATCAACACAATTATGCAGCAGTGGCTATAAATGAATAGCGTGTATTAAACTCCTGGCCTTCTCAGCCACCGTACCCCTCCCAGGAAGGCCTCTCCCGGCATTGCACCACATGCTAACTAACTATGACAAATTATCCCCACACTTAATTACCAGCCTGGGAAAATCACAATGATGTTTATTAGACGTGGCATCATAAAGCGGTGTGTCCGTGCCCCGAGACCAAAGCGCCATGCTGGAGAAACACTAATAATAACAACAGCCATACAAATTGGCTGAGTGGAATGACCGGGGGCCCCAAGGCACCAGCCGGGGTGGGGTGAGGGGGAAGGTGACTTTCCGTGGATGAATCAATACTGTTCTTCGCTGTGCTGCTGTGCTGAACTCCGGCTACCATTGTAGATCTGCCTGAGATGGATGAAATCCACTGTGTGTGTGTGTGTGTGTGTGTGTGTGTGCGTGTGTGTGTGTGTGTATGTCAGTGGGGTAGATTTAGCGCCGATCCATTATGACTTAATAGGAAAAAGGAGCCGCTGATGAAAAATGCTGAATATATCACATTATAGGAGTTTTTTTTCTCCCTTGACATACAGTTACATGGGCACGTGTATCTTGGGGGTCTTCTGTCTGATAAGGATTAAGTGTGTGTGTGTGTGTGTGTGTGTGTGTGTGTGTGTGTGTGTGTGTGTGTGTGTGTGTGTGTGTGTGTGTGTGTGTGTGTGTGTGTGTGTGACCACAGCTGGGCCGGTGGCACTGGCCTTGTGGCGAGGAGCGGTCATAAATAGAGCCTCCATTCTCAATGGCTTATTAACAGTTGATTTATCTGCCTCTCTGTAAGGAATGCGCACCCTTGGCACCCAAGCCCAGAGATCAGCCCCAGGGGCCCCCAATTACCCGATGGCATGTGTGTATGTGAAAGTGTATCAAGAGAATATTTTGTGTCGTAGTGTCATGGATGTCGTGTGTGTGTGTGCACGTGTCTAATGTTGCTGTGTACATCAATGCAACTATTCAGTACCAGGGTCATCTTCATCATCACTCTCTCTCTCTCTCTCTCACTCACACACACACACACACACACACATACACGTACACTTTTTATGCCACCTGTGGAGGGAGATGCAGGGGGGAACAATAGGATGGGATAAATTTATTGGACAGCTTTCTGCCTCTGCAGTGATTTATCAGAGTGTTTACCCTGCTGATGTGCCTTTAACTTTTTTTTCTCTTCTTTCTCTCCCTCTCCTTCATCTTTCTCTCCTCATACTTTTACATTAAGGCCATGTGTATGTTTGAATTGTGTGTGTTCATCATTGTAAGCAGGGACACTCCATGCCATTATATTTTACTGACAGTTATGTAGCATTGATTTAATGCATTAAGGCTGATGTTTAAAGACCTTATCTCATTTATTTCATAATGTTTGGCTTTATTCCCTTTAGCATTTCAAGGATATTTTTCCTCTATAATCCTATCTGTAAAATGTCATGTTGATCAAATGTGTTTTGTTTTTTTATCTCTCCCTGGCTGATCTTTTTGCCTTGTGAAATGAGTTCAGCAATATTTCACATATTTTCTACTGATTGCTGACTATCAAATACATTTTGATACATACATTTTTTATCATCATCCTGTCATCATTATAATGTCGATACAGTTTGATTATCATAAGTGCAGTAAAGCATGAAAAAAATGAGTTATGAATCCTGCAGAATTCGCTGAAAATAAAGATTTTATGACGATACTTGAGGGAATGAAATTACTGTAATATCCGCGTTGCACCTTGTCGCGTTGCATTATTTCTACAGGATTATTATATTACTAAACAATTGTTCCTAATTATTACCCACAACTTACAATACATTTTATTTTTTTGTTGTGACAGTAGATTTCCAATTGGTTTGTGAATTTGAAATTGAATCAGAGCTACTGATTGTTGACTCAGTTAAGCATCTACATTTAGAAAAGCTACAGTATATAGCAGTTTATTTATGTTCAAGTGTTGGTCTGGTCTATCTTTGCCTGGGTATATGTTTCACATAGTATACAGTACAAGTACTGTATTAAAATATAACTGAAGGCTAGAATATGAATAATCATGACATGAGTTTAAAAGTTGATTCCCCAGATCTACAATTTGAAATTCGTATTATCCCTCTGAAAGTAAAATTCTTTTACATGACATATTACATGATTGTCTTCATTTATCTTCACCAGTGTTCACTCTCTAATCCGTGTAGTGATCAGACTTCAGTTGTATTTAAACACTATGTTTAGTTTTCATGTAGCAGTCCAGCTGAATGGATAATAAACAGTTCATATGAATCTATTTCAGAACTAGTTGCAGTTTGATCAAATTTAATTTTTTTGGGAGTTGCACTTTGTGTTGTGTTGCATTGTACCCTCTTGTTGTCCCCAAACACTACAGAATGTGCATACTCGTGCCATCATACTGGGTCTGCAATACGGTGCTTACTATGATCAGTGAAGTGAAGTGTGAAGATGAAAGACTCACATTACTCCATGAGTTACCTGAGGGAAAATTAGTGTATCAACACTTTGCAGTGTGGAAAACCTTGGCAGTTTTACCCAAAGAATTTGTTCCTGTGAATCCCATCTGAGAAGCATCTGTGAGGGTGGTTTAACACTAAAACATGAAACTAATTTTCATGTTTTAATGTGAGGGTGGTTAGGAAATGTGATGAAGATGGATTAAAAATATCGCATGCATCTGGGACCTGTAATAATGTGAACCCAATTCATGCAAATGATTGTGTTTATTTGGCACAATCTGAGAGATCACACCTCAGAGGCAACATCAACTATCAGCTGCACACCTCCCACTCACTCCAGTGCTGGTTCACCCTCATTCTGACCTCCCCAACTCTATGTAATCATTCATTTAAATTCAAACAAAATAAGTTCAATTAATTAAAATTTCAATCAAGTTTAATTGGAGTATTAAGAATATTACTCTCATAACACTCCATTTCTCCTTTAATTTGGTTGTCTTGTTAGTTACGTAGTGATGATCCTTTGGGAAATGATGGCGATGGAAATATCATCTGCTCTAGTTTGCATTACTCTCTGCATTCTGAACTTGTTTGCTCCCGCTGGATGGTGGGAGGCAATTTGTTACCCTCTCCAGCACTGCTTAACTTTTCATGATAATAAGAAATATGTTTTGTTAAATATGCAGTAGCAGTTACCTTTGTTTTCCTTTGTGGAATCTAGATCAAACTTTCCATCACTGTGATTGTAACAGAATGCTACAAACTGAAAGATTCACCCGCTGTGGAAGTATTAAGTATTCAGTATAAGTACACTTTAACACCAGTGTTGTGGTTTCTCTGTGGTTTTTTCCAACCCTAGCCAACCCCATCTGAGTGACCTCAGCACCCAGGGGTGACTGATCCCATCACACACACACACCAGCGATTCCCTACACACTGGAATCTTCACAGTCCTCATCTTTCCATCCTCCATCTTCACACTCATTCTTCTCTTCCAAACACTGGTAATGAATACCGAGTAGATCAAAGCCTGCTTGCTAGCCATGCTGCCGTGCCAGCATGCCGGGTGCCATAAAACACAGTGTGAACGTTGTTAACTCCCACAAGAGTTAACGATGCCCACATTCACATTCATTAGTTGCAAATGCATACGCTCAGTTCACCGTTCACCAAAAATATGAGCACGTTAATGCACAAAACAGTAGAACACGCGTTCATGCACAAAACAGATCAATACAGTAATGACAGCTTGCTATTGGTCAGCAGTGTTTAATCACATGTTCACCTAAGGTTCCCCACACTTGAACTTACTACAAAAGCACTGTGTGGATTCACTTCACCCCTGCAGGAGTGTCCCAGTAGCCTAGGTGTCTAAACGCAAATGTAACCACAATGCTTCTATTCCAGCTCAGGACACTTTTTGAATGTCATCCCCATCTCCAAGATGTATATGTATTCATGTATATACATTCTCTGTCATTCTCATGGCATGTACAGTATATACAGCACATGCAAAAAGAATGCCTCTATGCATGTACAGTACATACATATACATATCATGCAGCTCAGTTGAATTTTCAAGGATAACTTTGTTCATTTGCATGTTATTATTAAAATCCATGGCCGCACATGTGTCAGCCAACCCACACATACTGCACCCACACACCCTGCTTTTAACAAGGAGGAGAATATAAAGATATAGTGTATGTTTTATAGAATATTTAAAGCTGAAGGAGAAAAGATCAAATCTAAGGAAATTCAAACCCACTCATGGTATGCCATGTCGCCTACTAATCCTATTCCAAAGACAAGTCAAAGACATGGCATGTTAATGACATAACAGTGCTTCCTGAAACTTCTCATTACTGAAGATAGCAGATGGATGTAGCTACTGACCTATTATTCGGCTCATCTTTGACTTCAAAATGTGGTGATTTATATTTACAAATATATGACAATCAGATTTACTTTACCCACTGCAGCTTAGATTATATATATTACTCAACTTTTGAATTCAAAACTTAATCGTAAATATATCTTACCATTAGTTGTGGGCATGCTCTCTGTGCATAAACTTTAGATCTCATAACTGGGATTTATTATAATCTGCTTAATTTCTATGCAGATGTTCTGCAGTGGGGGGTAAATGGATCAGTCTGTACAAGAATTACTGTAGCAAATAGTGTGCAACATATATTTAGATTTACTTATTGATATTGATGGACTCAGCAGCCATAGATTCACATTACACTACAAACTGAGACCAGCAGTGACAAATGTGACTCACTGTCACGTACTGGCTGCCAGCTATCCAAAGGAGCTCTCATGCTTTGGAGTAAAACTCTGTGCTGCTTTGAAGGTGTTCACCCTCTCTACCCCTGCCCTCTGACTGGACCTCTTTTTGTCTTCTTCTCTTGATGTCTGTCTATCTACTGTATAACTACAGTATCTCTTTTCTGCTCCCCAGTCTGTAATCATGAAAGCAACCTTTGAAGTGGGATGCAAGGAGATGAAAGAGAACAATAATAAAGGACAGTTTTCAGAAAAGCTGTATACAGTGGAGGCAAGGGAAGACAAGATGACACTATATCATCTTTGTGCTGTTGGATAAAAGTTAATTTAGCATAAAAATATTGCTGTTAAAACATTGTAAACTAGATTTTGATTTGGTCCTTAGTGGAAAATTTTACAATTGAACACTAACTTCTACATGACACTTTTTCCGATAAAATGTTCTCACTTGATGTTGTAAAATTAGCAATGAAACTGTGTCTATATCCCAAACCTATCACCGGACAGAACGTTGATATTAGACAATCTGCAAAAACCTGATTATATTCAATTACAATGAACACTTAAAACGTTTTCAAAATTATTTTCTTCCACAACATGTGGGCATGGCAACTACAGTATTGTTAATCTTGAGGAACGTTTTTTAATAAATATGCACCACTGCATATAATACACAAAATTTCCAAAGCTGTTTTTTGTTGTTGCATTCAAGTGCACGATCTCCACAGGAAGACTGAAATGCTAGTATAATTTCAATCTCTTTATTGTCACTGTGTGCCGTGAAGCTCCTCTCATCTTTATTGAGCAGATGAGAAGGTCTCAGCGGTAAATATGTGTTTGGTTTTACACTTTATAAAGCAGACCAACTTTCAAACTCACCTATCACTTTGATTGCTTTGGGGAAAAGGCAGGTGCTTGTGGGCTTGTGTGTGTGTGTGTGTGTGTGTGTGTGTGTGTGTGTGTGTGTGTGTGTGTGTGTGTTTGTGTTACAGTAAGTTCTTTCAGTGTGTGCATTATGGTGTTTGTTCTCTTCTGGCACTCCTGACTTTTAATAGAGTGAAGTCCTCAAGGAGCACGAGGAGACACACACACATTCACGATGGGCTCACGCTGTCTTCAACAGTCTTCAGACACATTTTTTTGTCTCCACATAGAAACTGATCTGTCCATGAACCCATCAATTTAAGACTGCACCAAGCTCCTTTGGTTTAGTTGTGTTTTTTTAGTTTTAATAAAGAACCATCGTTTTAAAGTGCCAAAGACAGATAAGAAAGCCAAAAGGTGAAACAATGAACAGTAAAAGTGGTGCTTGACCTTATACTCATAACTCCCCATTTATCTAGCTTGCCATTTAAATCTTTCATAATCCAATGTCATACACAAATGAGTTTATATTACAGAAATTCATTATGGTATCTTTACTTTTGCATGCATTGATTTGATGTTTAGAGATCATACATAATACATTATATTTGTGACATACTGTGTATCTAGTTGACTCTCTTTATGACTCGCATTTTATGAAAGTCACATTCTACAAGCAGTGCTTCCATAATATACTGCGCAATATGCTGTAAATCATTGAAATGAAGGCAATTGACTGAGTTGGGCACCAGGAAGCTCAGATCGAATTAATTATCACTTTGGTAGTGATAATTAATCAGGTCTGCAAGTCATTGTCACAAGAAACAGCATGGCACTTACCAGAATTTGTGCTTGTTATTCCACACATAAAGTTTTAGTAGCAAGAAAGTTTTAGTTTTGTGCATTAAGAGTGCTGGTGACATAGACTCAGCAGCAGCAGCTATTGGCATCATTGTGTAGCTACAAAATAGTTGATTTAAATTCTGGTGTTGCCAAACTAAAAATCTGGTAAAATAGATTACATGTTACATCTTTTTCAAAAGTGTAAATAAATTAACCTGAAATCCAAATATAAGTGTCCTGGTAACTTGTCAAACTTTCACAAAAGCTTATGGAGATAAACTCACAGTTTTGTCCGCGCCAGTTGAATAACGCTGTATTCGTAAAAAATTAGCATGATTGAGTGCACTTGTCAGGAGAGACCGCTTTATGTATTAGGAGAGTGGAGTGCTGTGTTTGCAATTGTGCAAATAGCACTGTACACACACAAACACACACATGCAGACACACACACACGCATAACGCACAACAGAACGAGGACTGTGTGAAAAACCCTGCACCTGTAATGGAGTGATAATGCTGAGTAAGACAGACACACACACTTTTCCACACACACACACAAAGACATAATGACTATAGCGCCATCAAACTGGTGTGGGCCTTAGAGTAGTGACCTAAATGGGTTGGGATTGCAGCATCATTGGTGATTACCATTGAAAGCCTGTGAAATATAGCACCTATAAACAGTCTATAGGGGAACAAATTCACAGAGCACAGAGCTATGTGAAGATCTGCAGTCTGAGACAAATACTGTATATCCATCATTAAGAGACATCCCTACATATCTGGTACATAAAATAACATCATCAACTCTTTAAATAACAGCAATGTAACTTACAAGTAGAAGACAGAAGTACATCACCACTGCATTGTTACAAAAGTGATATATATTACATAGTAGATATGTGTTAATTGCCTATGTATCGTATGTTTCTGTTATACTGTATCCCTGTTGTGTTAGTTTACAAATTAGTTGCGGTTGGCATATGTTGTCACGACTATCCAGACTGTTTGTTTTCACATCAAATTATTTTCAAGGTTAATTTTTTTATCATTATACAACACAGGGTTGTACAACAAAATTAACAATCAACAAAAATTTAGGGTGGAGAGGAGGATGAATTGAGGAGTCTCACAGCCTGAGGAAAGAAGCTACTCTATAGTCTGGTGGTACGACAGCAGATACTTCTGTATTGCTTGCCAGACAGCAGCAGGGTGAACAGGCTGTGGCCTTTAGCATCCTTTGGGTTCCCTGATATCACTGATGCTCGGTAGGTTGGTACCAATGATCTGCGCGGTTTTAATCACCCGCTGCAGAGCCCTCCGGCCAGTTTGTGATGGTTCCAGTCAGGATGTTTTCTATTGCTCCGCTGTAAAAGTTAACAAGAACTTGGCACAGGAATTTTGCCTTCTTAAGTTTCCTTAAGAAATACAGCTGTTTCTGAGCTTTCTTGACCAGAGTGGAGATGTCAGAGGGCCATGTCAGGTTCTCTGTGATGCTGATTCCCAGGAACGTAAAACTATTCACCTTCTCCACCTTAGTTCCACTGATGTAGACAGGGGTGTGTGTCTCTGTCTCTTTTTTTCTAAAATCAACGATCAGCATGTCAGAAAGGTATGTCTTGGTATGTCCCATTCCTCATCTGACAGCAGGACCCCTAGATAATTTTTCCATTGTTCTCGAATATGAGATATAGAGGGATTATATCTATCCATGATCAGAGGATAAATCATTGAGACTCTACCCTCATTTAGCATATTGACCCTTAACAAGATAAAGGGGGGATAGTTGGAAAATTAGCAAACTTTTCATGCGCAAAGTCCTAGTCACTCCGAATTTTCTGGATAATTATTCAAAGCTGGCAAAAGTGTTATCAATATATAGGTCCCCGATGCTACGTATAGCCTTGTCATACTAGATTTGGAAGCCTTTGTCTAATACAGATGCTTAAAAAAGGTGATTGTTTACTATAGGTGAGTGAATATAAATGTTCTGAATACCCAGACATTTTTTTAACTGTTTCACAATGCGTAGTGATTAGGTTACAATTATGTTTGCATTAATATTATTAACTAGTGATGGCAAAGATGCACAGAGCAAAGAAGGGAGTGAGTGCAAATTGCTTGTGGTTGTTTCAATCTGGAGCCACGCAGGGGCCATACCATTCCAATCCTTTAGCAACAGGGAGATAGCATTAAAATATGCAGCCCAGTAATATGGGCGCAGGTTCAGAAAGGAGACCAAGGTCTTCTGGACTTCCCATAAATTCTTACCTTATGCGGGCTGATTTATTATTCCAAATAAAAGAAGAGATCATCTGGTTGAATGCCATAAAAAATGATTGTGGTATAAAAGTAGGTATTATATAGGTAGGTATATCTTTTTTGCATATTCCTCAAGACTGATATGGTTCTCCTGGGTGGCGGCATCTCTGAACATGTGCCAGTCTCTGAACTCAAAATAGTCCTGCTGTAGCTTCATCTCTCCACACTAACTGTTTTTCCTGATGGTTTGACCCTTTTACTCTGGGAGTAAGTAGGCAGGAGAAGCAGGGAAATATGGTCGGATTGACCAAAGTGGGGGCACGGGAGGGCTTTGTAACTGCCAGAAATATTTGTATAAACATTGTCCAGATTATTACTTCCTCTGGTCGGGGTGTGGACATGCTGATGGAATTTAGGTAAAAGCGTTCTGAGGACTGTTCAGCTACAATAAAAACATCCATTTGTTTTGTCATGTGACTGCTGATGTAAACACAGAGTCCACCTCCCCTTGTCTTGTGTTCTGAACACAGTCCAATATCACATGTTTAAGTATGACCATGAGTGCATTATTATATTGAGAGTATCAAATTATTATTTCCAGGGTACAAATTAATAATCCTCCCCGCACATACCTTCTGGGCTCTGTAAATTCAATTGCATAGGAAATATGCTGTATTTTGGGAGAGATGAGCGTTCAGTTTAAGATGAATTCTTCTGACAACAAAACTAATATAAGAGCATCTGCCCTTTAGAATAAAAGTTGTAATAACCATCCCTTCACGGGTTTAGCAGTAACATTGAAGGTAGCATTGTAAAATTGTCCATTCAGCAGTCAAATGTAATGGAGGCCGGTGCTGAAGGACTGAAGGAAGCTAAATTAAAGTAAAGAGTAAGGAAAGTTGAGAAATGAGGAGGTTGAGAAAAAAGAACAGATTCAGTTCAGTCAAAAAGTATTAGGGCCACAAGACAGCTTTTGTTGTGTTAGCGCTGTACTCCAGCATGTTGGATTTGAAATCAAACTCTGACTATGAGGTTAAATTACCTAATCGTACCCATTTCAACATAGTTCCAATGGCTTAGAGGACATAAATTAGTTGGAGAGGTTAACAACACTTAAGTCATGATTTAATTTTTGTTTGGCTTTTACCTTCAGTCTGGTCTTCAACAAGTGAAACAACTTCTCTGTTGGATTGAAGTCATTCGATTGACTTGGTCAGTCAAGAACATCCCAGTGTTGGTTTCTTTTGCTGTATATGTAGGATCATGGTCTTTTAGGAAATGGCAGACTGTATAAAATGGCCTTTGAGTCCGACTGTTCACACAATACAAATGTGAACACCTCACTGCACAACACGCTTAAAGTCAGCATAATGTAAAATAACCAACAGTGTAAAACATATCTCTGTCATAATGCTTTCTTACTTTTAACGCTAAACCAATTCTGGAAATTGAAATCAAAAAAGAGTGTGAAGGACAAGGAGAATAAAGCCAAGAGATGTTTTGATGAACGAGTCACTGATGAAAAGAAAAATCACAGAAGAAAGGGCACAGAAACTCAGCTAAAGCTTTGTTCATTGATCTATCTAGTCAGTTTGGTTTGTAGAGAAACTTCTATTTTTACCTTAGACCTAAGTTACCCTTAGACCTGTGTGGGAGTACACACATGTTTTCCTATGTGTGTTTATTTCCATTTAGACACCTTATGCATTATTGATTCTCACACTATTAACACATTAGAAGCCTGCTGATGGCCAGCTGTCTGACTATATTCCTCTAAGTCTCACGTAGAAAGCACATCTATTAGTTCTTGTATGTGTGTGTGGACATTAAATGCCCATCTATTATGCTATTATGCTACCACTGTGTGCATGTGTGTGTGCGTGTTTACAACAGAACCACAGATGGATGACACACATAACTCAGACGCACATGCTTCGCTGGCAGTAAATCCCCACAGACTACACAGTCCTGTTACCAGAAGGCTTTCCTGTCAAAGTGTCCTTGAGTAAGACAGTCAAACCCTGCCTGCTCACTCATCATAAGTCAGATAAGAATCTCTGCAAGATTAATAAAATAGTATGTGAATATTCTGGTAAAGAGCTGCATAGAGCCACCATAGCAGCACATAGAAGGAAGCTGTGTCAGACCGTTGTCAAGTAATTTTATCTCCTCCTCAAGTTCCTCTGGGATAGAAAACAATTTTCTTCATCAGTGTTTTCACCCCGGCCATACATTTCAAGCACAACAGTCTAATTAGAAAATGTTGCAACAATAATTAGTTATCACATCACACATAGACGCAGATTAACTGTTGATTCTTTTACAAGTAATACTCTTTTATTATTGATTGTGTATCAGGATTATCTTGTTTATGTATCGTAACACAATCATGCATTAACATCATTAAAATCATTTTACGAAACACAATGATCTCGACTTTGATGGTGCCAAATGATGACATAACAGTTTTGGGAGACTCAGGACTTGTTACTGTATTCAGTTAGTGTAACAATCTGTTGTAATATATGGTGAGTAAGCAATGACCAGCTTCATTGTTTGGGAAACAAACCCCTGTACTGTATATTTCAACCAAACTGAGTCTTTAAAGGGATTTTCTGTTTAGTTCTCTTCTAGGGAGGGAGTTTTCTCAACATCTTCTCAAACCAGCCTTGAAAGTTTCCACCTAAATGAGCTTACAGGAAGCACTGTACAACTCTGAAATGAAACGTGTCCAAGCCGGCTGTCTTGGAATATCTTTAGGGTTTTACCAATAGCCAAGGGACAGAGGAATGTGTTGAGGGGGTTGATGGGCAGAAAAAAACATGACGTTTGAGAAAAGAGAGACGGAAGGAGTAAAAGACAGAGTGAGGATGACGGTCCCCTGAGTGATTAGAGCCCAGAGATAAATGAAGGAATGGAGACAGAAGAGATGGGTGGGTTAGAAAGAACAAAGCTGGTCTCCTATCTACTTTTTAAGGTGTCAGATCCAATTTTTCATGCCAATAATATGGTACCATAATCTAAAATATATGCAAGCAAACAATTTTGCTCTTAATTCTATTATAGTCTTTATTATTGCACAGCAGGGATAACATTGTACCAAGGACATCTGCAACATCTCTCATATTGTAAAGATAAAATTTAGCCAAGACCAGCTTAATAAACCACTCCTCACCCATTCGACTTTACCCATTGAGACATTAACAGACACATGGTTGACGATTATCATTTAACAGAAGTAACACTTGCCTATCTGAGAGTGTAAATGGACTGTACTTATATATTATTTCTGACTACTCAAAGCACTGCAACTACATATCACCCACATCGACATGTGGGTCAGGGGAAGCCGGGATCAAACCAACGCCCTTCTGGTCGGTGGATGACCCGCTCTACCACTAAGCCACAGTCGCCACAATGTGTGTCTGTAAAACTTGACATACAGTAGTGAGACAATGAGAATCATGAAGCCCAGAGAGGGTACAGACTTAATTAAGAAAAAAATACAAATTATATCTGTTATTTAACAAAAGTAATGTATCAGCCCAGGAAGTTAGACTAAACCTTGCAGAGAGTTGAAATGAGTAAGCAGAACAAAGTGCCTCATTTCCTGAACACACACTCACAAACATTTTCTCTTTCTTGCATCCTATTATTGTTATGACTATATATTTGCCACTGCAACAAGCCAATTTCCCCAAGAATAGATACAATGAGAAGATGCCAGGTAGAGAGATACAGACAAAAACAGGGGGAGGGAAAGAGAGAGAGAGACAGTGATTTAGATTCAGTGGTGCGTAGCGGCTACCAGCCCATGTTGTCATTGACAGGAAGTGAAGGGTACATGCCTTCCTCAAACCAGCTTATCCTGCTGACCTCAAGGGGGACAGTGTGTGTATGTATGTATGTGTTACAGAGTGGGGGAGAGACCCTCTCTCTCTCCCTCCAGGTCTGGAATGAATTATGCTCCCAATGGCTTGGTTTCACCTCAGTGAACACACACACTGAGCTAATAGCAAAACTGTGGGACCAGATATGTGTGTGTGTGTGTGTGTGTGTGTGTGTGTGTGTGTGTGTGTGTGTGTGTGTGTGTGTGTACTCTTAAAAGAGGGTCCAAACTAAATAAACTTCTCAGATCTGTCTGTATATGTGTGTTAATGTATGCAGGAAGAAAATATACATTGGAGCTTGACCAAGGTTTCTCTTTTTTTAGGACGCTGTCAATACTAATATTTTTTGTTCCCGTATGCCCAGAATCATAAAGATACAAGGAGGAAGCTGTGAGAAGGATGCATTTGTTTGATTCAAATCTAGATCTAGAGTATTCCTGGGTTATAAATTGATATTAAGCATGGTTTGCTCAATAAGGCTTTTAAACACCGATAGTGTTATTCTTGGAATGAAGCCACCAAAAGTGGATATTTTGTTCAATTTTATGTATTATAGACTACATTAGACTTTCCTCACAAACTTTTCTAATGATTACAATTGAGTAAAAGCTGGTAGAAATTTTGCATTTTAATCCAGACAGGTTAGACAACAAGTGTAATCTAGATCAATTATACACTAAAATGTAATAAAAACCAACTGAAACATATCCATTGTATTAGAGGTAGCTGGACCTGACTGGATCAGATTAAATATTTAATTAAAGGACAAAATTAGAATAATATATCAGTATAACCCTAGTGTGTATACAGAGAAATTCTTCATCTCTGTTGTATTGGGAGCTTTTCAGGACATTTTCAATACAATGAGAAGAAATTTTGTAAGACAGAACTCATAGTCTGGACACAGACACAGATGTATAATAAACATAACAGTAGGTTCTTCTACTGCTGTAGATAACAGTAGGAAAAAACATATAAGAATCAGTGTAGGATACACAAGGAAAAAAATCACAGCACAGAGGTTGAGATGCTTAGAATGCAGGTCACAGGATACAGGATGGTAATTGGGTTTCTCACATCACAGTGTTACCTCCTGGAGATTATTGGCATCAGTAATCAATTCCTGTGAGCTGTAATTGAAGAGAGGTGGAGCGGCCTTAGGTGAGAATAAACAAAAGCTGGCACTGGTAGAGAGGAGCAGGGTGGGTAATGTATTTTCATAAAGACCTGTACAGTCAGTGGTGGAGCTTGAGGATTACCTGGAGAAAAACCAAACACAAAGCTGCAATTTCACTTTGTCACAGGAGATGTCAAAGTTATGGCCGTATTTTGACTAGACAATCATTGTACTTACAGTGACTGCTAAATTGTCACTTCTGCCTCCCCATCACACATGGAGGTGGGTGGACGCTATCAGTCACAGTGTGCATATGTTTTAACCAGTGTGTGATTTTCATTGTAGCTTATGCTCTTTCCACTTTCCCAGAAGATTTAGACCTCTACATTACTAACACCCTGCAGACTTTTTCTCCTCTTCAATCCATTCCCCATTGAGGAACCAAGATGCCAGTATTTTGCAGTGTTGTCCTCTCATGGATACATTTTAAACCATCTACAGAAAGCCCTTTGTTCAATTACAGTACCTGTGGGATGGTGTTACCGTACCTGACATCTCTCCCTCTGCCACTGAGAAACTAAAGTTACATGAAAGACTTGATGATACTTCTTTATCCCTTTTTAGTCATCTGGCTCTACTTCAGGCTTTTGATTTGAATTATTCTTGTAGAATGACTGTAAAAAAAAATGTTTTAGCCAATCTTTCCCTCTCACTTCTCTAGCCTGAGTCCATTGGATTCTCCAAAATTCTCCATTTTGTACATTAATAAAACACCAGTAACTCCTTGTACCTACCTGACAGAATCTTTCTGAACCCTTCTTTTCTTAACCCTTTTTAACCATGCATAGTCTGTACATTCAATATGGAGGACAGGAACAAACCTCTACACATTCTAACAAGTTTTACTCTGATTCACAGCACCATATTGCTGTAACCATTGTGATATTTAAAAAAAAATGAGTGAATGGATGTTGATATCACTGGAGGAGAACGACATGAACGCTAATTGTGAGACCTGTAATACATAGTTTAGTGACCATTCCTTTAAGTAACAGATTTTACATCACTAACATGGGTAATTCATGCACCTGAAACACTACAGCTAATGTAGAGTAGCTTATGTAAACCAAGCCAATGTCCAACATAGCCAAACAACAACAAAAAAGGAAAGTTACACTCACACAAAAAGTGTTTAATAGGTGCTGAATTAAACAGGAAATATTCCAAGCAAATTAAGATTCATAACACCTTTAATTATTTGCTGGCTCTTTGCCAGGCCTGAGACCTCCATTATGGAACAAAATATTGCAACAGCCAATTATTGTGCAATTATTAAACTGCGTACATTCTATTTTTGATATGAATACTTCCGAACAACACCTGTACAATAAATTTTGATAGACACTGAGGAGGACACTCATATTACTGGTAGGAGTCTTATTTGTCCTTATACAACTTATACAACTAGGACAAGGACACCATAAATAGGACATACAGTAGGTTACAGGCTGATGCAACATGCTGAACAGTGCAGAAAGTAGGACCCAAAGCATCCAATGCAGTATGTAAAAATTCGGATTTGAAATGCAAGATGCAGAACACAGGATATTAGATGTAACACACAGCCTTACCAAGTCCTTGCATCTTGTATTAATTGTCCGAGGCACAATAATCTAAAAAACTATATGGCACCTGTCATGAGAAGAGGGAAATAAAGTAACCAGCACACACACACACAGATTTGGATTCTGTCTTTTCTGTTGCCACTCGAGTGTGTGTTTATATATGAGTTATTGTATTTTTCATGAACAGCACCTGTGTGTATTGATTAATTACATTTTCTCTTTTCATATGGTTGTCCATGCTAGAAGGCAAATCAAACCTCCACTGTTACCTGTGAGTATTTGGGGATTTAGCTGCGATATTGTTCCTTGAAGATTACCTTTTCTTTTCTGGATGTTTAAATATGAGAGTTAAAGCTCAGCTTATTGATCTGGGAATTTGGGATGGAGTGTGTGTAGCTTTACTGCAATTCACTCATACTTTACTTCACCCTGTCCTTTTGTGCCCTAGAGAGGTGTTGCAGGGCTAGGATGCAGTCTTGCATCATATTCGAAAATATATTGATGCTTATGTTATTATTGTACATGTACACACATACATACAACGGCGCCAAAAGCAGACACACACAGTTTATTTCAGATACAGAACTTGAGCCGAGTGAATGCTCTCCTTTCCTCTTTGTTGTTCAATCATTGCTATCCAACCACACATACACATACATGCATGCACACACATTCATGGCAAACTTTTGTACAGAGAATGAAAGCAATGATGTGAAGTCAAGAAGTGTGATATAGATGCTGTGAGAAAGGAAGAAAGTCTTGTGTGCGTACGTGGGCGCATGAGCGTGTGCATCAGTATGACAGCTTTCAGAGCAGCACTTCTTGGCCAGCTGATTCTCTCCCATCTGAGATCCTGAGTGAGGATTATAAAACCAATCAGCAGACGGTGATTGCTGCAGCCAGCCTGTGATTGGATCACAACCCAGCCGCTGCCATCAGCTCTGCAAAGAGAAAGAATGAGAGAAGAGAAGAACGAGAGGCAGGGAAAGAAAGAGATGAGAAGAGAGATGAATAAAGAGAGTCGTCAGAGAGAGGCTAGTGGTGAGTGAAAGAGAAATGGAGAAGACGAGACAGCGAGAGAACATAAGATCAAGATCTTCAGTATTTCCCAGCAGCCTTCGCTCTCCAAGTCATATATACTACCACCAGCACATACAACAGATTTACTTTGTGTACTGCCTGTGTTGGTTACCTGTCATGTGAACCACTTTCAATCTCCTTGCTTCTCTCTTCAGCTAAAAAATGATATGATACCCAAATAGCACACGGTTCTGCTCTACATCCTAAATGAATTGTGCAGCGATTCCACAGCACACTGTAGAGTATATCCTTGTTATCCTAGCATGTTAAATGAAAAGACTCATTTAAAGGAAAATAAAGTGGCACATTAAAGGCCTAAGTCTGACAGCTGTTTTGAGTCACATTAGAGTTTAAGTGATGAATTGATGTCTTCTTATTCATGTATTTTTCCTTGTTTGAGGCTGATACAGGGATGTTATGTTAGTTCTGTGGTTGGGGCTCCTGCCTCACAGCAACATGGTTTTAGGCTTTAATTTAAGCTCTGGTCCTTTTTGTGTGAAGTTTGCATGTTCTTTCTGTGTTTGTGTGGCAGCTCTCCTCAGGGTGCTCAGTTTGCCACAATTAAAAACAATGTAGATTAGGTGGTCTGATGACTGCAAATTATCTCCATTATATCGCCTTTTACCTAATGCATGCTGTAATACGCTCCAGCACAGTGGTAGTATATTAGTAGAGCTATAGTTCTAAACCCCCCCAACCAAACAGTGTTCTAGGAAAGTGGAGAGAGCAAAAGCTAGTGTGAAAACTACATGAATAAGTTGATGTGGAAAAGATCTATTTCATCTACCGGAACAGTATTACACTCTTCAGCCATCATGGTATGTCATGTTCCTTTACTGAAGGGAGCAATAGCAAGGTAATTAAATGAATTGGCTCAACCTGTGTGGGGTGATACAGGTAACCGGAGAAAAAGCAAAGAAAAAGAGAAAGTTGTTCTGAGTTTGTTACATTCCTGTTCTTGCTTTTATTTAACTAGCATGACCTCAATGTTTTATGATCACTTTAAAAGCTCTCCAATGGCAAACCACTGCAAGGCTTTTATTGTAAAGCAGCAACAGGAAGTGTTGATGTAGTCTCTGAGATTAACAGCCAACTGTTAGCTTCTTGTTCAATACAGATTTGAACATTTCCTGGCACTTTTTTTGTTCAGTTTCTCCAACACTTCATCAAGATAAGTCCAAAGTTGTACTGTGCTATTCACGTTGCGTGAAAAGCCCCTTGCTCCATGCCCACATGGCTTTGTTCACAGTTGTTTCTGGCACAGTGTGGTACACATACCTCTACATGGCAGAAATTCAACAATAGTGAATATTTTTCCCTGGTGGGATATTGCTCTGGACAAGTGGACAGCAGTTTACATGAGGATTGTACTAAAGGAGATGGCAAGGAGGAATGTGACTCTGCTTACACTATCAAATGGATGTGGAGACACATGCACTGAGATCTTTATACTCTGTGTACTGTAGATAAGCAGCATGGTTTGACCATGGGAGTTTGGTTCTGTAATCAGACAAACAACATGATATATGAGGTGGCCAGACAATCAGCTCAATATATTAGTCCTACAAGAGTAAAGTGTTCGAGGGCTCAGGTATGTTTATAATGGTATGCACTGTACATAACAGTGTGTGTATGTGTTTGTGTAGACATAATGAATGTGTGCATCTGCGATATGATGTTAGCAGGTGTTTGCTCGCTGTGTTTGTTGGCAGGTTTGTTTAGCTGGCTTCCCATGGGGCTTGATGTGACCTGGGGCATCTGTTGCCCCCTGCCCATTTTCTGCCCTTCAGTGCCCTATTTTATCTGTGCCCCTGACCTGCTGCTACCACACACACACATACACACACACGCACACACATACATACATACATACGCTCAGACTAGTTCAGTTTGGAACTGTGGAGAAAAACAACAGATGTGGAGTCAAACAATGAGAATACAAGAGGTGATTGTCATGTTTTAGGTGCATCATTAATATTAAATGTCTGAACTTTGGCATATCTGCATTTTGCATTTAGGGTGCAGGGAGATGGTAATATAAAATTCAGGCTGTTTATAGATTAGATAGAGTTGGATTTGGGTATGCTTTGTGGAGGATGAGAAAGAGAGAGGTGATAAGTGCTAGAAGAAGTGAGAATGAGGTGAGAAGGGGCATATTAGCACAGCTGTGCCCAGTAGGGAGATCTATACCAATGTTGGCCTTGCATCTCTTTATTTGTATTCAGGTTACAGCATACAAATACCCACCTGCTTAATATGGGTAACATCAGATAGTGTGGGCTAGGGACAAAGTCATACAGTTAACACAAACTTTACGGACACACATAAAGGATTAGTGTGAATTACTTGAGAGATCTGTGTGGACTCCCAAGTAAATTGATATACCTTAATGCATAGTAAAAGTGCCCCAAAGCTTATATTTTGTCATAGCATGGCAGGTCCTGACACCAGCGACAAGAATAATTCAAAAAAGGGTAATTTGCTCAGAGACAGAGATGCATTTGTGTGAGGAGTTTGCTATACGGGATAAATGCCATTTATTAGGATTAAGCATCCTCACTGATCTGTTATGTTTACGTTTCCTGAATAAGCTGTTCTTCATGTGTTGAAGGTACAAGAGGGCTGCATTAAGATGCTCACAATGCCAATGCTAACATGCTTTAGCAGATATAATCTTCACCATGGTCACTGTCTTAGTTTAGCATGTTAGCAAACTAACATTTGCTAATTAGCACACAAAAAAGTACAGCTGAAGTTGGTGGAAATGTCATTAGTTTTGAAGGTATTTGGTCATAAACCAAAGCATTTAATAAATAAAAATGTTGACCTAATGATGGCACTAGATGAAAACTCAGGGGGTCACCAAAGTTATTACAACAAATCTTGGAAGGCAAATGGATGTCTGAGCCAAACTTCATGGCAATACTTCCAATAGTTGTTGAGATATTTCAGTCTGGACCAAAGTGGTGAACCAACCAACCAACATTGCCGTCCATAGAGCCATGTCGCTGTCAATTTTCAGTTTTTGTTGACTGAGAATTGTTGAATGCCATGGTGACAGTCAAAACATCACTCTTGCATGTGAGTTATCAAACAAACAAACAATTGTGTGTGTGATCAAATTTAATGCATTTGCAGAACATAACCTCAGTGCTGCTCAGTATAGATATCAATTCAGAAATACTGGTATTGTTGACCTCTATTTAAACTGACATAGAGCTCCTAGGGGAATAGCCATGAAATCATATGTTACAATCTCCATCACTACAAATCAGCTTGATAGCAGCTTCTGGACTATGGCTGATTGCTGGATTTCAGAAAGACCTTCAAGCCTTTTTGCTTTAAGTTTTGAAGGCCGTCATTGAGCTGCCCACATATACAGTGTTGTGTGTGGCAATATATACCTTCAGCCAGCTCTTCTGAGCCTTCCAGACATACAGTAAGTCACCTATTCACCAGTCAGCATTAAGAATAGCTTCTCCCAGGATCGCTATTCAGCAGTGTTCAGAGCAGGTGGGGAGTTTGAAGGAAAAGAGATTAGCTATTTCTACTCCACAAAATGATTTATGCCCAGACTTTTATCAGGAAGCTTCTCCCCCCTCTGCAAAGATCATTTCCCCTGACTTCACCTCACAACGGGAACTATTTTAAGCATTGGCTCATTAATACAGAGTGATTGGATTCATTGTTCTGCAATCCTGATGGATGTTCTCTGAAGTTTTCTCTGTCTCAACTCCCACCTCAATCCCCTCTTCAATCTTCGGGTTGAATTTCCTCCCAAGAATGCAGCCCTATTGTCTTCTGAAAGTTAGATATATCAGCTGCCAATGCGTTTTGTCACTTGAGTTCATTTAAATGAAATTGCATTAGCCTCACTCCATAAAACCATTCATAATGACAGCAGTTCAGACTTAAATCTCCGTAGACCTTTATACATTTTAACAACCATTGAAGACACACTCAGCTTAAGGTCTTACAGTTAATACTCCATTTCCACAGTGTATTCAAATATATTCAAAATGAGACATCAAATACACTGACAAGCCTCCTCTGCCTCTTTTTGTGAAACACATCATGTAGCTACATGACTACATGTCAGTCACCACTCATGCATTTGTTCGTACGTTCTTCTCATGTTTTTATTAAACTGTGAATCTGCAAGTACTGTAAGAGTGATATTAGCCATTTAGAGCACTGTCTTCACTTCGCAAATATACGTCCTTGAGCAATAGTTTGGTCGGACTAATCAATTAACATTTTCTATTTCTTCAGTATCAGTTCGTCTCACTTTTTCTGGCTGGTACATGGAAGTGCCAGCCAGTAAAATACTGCTGTGTAGTTGATCAATGTTAAGGTGCCACAGTAACAAAGGAAAAGATTAACAGGAAACATCACTGCAAAATGGCATTTTCTTTGTTCCATAGAAAACATGAAACTGTGACCTTTTGCCCATTTGTAGAAGTTGCAAACTGGCCCAAACGGGACTTTAGCACGTTTACTGTCACCTTGTGCATTATGAGTGCTTTTAAAGTGCTTCTGTGTTCAAGAAATCCTTCATGATTCAGCATTGTATCAACTGTTTAGGCTATTTTAACTCTGGGATGATTGACTTTGACAGCAGGGTTGTGTATAGATGGCTCTGCTTGAAATTAGCTCTATAAGAAAGAGCGTTTTGCCACTCTGCCCACTGTGTGTTCTGCTGCAGTAAGTGTGCTCTGGGTGCTATAGGAGGGTCGACTGCTATTTATACTGTTCCTCCACTGCAGTGGCACTCCACTCCTCTCCCTCTGCACAAGAGGAGAGGAGATTTTGAAGCTACTGAGAGTTTTTATTCTATTCTGATATACAGTGCTAACTATATTTATGTGTAACAAGTAAAAGTATTTTCTTTTTCACCACAATTTTGGTTCCTGAATGTGTAGGAACCCGCTAACACAGCATTGGAATTATGTAAAAGTTCATTTGTCATAATCATCAAAACCATTACTGTCATTGCCATCACCATCATCATCATTGTGAAATCTGAATTAAATGTTTTTAGTAGAATCAATTCAAGTCAAAGGCTAGGACAGTATGGTTTCGGGCTGTGACAAAAAAATCAAGTACAAATACAAACTAACATAATAAATTTGAATTTATTTGAATAAAACGTACGTAGTCTAATCCTATGTGGTAGGATTAGCATTTTTTCCATTACGTTACTGTAAGACAGTTGAATTTTACAAAGTCAGCAAACAGACTTACTTTATCCACAATTTTTCCACACATTACTTCCCCCATGGTTAGGTGATATGTTAATCGTGGCTCGCTAGTTCTTACCATGTTGTATTAGAGGTTGTGAAGAACAACAATAGCCTAGTTTACTGATGGACATGCAAAGGGTCAGACGGACAGTGCATTTGAGGAACATCCCCTGCTGGAGTACAATAAGGCACTGCCTGTTTCACTTGAGAATTTTGAATTCAAACATTTCATCACAGATTCAACCTCCATCATATTAAATGAGAAAGACACAAGTTGGCCAAAATATCATATTGCAAATTTAATTTATGTCTAAATTGATGTTTTATCTAACTACACTAAAGTGGCGAAGGACATCTCTTCTTTTAGGTTTTTATCCTAGAACATTATGTGCATCGACATCCGTGTCTGCCCATATCTGTGTCTCTTTCCAATAATGAATGCTTGGTTTCAAACATAATGAAGCTTTTAAGTAGCAGCATGAGAAGTGGACAGGGTGTTTAGGACAGGGACCGGCAGGGAAATCAGCTGTCAGCGGCCCGAGACTTCCGTTCTTCTCATTAATTACTTTTGGGGAAAGAGAGGTGGAGGCCAAATGAGTATTGATTGTGGTGGGCCAGTATAGGGCCGGTTTCACTTGCCTTTCCCACACGTCATTGCGTCTCCACATCCCCATTAAGTGGGAACAAGAGGGATCAGTGGCAAGCTGGGACCCTATTAAAGACGGGACCTCAGAGTGTCAGACAGGCTAGCTAGCACACAAACCTCCTCTACGAGACAGTAGACAACACTTCTTCTTTTCGCTTTGTATCTGTTTAAATGTTACAGGCTGTTTGCAAGTCAAAGACCATCCAAAGTCAGACTTTGTCTCACTAGGTTTCTTTGATTTGTGTCTCTTCTCTTTCTGTTTTTGTTACTTTCCCTACTTCTATTTTCTCAGTGTCCACTCTCCTACCACAACTTAAAGCCAAAGAAAGAGGGTGGAAATAGCTCAGAACTCACAGAAAGGTTTCTTTCCTTTTCTCTTCTCCACCCCTCCTCCCCGATCCCTGCTTTTGTTGCGTGACTGATGATTTTAATTACCTGTTAACTCTCTGTACTCAGCAGATACACATGATAAATGGTCCGGGTGACTGTTGTAGCCACCATCTGGATGGGGCAAAGGAGTCTAAGGAGCCTTTCTCCACTGTCATACTAAAGACAGCCATCACAGCAGGGGGGGGGGACTGCAGCTGTACCAAGGGAGAACAAGAAACTGTCCCAGTTTAGATCCGGTTGACAGCTATTCAGTGTCATAGGGGTCACATCCATTTTTCCTTTCTGAGACTGCAGGCAGCAACAATATGCCTCTAGAAAAAGAAGCCCATATTGCCACAGTGGGGAGGGAGATTGCTATAGATGATTGGCCAGCAAATTGCAGCACTTTATATGGAGATTGTAGTGAAAGAGATGGAGGAAGGAATGTGAAGCTACCATAGATACACAGTGGAATGGATTCAGAGGCAGGTGCATAGGTGCTATGCAATGACCAGTATCATCTTTGAAGACCTCCTGAAAGTCCTCGACTCAAACTTGCTACAAAAGTGGAAGCTTTGCAGAAATTTCTCGGTGGAATGGATAGAAACTCAGTACGAGAAATGGATAGTCACCAATATGAAAGTTACATATAACAAAGGCTGTGTCCAAAATTCACTCCCTATTTACTACCTAGTGCGCTTTATTTACCAAATTCTCAGTGTGAAATGTATGCACTGTATTTGTACTACACTTTTAAAAAATCCACTATGAAATGTTTTGCTTTTGATCAATGTGAAAATTAGTTATGCAACACTACGCCTACCAGTCATGATGCAAATGATGATGATTCGTAAATGCTGATAATCTCAGTTTGCTGCTCACCATAGAGTAAACTATTGAGTATTTATTATGTAGGATTATATAGGATTTTCAAATTACTGCTGTCCTGGAACACCTATAGGATTTAACATAAAGCTGGTGTCTGGACAATGATGTGCTTAAGAGGGACATGAAATTATCTCTCAGCAATCCAACATGGCGGAACAAGGGAAATATCTCAATTCATAAGGAACACATTGGTTCTGCCAGTCCCCATCTTGAACCAGTTCAAGCTTGTACTTTTACAGTTGTTTGTGGCCAACCAATAATTGCTAAATTAGTGCCTGCATGACATGGTGAATTAGTGAACCAGAAACATTTAATTTCAGTGTTATTTTAAAAGCTCTACTTACCAGTCAGAGAACTACTGAGAAATTCTATGTGAATTGCAAAAAATCTGTAATGTTGAAGGATATCACTAATTGGCTTATTGCAAATTTTAATAAAAACATTTTGGAAACAGGGGAAACAGCTAATGTAGTCTGACTCTATTCAAAATCCGCCTACCAACACCTCTGAAGCTCATTTATTACAATGTTGTATCTCGTTTGTTAAAACATTAATTTGTGATTTTGATTTTATAGGGTGTTATGTACTTTAACTATTTCTTGACAAACAACAGTTTACTGTCTGCCCAGTACTTTCATGCAGCTTCTCAGTTGGTTGCCTGGCAACCTCACAGCAATGGCAAGACTCTGGGCTGTTGTACACCAAGAAAGCAGGTAACTTCCTGTAAAACCACAAATTGTTGTTTCTACATCTGTTTTTTTTTCAGATTAAACAAGTTACCACATGTTAATTTGTGAGTTTTAGAGGTAGGCAGATTTTTTAACTTTGGATAGAGCCAGACTAGCTGTTTCCCCCTGCTTCCAATCTTTATGCTAAGCTAAGCTAATGGCCCCCTGTTCATAGCGCCACACATAATGGCACAGACATGAAAGTGGTATCAGTCTTCTCATCTAAAATGTCAAACTGTTCCTTAAACACATATCTTGGCAGTCCAATAAATAGGCACATATCGCAGAGAGATCTGACTCTCCGGTGGATAACTCAGAGGTCAGTGCTAATGAGGCAACAATTTCACTTATACTTTGCTTGATTGAGTTGAGCAGATCAGTTTTCAGTCAGATATCCAGCTTTATTCAAGCTGGATATCAACTCTCTGTAATTAACCCCAACAGTTTATTTGACCGTTGACAGGTCTCTGTGTTGTGGTCTGTGTGTTTATGCTTGAAGTTCACGCCAGAGAGCAGATGACCCACAGTGCAATGGGAATGAGCTCCAGCATTAATGAAGGGTAATGATGATAGTCCCCAAAGCAGACCCCATGTCACTTCAGTTTTGTCTTGTGGTTTGTAAAAGCAGCACACATAAACCACACACACACACACACACACACACACACACACAAAGACATTACAGATTCAACAAATGTGACATTGCTCCAACTGATTACTTACGGTCCCAGTGGTAACATTGGAGATAACTTCAATACATTCATTCCCTTAGTTCCCCGATGCAACTATGAAGTGTTTGTCGTAGGCAGTGCATGGGATTGAGTCGAATGGTATTGAATTGGAATAATTTGAAAAAAATCGAATTCAGGCGAATTGAATATTGCACATGCACATGTTTGTTCCAGTAAATATTTTCATTCTATTCACCCGTGAAGATGCATGCAGAAAGGCCAATTTAGGTCGGCCGCAACCAGACACCTAGAACAGAGACAGACATATCAATATGACTGTTGTAAACAAGAGCACCTATATTGTGTATGTGTTTCTCTCTATGAGCTGTGAATCAGTGGAGTGTTAGGACATCGTTTAGGCTCTTGCACAGCATCAATACTGGCTCTATTGATTTTTTCAAACTGTTAATGGAAGCCTTTAGGGCAGGAAAGCTAATTAAAATCATATGCAGGTCAAGCTCATTTAAAGACTCCCCATTAGTTTATGTTGAGCTTAACCACGCTTGACTGGAAAATCCATCCATTGGGCATTGTAATTGACTGGTGTTTCTAATGGCTTTCCAATGCTCCTGCATCTCCAGAAAAAAAGAGAGTGAGTTCCTCTGGCATCATTTCATGCTGCCGTGTGTCCTGTGTCCTCAAAGTATCTTGCCAATGCCTGGAGACAGTGATGTGTTTCATACTTCAGCCTTTGGAGAGAAAAAAACAATATGTACCCACTGCAGTCTCAAAACACAGTAGCGTGTAGTGTATTTCAACTAAAATTGACTACAATTAAATTGTGTCTAAGTCGAATTATTATGATGTAAGAATTCAGATCTGAATTTTGATGGGACCACATGATGCTGTCTATGCTTCAATGTCATGAGTCTTGTTTAATGATTGTTTAGACAAATGTGTCCACAATTGGCCTTTAGTAGAAAGTAAAGTATGTACATCAGTTTTCACTGTAGCATATAATCTAAAAATGTATTTTTACAGGTTTAGAGCTGCCCGTCCTGAAACTCTAATTATATAAATGTTTAATACATTACGTCTAGACAACACTGACTAACTCATCAATTTTCAAGAGACCAGTACTATTACTATATTCAATGTACAATACATTTAACGTTGATTCCTTTTCATTATGTAAAATAACCCATAATGCATATGGATCACATAAGATAACATCCACAATGTGAGCTCAGCAAGTTCAAAAACCAGCCAGAGGTGAAATTAAGGAGAATAAATCTTATGGCACGATCAGGTGCAAAAATCAAATCAACGGTTTGTGTGTAACAGAGGAACATAGACTCTAGTTGAAAAAATATACTGTATATATTTTCAATTAGAGCAACTGTGGCTGTTGTATGATTGCTGTGGGAAGGAATTTCTGAGTGTTGTCTCATGATGAGTTCTGTCTGGATGTGCGAGCAGAGTTGCCACATTTCTACTGGCTATTATTTTCTGCCAGCCAGACAGTGGTCCTGCTTCTCCAACAAATATATTGTTTTTACACATGTCAGCCCTCAACTGTTTGTGTGCGTGCACATCTTGTGTGCACATCTTCCTGCAAACTGTGCTCCCTTGTTTGCTTGCACAAGTCGTGTGAGTATGCATTTTGCAGTGCCTGGCGGTGGGAGGCTGATTTGAATCTGTGAGTCAGAGGGAGATTGTATTTAGGCTGTGTTTATTGTTCCCTATCAGGGGCCAATATGCTAACAGCAGATGCCAGCCATCTTGCTGTGTCTTAGTTTGATGCCTCCACTGCATGACTCTTGCCGCAAACCACACCGCCCTGCCGCCACTGTTGTACCCAGCTGGCATAAGCAGCACAGGGAGCCCTGCAACGTCGCAGCTTCAACAGAGTGGTTCATTACACAGAGTTAGATCAGATAAAATCCCCCTGAGATGAATTTTCCCTGCCACTGAGGACAGACGGAGCAGAGGATACGAGCACACTCGTCATATGTGAGAGGTTATATGTAATAATAACACCTAATAAGATGTCAGCAGTGTTGGCTTATTGGGTTGCTGGGGAAAAATAAGAGTTTATTTTCTACTTCAACTGCTTCATACTCTCTTTTTAAGATGAAAACACGCACACACACACATGCATACATGTACAGTACACCCCAACATATTCATGTATGCATACACACACACCCTGCCCTTTGAGTTTGCTGATTATGCTAATATTATTAGCCATTTTCACTCACGCGTGATATTATGTTGTTCTATTTTTGCTATCATTTCAGACAACCTACCAAATTTTAAATAGCTATTAAGTTGGTGGTTATTAAGAAGAAGCCAAGCATTGAAATGCATTTCATGTAAAAGTGACTGTTGCTCTATGTAAGATGCTGCACAGTACACCTAACCCCTCCAGCGATATTTCATCGGTCACCAAGTTTTGATCCAGTTAAAATTATTGACTTAGTTGTTGGCTGCTTGATTAACTGCATGGTTTAGTCATTTGTAATCAGTCATCATGAGTTGGGCATGTGAATAATGGCCAACATGTTTGTGAAGTATTTCCATAATATGAGAGTTGTCTTTATAGATAAATACACATACACTTTTACTTTTACAATCACCAAGGAAGGAAACACAGGAAGAGTAATAACAACAATGGCAACCGCTACAGACAAAATAGCATGGATGTATAGTAAGAACTGGGTACGGCGCCGCCACTCAGCCTTGCAGCCAATTTTTTCCAGTGGCCACTCGCAGTACTGCAATGACAAATTCTCCAGCAGCCCAAAAAGTATTTTCCCCATGGAGACGTCTATAAAACTGTTGACAGGACAATCTGCAAACAGTGTTCAATTATGACTTTTTCTATTATGAAATTTTGATCCATCGAGGTTCTATATTTGTAAAAAAGCGATTTTCAAAATATTTGACATCATCACAATGTAAAGTCGATGGGCTGAGCAGGAATTCGTGGGTGGGGCCAGCTGGAGAAACACTACTGCGCATATTCAGTGGGCCGCATACCCCAGAAGTAAACCCGGAAGCTAGAAAATATTTTTAGTGTATGCGCCAGGCGAGCAATTCTCATTTGAATGAATAGGCCTCATTTTGGGGTCCAGTATCCATTTCTAATACATCCATTCAAGATAGATGCTATCGAGGCTGTTCTAAATCAATAGCAGCCCAACATCGTAGTTTGTTGTTACTTCGCTCCGCTACACTCTTAAAACCACTGCAAAACCAGTATGTTGGCATGGTTACCCATCAGCATTGACTAAAATGATGTTAGATTCAGGCGGATACATTGGTCTCTAATGTTTAGTTAGGGAATATCAAAACCCCCTCCCCCACGGAAATCGGTTATGTATGAGGATATGAAGCGATAAAGCCAACAACAGAGGGAATGGACAAAAAGAGGCAGGTGGTGAAGAAAAGAAAGGAAGGATGGGAACAGAGGTGTTCATTTTCAGCTCCTTCTATCAGATTAGTAGCAGTAGGTCTCTGGCTAACAAGCTCAAACCCCTACAGCCCACAGCTCTCATGTCATCTAGCCCCCGATCCCTAACCCCAAGACTCTCTTCCACAAACCCTAAACCCCCATCCCTGATCCTTCATGCTTCCCCTGAAGCTTTGCTTCTCCTAATACCTGGCCTCAGACAAAGTGAGAACAGCTAACAGCTTCCCCAGGCACACCACTGTAGAATAAATGGGGGGGGGAATTGTGTCAGTGTCATCATTTCACTTTGAATATACATGAGAAAAGCAGGCCTACATTTTATATCCACATAATGAGTCAGCTCTGTAACATTAGATGATATAATATATAATAATGACTCTCAGGGCAGTTACATCTGCTGACCTCTCTTGGGAGCTCGGTGCAATTATTTACACAGTGGAAATTCATAGAGCAAGGCTAATGCAATTCAGTCAAAGAAAAGAAGATGTATCTCCCTCAACTTATTTTCAATTAAAACAAGATGATCTTATGGGAGAAGGGAGTAGCTGTGTGAATGTTTTTCCCAGTGACTTGGAATGACTAAAGCCTATTTTGAGTGTGAGCATGGATGTGTGATAATTATCACTGACAAAGTGAACAGGTGTTAATCTACTGTGTGTTTCATCAACAACCTGTGTGTATGCACATACACACAAGTTGTACCATAGGAAAAACTCCTCACTCGGTATTCAGTGCACATTCTTATCAAACTGACTGCTTGCTGGGGTCAACTGGTTCTCCCAAGATCAACAAGGCTAACAGTCTACAGCCACACTAGCAGCTCTGTGAGGTTGCTAAATGGTGCAAACCATTTTTTCAAACTATGACAATGTCAAATATATATTTGGTATCATTTTATGACATTAAATGAAAAGATCTTGATGTCTTGTTTTATAATTTGTTGCTAATGTGCTGTATGAAATGTGAGCATTATTTTTTTTTCCTGATTGAAGGCTTTATGGTCTGCACTGCAATTTAGGATGAAGTTCTCATTCAACTACTTTAGTCAACAAAATATATGGCTGATTGAATTCAAGTCAATTTAACTAAGCATTATAAGTCACCTTGAAGCTACAGAACTACAGGCACACACAGCTTTTGGTATTTTTGTAGTTATTATTTCTTCCATAAAGTCTCTGTGGAAAAGCAGTTAGAAGGGCAGAATAAGACTGGAGGGGAATCGTGGATTTGTGTAAAGTCAGTTAGCTTGTGAATTAAAATCTGTTTTGCAGCTCAGTGCTGTTTATATTTGTACACACTTAAAGGCCAAATATGTAAAAAAAAAAAAAAAAAAAAAAAAGTATCTAGAGTGCCAGTCTGTGTTGTATAAATCATTAACCTTATTCATTTTATTCACTTTATTCATCAAGATACTCACTCACCAAAGATGGCTGGACTCATTCAATTCTTGTGACTAAAGTATAGCCATTTAAGCTGATGTCTTTGTATTTTGTGTTCAAACCAGGTCCGTCTTTGGTTGGGTCTCTGAAGAAGGACTGGGCCTCTCCAAACAGCATTGCTCTCTCCTGGCAACAACCTGAACACACAGCACTGCCCATCCTTGACTACGAGATCAAATATTATGAGAAGGTACAGTTACTTCTGCTTATACAGCAGCACCTAGGCATAGACCCATATTTTGGCTGATCAAACTATGATCCTTGTTCAGGTCAAGGACCTATTTGTAGCAATGAATTTAGCCAGAATTTTGAGATTTCAAGAAAAAAAATAAGATCATGCAAGTGTGTAAAATCATTGTTTCATTATTTATAAGAAAATCAACAGATATTTGGCCTCAGACCAAAAATTCTCCATGGCCCTTACTAACTTAACATCCTGGCACAGCAATGTGGTTAACTGATTAAACAGTCACATACAACGCTGTTGACCTGGGATTATATCCTGCTAAGACGTGTTATCCACGATGTTGTCCAAATGAAGGGAAGTGGTGCGTGAAAAATTAAGCTCATGCTCTTCAGCACAGCATAAGAAGAGATTGTTCATGCATCCATATAAGCGAAATGCTCAAGGTCCATTGGAGGTCTCCAGTTTAAAATCACGCTGTTCTGAATTATTGTTGGACAGATATATTCAGTTGTAGATATATATTTTCACTGTTGACCATTACAATTTGGCTTCTTTAGTTGAATTGTACATATTTAGTATTGCTCTACATGCAGATTGTCTATGCAACATTTAAATCATAAGCTCTGTTTTTTGAGACTGGATGCAAGTGCAAATACAATATGTGGGCTGAGCTTCAATAATAGCCAACCACTTCAGCTCCTCTCATCTTGTCTATAGTGCCCATTATATGATTATAAAGCACTACAAATATGCTTCCAAGGACAGATAATAACCCTTTTTAAGCTCATTGGACAATTAATTTTGCTCTCTCCATGATTATGTGCACAACATTATTTTAAAAGACAATGATATCTATGCAGTACATCAGTAACTGGCAGTACAATAAAATGTTTTTCCAAAAAAACAAAATGTGTGTGTTTTTGTTCACTACATTGATCAAGTTTGATTTTGAGCTCTCCTTCACGAGAAGAATGTGGCTAGAAGGCAGTCCTTGTCACTTGTTGTGCAATCAGCAGCTGCCATAGTGAAAGAGGCGTTTACTATTTGCACTGCACTTTTCATGTATGTAAATCTGGCCGTCATTGACTAGATAATTTTTGGTTGAAACCTTCTCTGAATTGCTTGGATTACTTTGATCATCTTCCGCTCTCTCCCACAGGAACATGAGCAGTTGAGCTACTCGTCGACACGCACCAAGGCTCCCAGTGTGATCATCTCAGGTTTAAAACCAGGGACCTGGTATGTCTTCAGTGTACGCACCCGCACGCCAGCTGGATACAGTTCCTACTCCCCTAAATATGAATACGAAACAACAGGAGACTGTAAGTACCTGAGACCATCTACAGCATTTGTTTCTGGGGAGGGATGCATCTGCCTTTGTGTGTATTTGTACTTCTGGTGATGACAGTCTTTCCACAGCAAAATGACTAGATAAAAAGAAACATATAAAAGATAAAATTCCTCCAAAGCATGTTGCTGGGCCTCATCCCTGCAAACAACTAGAATGAAAATTAGGACTTTGGACTGAGGTTAAGATCATGATTAGCATTAGGTTTATGTTGGGAAGTATGCAGAAATCATGTAAAGTGATGGCAGCAAACAAAACATTGCACTCTTAGTGTCAGGTTGGGATGAAGCTGGTGAAAAGGGCATTATTAGTCCACTTTGTATCAACAGAGCTCAAGCAGTTTCAAAATCCATCACAAAACTTATGGGCTGTATCAAGGCCAGTTGAGACCATTCCTTTTGCATGAAAATAATAATTTGTCATTTAGGTTCGAGAGTGAAGGTGAGGTGTAATCTCATATCAAAATTTCAGCTTTAACCTTAGATGGAATTAGTGTAGTCAATCAAATGTCCCAAACATAATTCAAATGTATAGTTTATATGTTTCTTGCTCATCATCAAGACAGTACACTCACAGATAGAAGACGTTAGCTGCAAGCAGCAGTTCAGGGTCAGATGAAGTTCACATAGCCCGTAGAAGCGCTCAGGGCAGCCTGCACCAAGGGCACAACAGCAGATAATAAACCTGGATAGGAGCCCACCAACAGGAGCATCCATAGAAGGATTCCAACTAGCAACTTTTTAATGAGATCCTGAAATGAATATACTGTATACAGTCACAAAATCACAAATACCATAACTTTACTCTTTCATGTCTCAATCCTAGCAGCAACATTTGTGAATATAACTCCCATGATTCCCCATTAAGTGCAATTGCATATTCAGACACACATCATGTAGAGTATATTACTGCTGATCATTTTCCAAACCATACTATAATCCTTTTTGATATCTGAATGTGTTGTTATCCTTCAGACAGCCTTTGCTTTAATTTTACTTTACCACAGTATGAGATCAACTTGTACTTACTGTATATTATGTCAATGTTCATTTGGGACCATGGAGAAGTTATACTATGAATTAGCCTGGTAATACAGTCAAAGTTTAGATTGATTTTGTATGCACAATATGGTGCTAAAGCAGTGAGAAGCTTTAACATCCAAGACTTAATATTTGACTACTGAACACCCACATTCTGCAAGAAGTTACCAAATTCACATTATCCTTTTCACAATTCCCATGTTTGGTCATACTGTTTGCTTCCAGATTGGATTTTCTAAGATTAGTTTAGAATTGCAATGTTGCTCAAAAAAAGGTAGAAGAAACAAATTCTAAGACACTGTGATTCAAAAGTGTTTGGCAATAATGTGACATATTTTTGATTGCTATGGGTTAAAACATTTTCAGGAAAATATATTTCATGATTTCATTTTGTGCAGATCACATACACTACTGTTGAAAAGTTTGGAGTCGCCTGCTACAAAAGCTTGATTCGGTACAGTCAGATGGCTGAGAGGAATACTCTATTTTTGAATATATTTGGTCTTTCATGCTTTTAGGTTGTAGAAAGTGCTCTTTACAAATAAATGTTATTTTGTAAGAAGGGTCTGCAAAAAAGTAATGTTTTGTACAAAACACTGTACAATGGTTCAACCAGACTGACAATTGAAAGGGCAGAAAGAGACAAAGATACCTCTGAGCAACAGTTAAATAAGAATATAAGAAATCAGCAGTCACTGGTAAAAGAAATTGGAAGTTTAGCATTAAAATCTGTGCAGATTGTCAAGTGCACAATAATGCCAAGCTGGAATTAACAGGCGTGTTGCTTTAGCAAAGCTATTAAAACTTCAAATTTGAAATAGTCGGTTAGTTTACGAATAGCACTGTTGGAACTGCATCACGGAATAGCAGGGCCCAAAGAAAAATGGGTTCCCAAAATGTTTAGAGTCCGATTGCACAGTTGTGGTTCAAAAATGATCCAGGGTCACTTACGTTTTTCTGGACCGGAAAACAAATTAAACATCGAAGAGTATTTGGAGGAATGGTTACAACAGTATTCTCCCTTGTCATGCAACACTGTGAGGACATCGACTAAACAGAAGTTTTAATCAGTGAATTATTCTAAAGCTCTTTCAAATGTAAATAATACACTTGTTGTATAATTATACTGATTCTATCTATGTTAAAATAGCCATTATTAAAGGAAAGAATAAAAACATTAATTAACAGGTGACTCCAAACTTGAGAGCAGTAGTGTATCTGTCACATATTTCATTCCAGAGTAATGCAAATTTTAAAGCAGGGTCATCATTTCCGGTGTTTATAAAGCAACGCAACATTTTAGTAGTAAATGAAGATTAGAAACCCTTGTATATCTTTGTATATCATTTCAACTGATTTCATTGTTATATGATGCACCAAGACTTTTTGTTCGCCGTCTGTAACTCTCACTGTGACAACACTGCCGCCAGAACATTTGGATTCCCTACAATATTAATTTCATATAGGTTGCATTCACAAACCCTAAACCTCTTGAAGGTCAGAATATTAGTTGCAATGGCAATCAAAACACTTAATACAATCAATAAGGGATGTACAATACGCCTTGATGTTTAGTGTATCTTGAATCAATGTTTTTGTGTGTGTGAGAGTAGTAGCTTTATTACAAGTCTACTCATAAAATACAAAGGTCCAGCTGCCCTTTTATGTTGGGTCAGGCATTGTTGAGGGGTGATTTGGCTTCACAGTGGCCATCTACCTTCCAAAGCTGCAGAGCTTTGCTTTATCTGCCGATCAGACGGTGCTTGGCCAAGCCTTTGTATTGCCTGGCCTTTTATCTGAAAGAGAAAGCCGATTTGGCCCCTGTCGCTCTCTCCCTCCCTGTCACTCTGTGTGTCCGCCTGTCAGTCACTGTCTCACACGCTCGTTTTTCCATCCGTCTGTGTATTTGTCTGTCACATCCGCCTCTCTCTTTCTCTCTTGTTTGTCTTTATCTCTCTTTTGTCATCTGTTTTCCTCATCCCTCACTTTGCATCCTTCATCCTGTCCTCTGCCACCCTTCTCTCTCTCTCCACACACACACACCTCATTACAGCAGCATCAGTCCAACACATCTGCTTAGTTAGTGATGTGAAGAGTGCGGGAAGCTGATGGCCAGGAGAATTGTCCTGTGTGATCTGGCCACCGCCACTTTTACTCTCCCTCCCTCAGAGTGGTCTGTAATTACTTTTATCCAGCCAATCACACACACACACACACACACACACACACACACACACACACACACACACACACACACACACATGTTCTTCTTGACTTAACACCCACACACTGGATAAACCCACATGAGCCTCACTCATCAGGCTAGCGACCACGCACACTGATCTCCAATTCATATTCATTAAGTGTGAAATATTATAGAAATAAGTTTGGTAATAGCAATCATCTTTCAATTATCTTGGATTCGTTAGCCTTGTGACAAGACACAGAAAAGGGAAAATCATGAATATCAAATGGGACCAATTTAACCAAATGATCATGGACTAAATCACAATTTCATGAATGAATAATATTAATTAAACAGCAGCAGGCATATGAATCATTCCAGTATGAAAGCTGACGGAAGGTTTTTTTTGCATTACAAAGAGCTGATCAAACATCTCTCCGTAATATCTGCCTATCAAGACAGCGTACATGGTCATATATGGTGCATTGATGGAGAAGAATATTTGAGATCATGTTGAATGAAAATTTGCTCTTTCTTCTCACTTTATCCTGCCTCCCATCTAATTTCCCTCTTGTCTCTCCTCACTGCTTTTATCATCCGTACCTGCTCTCCACATTCAACTTCTCCTACTTTTCCTCTTCCCATTTCATATCTGTTCTCCCCCTTCCCCACTATCCTCTGGTAATTCTTCTTCTTCTTTGCCTTCTTTTCCACATCTTCTCTGCCCAACCCTACATCCCTTTTCCCTTCCTCCTCACCATCTTCCATTCTCCTTTCAGCATCAGACATCGCTTCCGACCAAGGCCAGGTGTTGGTCATCGTCACAGCAGCGGTTGGTGGCTTCACCCTCCTCGTCATCCTCACCCTCTTCCTCCTGATCACTGGAAGGTAAGAGCACTTCACTACCATGTATGCAAAGAGTGTCATTCAGTTTGACTGTTAAAATCAACCTTTCAGTGTTGCCTGCTTCTGGTATATTGGTAAAAATAGCATAGATTTTTTTTCTGAAGACCGCCATGGTCTGTCAGTGGAGTTTCACTGTAATGGCCCATGATGGTCTCCTGGCTTCTACATCCTGACAACAACAGAGCTTTAAGAGAAATACTGAACACTGGCAACTTTATTCCAAAAAGATAAATGCTAGCCTTGATAAGTCCATATTGGTCTAACCCCACTTATTTCAGATCACTTCGTTGTGCTTTCTTACTTATAGTGAATGTGTTCCATTTCATTACACAAATATCTGTGTGCAAGCCCCTACAACCATTGTACATCTACACAGGTGTTTTCACTGATTTGGCTGATTAGATCTCCTATCAGGACTGTGTGGGTGTGCAGACCATTCTTGAGTGACATTTCCTTTCCTTCTTGTTAGTATTGTTGTACCTTTGCCTTTATCATTTTTATTAGTACATGGAGTTTTGACGGCCTTAGGTAATTTTCAGGATAGCCCCGCTCTCCTTTACCTTTAGAAGAGGTCTAATCAGCCAAAATGACTCACACCTGTGTGGGTGTGCAAAGTTTTTATTGGTCCGACTGTCTTCAAGATGTCACTGCAGTTCATCTAAATCGACGTACATATTTTGTCTGAACAAGACCAACTCAAAACTATAAATAGAACGATACCACATAGTTCCAGATGAGGCACATTTCGCTTTCTTGTTAAAATCAACTTTAACCTTGTTCAGAATCAGATAAGTTGTTCTCCATTGTTTGCCTTATGATGGGTGTAGGCGTGTATTGTGTTTTGGAAGATCGGTGGGCCTTTTTCACAGCAGACAATTTGACTTGTCATGGCAGAGAAAGCACAGGTGCAGTCAATACCATTAACGATGGCTCTGATCCATTTCAGTGTGACTGTAAGCCTTGTCAGTGAGCCAGCATACACAGAGTGCATCCCTTATTAATGATATTAATTCCACAAAGTCGTGTGAAAATGTCTGCTGTGAAAAGGGCTGGTTGGTGCAACAACTTCATGTTCCCTCCTGTACTTACCGTACTGTATATGCTTAATTTTCCTTGGCTTAGTAGGTGTTCAATATTTCCTCCAGGGAATTTGCAAAAGCTTACACTACAAAAGACTGTATTACATTTTGCTTCAACAATTGCCTTTGGACTTTTTGTACCACTAAACTGAAGTGATGACAAAGACATCTTGAGGAAGTGTAGGCTGGTATGATGTTTGCACAGGTGTAGTTAGATCTGTATGTGACCTTACACCAATATTGAGTACATAAATGTGTGTGTATGAAGGTGTTTTGTTACATTTGTGTGTAGTGATTCTCATTCTCAACCATGTATCCAAACCAGGATCACTTTTTGAGCAGCCTAGATTATTATCTACTAATGATTATGGTTATCGTATTCCATTACATAAGATTCACTGCTTTTGGCCCAAACAAGACACATGTGCACAAACATACATGTATGATGGAGGAGGCAGAAACACAAAAACACACATGGACAGATATATTCAGAGAAGGAATGAAAGGCAAAGCAAGAGTCTGCCCTCACACCCTTTTTGGGTGAGTCAACATGTACGTAGGTGTGTGACTGCAAGAAATAAATCAGCAACACAGGGGCAAGAAAAAATGTAGACTTCAGAAGTGTGAAGTTGAGAAGGTTTGGAGACCAAATAGTTTGCCATTTCACCCTGAAATAACTGAATAAAAAATAAATGGAGTTGCTCACAAACACAGAAAGAAATATTCAACACAAATCCATGGATTGTTTCATATAATACTTTGTTTTATATTTCTGTTATTTTTTCCATTGCATTTTACAGGGACCATGTTTAAATGTAGAGAATAATGCAACCATTAATAGTACTCCTATTAAGACAATAAGATAAATGTATTATGTGATTGCATTCATGAGCATAATAAACAATACAAGAGCTCCTATCAGTTAAGTCAAATATTCAGTGTCCAAATATGGTAAAGCTAGCTTAATACCATGAATTACTGTATACCACCAAACTACATTAGATGAAAATGGATCCATTAAACCTACAATAACTTGTAGGAAGAAAGTTGTGAACACAACATTGACATATCATCACCTTTTAAGGTGATATGGTGACTTTGTTAGCAAACGGTTACTTATTTACATATCCAGCAGTTACAGAGCAACATTAGCATTCAGAGTCATGCTTCTGACCACCGAATATTGGTTTAATATTCACAGATTTTGGTCTTCACCAACCACTGAAGGAAACATCTTTTCTTTAGCTGCTAAATGTTCCACTACTGTATGTTAGTCGCTAACTGTCTACTGTTTGGTGCTGAGGAGGTCATTTAGAGTTGGGTTTTAGAGCGTTTTCATTAAAAACAGCTGCACTGCTGTGAGAGTGAACAAAAAAAAGTCGCTGGCTAGACAGGTAAAAAACGAGCTGAAACTCATTATAAAACTCATAGATTCAGGTGAGAATTCCCTGCAGATTCATCACTACAAGCGACCCCTTTCACATTGTCACATTGTTTTCATATTGGCATTTAATACATTATGTACAGATACCATGTATAAAATATATTATGTTTATAGTTGATTGCACATTCTGCTGAACTTACCAGGGTTCACATGATTTGCATAATAAAAAATCTCATCCTCTGAGGACATTTCAAAGGACAGTTGTGGTGGGAAGGTGGACCTCAAATTAACCTTTTATCCTACAGAAATCGAAATGTCAGCCAGAGTGATTTATAGAGAGGAATATGATAAAATGTTATACAGAAAACACTGGATAACCAACTGATTGTCATATTGTAATATGGATCCATCTAGCATTATTAGAAACACATCCTAAAATAATCTCTGCCAACAACTAAGTAATCATAATTGTCAAGTTTATAACAATATGGGATTTCAAGAAGTGCAAGAAGAAGTAGAAGTATATACACAAAGTATTCATGAAATAAGCATTCTGTTGTCCTTCCACAGGTGCTTTCACTGACTCTGGCTAATTAGACCTGTGCTCAGGTTGAGGCAGGCTAAAGCTATGCTGGACATTATGTGAGATCACCAACTTCATGAACCAATAAGAAAGATAAAGGTGTAAGCTTGCCCTCCCTAAAAGGTTCAACAAATCTAAAAGGAGGATCAGAGACATGTCAATCAAGCCTGCACACACCCTCACTGTCAAGCAAAATAAGTGAAAACACCTGTGTGGGTCACATCTAACTGATGTTGTGAAAATTTCTTTTGAATTGGACAATCCACTACTTCTTAAAGAGACCTTTGCCAGTAGCAGAGTGGTCTAAAAGCCTCTATGGAGCTGAAGTTGTTACCTTCACTGTCATACCACTGACAGTATTGGATGTTGATATGTAGTGATGTTCTATCTTAAAAACTATTTAGGACTATGACATCACTAGCCTACAGTAACTGATGCTCGCATGCTGGCGAGCCTGGCCGTCGTTTCCAAGAGGTCTGGTCACAACAGCTTTTAAAACAGCAAGGGGTGAAGTAAATCTGCAAAATCTTTCACATAAAGTTCAACTGAGGTGAACTATGGCACACAAATTTGCACCAATGACCAATAGCAAACCATCTTGGCAGTGCTAACCTTTTGAGGGAGTGTCCAAAATGGAGTGAACTATCCCAACTTATTAGCTGTGTTGCACCACATGCTTTTATTTAACTCTCCTCTGCCACAGTATAAAGTGCTCCACAAAAGAGCCGATAGTGATGAGACAGGAGTTGATGGTAGCAAAATGTATCTTGAATAAACTGTCTGACTTTATTGTCCCATTTGCAACTGAGCTAACAACCTTCCCGTCTGACAGTTAGCAAGCTAGTTAGCTCAGGGAGTTCTAATCATGACTTTGACTGACAAGTGCCAGCTTGTTCCCAGCTGGCTAGCTTGTTAGCCGTTAGCTTGCTAGACATCACAAACATCACCAACTTGCCCTGTGAGTAGTAGACACAGGATGAACTTTGCCGTGCCACTGTACGGTGTGACCTGGCCTTGAGACCTCTTCCTGCTTCTGATGATGGTTTTAATGAAAAACTACAAACTTGCCTCTGTCTTATTTTGGAGTAACTATACTTTTATATGTACTTAATATCAGTGGATCTCCTGGTTTCAGCAAGAGTGACAACATCACAAAAATATTTGAATGAGCAAAAATGTATATATAAATACGTATTAGACAGGTTTAGTAGATTTAATTGCGGCCAAATGTTTTTTTAATGTTGTTACACCATTAGTATTGCTATACAGCATCACTACATCAGTTCTTTATGAAATTTGTGATCTCAGACAAGCGTATTATTGAAATACACCTGTTGAGCTCTCATCGCAGAATAAGAATGATACAATCACAGGTGCGTATAGCACAAATTTAATGAACACAGCACAAAACTTGCAAATCAGGATCTAGCATCTTAAAACACTTGCATATTCATTTCAGGATTGAACTGTGCCGGTTGCCAGAGAATTTCCACAAGTGAGCTGTGAACTTCAAAGTTATGAGATCTGTTGTTTTTTTTTTTATCAGACAAGGTGCACTTACCTCACAGTGGAGTCTTTTATTGCTGGCATGGTTCGAATGTCAAAGGAATTTGAAGTCCATCACCTTTAACAAAATAAAAAATTTAACAATAAGCTTAAAGCAGTCGATTCATAGCAGGGATTTAAAGTATTTTTGTGATGTGATCTCAGTGTGTGTAGGAGGATGTGTTCCTAGTTTATTTATTAAAAACTCACACATACACCCACACCAGGTGCAAGTGCTACAGTAAGCCCTTTAGACTTTTTGCATTCTAGCACAAGAAGGACCTTTTTTACCTGAATCCAGCTAAACGCAGTCGCAGCAGTGGTTGGAGTGTTTTTTGACTTCATCACAATCTGTCATATCTGCAATCCCTCTGCCCTGTGTAGGAGGAACTTTCACTCTCTTTCAATTTCAAAAAAAGCTCCAAATGTACTTGAGCTGCCTGAGAAAGATGAGAGCTTTCAGTCACACAGCTCTCATAGATGTAAACTTGTACAACACAAGTGAGGATATAAGAGGAGCTGCCATACAAGGAGTTTTGACACCTGGCTGCCCTAAAAGCTTCATCTACATCTGTGTTTGCATCATGCAAAATTTGAAGCGTGAAAACATCTACCAGAGCAAAGCTGTCACAATTGCACAGATGTAGCCTAGCTGAAGAGTTGTACTGTATGTGTACTCTTTACTCTTGAGTTGTCTGTCAGTCACTGCAACTCTTTTATCATTTTCTTTATATTTTCTTTAATCCTTGCTTTCTTCTATGCCCTCTGTAGCCTCTGCAGCTAAGAGGGGTGACATGGTGAGGTGACTGTGAGGGATGTTAGGGCAAGAAAGGAGTGGTTTGAATTACACTGATGCTTTGATTAGGGCTCTGGGCAATGTTGTTTCACTGAGGTGAATGTGTATGTGTGGGTGTGTAAAGTGCTTGTGAATATGTACTGTAACAATGCTCAACAGACCAGAGAGCAGTGGAAGAAGCCAAGGTCTTTGTATATGATAACTGTCTGTGTGTGCAGCCTCTTTTCATCATGAAAACCAGTGAGACAGAGGGATAGGCGGATAAAGGGGATCAGAGGATAGGACTGGAAAAGACTGATAAAGGCACATGCCACCATTTCTTTAATGAACAGCTTGACCCCATCAGCAGAGGTCAACAGTAGCTTTCCAAATCCCCTTCTTGTCCTCTCTGCCAGTGTTACCCGCCATGTTATCTGCTCTGTCTATCAGTGTCCAGGATCCTACAGACTTCACTTAGCCAAAGCCCAATCTGGCAACCTGCGGCTCGTAGCCCTCTGACACCTGCTCTAATCTGGCAACCTGGATTATGTTAAGTCTTCAAAGAGGAGGAGGCTCGCATGTGATCACATGAACCTCACACACAAGCAAGCGCTTACACGCACTTTCTCCATTAGTGCAATGTGGGCATTTTCACTTCTTATTCCATCACAGCCTGCATTATCGCATCATTTAGCCACTTTATTTGGCCATACAGTACTCTCTACTAATCTGGGGAGGTTGTTTTTGTTGATTAGAACAGTTACTGAGGCAGCACCCTTGCTTCACATCACATTTGAGACAGAGGGAGTTTATTCTCTAAGAAAATCAGAAATCCCCTGCACAATTCATGTGGATCCTGATCAAACAAAAGAATCAAACATGAAGAGAAGATATCAAAAACTCGGCTCTGGACTAACTTTAAACTTCTTGGTATTTATTTAAAGTTGCACTAATCAATAATTTTATAGGAACTGAAATGACTGTGTAATGTGAAACCCACTGCAACTGCTCACCACCAAACCGTAGACAGACAACGTTAGCGACTAGCTGGTGAACATAGTGGAGCATTTAGCAGCTAGAGAGCCAGATATTTCCCTCAGGAGTTGGTAGAGACCAAAACAGAGCTCATCAAGTGGACGCAAACATAACTCCAAATGAATGTTAATGTTGCTCTGGGTCTGCTGGCTGTGTAAATAGCCAGTTGTTTGCTAACAGGTAACACCAACTTTATAAGGTGATAATATGTCAACGTTATGTTTACAGCAATTAGGAGAACAGATCACAGGTGTGATATAGGGGTCCTGCATACATTATTATGTAGTAAAAGAGAATAACATTCACACTTTACACATAGTCTGACACTTTAAAAATTACAATAACTATACAGTTATATTCAAAACCTCAAAAATAGATCAAATAAACATGTAATTCAGTGGCTCACTAAATGCTGGGTCACATTTCAGTCAGGTTTTAGCGACCTACATAGCACAGAAACTGCCCTCCTCAAGGTAACCAATGAGCTCCTTTTAGCAGCCGACAGGGGAGAGAGGGTCATTTTAATTCTTTTAGACCTAAGTGCAGCTTTTGACACAGTAGAGAATCAGAATCAGAAATCAGAATCAGAAATACTTTATTGATTCCCGAGGAGAAACTCTTTTGGTACAGCAGCTCACCTTTACGTCAGTGCACACAGGAATAAAAGTACTAAGCAAAAAAATATAATACACTATAATACAGGTCAGAAAATAAATTAAGTACCAAGTGGGTATAAGTATAAAATAAAATAAGTGTGAAGTACCAAGTGGGTTTACCGGTTGATGATAATAATACGGTATAAGATAATAGTGCATGAACTTAAGCAAGTTAAGTGTAGCTTATTAAGGTTATAATGAGATGGAGGATATTGCACAGCAGTAAATGCCATTTTAATTGGCCATCTTATCATGATCTTGTCTCATTTGTTATATTGCCCTCTGGATGTCCTGTTTCTGCTATGCCTTGTCTGTCAAAGCACTTTGTAAACTCTGTTTTCAAAGGTGCTATATAAATAAAGTTATTATTATTTTTCCCCACCATTGAAGGTGCAGTAATTACATTTAGTCACCAGGGGACAGAGAAACTTTGAGACAAGTCACCAACAAACTGTGTCTCCAGCCTAAGTTGTTGTGGCTAACTTGTTAGCAAACAACTGCGTACTTACATATGCAACTGACACGGACCAACATTATCACTGATTTACAGTAGTGTGTCTGCCCAGCTGACAAATGTAAGTCCAATATTCGTTTTCATTGTAGTTCTGTGTTGGTCTCATCCTTCTTCTGAGATAAATATTTGGGTAGCTTGCTAAAACTGTACTTCCTGCAAGTCTCTACTGGTTACCAATGTCTTTTGGTTTGCCTGTGTATTGTTTTGAGGCCAGTTGTATAATTTCTTTTTATCAAAGAGCTTCCTGGCTTGTGTGCAGTGTTATTATTCGCTGTCTTTGTTATGTGTAGATTAGATTGTGATCAGAGTTTAGAGATGGAACAACAAGTGCACTAAAGAAAAAAACAGGCCTTTCATTTTTTTAATTATATATTAAAGTGTACTATTCCAAAGTGAGTGAAATGTGTATCTTCCTAAAAAGACAAAACCGACAAAATTGTAAATGGTTCTTCATGTTTTGTGTTGATTGCTTGCTCGTCATTGTTTTGAGAGAAAAGGTCCAGTTGGAAATGGGAATATGGCATTTTGTTGATTGTACTTTTGTGTAGAAATTACAACATATTTTTGTTGTACTACAGTATAGGTACTCTTTGTAGGGACTATACGGTAAATACTTCCTTCTGTGTTGAGAATAGAGTCTCTTTCAATTCTGTCCATATACTGAAATTGCCAATTTTCCTATCACTTTAATAGAAGTGTGTAGTTTAAATTTGTACCACAGCTTTAGTCCCCCTTAGTTGGTGCTTAGAACTGAGTCAATTGAGGACTATAATGATCTTGCAGTACTGACATCCTTACACCACGTCTACTTCAGCAGTAGCAGACACACATACAGATGTCTGCACTTTGATTGTTTTTACTGTATATACTGTATATAATTACTGTGTATATTAATGTTTCTCTTCTGTTGCCTTTTCTTCTATTGTTATTTTAATATTGAAATTAATAATATTGAAAGTAAAAGTTAATAGTAACATTTCATGTTGGTAATATTTATATGTTAGGCCTGAACCAGACCCAAAGCCAGCAGTAAAATGTGTCAATACCGTTGTGTCCAGTGGGACTCAGGCCAAGATGCAGACCTCTGTCCCTCAGCTCTGCCAGCTTCATCTCCAGGAGGGAGATAGCATCTTTCATCTGGACCACAGTGGGTGTGGAGGCACAGGGCTCGGGGGGAGGTGGACTTGTCTGGGGCATCGACAGTGAAGAGAGGACTCTCTTCTGAAGTGACTGTGTGACTACGAGAGATCTCTGTTTCTGTCTCTGCTCTGTCTCTGTTGGGGGTTTGGTTCAAGCCTCTGGGCTCTGCTCTTCCACTGCTTGCTGTCACTCCTTTAAAGTTTATTTTTGACATGCACTTCATCGCGGAAATGTGATGGAAACTGTGCATGTCTGTGAATATACACCCACAAAAGAAACACTTTTAAGTAAAAATAATGATGGCAAGCTGTCCAGGTAGGACCTAACATTCCTGTAACACGTCCAACACAAAAGCTAAATTCTGAATTAAATGGTGTTACATTAACAGACAGGCCACAGAAGCACAAGGGTGAATACACATATTAAAAGCATGCCCTGTTCCACCTTCTTAAGAGCACTGTAATATTAATATCACTAAATTAGCATCTCTTATGCACAGAGCCACTTTTAAGTAGCTGAGGGGATTCTTTACATTTCTAAAAAATGTGTTCTAATTTTGTTTGTTTGTTTTCCATTGCGGGGGGGAATGCATCAGCCTTCATCCGAGCAAACTGCCGACAGCTGCAAAAAAAAACGCTTTACATTCAGCATGTGAGCAAATAGGAATTGAGTCACAACCTCAGGTTTTGTCATTTTTAAGTATCCTTGTGTGCTGGGGGACTGTATGGAAACAGGCATCAGAATTCTATATTCTATCTAATAAATGATGAAATATGAGAACATTTATTAGGGGATCCACTAGTGAGAAGTAGGAGCGGGCGTCCCTCGTGCACACGGTCATTAATTAAGCCCTCTACAGCAAAATAAGTTTTAAAATTCATCAGTGAAGCAGCCTGTGAGAGAACTCGGAGCACCTTCCTTCCTTCATATCATTATTTTCCATCTCACTGCTCTTCTCCAGCAGTCCCACCTCTATACCTCTCACGCACCATGTACCAAATATTTCGTGAGCATTGCAGGTTCACTATGTAACAGTCTTGTCATGTTTGAATGTAGCCATTAGCAAACATTTAGGTAACGGTCAACCACGTTTGAATGACAAAAAGCCATTACTTGAACAGCGGGCCAGATGTTTGACTTAAAGTGTGAGTTTGCTCAAATTATTCTTAAAAATATATTCTCCGTCTTACCATGAGTGATATCTAACCATGCAGATAGCTTTTATGTATTTACGTATTAATTTAATCATAAATGTTAGTGAGGTTTAGAGCCTCTGAGAATTCACTCGTATTGTATCAGAATTAAAAACTTTATTTTAGTTGTAGCTTAGTGTTAGTGCTTGTGTGACTGTGAAAAAAACTGTAGATCAATTTGAAAGTGTTAAAAGGTTCCAATCTTGTGTGTTGTTTTTTTATCAGTGAGGTGACCCTTTTCAAATTGTGCCTTAATGTTCATAATGATGTTCTAATCTCACCATGAAAAGGCCATTTCAGGAATTAAAACTGTGAAAATCACAGACCACAGGTCTAAATTCTAATTTAGTTGCTGCTTTAATGTTTAATGATGGTAATTTTTGTTGATGCTTTAAATTGTTTGAAAAAGAACGGTCTGCTAATGGACCCAAATTCATTTTGTAGCAGCAAAACCATAGGTGTGACTGCTGAGAGACTAATGATTTCTGCCTGTTACTAGACTCATTCATGAAAGTAGTTCTGAGGGTCCAAACATGGGATTTCATCTGAGATGACAATTTCATGCAACTCATTCTATTCACTATTATTTTACTGCAGCTGCAACCAAGATGTTATACTTAACTTCCTCAATACAATACAGTCTGTGCCTCATGTACCAAGGCTGAGTCCTTAACACAGCGTCTCGGGTTCGAATCCAGCCCGCAGCCCTTTGCTGCATGTCATCCCCCCTCTCTCTGCTCCTTCCCTGTCTATCTTCAGCTGCACTATCAAAATAAAGGCAAAAAGAACCCCCCCAAAGAAAATTACAATACAGCTGACTCACTCCTCTATCTCTTAGTGTTAACAAAAACGAAACATAATAAGCTTTACAAAGGCCAAAATAAACAACAAAACTTTCAGATTTTGCGGCACTGAATGTATTTTATGTTGTCATATTTATAAAATACAGTTTATAGCCCCTTTACATTGCATTGGAGAATATATCCTGATCATCGGTTCAAACGCTTACAATGTCCTATGTTTACAATACTCTGACAAGCAACCTTTGACGTTCGTAAGAGTAATTATAGGCGTGTTTCCATCCACCTGTTTTTATGTACATTTTTAATTTTCACATAAAAAAACCTGAGTGGAAACACTGAAAAATGTTGCAAAAATGTTGTTACACTTGGCTGAGGTGAAAATGTTGATTTATCGATAAAAGCAAAATGCGACAGTGTAATGGACACAGACTTAGCGACGTACATGAAGCATGTGACTTAAGCATCCACTGAAGCTTCCTCTCCACCGTTTAAGGTTTTACTGGCGCTCATTTATTTACATCATCTTGTTGCAAGCTCTTCTTCTGCAATGGCTTAATGGGAAACGACTGGAAATTTAGCACCACCAGCTGTTTATCTCAATGAACCAACTCCATATAATCGCATAACAATAGTGGATTCATTTGCATCTGCTTTTGCAGATTTTCTCAAAATTTATTTAAGTTAAAATTTGCATTACATTTGGATGGAAACCTGGCTGCTGTCCTCTTTAAGTAGCAAATACGCAAGTAGTAGTTGTAGTAGTACTTGTTGGTGTATCAGCATTTATCTGTGTCTGTAACACTATGTGAGGGTAAAACAAAGTTTGATCAAATTTGCTCAGCATGGAAGCAAAGTAGGCAATGCATTAAATACTAATTAAATTAAATAGTAACAGTAATGAATAAATTAATGACGTGGCTTGACATGATGAGTCTCTTTCTGTAGAAAATTGGTAATTAAAAAATGGCACCAGAAGATTTTTTTTTAGATGAGATGAGATTCCAGGATTTCCAGAAATGTGTTGAGTGTAAACATATTCTTGTTTTCAGCAAAGAATAACAACTTTGGATTCTGGTTGTGTGTGTGATCCTGACAGAGTACTTTGTGTTTTCTTCACTTTTTATTTTCGGAGTAACATCCAAGCATCTATTTGGATAAATTCTTCTGTGGTCTTTTGCAGATGCTGTCATCTAATCTCTCAGCTTTTCAGAGTTTCTTGGCAGCGGCTTTTTTTATCAGTCGTTGGCTGTCTCTTGGTCTCTCAGTGCCCAGATAAACTCTCACACAAACACACACTCACAGACATAGAAGGAAGATGAGGGAGGTTTTGCATTTGTGGATGTAAGTGTACTTACCTTCTATGGTATTGTGTTGAGAAAAAAAAAAACATTTCATTCTCTCTGTGAAAGAGTCTTCATTTTCTCAAGAATTTTGAATCTGTGTGTTTATGTGTATGCTTCTGAATCACATCACCTCCATCTTCATTACTTAATCTGTAAACCATGTCTTCCAAGGCCAGACTCTTACTGCCTGCCAACATCTTTCTTCAAATGATAAGTTCCAATGATTAGTCAACCTCGCAATATTGTTTTGTTGTATTCTGTTTCATTTTCGGTGGTATGTCTCATTTCTGTGGTGTTTGATCCTGTTCAGTGCAGGATTTTTACCAGAAATGTTAATGTTCATGTACTGGTTATGGATCTGCGTTTCTATGAAAATGTCATGGATTGTAACTTTAATCGACTAATTAGCCCCTGAGATGTTACTATACTTCCTTCTCCGTCTACTCTTACCATCTAGTTTTTTAAATGGCTTGCTTGTTCTTCTCTCTTCCTCCCAGGTTTTTTTTGTTTTTTTTTGCCGTATTGTTCCCCTCTCAGCAACCTCCCATACTGTAGCTCCCTTATGAGCTTTTCTCAACATTTTTCATGGAACTATTCATGTAAACCTAAGGTGCCTCTAGTGCTTCAAACAAGCATGTCTTTGATGTGATCACCTGCATCATTGTGCATGTGTGTCTGTCTGTGGTGCAAAAGTGTGAAGAGAAACACAAAGACAAGAATCACACACAACACACTGGGGGCTGTATTTAATCTGGCTTTCCTGTAGAACACACAGAACTTTATGACCCGTATTATTGCCATGTCAAGCTGTTTACACAAGATGCTGGAATTAGAGGCCAGCAAGTGTATTATGTAACTGGTGGTTGTCTTAATTAGACCAGGATTTGACATTCTCTGAAAATTGTGTAATTCCTCATGATCTGGTTTAAAGCACTTATCACACATTTGAGGAAAATCCCTTTAACTCTGTCCATCAATCTGTATGTTTTCCAGGTGTCAGTGGTACTTTAAGGCCAAGATGACTTCAGAGGAGAAAAGAAGGACCAGTTATCAGAATGGACATGGTAAATCAATCAGTCTACCTCTCACTTTTGGATTTTTTCTCCTCTCACTGTGTCCCTAATTTTTGTGTTTTCACAGATTTCACATAGCAAAAAAATTGAGTCAAGAATAATGAATTTCCATATATATGGTAATGATGGTAGGGGGAGGTCTTCTAAGTCTTGTCATCTGTTTTACACTTTACATGATGTTAGTGTTTAAAATTACTTTAGCCAGAATGCCCAACCATTTGGTGAGAAAGTGCCAGGTTTTATTTTCTGGTGTGTCTTTGCCAGTAAGCAAGTAAAGAAACAAGAAGCGAGGGATTCTGTGAGCCACAGTTAGCAACTAGCAGGCTAGCCACCAGCTCTTCTCTTTGCATTCGACACACACAGTGTCCTGCTGTATGGATCATTTCCCATGGATTTCTGTATATGCCTATGCATATTTGAATTTTGCACGGGAATGACAGTCCCCACCACAAGCTGTTGCAAAGACATTGACTTGGTTACAAATGCTAGCAAGAAAAGAAGTAGTTAATGTGGTATTTATACGATAGTTTCAGGAATGTCAAACTTGTCAAAAGAGCAAAAATCTTTAAACCACCATGCTCCTTCATATTTCTGTCTCTCTTTCCTCTTCCTCCTTTCTCATGTCTAGCACTCTCCCCTCAGGTTTCATTTGATGTTCTACATGAGGCTTTTCTTTTCTTTTTTGTCTAATCTGGTTACATAGATGCATCCCTGAGATGTCTGCTTCTGCACTCCTGTACCTTTCTGTCTCTTTTGTCTTTTGTTTTTTAATATCCAACTTTTCATTCCTGACTTGAAAAAAACAAATTGAAATGAGAGCTGTAAAGTGAAAAAAGAATGATGTTTGAAAAGTGAGCAGAAAGTCGAAGATTGGGGCGAGACAAGGGAAAATTGCAAGAGGAGAAATAGAGAGGAGAGAGAAAAATGAGGATGAGGGCATCCAGGTTGAAAGTTAGAGGAAGAGCGGAGAGGACAAAGAGAAATGAGGTTTAAGGGGACAGACAGAAACAGATGGAAAACGGTAAGAGAAGAAATATACATCAAATTAGTTTTTGAAGGCGGCTAACAAGATGCCACATTCAAGATTAAAACACACACCTTATAAGCCAGTGTGTGTATGCTCACTCCTAAAGTCAAAACCCTGTATCTCCTGTGTCTTGTCTCAGGTCTCAGCCCTGAGTGTGATGTTGAGCAGAAGCTTTGAGAGAACAGGGCCCTTAGGGTTTTGCTGGTGTGTGTGTGTGTGTGTGTGTGTGTGTCCACCACAAACAGACACACACACACACACAAACACAGAGAGAGAGACACAGTCAGAGTCAGAGTCAGAGCCAGAACAGCAGCAGGCTGTTAAAGATTCACCGACTTGCTCATAGACACTTCAACACAATAGAGTGGACACTTGCTTAAAGCAGGGGCTAATACCTCGCTCCGGTTAAAAAACGGGCTCAGTGTGCTGCCCCGCTGCCTCAGAGGAGGAGAACCAAGCTATCAGTGTGTGTGTTTTGGTATATGTGTGCATCGTGTAATTGCCTCCCAGCTCATAATCAATAGTAGTGGAGAAATGTGTCTCTACATGTCTAGAACCTTTTGTCTAAAGAGAGACCAGATCATTGCTGTGCTGGTTTATGTAAAATCTCGAGATACACTGTTGATACTGTATGAAAAAAACAGTATAAAAAGAAATACATAGAAATGTTGTTTTAATGTCTATTTCTCCTGTATATATTATATATTATATCTAAGATGTACAGTGTGGACCACTGTAGGCATTTTGTGATTGTGTTTACTCTATAGGTGACAGCTCAAGCACTCAGTATAGATGTAGACAGGAAAGTATGGAGAGAGAGAGGAGTATGGCATGTAACAAAAGTCAAAGAGTTGAACCGGGGTCATTGCAGTAATATGGTTTGTGTCTTACATTGAGGTATATGAAGACACATTTTTAAAAGAAGCTGGCCAATTCAAACATTTGTCAATTTCTCATTCGCTTTCTATTTTAACGTCTCTGCTCACTTGCTAGCTAGTTTTCACGCACCCTCAGTTACAACATGAGGATGTCATGGTGTTGCAACTTATTCAGGTTGGTGTGAGGTGTGAGGCTTATTGTAGCTGGTAGTTTCTTGGTTATATCAATACACTAAACATCAACCTCACATTCATTTGTTTTCCTATGTGTGTGTTTATTTTCCACAATCTTTCCACGCTACCCCTGGTAAATGCTGATGTACCCTCCCCTACCCCCCCACAAATCCCCCCCGCCCCCTGGTTGGGTAGCAGCAGCAGCAGTAGTAGAAATAGTGGCGGTGGTGGTAAAAGCTGTAGCAGTAAAAAGTTTTATACACTGATTTGAATTAAAAATGTGTGTCAATCTTAAAAAATGGTCATCAAAATTTAGCTAATTTTACCTTTTCACCACACTCCAACTCATTGTCTCTGTATCTTTCTCTCTGTCCCCACAGTCCCTTTCCCAGGAATAAAGACCTATGTGGACCCTGATACATATGAAGACCCTGCGCAGGCCGTCCACGAGTTCACCAAGGAGATCGACCCGCCCAGGATCCGCATCGAGAGGGTGATCGGAGCCGGTATACACACACACAGAGACAGGCCTACACACACAGTTACACACTCGTGTAACACACTTGTGTCTCACTGATTCCTTTCGCCTGTGGGTGGAAGAGGATCATTTCATGTTGGTTAGAATTACAATAGCTTTAAATGCGTCATAGGAGATGATCTGTTTTCATTCCACACATATAATTGCCGTGAACCCCCTCTACTCCACTGTACACAGTAAAGAGGACGCCTTTTTCCATTTCCCACTGTCTCACTCTCATTTTCTCCGCACAAACTGTAGGAATATTAAAGCTTTAACAGGTTTATAGAACAAAAGAAAGTGTAAGAATAGATTCAAGGCTTTTTTTAGAAGGTGAAAGAGAGAACTTCATGAAGTTTAAATAATCAGTAAAGAGGCAATAATGCTGGAGTTTAGCTGGGAACTGCAACACTGCCCCCAGGTGGCATACTGTGCTGCCTGCTGATGGTGTGGAGTTTAGTGATTGACTCCTTACTGTGTGTGTGTGTGTGTGTATGTGTGTGTGTATGTGTGTGTGCTTTAGGTGAGTTTGGCGAGGTGTGCAGCGGTCGCCTGAGAACACCGGGGAAGAAGGAGATCGCCGTGGCAATAAAGACACTGAAAGGCGGGTATGTTGAGCGCCAGAGGCGGGACTTCCTGCGCGAGGCGTCAATCATGGGCCAGTTTGACCACCCCAACATCATCAGGCTGGAGGGCGTGGTCACCAAAAGTAAGTAGGATTATGGGTGGTATAATTTTATTTAGTTTGGAGATGCAATAAGATTTCATCCTTGTCACCAGTACATTCCCTGCAGCACTTAGTTATGCACAGTAACTGCTAATGTCCTATAAGTTACCACCACTGATGAAACAAAGCTATTTTTAACTTTCCTATGGGTCTGACTCCATTTTTAATATTTGGTTTCACAGGAAAAAAAATGTCAATATGTGGCTATAAGGCTACGCTTATGCTGGCCAGAAAAATCCAGTCTTTAAGTGCTAAATACAGATCATTTCAGTCACAATGTAGTTATAAACATGAGAAACAACAACTGTCACTCAATCACAATTTCATGTAGTCACTGCCATATGTGTGGTGCATTTTCCCATGTTGATAAAAACAATGTGTTTGCAACTCAGTCACTATCTTTCTATTAAAAATACTGCACTCACATTAAGCACTTTGCTTGAAAGCAAAAGAAAAGAGCATTTAAAATTGTCATTTCTTTACCCATCACACTGTTTACCACAGTCTGATGGATACATTTATGCCTTGTTTGAATGGTAAATTGCAGTAAAAACACAAGGTTGCAGCAGTCTCATCTTGAAGTATGGAATAACTATCACTGTCACTGTGTTTCTTCTTGGTATTTACAAGATTAGTGAACTGACTTGTGTTTGTGTCTCATGTAGAGTATACATTATCCTCTACATACCCATAGTGAGTGTGAGCGTGTGTGTGCGTCGTCATGTAAATTCTAATGCCCCATTTTTTGTGCAAGAATATGCTTTATCTACAAAAGGTGTGTGTGTGAGTGTGGACTTGTTAACAAGCGCTGTTTTACGGGGCTCACCAAGCGCAACATATGGTTGTTTTTACAGGGGGTGTATAAACTGAGACATCGCTGTGAATATAAATGTGTCCCCTGAAGACTTTCAACCCCTCCCTCAATGTAGATAGAGGACACTCCTCAGCTATGACCCTGCTGACAAGGATTCACCTGATAAGGGTCTTTAAAGGCCGATACTGTCATTAGTGCATTAAAACTGCTGAATGCTGATATTTTGCACCGATAGATTTAACTGTAGTTTTTATAGTCTAGCATCTCTGAAGCTGTTGAGTGAAAAAATCCTTCCGCACAACACTGAGATGATTTCTCTGGTAAGACATCTGATGATAAAAAAGAATAAAAACATTTTGAGTTGCTGTGGCCATGAAGGACTTTTCATCTCATCAGCTTTCTGGCTGCTCTGAATAGACATACAAAGGTCTGTTGAACTCCTCTTATAATTTTCCCTTGAGTAGTTTTGGAATTGAAATCCACTCTGAAAGGTAGTTTCACCCATATAGAAGACTTCTTAGGTAACACTTTATTTGAAGGTGAGTTCATAAGACTGACATGACACTGTCATAACCATGAAGGAGTCTTTATGAAGGTTTATGACTGTTGTCATTAAGTGTCATTCAGTCCAAAAGTTGATTGTTGTTTGAGATGTCTTTGTTATGACAACTTGACATTAATCAAGATAAAAATGTCTTTGTCATGAGAACTTGACATTAACTTAGACAAAAATGTCTTTGTTATGACAATTCAGTCAGCTAGTTAATAGCATGGCTAGCTTGCACGGTCTAACCATACTAATTAGCTAACAGCAGCTAACAGTTACAATTAGCATCAGTTAGCAGTTATATTAATAATAACAATAATGGATTACACACACACACACACACATACATATATATATATATATATATATATATATATATATATAAAACGTTAGCATTTTATCTTGATACCCACAGTGACAGTAATGTTACTTTAGCAACAAGTAAAGCTATCTGTCCATCAGGAAACTCCATAAATCACCTTGTTACTGTACTCTGTTGTCAACGGCCCTCATAACATTGCTGACATCTTTATGACAAGTCCAAATGGTTCCACTTTACTTGAGGTCAAGGGAATTATTCATGACACAGTTCTAATGGTCTCATGACAGTCGTCAAAACCAAGCACATATGACGGTATAATGTAATGTTAACACATAAAGCTAAATAGTTTCTTTAAGTTTGATAATTAGGCCTGCTATGGCATGTTTATGACAGGTTATGTTTTCTTAGCTAATGTCAAGTTGTCATAACAAAGACATCTCAAACAACGCCAGCTTTGCATTAAAAGTGACATAATTGACCGAATGACACTTAATGACAACAGTCATAAACTTCCATAAAGACTCCTTCATGTTCATGACAGGTGTCATGTCAGTCTTATGAACACATCTTCAATTACTGACTTCTTATAAGTAGTGTGTGAGAGTTTATTTTTCAACTTGAGAACAGTACTTTGACAAAAAACAAAGAAATGAATAACTCAAAGTCCACTTACTAGCTTTTTTCCTCATGGTCCTCCATGGGATGTGGTTGTTAAGCTTGTTATGAGTATGTTACGAGTATGCTTAAGTGTGGCTTGAGATTAACATGTTAGCACACTTTTTATAAAGTTACTTACAGCATATTACTATCAAAGTGTCAAGTGCCAGTAAAAAAAAAAACAGAACCACTGTATTGTTATTTAAGAATAATTATATTTTGTTGTACTAATTTTTGAATTTGTTGTTTTCACCACTTGATATCACATGAAAAGTAAAAGCATAAAAGCCTGAAATATATTCAGTAAATTGGATTGAATCTAACATAAGAAGAAAGTTTTACCAGGTTCTTAGTCATCTGCTTTTATAAGAGAGAAAGAGGGAGTTATCAGAGCAAACCATTTCACATGACTGCCTATCCAATGGTGCATGCACACACACAATACACTATACAAAATCATGCAAACACCATTTGTGCTTGGCAGGGGGGCATCATATAGAAAGACATTCATTATGAGTATCCTTTTTCTGTCTGCCTGCTTGTCTGTTTGTCTTTCACTCTGTACATCTGGTGTTGTTCTTCGGAGACTAATTATGGGGAGTATTGTGCTGTGACTGACTGCTATACCTGCTCTGAAGTAAAAGGTGACACTTTAGAATCTGGTAAACAGGTGCGTTTGTTTTTGTTCAGGCGCTGCACTGCACAACTATATATTGTATCCAAACATTGCTAATTAACTCAGGAAAGCCAAGCTTGATCAATTAATTTCCTGTCTATCCCTGCTGGATTGGTGTTGGGGGAAAGTATCTGCAAATTTAAGGGTATGATTATATTTTGCAGATTAAAATAAAAAAAAAAACATCATGTGCCTATTTGGTCTAAAGTAAGTAAGGCTCAGCGTATCCATCCATCCATATACCCACTGGGCCTTCTTTTCTCTGGTGACAGTAATGTAGGGTTAAGATCATCATTCCCGTGTTGATGATGTGCTTGATTTGGTTGGTTTTGATTATTTCAAATGTTAAAAGCATTCAAGCTGTTTAAAAATTAACATTAACAATATTCCTCGGTTTTACCTGAAGGTGCATCACTTTCAGAATGCCACAGTATACAGTTTTGTATCAGTTTTGTTCCTTAACTGCAAGAGATAACCTCAGCATCACTCAAAATGTAAAAATGCCCATTCCCTTCCAAAAAAAACCCATCGCACACTGTGCAACCAACGTTTATGAATGCGCACAACAGAAAGACTGTGCATTTTCTTGAGGAGCAATGTTTTCACCTGTGCCTGTTTAGCATTTGTTGTGAACCTCAGTGGAACATGCAGTCGGAGATGAATCCTTGGCAATCCAATGGAACAATTCAATTCTGGTGTCCAGATGACAGTCCCAGATTCTTCCCAAAAAAAAAAGTATAAAAAAGTGGTTTTGCTAAACCAACCTCTTTGTTCTCATCCTTAAAGCCATCCTTTTGTAAAAATAAAACATATTATTATCAAAGCATAAATCTCATCTTTGTGCGAAGAGTTTCTTCATTCGTAGTGCCACTCATTCATTCAGCTGAATACATAATATGACCATGACAGAAGCCTCGCTGAAGCTCACCTGCTGTCTGCTGTCTCTCTAATGAGATGCTGAGTCCCTTAAACACACCGCTAACAGGGGGTGAAGCGGTTGTGACAGATGTCATTTAGACTTGTTGTGACATTTCACAAGCTGTGTAACATCTCTTCATGGCTTTTGATTTGTGTCATTCAAAAACTCTATAAAGTGACACTGCTATTATGAACCACAAAACGTCCTGCATCTTAAAAAGCCATTCAGATGTATTAATGGAACCCTTTTACAAATCTTTGCATTGTTAAGTTAGAGAGTCCCACTCCATCTTCCATCATGTGATTTTTCACATTCCCATATGAGCTGTTGTTGAATGTGAGATCATGGTGTTACTTCACCACAGTAACACTTGTATTTCTATTTCCAGCAGTTCAGAATGGTTTACAGCTCACCAGCACATAAGCCTGGACAACTGCCTCCCAGCTGTAAACCAGTCAATCTGTAGCACTGTAGGGATCCTCTGTGGGGGAACAAAAACATTTGGAAAGAGAGTTTGTGCATGCACCTGTTTCTAACTAACGTCTTATGTCATACATGGACTGAATATTGAACAGGTCCCGTTCGGCAGGTTGGACATATTGAGATGGAATAGTTTTATGAATTGAGCGTCTTAACTCGATGCATCAATCAAATGCCGATGGTCTGTTTCCCCAACCCTCTCTTCCCTTTTATTTCCTCTCAGACTAGGAGTTGCACACACACACATATCTACGCACTGTGATTTTGTGATTTTGTCAGCCAGTGTTTACCAGAGCCTAATGTGTCACCTACATGACTCCAGATATTATCTTGTGGCTCATCAGAGGATCATTTTGGGACCAGTGTTCCTTAACTAATAGTTTGATGACCTACATGCAATAATTTATCATGCTGACCAGTCTTTGCTCGATGTGGTCCTATGATATCCGCATGCACAAGCAAGCTTAGATGCTTATATAATGAATGATTTAAGATGAAAAGACATTTGGAAATTAGGGTGTTTTGCTAATTAGTTGGCAAAAATGCTTTTTGTTGAAAATCACATCAGATTCATTCAGTATTATGCACATCGAATGTGATGGGTATAATCGCAGTTCTACACTGTTTTACAAAAGCCCTTAAACTGAGTTTATTTCTAAGGGACATTATTCGATTGTCACATGCAATCATTAATGTGTTTCAATATCACCAGTTTTTGTAGTGTTAATAATAACTGGTAATGTAATATTACTCAGTGAAGGGTTCATTTAGAGGTTTCACTGACAAATAATGGTGTCACTTTTAAAGGTCAATTGTAAATCTGTTGGATTTTAACACAAAACGCTGCCTAAGAGCATCTTGGATCAAAAAATATCAAACTCGATACTTACCTTTTAAAAACCTGTAAGAAAATCTAAGCACAGACAAAGATCCACTTACGAGCTTATGAGCTTTTAACTTTACCTCACAGTTTCTAATCGTTAACATGATCTGTGGATCGCATGATAGCATTGGTCATGCATTAGTCTCCACACACACACACACACACAGAGCACTAATTATTTGTTAAGTCCCTGCAAAGAGAAAAGCAGTGGATCCCTCTGAGGAGCAGACTGGCTTGGCTTTGTTTTTGTGTATTTTGGTCACAAATGTTCAAATGATCTCACAACTTTTAAGTGGCTTTGGATAAAAGCGTCAGCTAAATAAATGTAATGTGACTGATTTGACATTCTAAAAAGTGCAAACTGATTTTATATTCATTGGTTTAAGTGGCATACTGTACCTGCAACACTGTCTTTTTCCAGTTCTGTCAAGTTTCTTATGTCTCGTCTTCCACCCTCCACTGTAGACTGTCCTTAATAGCAAAATAAATCTGTTATAGAAAAGAAATCATCTTTGGAGGAAATAAGGAGTGTGTGTTGTGTTTGTGTGTTTGCAGGCAGGCCTGTGATGATTGTGGTGGAGTACATGGAAAATGGATCACTGGACTCGTTTCTGAGGGTGAGTGTTGGAGAATCAACCTCAAGTATGATTATGTCTGTTTCTGGCCTCAGGTGGTATTTTTGTGGGAAATAAACGCATGACAAAAATGCTGATATCAATGGAGGTTTGAAAAATACAAAGCCATAACATATCTACTGAAGGTCTTTGTCTTAGTCTGTAAAAACACACTACCTTTGCATGCTTTGCAGGCAGATAGCAAGATCACCCTTGGTCTTAGGTTAAGGATATTGCACATAGCTGGGGGCCAAGCATAGTAAAGTACTTTTAAGAGTTGTAAGAAAAACAGGCAGTTTAACTTTGTCTCTGTTTTGGCTCACAAGACGCTCAAATGGAAGCCATATTTACGGTAGCATACTGTCCTGTCAATAAACTGCCAGTCTAATTCTAATTCTATTGGCTTGTTGCTCCATTAATATATACATTATGTTTTTGTCAGTATTACTACTTTGTCTTTTTGTTTTTGCTATCCATCTTTATCGACCCTCCTTTTCTCTCTCATTATCGGTGCTTTGTCTCTGGTTTTTGCAATGGCTCCTCCACTGTCAGTTAATTTTTCTCATTATCCTGCTCTCCCCCGTCAGCATCATGATGGTCACTTCACTGTCATCCAGTTGGTTGGCATGCTGCGTGGCATCGCCTCGGGCATGAAGTATCTGTCAGACATGGGCTACGTTCACCGAGATCTGGCTGCTCGGAACATCCTGGTCAACAGCAATCTGGTGTGTAAAGTGTCAGACTTTGGTCTGTCCCGAGTCCTGGAGGACGACCCGGAGGCTGCTTACACCACAACGGTACACATGACACAACCTTCTAAAACCAAGAAGCTGCTACTAATTTAATCCAGGTTTTATCGAAGCGGAGTTAATCCTTTGGCACAACAGGGAAATACATCCTTATAGCACAGGTTCCAAACTGGGGTTAAATTAAATACATCCATTAATTTTGTGTAACCTGTGTGTGACATTTTGGGTCAGATATGATGGACATAATACCACTAGTTTTATTTAATACGTCATTTAAATGGGAAGCCATCAACCTGGCTGGATGGAGACTTTTAATATTAGTTACATAGATGCTGCTTTGTTTTGTTTGTTTTTTCACCCTGACAAGGATGCAGTTCTGAGGTAATTAATGCGTTATAGGTAATGAAATGGCCTCTAAAACCCTCCCCACAACAGTGACAACTTGACATGAGTCTACTTTCTCGGCTCAGAGCTTATTAGAAAAACTTTTTATTTGGGATTCAAGGGTAGAAGGCAGGGATGTTCCTGAACCCAAATACAATATTTGGCTAAATTTGTTCAGTATTTGCATTCAAAGACACCAAAGATAACTGTTGTCCTCCTTTTCTTAGAGGCATGTTTTAGCTCTACAAATATACTGATACAAGTAGAGACAGTGCTGAACATCTCTGAGAATGAACACTTCCCTGTGCCTCTTACTGCTGGAAATTGCTTTGAGAGGTTTTTATTACTTTTATTTGGGGGCTGCATTTGTGTTTAATGACAGGAAAGTTATTTAATTCAGTCTCTTGAAAAAGGCATCTGAAGGGGTCTTCTGAAGCCACAGATGGTTTCTTTAAAGATATAATATCTGCTGTCTTCATGCCGTTGGTCTTAAACTTTAGCAAAGAGAGTGAAGTAGTTAGTGTAGTGCTTGTTATATCGTTTCTCCTTGTTCCAGCAAACTATCTAGCTCTCAACAGCAGCATGGAGGGTGTCTCCAACCATAATAACTTTGTGTTTTACAATATGCCACCATGCAGATGGGATATCAGAACAATACATTGATTTAAAACACAATACATGTCAGATTTATAAATATTTACAGCACCACAACAGTAATAACAAGGATACAAGTTTTTCTCATTTCAGTCATATTCACTGGCAGTTGGCTGACTTCTCCTGTCCTGCTCATGGCTTTGTGAGAGAACCTCATTAGAAGTAGAGTTGGAAGTCTTGAACTATGAAAGGCACAGGAGTAGAGACCCAGAAAACAGCAACTCAATTTACAGTGATGTACTGCGAGTTTACAAGACACTTCCTACCAGATGTTCTGTCACTGATCCTCGCTGCATGACAGCATAACAAAAAACAGTAGTATTTCATTCATGAGCTGGCATCCACACACAGTCTCAACATCACACCAGTACTGAAACTGGAGACGAGACTCCTATGGACTTAACTTTGATTTTCTGCCAATGCCTGCTGTTGTATCTTATCATTTTTATTCTCAAAAGCAAGTTCAACATTTCCCCGGGAATATAAGTCTTGTCAGTGTGGAAAAGTCTATTTACAGACTGATGCTATGTCAGCTTGAGACATCAGCAAACTGATGCATCACTCTACTCCTACTTGATTAGCTGATGAAATTCGGATTTATTTATTTTTTTGCCTTCTCTCCTAAGGCCAGCGGAAGATGAAGTTGCCTTAGATAGCAAAAGCTAAACTTCAAAAAGCCCACAGTGACCTCCATTTCCTGGTTTGTATTGAGGTTCTTGTGTGAAGGGAATGCAGTGTTTATGGTTCCAAGTTTAACTTTCTGCTCCACAACACGGTGGTTGAAATCCACAGAAGGGAAGGGTGAGGAGGAAACTGGAGGTGATAAACAGAAATGGTGATAAACTCTGGTTTTAGGATTCAGAATAGGAGAGCACTTGGACAGCAGTATTTATGAACACATATAAGTGTGTGTTTTAAAAAGCGCTCAGCATGCACTTAAGCACGCTTTAACAGCTACTTTCTTCAGCCGCAACTGCTGTAAAGTAATGTTTGCAGGGCTGAGGCTACTGAGATGCTGCGATATACTTTGAATGATTTACCAGATGATGTACACGATACAGATTTTTACAATCAGTGGATGTCACTGAGGAGGGTTTGTCTGTCAGTTTTCAGGATGTGCTCGGTGTGCTGATACTTTGCTGATGTTTTCGTGTGTGTGTGTGTGTGTGTGTGTGTGTGAACAGGGTGGTAAGATCCCCATCCGATGGACGGCTCCTGAGGCCATCTCATACAGGAAATTTTCCTCAGCCAGTGACGCGTGGAGTTACGGCATCGTAATGTGGGAAGTGATGTCATATGGGGAGCGACCATACTGGGAGATGTCCAATCAGGATGTGAGTATTGACTTCATCCGCTTCTGCTGCCAAGTTTGTAAGTCTTAAACATAATGTACTGCATATTCAAGACACAGTCAGATTTGATGGAAGCTCGTACTAATTTTCTATCCATTCAACTATCCATTTTTGAGCCGATTATCCCGGTAAGGGTTGCGGTGGCAACAATAAATATTTAGGTATATGCTATTCAAAGCCCATAGTTGGTGGAATAATTGCATTTGAAATTTGAAATGAAATTTTTCGCTCAAGTTGAAACATTTCCAGCTCACGTCCTCAGTTCGCGTCACCCTGGGCGAACTTCCCTCCCACTCAAGTCTTTCCATTGAAACTCGCCTCGCGTTCTGTCTGAACACACCAAGACATCTTTAAAGAGCCATTCACCAAACTCTGTAAAATTAAAGTATTTAAAAGTCACTGCATTTTCCATTTTATATTGTATGTATATTTGATATCTGTATGTTATGGCCCAAAAAAATACTTTTCTAAACTGTCAGATATGTAATTCTAGATTTTAATTTTTTTTTTTAGCTATAAACAGTCAGTCTTATTGATATTTAGTAAAATATCAGAATCAGCCTTAAAAAATGCAACCTGTGTAATATGTGTGTAATTGTACAATATAAACTCCCAGAACTGTCTTGGCTACAATATATCCAATTTGTACTTACTACATCAGGCTCTGGCATACGATTCTACTGAAGGCAGTAACCATTTGCTACTGTAGGGTGACTATTGGGACATTGTACATCAATCATCCTCAGTGAGAAAAATTAGGACATACTGACTAAAACACTGGATGGACTTTATGACTTTATTTGGACTTATAATATAATCTTAAACAAATCCTGCACAAGCTCTTTGGACATATTTTACTGTCAAGTTTTTGTCTTTTTGGAAATATAAAGATACAGTTCCTGGCTAAGTTGGTTAACACAGCTGCATTCACTAACTCTCTGAGTGTATTGTGAACATGGAAACACTGCTGGTGTTTTGTACCTAACAAGGAATTAATAAAAAATAAGTATATTTTCACTTTAAGATTAACTGTTTCTGTAAGCGAGGCATCTCATTGATCATTCTTAGAGGATGGAAGAGACTTGTTCGTGTTGTTCCACAAATATTCCCCTTACAAGCCTGGTCCACACTACTACACACTTCAATATTGACTTCTCAATTCAAGTCCTGCTCCATTGAGTAATTCTTAGTTTATTTTCCATTACATCTGTTATTATATAATATATAATATAATTATTGCTCTTTAACCTGCTCCCTGACTGTTTTCTCACATCAAAAGCCTACATCTGAGAGAGAGAGGAGGGAAGGAACAGAAATGCTGGTGAGACTCACCAAAAGGATAAAAAAGATGAGTGAGAGGGAAAGAGCTGTAAAGGTCAGAGGTTCGGAGGACTTCGGTCCGGTAGAGGGGGAGTTTAAAGCTGTGGATTCAGTGTGGCTGAGCAACCCGCTGATCCCTGGGCTGTGGTCAGGAATTGGAGGGGCCATGGAGGAAGCAGATCCATCCCTCTCTCCGCTGAGTGTGAAAGCTCCACCGTAATCCCTTCAACCCCTTACACAAGACTCATACACATCTTTTCGCAGACACCCACACACACACACACATCCACTAAGGTCCCAGGGTTTGGGGAGGATTTGTGCTGTTTGGGAATTGCTTAGAAGTGCTTTCCAAGGCAAAAGGCCAGCCAAGCCACAAAACCAGCCAAACACTGTCTCATCCTGGTCAGCCACTTACCACAGCTCCCTACAAAGATACATGGATCTCTACTTTCCCATAGACTCACAGATATGATGTGGAGAGCTACAATATGAAGACTACAGAAATGCACACTATCAGCTCAGATGAGAAAGGAAATTACGTTTGTATGCGATACATGTTGGAATTGATTGAGAGTACAGATTAGGTTTGGGCACATGAATAAAATACAGAGTTCAAATTTATTTGTATTACACAGGAAATCAAACATCCAATAGAAGCTTATAAAAAGCATTAAATATGATGATACTTCCTGTTTTGACCTTTATTGCTCTGTTCATTTCATCAGTTATTTCTCTGATTCATGGTGTAGGATCAAGTAAGTAATCTGTGTATTTGCTGAAGGCTTACAATTGAACAGGCAGAGCTATTATTAATGTGTCTTAAAGCTGCTATAATAAATAAAATGTTTATTATAACACTGTGACTGACAATGTGTAAAGTGAAACGGGTCGCTCGTAGTGATGACCCTACAGAGAATTATCACCTGAATCTGCAGCTCCCCTCAGCTTTACGGAGCTTCATAGTGAGATTCTGCTCATTGTTTAGCTGTCCAGCCTTTACTGTTTTGGTTGACTCTCACGGCTCTCATTTATATCATATAATGCCAAACAATGCTATGTTATTCAGTGGGTTTACTGTGTTTGTCTGGTCTGCTGCAATCTGCAAGATCATAGAGAAACTGCAATTTGGCTTTTTAAACTGGTCATAAGTAAACTGGCTATGACATACCGTAAAGGTCTCTAACTTTAACTTTCCAACCAAATAGATCAACTTTCAAGCTAACTAAATTACAATACAGCAGTCATCTTCCACATTTAGACTTAGACAACTGTCTCTCCAGGTGATTCTGTCTATTGAAGAGGGCTACCGGCTGCCTGCACCGATGGGCTGCCCCGTGGCTCTGCACCAATTGATGCTGCACTGCTGGCAGAAGGAGAGGAGTCATCGGCCAAAATTCACCGATGTTGTTTCCTTCTTGGATAAACTGATCCGTAACCCCAGCAGCCTGCTGCCACTGGTAGAGGACATTCAGAGGTACAGTTTTGAAGGGTTTCTAGTATCATGAAATGCATTAAGTGTAAATGCACTGTAAGTTAATATATATCTACGTATTTGTCAAGCATTGCACTGTTACCTCAGAACAGAACTTGAGAATTATTTGCGTTACAATAAACAGTGAGCTATGGTAGGACGTCTCCCTTAAATCTCCAAAGATAGGGTCACTTTCCTGGTTAAGAAAGTTTATAAAATGCTCTTATTCCTACACCTAAAAGTAGGACCAAGTGTGTGTCACTCTGAGAACTTTAAGCCAGTAAGGTATTAAAGTAAAGTCTACCTCTGCAATGCTTTAGAAATGCTGGCAGGATCTGACCATTTTTGGGGTATTTTTGTATCAGTCTACCAGAGTCTCCGGGGGAGGAGATGGACTACCCGATGTTCATCTCCATCGGCGACTGGCTGGACTCCATTAAAATGAGTCAGTACAAGAGCAATTTCATTGCAGCAGGCTACAACACATTGGATTCTGTGGCGAGGATGAGTATTGAGTGAGTAGAAGAGCCAAAACATAACCATTATTAAATGGCATGAAACCAAATAGGACCTATCTTTGTAGCAGCAATGATCAATAATGTATAAAAACCTCCTTAAAATGAGACAAACAATATTGTAAAATCTGTAGAGTACACAAATAGAGGAGGAAAAAAGAAAAACAGCTCTAAAAGTTTAGATGGACAATGCAAAATAAGCTTTTTTAATAAAAAATCAGAAGATTTTATCTGTTGTTGATGTGGTAATTGTCTCAGGTGTTGTCTCAGGAGATTAAAGTCTTCTTACATACAGTACATTAGATGTTTTTACAAGATGTGTTTTACTTTTGTTAATCCTCACTTAGCGCTTATATGGACGATGAAGGAAGCTTATAGCACATTTGTGATCAAAACGTCACTGCCTTTTATCAGACAGAGTAAACATTGCCTACACGACTCAGAGAGTCTCGCAATGAATGAAGTCATTATCCTCACAAGTAAGAGGTAAAGTGTTTTGTGTGTTTTTGTGTGTCTGTGTGTGTTTTTGTGGTTCCCCTCTTGGCCTAGAGATGTGAGGCGTATAGGGGTGGAGTTGATCGGCCACCAGAGGCGGATCAGCAGCAGCGTACAGACCCTCCGCCTTCAGCTACTGCACGAACAGGAGAAGGGTTTCCATGTATGAGGACACCCTTTAACACAACCTGGGCTGGACAGATAGATGGACCAGACGGAAGTGAAGTTTAGACCGTCAGACGGACAGTCTACAGCCTGTGCCTGAGTCTTAACCCCTCATTCAGGAGGTCATTGGACAGACTACCACAGCAGACTGCCCACTGGTCTTCCTCACATCCAGTAGTAACAGACGTTTTCCTACTATACACCACTTACCCAGTATACCTGGTTCTGCCAGACTATTACAGCCTGATAGACTTTAAAGACTGGGCCAGGCCCTCACTTAGGGGAATGTAATGCCTTGTTGCAGCAGCAGTACTTTGTGTGTGGAGCAACAATATCTAGAGATGTAGATTTGCAAACGTAATCTACTGAATCTTTTGACTCTTTTGGGTTTTGTTTTTTTTTTTTGTTCTTTTCTCGCTCCGAGTTATGTGCTCATGTAGCTGCTATCAGGTGTGCAATCGAGAAGTTTTGTCCTGTTTTGAAAAAAGTATCCTCGATATTTTTTTATTTTGGAGTTTGATAATTTATCACAGAGGAATTATTTGCATTGCTTTAGTTTACCCTCTCTCCAGAGATTCTGGTACGCTAATACTTGAAGAAAGAAGTTAGAAGCAAGCTGTGGAGATTTCTTGAATGTTTAAAAGTGTATAGACAATTAATCAATAATTATTATCATAACCTAATATCTATATATGTGCAGTCCTGTATGTGAAAGCCCTAGTAAATCTGGATCTTATTTAAAATGTTTTATTTATTTAAGATTTTTATCCAAATCAGCAATACAGTATTATGCAGTCACCTCAGTATCTCAGAGAGAGATGAAGAATTGTGCAATGAGAGAACTCTTCTTGGCATATAAACATGAGGCTCACACCACACCATCCACCTGTTTTTATTGCCACATGCTAAGCTTGCAGAACTGGATCCGTTGCCTTCAGATGAATAACCATACAAGTCTATTCTGACAGTTTTTAGAAGCCAGCGTTGAGTGGTAAGCCTGATTTTTTGGGGGAGGGGATTGTGGATGTTATATGGTGCCTGAAAGTACGCAATCTCCTTAACATATCTTAACATATGAATGTTCACAGAACTTATATATACATGTAGACAGGGGAAGATTGTCTGGAAACTTAACATGGACTTTTATGGTTCTTCAGAATTAGCTGAAATCCTTTCATACACATGCATTGTTTCTTTTTGTCTGCACAAACTAATACAGGCAGTGGTTTGCACTTCTGGGACAAAGTTGATCCAAGATGTCAGAGCAGAATAATCCGTCGTAGGTGCAAAGCCACTGGATGGATTTCACAAATCCAGTCTCTTCTTACATTGTGGTCATGTAAAAAGGGAAAAGCAGTATGGGGAAACCAGTGTACATAGATGTAGTCTGAAATGAAAAACTGTTGGATGCAGTAGATGATGTCAAGTTGTCAGATGTTTGCCATTGAAATCAACATTTTTTTTCTTCAAGTCAGTGGTGAATAGGCAGTGCTGCAGAATATAACTAGTTAGTTGAGTTGGAGGCAGCAGAAGTAGCTAAAACCTGGCAGGTGGAAACCAGAGAGAAAAGGCAGTAGTCGTAGTTTTGTGTGATCAGGACAGATGAGAGTAGATGACTTTAAGGAAGGCGGAGAGGGAACGAACATAAACAGCAGCATCATAACTTATCATGCGTCATTCTAACATCAACAGTAACAAACACACACACACACATGTGCACACACACACATATTGACATACACACACAGAATGCCTTACAGTCCGTTAACCATGCAAGACAGAAACACTTTAGAGTAGTTCATAAGCTTCAGTGCAGTCACAGGACCTAGCCATTAGTTTGAGTTGTAGTCCATATTCGTGTGAGCGACAACGCCCCTCTACAGCTGTGGTTTTTCTTACAAACTGGGCCGCAGTGATTAATGTCGAAGGCAAACTGGATCTAGAGATCTGTGCCTTTCGGTTATGCATCCAGGCCTTCAGGAGTAGGAAAAGGTGCACGCACACATCCAAACACACACGTATTTGCACACACACACACATGCTCACGGTCACCACCCCTCTACAGAATATGGAGAATATCTGATGCTGTTTGTTTAGCATGTTCTACTGCTGAGCATTGTTAGAACGTTCTTTTGTACAAAGTACAAGTATACTTATAATTCTTGTATTTTATTTTTCTATAATTTCCAAAGAGATGTTGTAGATCTTGCACACTGTAAGAGGCAGTTACAGCGAATATTTATTTGCAAATAAAGATGAACAGTTCTGGTGGTCGACTGCTCATTTCATATTGTTTCGATTTTTGACTTGGGCGAGCAGAGAGAATGAAAACAGAATTGATTCAGAGGAAGAAATGCCATCTTATAGCTTTTAGGTTGTGAAATGTTATTGTTTTCAGTGCTTAAATTAAGAAGAACCAATCTTGTCTCATTGAAGAAACCTGGCAGGGGCAGTCCTTTCAGTGGATGTAACTTAATTTAACAAAGTCAAATGTCACTGAGCCCATCTCTTTAATTTGCATGTAATGTGAATTATTGTCAAATAGATCAGACTTTTACCACCTCTTCAACCTGGCAACTTTCATGATGTCGTACACATAACTGATAACCAAAAGATGGAGCTGTTGAACCACTGACCAGCTCCAGACCTGCCATGTGAATTCCTGCTATCGTTATGAAAATTTTATCTAAGATATATAATTTTCAGATTGGATACATGATATTTTTTTTGCTGTGTTTGCCTCGTCCCTTCTTAAAAACATTAAAACACATATTTTTCCCATTATAGTTAAATTTCCAGGGCTTATAATATGTCCGTATACATGTATGAATTTATAGTGACCAAATTTAATGACCTCCTAGTCCTATGTTACTGTGACATTTGTGTGTATGTGTCTGTTATCTTATTGATTTATTGTAGATTTACAAAAACACTCCATCACAGATTGCTTGAATTACTGTAAAGCACATAGACTGACACAACAGATTGACAGCGGCTCCAATAAAGGTAAGGTAAGGTGGGGGGGTCTGTAAAGCTCCATACTCCATGATCAGGTCACCGGGTGGTTCACAGAGCTTAATTCACCCTAATAGGATTACCTGTCACAAGCCGGGATGCCCAGGCGGCATCACAGCTTGTGACACTATTCACAGCAAGGGCCGGGAACACACTATTTACGGCTATGTTTGTCATGGTTGTTTGCTAAATTTAGTGTCTTTAATTTCCAGTAGTCAGACTATCTATGGGGTGGTGCGTTGAAATTTAAATGGTGTAGCGTCAGTCTTGTCTAATGGGGCTGCTGGATAAACTGTCGGGCTGGCTCGGCCTGAGGAAGAAAGAGGTCAATGTTTTGTGTTTGGGACTGGACAACAGTGGCAAAACTACCATCATCAACCAACTCAAACCAGCTAATGTAAGTACACGAAACTGGGCTTTATTGTGACTGCATTTTGAGACTTTATTATTTATTATTGTGTAATTGAGAGTCCTTTGTGTACTCTATGTAGTCCTGCCATGTGGGCACACAAACTGATCATTTGGGATAAATGTTGTGAGAAGGCCTGTGAAAATCTGATTGCTTGTTTTCAGCATTCGAATCATTTAGGCCCACTGTCAGAAGAGTGGAAACATGCTAGTCAGGTAAAGCCCATATCATACTTCCCTTATACTATTTCCTTGTTGACATACTTTTGCCATTACTGTCTGTTTTTGTGTGTTTGTTTTTGTTTGTTTGTTTGTTTGTTTGTGTGGATGCATGCAGACACAGGCACAAGAAATAGTCCCAACAATTGGCTTCAACATTGAAAAGTTCAAGAGTTCAAGGTAGAATCCTATAGACATTTATAATGTGTATTTATTCCTTTTTGACCAGTTTACAGCCATGAAATTAAAAATGGCTAATGCACCACTAAGTATCACTCTAAGCTGTTCTCTCTCTCCCTCTGCTTGCAGCCTGTCTTTTACAGTCTTTGATATGTCTGGGCAGAGCAGATATAGAAACCTATGGGAGCATTACTACAAGTATGAAACACACAACATGCCCAACACTCATCAAATATTAAAGCACATTACAGTTACATGACTGTGTCAATTATAACTTCTTCTCTTGTCCTCCTCAGAGAAAGCCATGCTATCATATTTGTCATTGACAGCGGTGACAAACTGCGAATGGTTGTTGCCAAAGAGGAGCTCGATACTCTTCTCAATCACGAAGGTACAAAATACCTGCAGTACTGTTTACTAAGATGGTGTAGCCCCTCATTCGTCCAGGAATGTTCCATCGTAGAAAAGGTTTCAATCATAGTCATCTTGTTTCTGAAAACAGTGTCCAGATGACTACGATTGAAACCTTTTCTACAATACTGTTTACTGTTTTAAAGACACAGTACTGATAGTATTTTTAGTCTTTCCAGTAAAAAGCATAATTGACATATACTCTGTGCATCATGCAAAATACATTTACAATGATATATGGCACCAAATGTGACCTTTTATAAAATAAATTATCAGGTATGGTTCGGGATCTGTGAGATAATATAAATGAGGCAGTTTTAAGGAACATTTGCATTTTTATTGCCATTCATATGACTATTAGCAGTGTCCTGGGTTTCTGTTGTTAGTACTCCATTGTCTAAATGTGGCATGTTAAACCATGGCCACTTAAAGATATAAAGATATTATATATGTACATAAACTATAAACTCTCTGCTAATACTCCTTAACTCCTCATTGGATAAACTCCACACACTGTTCTTCATGTGTGTCTTATTATCCAGATATCCGCTGCAAAAAGATACCAGTATTGTTCTTTGCTAACAAGATGGATCTGCGGGATGCCATGTCTTCTGTCAAGGTCTCACAGATGTTGTGTTTGGAGAACATCAAAGATAAACCCTGGCACATCTGGTAACATATCTGTCAAATATTTCCAAACAGGCTGTGCACAGCCAGGGCAAACCAATATTTAGTTCATAATTTTTTCTGCTTCTCACTTATAGTACGCTGGTCCCACATACAGTCCTACAGGGATGCTGTGACATTCATGTGACCGCATTGTTATAAAATATTCATCCTTATGAAGGGTCTCTAAGCAAAGGCAGCTAAAGTTTACCACCTCCGGAGACATTGTTGAGTAGTTTACTACAGGACTCAAGCTAGTGTTGGGTAGTCTTGAAGGAGGTGCACTTGGATTAAAGTGACTGAACTGAGTCAAGCCCTGTCACTTACCCAATCCGCCACATTTTGTGCTTCCAGAGTTACAGCTTAAAGTCTTAAACAGAGTCAATAAAGTGGCCACTCACTCACTGGTTACTCCCTGGGCCTGGTTCCAAATTTCTGCTTGTTTGTCATTTTCATGGCTCAGGTTAAACATTATTAGGAGGTACAGCGACATGCAGTTACTCAACAGCCTGGCTCTTTTATATATGTAATACATGGTGTGTTTTCCACCCTGTTTACTCATTAGACAGATGGAAGGCAGGTGGATTAAGATTAGCTAGACAGCTTTTAACATCCAGGATCCAAGAAAAGTCATGAGAAAGTGAATGTGTGCCACAAGGAGATTAACTCCTGGACATGTCCTTATTTTTTCAGTGCCAGCAATGCTATCAAAGGAGAGGGCCTACAGGAAGGGTTGGACTGGCTTCAAGGTAATGTGTCTGTTTAGTAAATTTTATAAAACCATCATACTGGGCCAAAAAGAAAGAAAAAGGCAAAAGTTAAATCATGCTAAGAATTTCAATGCGAATGTTCAAATGCTGTCTGCATCATGTCTACCACCTGTATTAAGACATGTCTTTTGTATATACCCATAGAGCAAATTGCACAGTAAGTATCATCATGCTGTATCATGTCAACATGTAAAGTGACCGTGGTGGTAGATTGTATCTCAGTATCTCTCTGGATGGGATTTAAGTCACGGGAGGCCAAATGAGAATGCCTAAAAACAGTGGAGAGAAAAAGCATGTAAATATTAAAATCACTTAGCCTCCCCTACATCCAAATCCCATCCAAATGGGGCTTTTGTGTGGTACATACTGTAGATCTTTGTTATTTTTTATCTTCCCTCGTCCAATTTGAATGTAAAGTGTATGTGTTGTGTACACCCACTCAAAATCACAAAGATCAGATTTGTTTTTGGATTCTTGAAAAGTTAATGTTTTGTATTAGTTCTATTTTTTTTCCTTTTGTACCCAAACCCTTAATCAGTCATGTATGAAGAAAGCACAACCAGACTCCATAAAAAAATTTACCTTTTTTAAATTTTTACTCCTGCCAGATCATATCAAAACAATGAACACATGAATGACTGAAAAGCCTGTAACCATGGACGCGATGTGGATGTGGTAACTGGACCCCATTCACCACCTGGAGTATTCGTCACACTTGATGTTGTAGGCCTTAAACTTCAATGTCAAATAGCCTAGTAGTTCCTGTGCGTGCTACGACTTTGACACCAAAAATCCTGCTAATAGTATAATTTGTATATGACTACTCTGTAAAATGATTATCTAAAGCGCCCACTAATAGTTAGTTACCTATGTTATACATCATTACTGACACAAATGTGAATGCAGTCTGAATAAAACACTGTAAGCTGAAAATATCCTTAATTCTGTTTCTGTATGCAGTAACATTTAAACATTTTTATTTGAAGCAGCTTCTTTTTTATTCCATGACACATGCTTTAATTTAATACATTTTATCAACTGAACTTTTTTTGGAAATGCTGTCAGTGCTGAATATTGTGCTACCTGGAGGATAATAAAAGCCTGTTTGCTGAGTGCATGCTGTGTTTCTGTTTTTGTAAGAGAGCAGCCACAAAATGCCTTAAAAACTTAACAAAATAAAGATATGTAAATGAAGACAAATGACAACCAATTTAATAAATCATACAAAAACAATGTAATCATTGTATTATAACTATATTAACAGAGGTTCAATGTGAATAAATAATAAATATTGTCAATATATATTGTTACTGTTAATGAATAAATATTAAATACAGTTTATAAAAGATGCAAGATGTTTAAGAAGAACAAGATTTTAAACCTTTGAGAGAAATATAAAATTTGTATAAATAACCATGCTGTTTGGTCAAAGTAATTAAACAGCTCAATTGTCAACCAACAAATGCAGTGTTGTTTATAGCCGCAGATTTATCTGAACTTTCAAGGCTACCATGACAACACTTCCCATGTTCAAGTCTGTCTTCACCTCCCATTTGATCTTACTATTGTTGTAAAGGTCCATCACTCTCACTTTCATTCACTTCTTTAGTTTAACCCCCTTCATTATTGGAGTATGTTTCTTTCCTCCTCCTATCTTCCCCATCTTGTCATTCCTATTTGAGGAACATGTGGAGGAATTTAGTGTGGAAGCGAGCACTGGAGTCCAGGAGGATACACAGGGACTGGAAGGTCTCCCTGTCTTCAAAATGGTTTTCTGGGAACAGATGATGGAATTAATGACTTTTTATATCACTTTTAATTTGAGTCTGAGACATTCTGTGAGGTACTCAGAGAACTGTGTAGGGCAGTCAGTGATTCCCAACCTGGGGGTCAGAACCCCCCTTGGAGTTACAAGATAAATCTGAGGGTTAGCAATATGATGAACTGCACTCTTCGGTTGAACTGTTCACTGCTAACAGACTCATCCAGCCTGTGATGAGGGGGTGGTCTCGAGTGGGAATTGCTTTAAAGGGTCACAAGCCAAAAAGGTTGAGAACCGACGGTCTACTGGAATACAAATACATATACAGTATGTGAGCTGAGTGGCAGGAATTTCAATCACCACTCATGCACTCATGTTTAAAATCACTCCACTCATATTTTTAATAGAAATTCCCCACTTATTTGCCACTCATGCTGAGAGAAAACTCCCTCAGCTTGCTCTACAGCAGAGCTTGAAATAGGTTGCTTTTTTCATATACTCACATTAGCGGAGAGTTAAACAATGTAATGAGTGTGGCGATCCAGGTGAATTATTGGCCACTAGCATGGGTGCAGATAAAATAGGCACAAAAATTAAAGGAGGGACGTAATCAGAGGAAAACAAATGAGGGTTTGCTCTAGGTGGCGAAATAGAGACGAAAACACGGTATTATATTACTTGCAAGGAACCATTTACCCCTCAAAGGTTCATGTTATCTGCCACAACGTTTTTCAAGATGAATTTTTGGTGTCAAGACTGAAGAACTTTGAAATGAAATTTACACTTCCAGAAAGCTGCCCCACCTCACCTGCTACAGAAAACTCAAAAAACTCCCTGGTGACCTCTGAAAACATGCTCTCCAGTTGTTGGATGAAGCAGAACTTTTCAGGAGCCGTGCTGAAGACCTTGCAGATCTGCTGCACCAACTTCACCGCCCAGGACATGTGATAGCCGTCCTTCTCACACACCTAAGGATGAAGCCATAAAAAACAGAAAACTGTACAAATTTTGTCATATTTTTAATTTATGAATTAGCTTTAATTAATAAAATTAACAATTTTAAGTTATAAATAATTTTAATAAGTTGTGTCAGTTCCAAGGTCCCAGTGCATAGGTTAACTGGCACGGCTTACTGTGACTGCTTTTCCTGCCATGACAAGTCTAAATGAACAAGGCCAATTGGAGAAAAGAAGAAACTTCAAGCACATAATAGTTGGGAGAAACAATTGCACACGTTGTTTAAAGAGAGAAATACCCTCTCCATGATGATGTCAACCAGCTTACTTTGCTTTGTTTTGGCTGATACTGACGTGTGAATTAAAGCTGCTATGGCGCCCCTATGAGGAGGTAACAGAATAACTAGTCAAAATCAGAACCATGGACAGCACAAGTGGCTCTGAAAGCCCCCAGATGACAGTTAGATAAATTGAGACTGCTGTAATAAAAGGGAGACCTGTCCAACATATGTCCCTGCCTTCAGCCTAGGGCATGCGTGGTCAGGCTCCAGCCCCCTAACCCTGAACAGGAATGAGCAGACATGGCAAAACGAGTCCTGTCCTGAATCTATGTTTAATCTGAAATTAATCAGATGTACAATGACTATGTAGTCTAAATACATCATATCAAATTAAATCAGACATGGACAATGCTGGCCAATATCTGATTCTCGATTTAAAGCCAATAATGGCTCAACATACCAGACTTAGCATAAATGAGGATTAACTTGAAGCCACTTTCCTTTACTGTACTCAGCTGATGATGAAATAACTAGTATTCTCACCAGTATGATGTACACGATGAGTCTGGAGATCTCAAGAAGTCGTCCATTGATGGCCTTGCTGGCTAGAACAGTGTAGCAGAGACTGCTGCCACACAGCACCAAGAGACGAGCCACATTCTCCACATGCCACGGCTGCGGAATGACTGGAGATGATGAGGAGGAGGACAACCAAGTCTACGATCAGTTAAATGCATCTATACCCAGCGTCTCTGAGTCTTGTCATTTCTTATTACATGGGGATCCGTAACCCGTAATATGTGTCTATCTGGGGGTCTGTGAAATGAAAACATTTGAGAAACCACTGAAGTATGATACCAATGAGCTCCTCCAAGATTGTCAGCATCGAATCGGTTGTCCTGTCTTGGACTTCTAGTTTGCTGAAAAGCAGGAGGATGGCCCTAGCCAGGTCCCACAGAGCACTGTGAGGCAGCCCCCTCTGCACCAGATCCTGCCAACCGAGGGTGCCTGCATGGAGGAGAGCACCTCGCTTACTAACTGTGTCATACTATACCACATCACAATAAACAAAAAACAGACAACAAGAGGAATAGGAGGCAAGCCAAGTTTTCCATTACCAGTGTAAGCTACCCAGGCTTCCTCCACCAGAATACGACACTATAGGTGGTTTATTTAAGTCTCATAATACAACTCATTTCTGTTCTTTGCTTTTAACTACTGAACACTTGTGCTTTTTCAAAATGATAGCCTTACATTGTACATTTCGATCAAATTACAACATCTTTCTGCCAAAACATTAATTATCAACCACAGCTAAGAGGTAGCAGTATTTTTCAGAATAAAAATCATCCCAATTAATATGTTGTCATAAAGTCAAATAAACACAAACCCCACTAACTGATTGTTTTCATTAATTGTAAGTATAAAAGTTATCTTACCCTCAGGCAGCAGAGGTCCATAGAAGATGAACAGTAAGTGTGCCTGGCTGACCATGGGCCAAGGCTTCAGCAGTTGCTCTAGCCAGAACTGACACTCCGGCTGGTTCGGCCAGGGGTCCAACAGAACCTGACGGCAGAATAGACGAAGCTGCAGCTCCTGGTACCACCTCACCCCTGAAGACCGTCAAACAATAAATTAACATGTTTTTTGTATCTTTATTTTTGTGCCTTGTAAGACTTTCACAAGGCACAACAATAAAAGGCCCAGAGTCAGTAAAAGATGTAAAGTCAGTCACTCCCACTTTACCCATCTGCAATGCTATTGGCTCACTCTCCTCTGGGTTCTGGTTTTTGTAACCATTCAGATTTAAACCACCTCAGAGTCCAATACATGCTGCTACACCCACCACCATGGATCTGACTGAGATGAATAGCTTAAATGCAATGCAGACCATCAGAATAATTTAAAGGATGTAATAATTAGATAACAATTCCACAAATAGTTACTTTAATATAAAGAATTATGTCCTCCCTGATGGACTGTTCTCCATATTATTCTTCTACTCTGGCCTGTTCTATATTCAGCAATATTTTCACTGAAACACACACCTGGTTTTCCAGTGATGACTGTCTCAATTTTTTGCAGCAGATTTGTGAGGTCACACAGGAAGTTGAACACTCTGTGACACTCCTGCTCATCCCACCCTGCGATCAGTGTCTGTAAAGTATTTAACAGAACATACCTAAACATTTTCACTAAGAGAAAAGATTCATATTTCCCTGCTAAACTGTTTTCAGGCACTGGGGAAGGATACAAAGGAGCATAAGATTTCTCAATCCTATATATGCAGTGTTTCTACCTGGACTTATTTTAATTTTTCAGTGTTTTCAGTGTTCAACAATCATATTTGCGTAGGAATCTGAGGCGATGACATATTATAAAAGCATGATCTAGTGTGTGTGCTATGTTATGTTACCTAAAGTCCAATAAAGACTAGATGTAAGGAGAGTTTGCAAACGCAAGACAAAACTTCTCAGTTTCATAGAAAATTCTTTGCTATAGTAAAAAAGTGCAAATTTGTGTTTTATCAGTGCCCAGTGATGCACTTTAGTATGTCACTTTACTGGGCTGTACCTACTGGGTGTGAGTGTATGTTACTAAAAAGAGACAGTAGAGGAGAATCACACAATTTCTTGTCTTTACATGAGGCCCTCACCTGTAGGAAGACTCCATAGCTGGTGAAGCCAATGCAGTCTGGTGCTAAACACCGCTCCAGCATGAAGCAGGGAATCTGAAACAGATATCAGGTTATGATCAATAGATAAATAAATAATTTAATCTGGTCTAATTACATTTTCTTTGTTGATGTGACTGATTTGTTTAGCATGCTAACAATGTTAGCATCTTGTTTGGATCATTGCAGCTTAAAATTTAAATGAGTGAAGACAAAGGAAGACAATTTCAAAATGAAGAATTGCTGGTGAAAAAAGTCTGCTCTCTGGAAGTATGCTGGTTTTTAAAAAGATGATTTCATATTCATTATTCCTATTAACGTGATTATTCTGACTTTAAAACATTTAATACATTACAATATCCCATTCTTGCTTGTCCTCTCACCTCTCCTTTTCTTACCTGTGAAAACCTGCTAAAGATAAACTTTAACCTGTCCTTTGTTGGTAGCAACAGGGTACATCTCTTGAACAATAAACCTGAGACATTGAACACAAAAGCACATATCAAATTAAAAGATGACAAATTCTGGTCTTTCCTGTCCCTTCACTTCACAGAGCAGCTTATCTCTAGTACTGTGCGGTGATCATTCAAGTGTGTGTTAAATGCTGGAAGATGCTATTAGCAATGTGCCTGCCACAGATCAACGGGTTGTGAGTTCTAAATTTGCCACATACAGTACTGAGAAGAGTGATACAAAATGAAACATTTAGCTAAATATAAATTGCTACTTGCCCAGGTCTCTGTAGTGTCCAATAGTGGATCTCTGTTCAGGGCAGGTGGAGTGGTGAAACCTTTGAATGATTGTTTTATTCTTCCAGGCCAGGGTGGAGATGTAGTCTACGACGTATCTAGTGATTTCCTTGGACACCATGCTGAACACACTGATCTCCAGCACTGACAAACACACACATTTCCATACATTAAATACTGTATGTGACCAAATGAACCTATTATAGTGCAATATTGAAATTGAAATGTATATATAGTTCATCTTTTGTCTGTGTTTAAGCACTAATTCGAAGAAGTTTTAAATACTAAATATTAGGACTGGAAAAGCATGGTTCTCTTTACTAAATTGTCTAAAAGTGTCCTTAAAGTAGTGGTTAAATTGAAGAGATGGATATATTTTTTGTACACAAATGTATGTAAAAACTGTTGTTTGGTATATGCGCTGTATATGCAAAATGCAATATTCTGAAATATTTTGTTTTAGTTTTTAAATTAAAATAAATGCTGTTGATCATTATTATGTGTATAAACTTTTAATTTAAAAAATATACAATGCGTGCTGATAAATACTAAACAAAGCACTGTACAAAATAGCTGGACTTTAATCCAATCAGAGCAAATTCTGTGGTATTTTTCCTTATTCCCAAGAAGTTTAGTTCAAATGCTTAATACATGAAAATGTTCAGTAAAAAAATAATACAGAAAACTAAATACTAAATTAACAATGAGTACTAAATATACTCAAATACAGTTTCTTTACCTAGACAAGTTTATATATGTAATTTCATACTGTATATTGAGGATGTCGCACCACTCTTGCCAATTGACTTTCAGCTACTGAAATCCAGACTCAGCGTGTGAACTGGCTCACTGGCTGTCGGAGCTACTTTACATCTGGCAGGTTTGGGGGGATTTTATTTAAATACAGCCTAGCTAGTGTTTAATTTGCTGAATGCAGTTTAAATCACACTCTGAAGGGCATGAAGTTAATAGGTTATGTTACAAGCCAGTTACACCTACCAGACAGTTTATCCAGGATCATGTGAAACACCTCTGATGGGAGCCTGTGAAAGAAGCTGCCGCTGGTGGTACACTGGCTGCGGGTCATGATGGTTCTGGCCGGACGGGGCCGAGGATGAGTCATCTTGTATTGCTGGGATTTGTGTGTTAACGTGTACTTCCCAACATTTCTGGAGGCTTTCCTCACCACTACCATCACTGCTGAATTTACTGTACTTTAAAAGGATAAGGCAAATTTGACTTGAAAGTAAAAAAAGAAACTCTGAAGCTAACCAGGTGTTAGCTAAAAATCATTGTCTGGTGCAGAAGCAGCTATGCTAAGTCACTATAACTAGCTAACCTACCTAGCTAGCTAAACTAAACTCCTGACAAATTAGTTGTGACTTGATTAACGTTTGGGTTTATGTAGTCACAGACTGAGACATACAATTAATCAGAATACAAGCTAAATTTAAAGCAATAGAGTCTCTTACCAATACTATTAAGTTAGTAATGTCGATAGGCAGCAATGTCAGCTGTAAAAGTCAAGTCAGCTGCGTTGCCACACAGCGACAACGGCGCGAAATAAATAACTGAACTTTACCGACAGTGAACTCTCCAGATGAAGGAGTATCTCTTCCTCCTTTCTTCTTTTTGGTAAGAAAATAAGAAAACTTGTACTGTTAAAAGCAATAATGTTTTAGCAGTGGCTATTATTCACTAGTAATAAAGTGATGCAAAAGTAGCACAAAATGACTGGCCTTAATTGTGAAAAATATTCAATGTGTTCAGCTTCTGATGTGTAGTAGGTGGTCCAGGTAACACTAGGCCTCACTAATTAATCATACAGCTGGATAGATCAAAGTAACAGTAGTAATGCTACATACAGTAATATTTAATGAGCTCCATGGAAAAAATGGTGAAATAATGTTACATTTGCCAAATAATGTTTACGTCAAGTGTGTAGGATTTAGTGGCATTTAGTTATGAAATTGCAGTTTGCAACCATTTGAATATTGCTCGCCCCTTCCAAGCGTGTAGGCGATACTACGGTGGCCGCGAAACTCGCAAAAACCGCGAACGGCCCAATCTAGAGCCAGTGCTTGATTTGTCCGTTCTGCGCTACTGTAGAAACATGGCGGTGCAACATGGCGACCTCTGTGGAAGGGGACACACTCTCATGAGATCCCATTGAGATTAAAAGGTTTATTCTAAGGTAATGAAAACACAACAATTCTTATTTTCAGGTGATTATACACTAATGAAAACATACTTATAAATATCATATTCCATTTCTGCCAATAGCTCCTCCTAAATGTAACACACTGGACCTTTAAGCCGTCAGATAAATGTAGTACTAAAAAAGTATTTTCCATAATATATTGTATATATTAATAGAAGTACAGAACCTGTTAAATGATATAATTACACATACCAGCTTTTGTTTCATAAGGTGGCTTTTTGAATTATTTTATGTAGGTTACATGATCTTGTACCAATACATAATTTTTCTCAAATATCAGCAGTTACAGATTGCTCTTGCACTATAATTTATTTGATTTATTGCCTACCCAATTATCTTAAAGCCCCTATGCTACACCCACACAGGGGTTTTCAATTATTTTGGCTCATTAGTGATGAGTGTCACTCATCAGTTTTTGTTTTTATCTTTTTTTGTTGCACCTACGGGCAGGGCAACTCTCAACTTTGTCTTTAGTATTAGTTCATGAAGTTTAGGGACCTCACATAACTACCATCATCACTCCAACCCGACCTCAACCTGAGAAGGTCTAATCAGCCAGAATGACCGAAACAGCTGTGTGAGTGTGTAGGGCCTTTAAGATATGCCAGTTTGTACTGTATCTTGAGAATGTTGTTTATATCTGCATATATATTGTTGAAATGTATATAAATATAATATTTCAGACCTCTGAAGACATACAAACACAAAAAAATTAAGGCCTGTACCACACACACCATCACAGTTGTGTTACCCTCCAGCACTGTTCGCAACAAACCAGCTATGTTCAGCTGCTAATCACAGGATTATTCTGCTTAACTAAGACTATTAAGTGTTCCACATTCAAATGGCGTCTCCCACAGGCAGACCTTGAAGAGGATCATCCCTTCACTATAGAGCTCTTACAGAGGACTGAACACTGCACAAGGGTCCCAGGGGAAGGGCCGGGAAAAACCCTTGTATACCAACAGGATGTCACGGTAGGTTACACTTAGGTAGGCGCAGAGGGAGAGAGAGAGAAGAACTGCAAAGGAGGAAGATGGACCTCAGAGTAACCCAGAGATAAAACTGCAGTTTTGAATGACCTCACCTGGCTTGCAGAACCGTATGTACACACACACACACACACACACACACACAATCATAAATGCATACAGTACCACATTATTATCAGTTAGAGTTTGGCTGTCAACTTTGCAGTGTTGATTGAGTATAGGATTGCTTTTAAATGTTAATGTTTTTCTACAAGTTGCTTGTAAGTTGATACACTGATTAATTTGTTGATTTTTTTCTTTCATTCTTTTCATTTTATCGTCCATTATTCATTCAACAGATGTGGAGATGCAGAGGGCTGAATTATTGAGACAAAAACAGCACCAATGAGGACAATATCTCTTCTGTCTGTCTCTGCTTGGCATCACCGCTCTGCCTCCGGGTCCAAGGTTGACATAGACCCTGTTTATCTGTCTGGAGCAACAAGCCAGCACTGGGACTGTCTCTCATGTCATCTCCGACATGATGCTCCTGATGCTGACAGGGATATTGCTGCTGATGATGATGATATCAAATACTGGCCAGTCACATATCTGACTATCCTGCAGCACAGACACATATTCCTCAGCTGTTAAAGCAGAGACAGAAGGAGCCGGTCAGTGTGGAATCAATGCCAATGGCCCTGTTTATCTGGAAGTGTACCGTCTGGACACCTGTGACCCTGGCTCTGTAGTCCTCGTGTAACCTTGTCGGTGAGTATTCAAATGTGGAGAGTTTTTACTAAATATTAAAATGTGAAAGGCTAAGCAGCCTCCCACGTACAGTGATTCATAGTGTACTGTAGATATTGCAATTGGCAAGTGACAAAAAGTTATGAATATTACATTGGCTTTGCTGTTTGGTGGGCTAATTTAAACCAACGTGAAACAAGATGCCTGTTACAGCCTTGCCTTTGTTCCTATTGCTTACTTGTTATGCCTTCAGTGTAGTCAATCATTAAGTAAACACAATGAGGCTTTTATCTCTGGTATTTTAAGGCCCCAACAGTGCCAGGTCTAACACAGAACAATAATCAGGCTTCTAAAACAGCCTCCGTTCTCTGAGGAAGTCAGAACAATGGATCTGTATGAGCATTGTTTTAAAGTCGCTCCGTGTCATTCTTGCAGGTACAACAAGCAATTTTGCATTTAAGGGGTATTGTTTGCCAGTTAATTAAACAATATTTTTATTGTTGACACTGTATTTTTCAGAGGCTTGGGTTGTCATTGTTAAAAAAATTGTCCGCTCATTATTCGGGAGTTTTTTCACCTGGAGAACATTTTGTTCAAAGCAGCGAGAAGGAACAAAAGTAAATGCTTAACTAGCCATGAGTTCCACATCCCCTCCCTCACAGTAAGTGAGGGAGGGGATCTTTAGTTGTGGCCTAGAGCTTTCCGGACAGCTGTGGAATTTTTACCACCATGTTCAAGGTTCAAGGTTCATTTATTTATCATTATACAACACAGGGTTGTACAATGTAATGCAAGCTGCTTCTCTGTGATGCTGATTCCCAGGAACCTAAAACTGTTCACCTGCTCCGCCTCAGCTCCACTGATGTAGACAGGAGTGTGTGTCTTTGCCTCCTTTTTTCTAAAATTAACGATCAGCTCCTTGATTTAGTTGACGTTGAGCAGTTTGTTGTTCTCTGTGCACCACTCTGCAAGATTTCTGATTTTCTATTGATATGAAGTCTCATCGTTGATTGAAATCCGGCCGATGATGGTGGTGTCATCGGCAAACTTCACCACAGAGTTGTCTCCGTGTCGGGGATTGCAGTTGTGGGTGTACAGCGTGAACAGGAGGGGGCTGAGCACACAGCCCTGGGGAGCTCTGGTGTTTCTATGTGTGAATTTGTAAATGTAGAACTGAGTGCCAGGTGATCTCAGGTCAGAGATTGAATTGATTAGATTGGACATAATATAATTTGGCCAATAATTACAACATAGGTCACTACTATCCCTTATTGTCACAGGTTGGGGCCCATCAGCTAGAAATGCTTTGTCATCAAGTCATTCAGTCCCTCTCTCTCAAATACCCTGCAGAGCTGTGAAAAATGTTCAAAGTTAGTGGTTTATAACAGCACTCTCAGCTTCGGTGGTTCCTGTAAATGTTTAATTTCCGATCTCTCTCTCGTTTCCTGAGGGGTTGTGGGGAGCTTAACAAATAGGCTGCTGTGGTTTGCTCTCCAGAGGAGAGCGTTAAGCAGGTGAAGCTGAACACTGCTCTCATTAGTTACAGATGCAGTCACCTGCCACTCACCAGAGACTGATGCCAGAAAGTTTCCACAGCTATTTCCGCCCGCACTCCGGAGACGCTCGAGGAATGGCTCAGACTCTGTGACTGGATGTAAGCTCAGTGGAATTTACTGTACTGCTGGGGACCATGCAGGCAATAGGAGGAATCCAGCCTCATCTTCAGCCTGGGAGACTGTAGTTTTGTTCTGAAGGTGTTTTTGTACTTTTTTTTTATGTGGCAATGTGTTATTTCTGTGTTGATTTGCCTTTTTTCTTATGTTATCTGTGGATCCAATGTATATTTATGAGTCTGCTTATCGACATATTCAACTTAAGAGACATCCAAATGCTATTAATCGTCTCCTAGTGTGTACATGCTCAGCAACAGTGTTTTCAAACTGTAACTTTGTACTTTGCAGTTTGATCATCTGTCTGACAGAGCAAAATCATGGCCAGCATGGCGGTTCAACTCCTTGGCTTCTTCTTGGGGCTGTTGGGGTTTGTAGGAGCTGTAGTTGCAACTCTGCTCCCCAACTGGCGCAGCACTGCCTATGTGGGCTCCAACATCATCACAGCCACCGCCTACATGAAAGGCCTGTGGATGGAGTGTGTATGGCACAGCACTGGCATTTACCAATGTGAGCTGTACAGATCTCTGCTCGCACTGCCACGCGACCTGCAGGTAGTACACATTCACCATTTAATGAAAGCGTCACTCCAAAGCACCTTATGTTATCATGAGAAGAGCTGAAACGACAAAAAATGAATTGCCAACTACATGTATTTTGATAATCAATTCATCATTTTGGTAATTTTTCAAGCAAAAATGCCTAACATTCTCTGATTTCAGCTTCTCAAATGTGACCATTTGCTGCTTTTCTCTGTTATATCATTGTAAACTAAATATCTTTGAAATTTAAACTTGGTCAGAAAAAAACAAGGAACTTGGTTGCTACTTGGTCACGTGGCCTAATGTTTGCTAATGCTAGCAAACTTTATATTACTAAGTCATTTTGCTGACTTTATGATTCTTGTCTACTGGTGCTATTGTTAAACTACATTTTAGCATTCATCATCATCCCATAATTGTGACTTGTGACCACAGTAGTTGCTATTCGGCAAAAGTTCAAATCTCACTTTAAGTGTAAACTGTGAGTTATGTGTAAATGAATGTACTGAGCTCAGGGTAGAAAAATTAACTCAAAATATAGAATTGCTTACACTTTAATGCAAGTATTTTGGGCAAATCTATTTATTGATATAATTAATCAGTGGATGAATTGATTGCCAAGTAACTGCTACAGTTACAGGAACAGTACAGTACAGTTTTCTAACCCCCACAATCCTGTTTTAATCCCAGGGTTAAAGTGCTTGTCTGTTCTCCTCCACATTAGGCTGCCCGGGCACTCATGGTGCTCTCCTGCATCACCTCAGTCCTGGCATCTGTGGTTTCTGTGATGGGGATGAAATGTACCCGCTTCGCCCGTGGCTCATTGATCAAGTCTCCCCTGGCGCTTAGTGGGGCGATTTGTTTTCTCTGTGCTGGCCTGCTCTGCCTGGTCACCGTGTCCTGGACCACCAACGACGTCATCATGGATTTCTACGACCCCTTCCTTCCCAGTGGGATGAAGTATGAGATCGGCCTGGCCGTGTACCTCGGTTACGCATCTGCCTGCCTCAGCCTGACCGGAGGTCTGGTGCTGTGCTGGAGCAGCAGTGGTGACAGGTCACAGAGGCCCCTCCATGTGCAGCGGAATCAACCATCATCGCCTCCACCTCCCTTCAGCAACATATATCCTCCTGCTCCACTCTACAAGCCCCCCGAGGCCCTGAAGGATAATCGCGCTCCCTCCCTTTGCTCCCTTGCCAGCAGTGGCTATAGGCTCAATAACTACGTCTAAGACTGGGGGAAATACTAACACAATAACGGCAAAGCCACATGGACTGTTTTGAACGAAAAAAAGACCAGTCAACTGAACACTTCTCCAACTTATTTTTAATATCTTTACAGGTATTTTTGTCTTCTCCATACCCATACAACAAGTTGAAAAAATGGAAAAGGAAAGACCAGTATGTTACATCACCATGACTGACCAAAAATCAGATGTCACATTTGAGAGGCCACAGTGTGTGTGTGTGTGTGTGTGAGAGAGAGAGAGAGAGAGAGAGAGAGAGAGAGAGAACTGAGAACTGAAACCTGTTGACCTGCTGCTGTGTAGCTGATGGACCAGCAGGTGGCAATATTTTACTGCAAATAGCCACAGAAGAGACTAGCTAAATCAGATTCCCCATTCTGTGCAGTAACACTCATGTTAATGGATAATCAATTGTTCTGTCACTTCCTTGTTGTAACCTATTTAATAGTTGGGATTAACTCTGTCTGAAAGCCGGTTCAAATGTAACAGATCTTGTTAAGGAAATGGATGATATTTTGTCTCATTATTCAGTATTTTCATGCCACAGAAAATTAAAAAAATGAATATCAGTTTCTAGTAATTTGAACATAGATAGGTACTTTATAAATTATTTTGTTATTGTTTTCATGAGCCTTTTCCACAGCAGATGTTTTACCCTTTCAAAGTAAGAAAAACACAGCTGTAATTAATAGTAATAATTGATAGCTGCATTCCATTTCATGTTCACTCACCGGCCAGGCTTACTGTGATACTTAAATGGAACAGAGCCATCATTAGCAGTATTAGTTCCACCTGTGCTTTTAGGCTGTGTCAAATCACTCACTACTCACTATATAGTCCTCTAGGTAGAACTCCCTAGATAGTGAGTAGGGAGTAGTGAATGAGTGAGGATTTTAGGACACAGCCATAGGGACACTTTTTGGCCTGAAATCCATTGATGATTATTTACAGTTTAACACGCAGGAAAACCTGCTGCAGTTATGAGCACCAGACTTGAGAGTAGAGCTCTGTCCAGCTTTAATGTTCATTGTTCCTGATTGTTCCTAAGAAAGCCACTGGATGGCGACAAAGGTCTTCTTAGAAGGCAGCCTAAAGAATTCAGTTACAACTTCTTTTTATTCATTTAGACTACATCATTTGGTAGATATGGGATATGTTACCATAGAGTCTGAGTCGTTAAGCCATATATGTGAAATGAAAAATGACTGTCATTCGTGGATGCTGAATACGAAGTTATTTGTGACTCTTCCACGCTGCTTGACTACCTGTAACACCGTGGACGTGTTTCTGGGGCTTACTTGTTAGAAAGCTTTCCAATTAGAGCGGCCCTGTGTCTGGCAGCCTGTCAGCCACACAGACACCAAATTAGAGGACGCGTCACAATTCAAGCAAGTCACTTGTCTTATTTCCAGCAGTCAGACTAGTCAGCATCTATGTTTACAGCAAGGAGGTCGTTTATATTGGTGGAAAAACCTGAACAATGAATTCAATGCAGTTAGGAAAGGAAAATGTTTGTTTTACGATTGCTTGTGAAAATTAACTGAATGAAAAAGTGAGTAAAATGAAAATATATTTTATTATAATATATATATATATATATATATATTATAAAATGAGACAGAAAAGGCTTCACACCAAAGCAAATGACAAATTATAATAAGGCCACAAACTAAACCCTCCATTGACAAGGACCACAGATTCCCTTTTTATAGACTTGAACGAAAACGATGACCCGCATTTCAGCACCATGGACAGCAGCCTGAATGCTCCAAGGAAACCTCCTCAGTAAGAAGTACAGTATTTGAAGTAACACATTTAGTTGGACAATAGATGCTTTCAGATCCTTTATTACTGTTTCCAGTTGTGGTTTGAAGACAGGCTATACGAGGTAACATCCTTTACGAGGCATATAAACAGATAAGTTACTTCTTCGACTACTTTAATCATCTTTATATAATAAAAAGAGTTTTTGTCTTTAAAAACAGAATTATACTTCATGCATTCAAGACTGGATTTGGTAATATACGAAAGTGTACTGAAAGTGACCGAAATAATGTGCTACAAGTCGCCATTGCTCCTTCCCTGAGAGTTATGTCTATTTATACAATACAATACAATATTTGGAAGTTTTGATGTTTAAATGCAACAACTCGGTAGAAGAGTGATGTTCTTGGATGAACAAAGCGCCAGAGTTGCGTGCGTAAGGTGGCTCATAAAATGAAAAAGTAATCCTGTGCGGGGCTTACACCCTCAGCATTACCACCATACAGCCAGCATTTGCGGAAATAAACGCCATGCTGTAATGCAGAGCAAGCGGGGACCTGCGCAAGATCGTAAATCAGGCCTGAAATGTAACCTGGCAAAGTAAAGGTTTCATCCATTGCCAACATGAAATGATGATATTGGAAAGCTTTCCCGGAGAGGTTGTGCGTCATGCCACTCTCTATTAGGTGCTATTTTCGTCCTGCCCTGGAAGACATTCATCCACCATCTACCTACCCTGACAGCACCCAATAAACCCACCACTCCCATTCATCTCCACCCTCTCCCTCCCTCCCTCCCTCCCTCGGTCTTTCCCTCTCCCTCTCTCTCTCTTTCCGACAAGCATTGGTGACTTAAAAAACAACATAGGAGATTTGCGTTTGGTCGTCCAAGAGGATTACTTTGTGGTACCTTCACATTCTTTCCAACAAAAATCGTAATTGACACTTTTGGAAATCTTCTTTTGGAGGCCCTGCTCCTGTAATCGATTTAGACCTGTTCCTCCAACGGAAAGGTAAGTTTATTTCAGTTTCTAATATTCTCTCCTTTTACTAATATGTGTTGGCTGACTGACCACAGTGACAGATGTTGATTTAAAGAGAGATCAATAATGCAATACTTGCCTCATGGAACCATGGAGTCAGAGCAACGGGGAGCTGAAACCCACAGGTCTGATTGTAGTGATGCAGCACATCGGACACAAAACCCTTATGCATCTGTTTTAGGTCTCTTTTGGTTAATGATTCGCAGTTTTATACGCTTGGGAGACATTAATGGACTTTTACAAAACAATGTCGGTCCAAGATTTTAAAATCATATTAGGCTACAAAGCAGCCTGAACTATTTATTTTTTATTTTTTTATTTTTTTAGAATAAATGGAAAATTAACAGACATTAACAACAATTAGATTGCGCGATGTCTGTAATCAAAGTGAGGCAACAAGGCGCGCGTAATACATCTACAACCGTCTTTGGATGCAGAATTAAACCAAGATCAAAGGTGAAAAGGCAGGAAAGTATTTGTGTTTTAAAATCAAAGAGTTTTTCAGCACCAGCTGGTCGTTTGTCTAATAATGTATTGTGTTGGGTAAAATATATGGCCAACGAGCAGGAATGTACAAGCAGTTTTGTACATTTTTGGTTGCATGTATTGGATGCAGGGACTTTATCACACTCACAGAGGCTACTAACACAAATTAAACTCGAAAAATCCTGCCGTTTTCAGCCTGAAATGTGGGTAGGAAATTATCGTGATGTTGATTTCGTTCATTGTAATTTGCAGGAAAATTGGAATTTAATTTTTCTCTTATAGTGATTCCACCTTTGATGCTCGAACTGAATTAAGCATCCACTTAAATTCGGCAAGAATTTGAATTTATGTGTGTTTTTATTACTTCGGTGAACATGGTATTTTCAGATGATCGGTGCGTTTGAATTTGAATTACTTTGTATTCTCTAACTGGAAAGTTTGAGGCTCCTGTAAAATATTTATTTCAGATCAAATTCAAACACAGTGCACGGAAAATGTTTCTTCCGTTTTTTCTTCAAAGTTCTCTCCATGAGATTCCTGTCCTCCGCACGCAATAGCACTTGATCTCGGCGGGAGGAAGCGGACTAAAAGAAGATGGCCATCCACGCCGAGGGTCTCGTGGCTATCGTGATCTTCTACGCCCTGATTCTGTTTGTGGGGATCTGGGCCGCGTGGAAGAACAAGAACTCCGGTGTTGGCCAAGACCGGAGCGAGAGCATCATGGTCGGGGGAAGGGACATCGGATTGTTCGTTGGTGGATTCACAATGACCGGTGAGTTGGTTTACTACGGGGTTAACTACTACACTTGCTTGTTGGTTGGTGCTAAACATGTCCCGTGTGTGCATTCTGTCACATTTGGGTGTCATATGAGGTCAGAAAAAGACAATAAATTCCACAGTCTCTGTCTTTTACGCACGACAGCATTGGAGCCACAATCTCATTTACTACCACAACTTCCAACATTACATTCATTACATTTCTGAGCACTTACATATGCATTAACTGATGACTGAAACATTTTAAATGTAAAACTTTTAAATGTAAAACTATCACCTAAGAGAGAGGTCCCATGTCATTTTTGAATGATTTCCAAATACAGTTATGTTTTCCCAACACCAAATGGATTCTGTGTGATGTTTGCTAAATTATGATCACAACTGCAAGCTATGGTTTAGTGACTCCTTTTCCATCCGTGATAGACAACCATGACTTGTAGAGTTCTTGTTATTTGAATTAAAACTTATGCAACATGTCATGCACCAAACTAGTCTTTTAAGTCTTTTTTTACAAACTTAACTTGTGTTTTTTCTTCTTGGTTTCAGCCACTTGGGTGGGTGGGGGCTACATCAATGGTACAGCAGAGTATGTCTACCTGCCAGACTACGGCCTGGCTTGGGCACAGGCACCCTTTGGTTACGCTCTCAGCCTGGTAGTAGGTAAGAACCAGTGTCTTTGTAGAAGTACTTTCAAAGAACCATTAAGCCATTAATTTCCATTCATTTTACAGTATTATGACAGGTAGGAAGATAGGTAATCTGTTACAGTGATCATTATGTCTGCTTTTATTTTTGTCACTCTGCATCATTGTTGTGCGGTGATGCAGCATAGACTTCACATCAATCTGCACGCACAATAATAACATAACTATGACGTTATGTTATGCTTTTTTGAATACTACAATCAAATAAATGTTATACTACCCTACCGTACTTTAGCGGTTATGTAGCAGAGTATGATGTAGTAGTGTAGCAAAAACATGCAAAAACACTGGTAGGTCCTCTGAGAAATACAGTATAATCATACATATAAACAGGAATGCTACAGTGAGATAGTTCTATAGGGTCACCATATACTACTTAAGCACCAGATGCACACTTCTTGTCAAGTTAGTAATATTATATAATTTAATTGATTCAGGTATAGTAAAATACACTTCTTTACACTTACCTTAATGTTTGATCATTCAGGTGGCCTTTTCTTTGCCAAGCCCATGCGTTCACGTGGCTACGTCACCATGCTGGATCCCTTCCAGCAGCTGTATGGAAAAAGGATGGGCGGCCTGCTCTTCATCCCCGCGCTCATGGGGGAAATCTTCTGGTCTGCCGCCATTTTATCTGCCCTGGGTGGGTGATTATTGGACAGGATCACTTAAATGTTAAAATTATGCCTATATGTCTAAACTCATTACGAGCACCACATTAAGTCAACTGTTACATTCAGTACACTTTTCTCTTCACTCTGATTGACAATTGTATCTAATGAATTGAATGTATTGTCCTATAGGTGCCACTCTGAGTGTGATCGTGGACATAAACATCAACATGTCCGTGGTGATCTCAGCCCTGATAGCTATCTTCTACACACTTGTTGGAGGACTCTACTCTGTCGCATACACAGATGTGGTTCAACTCTTCTGTATCTTTTTGGGCTTGGTGAGTTTCACTGTAAACATCTACCTAGCAAGGGACTCTAGTAGTGACAATGAATTCCAGCATTGGATAGACTGAAGGCCAAAACCATTAGCTGTACTGTATTTTTTCAGCTCAAAATGTGAAGCTGTCATTAGCCAATATTTCATACTCATCTTTGAGGTATTTTTGATGATTTTCTTACCAAACACTTCTAAAAGACAACATGCATCCATTTATACATGTGGAATCTGATCAAAATGTGGATTACAATGTATTAATTTTGCAAAAAAGCATCATATTCTTTCTATCAGAGATGGGTCATATTGGCAGGAACATAGTGATTTACATCTAAAGACACCAGTCTACAGTATGCCTAGTACTAAAATGATATCAAACTTTTTGGAACAATAAGAAGAACTTGGATCCAGTATCAGAGTCAACAACTTTGACAGTGGAAACATATTAAAATCACTAAATATCTATATAACATTAACAATATTTGCATTCTGATACCCTCCTCTCCATCAGTGGATCAGCGTGCCTTTTGCCATGTCCAATCCTGCCGTGTCAGACATCAGTGTTTCAGCCAAGGAGGTAATCTACCAGTCACCCTGGCTGGGGAAGATTGACCCTGAAGATAAATGGCTCTGGGCGGACAACTTCTGCTTGCTGGTAAGTCATATTTTTTATGAGATGATTCATCAAGAGACAGTATATTACTGTAAAGTAATTTGCAGCGCATTTTGATTCCACTGTCAAGAGTTGCAGGCAGGGGCTTTAAGTGAAGCATTTAAGGTGTTGTTAATTCGCAGGGCAGTTGAGGGTTGTTGTTTTTTTGTTTTTTTGTTTTTTGTTTGTTTGAGATACGTATTTCCTTTAAAGGCGAATAATAACTGATTATTAACATTATTTAAAATAACTGGAAGCAGTTGCAGAACAGATTTGTTACCTTAAGAGTAACTTTCAGAGGCGTGCTAGTGTTGGTCTAGCTGACTGTTATGCATTGGTTTGGTGTCTGTATTTACTATGGTGTTTCTGTTTCTAGATGTTGGGGGGGATTCCCTGGCAGGTCTATTTTCAACGGGTTCTTTCTGCCTCTTCAGCTACCTACGCCCAGGTCCTTTCCTTCCTCGCCGCCTTCGGCTGCTTGGTCATGGCAGTCCCCTCTGTCCTCATTGGAGCTATAGGTGCATCCACTGGTAAATATACACACACTCACACCGGGGCTTTGCGAGACTTAAAGCTATTTTGGGGGACCCCAGCACTCAATTCCTGTTAGTCACTTATATGTGGATACTTTCAAAATGTACCATAATTCAAGCCTGTCACTTCAGAACATGTGGAACTTGAACAGTTTGGTTTATAAAATGTGAGAAAGCGAAGCTCTTGATATGTGTATTTACTCTAATAGCTGGCAGATATCACACAGCTAAAACAGCAATAAATAGTAGCTTTGTGGCTGTGAATGGAAATGTTTTTAAAACTTTTATTTGAAATTTTTAAAAGAAAAATTTGTATTTGTCTTAAAAATACTAATACTAGCATTATATTTATTTATATTTATTAGATTATTTTGTAGCATATAATAATACTAAATATTGTCCTCAGGTTATATATGGAAGTAAGCCAAGTATTGATTGAGTATTGATCAAATAGCTACTATTGCATGTTATTTACATCTGGACTAGATGCATTTGACACAAAAATGACCAAACAGCAATGTCACCCAACATTTTTATTCTAGACACGTACAGTTACGTCTGGATTGCAGCTATTTTATCACAGAAGAACACAAACATATCAGACACTGATCTATGAATGATATGCACACACACAGACACACATTAATTAAGCAATTAATGAAACATCACAAGACAATCGAAACATCCAGGAATCTGATCCTTTATTCCAACAGGAAAGTGTGATCAAAGGGAACACGATGCCTTCCTGGGTTGTTTACACCCCAGCAGCTTTTTATTCAGATGTGTAAATGCAGATGCATACAGTATCTGGAGGGTAAACAACATCAGATGGATCCTGTCACGACAGGCAGAGGAGAGAGCCATCAGACCATGCCGATTTAGTGAATATTACATCTGAAGAGGAGCTAATTAATCTGGTCCGTCTGAAGTTGTTTCATGTATAACCGGCGCTAATCAACCACTCCTTGTGAATATCCAGGGGAGGGAGAGAAAGAAAGACACAGATTGTATACCACTCAAGGATGAAGAGAAGGATGAAAAAAGTGGCGGAAAGATAGAGGGTTGATGTCAGAGGGTTTAAAGGGGAAAGAGCGCAAATATCCCAATGAATGGGAGGATGGGGATAACAGTGGAGTGGTGAATGGGTGGAGTTTGATGAGTCTGAAGGGCAGGGGGGAAGAACATCTTCACCATGGAGCTAGTATCAGCGAGACATTGGTTCCCATGAATCCTAATGACGTTGATGATCCCCTGACTTTTCCTCTAACGCCACCATGAGGTGCACATTTTGTAGTTTTGACTGAAATATCTCAGCAACTATTGAATGAATTGCCATGAAATTTGGCACACACACTCAAGTTCCCCTCAAGATGAATTATAATCACTTTGGTGACCCTTTACCATGTCATCTAGCACCATCATCAGGCCAAAATTTCATTCATTTGCCCAATACTTTAGTTTATGACCAGATACTTGCAGAACAAATGACTATCAGCCTCAACTATACTTTGGGTTTAGTGCTTATTGGCTAATGTTAGCATGCTAACACGCTAAACTATAGTGATGTGAACATGGTAAACATTATGCTGTACATGCTATACATCAGCATCTTAGCAATGTCACTGTGAGCATTTTAGCATGCTGATGTTAGCATTTGGCTCAAAGCAGCACTGTGCATATTCAGTGTTTCCCCCTGAAAAATAATAAGCCTACATACATGCAAACTTTTGTATTTATTCAGCTCAAAATTTCTCATCAGAATCAATGGCTTCTCACACACATTAATTATTATTAATTAAATGATTATTAATAATCTTTACAATTCAAATGCAATTAAACTACATAATATATTCTTCAATACTGGCTCATATTAGGACCAATGGCCCAATCGGCACAAACCAGTGTATCAACCAGAGTTAATATTACAATATGTTCAATAATAATCCATTATTTTTGGCATTCCTCCTATTACTGTGGCTTTTTCCCTGTATTTTGACTTACAGCAAGACATTGCATTGATAGTCTCTGCTGTAATCTCACAGACATGTATGGCCCTTTTGTTTCTCAGCAACTAAAACAGGTGTATCCACAGGGTGCATTTTAATAAGGTTTCCAAGTCGAGCCTTTGTCTGAAAAGCTAAGGGATCAGTACAAAAATTGTAATATAGCAATCAGTCCACTTAGAATTCCAAAAGTTGGCCAGGAATATAATTTTATTAATCTCAACATAGGAACGTGTGCCAAGTATAGCCTGTTCAACTTTAGTTGTGTTCTGTTATTGCCTCACACAAGTTGCTGCATTGTTGTTGTTTTTTTGTTCAGACCAATAATTCAAGCAAATACCGGTACTTTTTTAAAAAAAATTGCACATACAGTAGATAATACTGGTTCTTGGATGCAGAGAATATTACTGATCAGTTCAGTAGCCCAAAAGTAAGCCTTGACATTTACATATACATCTTTTAAAATGCATCTTTGACTATGTCTCCCATTTCTTCTTGCAGACTGGAACCAGACTACTTATGGGTCCATCCCACCGAAGGATAAGGATGAATCAGACATGATCCTTCCCATAGTGCTTCAGCACCTCTGCCCGCCCTACATCTCCTTCTTTGGTCTGGGAGCGGTGTCGGCTGCGGTCATGTCATCAGCAGACTCATCCATTCTCTCAGCCAGCTCCATGTTTGCCAGAAACATCTATCAGCTCGCCTTTCGACAGTCGGTAAGAGTGCCAACAATAATGCTGCTAACACACATCTGTACAGTTTGAGCCAGTGGTTGCAAACATCAGTCAAATAATCAATACATCAATTCTAGTTTCATCCCAGTGGTTTACAAATGTGTCAGATGTTAACTTATTGTATTTGCTGAACATACAAATCCAGACCCCAAACCTTCAGACAACATTCAAACAGATGAGCTCCAACTCAAAATAACTGGAAAATTAAATTCTTTCAAAAGTATAGTGGATTATGTATTGTCAGTATTATCTGCTGATATGAAATATGTAGCCTGATGTTAGCCATGCTAGCGGCGTGGCTCTAGGGATGGCCTCTCTTGTCATACCTCCCCATTCTCAACCTTGTCTTCTCCACATTTTATGTTTTCTTCTTCACTCTGTTAACTCTTTCTTCTCTCCTCCAGGCCTCAGATACTGAGATTGTTTGGGTGATGCGCCTCACCATCTTTGTATTTGGAGCTCTTGCCACTGCTATGGCATTGTTAACAGGATCAGTGTATGGCCTGTGGTACCTGAGCTCCGACTTGGTCTACGTCATCATCTTTCCCCAACTTCTCAGTGTGTTATTCGTCAAGGGCACCAATACCTATGGCTCTGTGGCTGCCTATATCTTTGGTCTTTTGCTGCGCATTGGTGGTGGGGAGCCCTACCTCAAACTTCCTCCATTCATCTACTACCCCGGTTGGGTGACCCAGGAGAAGATCCACCACCTCACTGGGGATGTAGAGCACTTTGTGCAGCAGAGGTTCCCATTCAAGTCTGTGTCCATGGTGGCATCCTTCTTGGCAAATGTGACCTTTTCTTACCTAGCAAAGTACCTATTTGAAAGCGGTATGTTGTCACACAAGTACGACTTCCTGGATGCCGTGGTGTCCAAGCATAGCAAAGAGATCATGGACAAAGCCACGCTGGTGAGCAACCATGATAACATCATTCTTTCAGAAATGGCACCTGTCAAGCAGGCCCTGGGTGTGTCACTCGCTGGGACATTCACCAACACTGAGGTCCTCAGTGATGATGGGGTGTCCAGTCCAGAGGCTTTTCACAATGAAAACTAGTCAATAAAGGCACAAAGAAAATTAGAACCAAGGAATTTGAAGAAGAAGGAATAATCAAAGAGGCATCGACATTCTTCAGGAAACTTGCCACTGCCGCACTGGAAGCCAAATCAACAAATCTGCTGTGGCTTCCGAGTGACTCCATAAGTTTGTTTTATGCTGATGACATGGTGCCTCCTGCTTTTTTTAAGATCCCTTGCCTGGAACCATGAAGGTGACTGTCAATCAGCTGTGTCAAGCATACCATACTCATTCTTTTTTTATCATGACTCTGTGAATCTACTACCAGTACAACCAGTTTAATTTAAGTGCTGCTACAGTGGTCGGAGGGACTTTCAGGGGAAAACAATGAGAGACTGCAGTGGACAAATAGTATGTGTCGACGACAGGTTTGCTGTGGGTAATGAGAATCGTGCAATATCTAACCAAGGAACTGTATCCACGTCTACATAGCAGTGTGTGTGTGTGTGTGTGTGTGTGTGTGTGTGTGTGTGTGTGTGTGTGTGTGTGTGTTGATGTACATGCACATGTGTACACCTGAGAACAAGTGAATGCTCCAGAAACTTTTCAGATTTTGAGTTTTAAGTTTGCGTAAGTAAATGTATTAATAGAGCAATAATATTTTCATGATCTATGTTGAATAGATATATACATTGTACTGAATTTGCAAGTTACTGTCATTGTTTTTTGCTTATTTTATGTTGTGTGTTCACCTTGCTCTTAATCCTCCTGTCATACTCGCTAATTCCAGAGACAGTAAGTGTCGCATTAAGAACCACATACCACCATAATATTACCAAACCCTTAAGTCACCTAACAAAAGGTTGATATTGGGTGATTTTTCAAGACCCCAGATTAAGTTCAGTCACAACATTTTTAATGTTCACTGCCAACATTTTTTAAATTAAATATTCCTACAATATCCCCGTATTTCAACTACAATATAGAGGTATAATCAAGATCCACCCGATGAATGTAAGTCCAATATTAACTCTCATTTTAGCTCTGTTTTGTTCTTCACCAATCCTGAGGAAACTATCTGGTTCTTTATCGGCTAAATATTCTGCTATGTTCACATTAACATGTCTGTCAGCTGTTTGGTGCTAGAGTACATTCCGTTTTTTTAGCTTTTTTGCAAAGAACATTTGACTTTAGAAACAATGCTATGAGAGTGAACCAAAACAGTAAAGTTGTGGGCTGGAAAACCAAAACTAGAGCTGAAAGACGCTAAAACACTCGACGACTGCAGAGTCGGGTGATCATTTTCTGTCATTTGATAGTCATTAGTCGTTTGATCCAATTTTTAAATAAAAATACTGATTAGATCAGCTTTAAGGAAAGATAATGGTCATGGTTAAAGACAAAAAGTTATTATTAACTGTTATCATTAACTGTTCGTCAAAGTCAAACACATTTAACATCCTCCACTACCTTGAACTCCACAGTTTTGGCACTGAACGTTTGTACTGGATGTAAAATGTGTACTGCAGAATCATCATGTATGACTGTATTTCCATAGGACCCTCGGCTTTCATTACCTAGATCTTTACCTAATGTTTTTCCAGGCAGCCATTGGCTTCCATTAATTTCCATACATTATGAAAATCAATTTGTAATCTTTGTTTTTGTCAAACTTATGATTGTGTAGTATAATTAATGTGCATTTACAACTGCATTATGACATAACACTGACAACAATAAAAGCACATATGATTTTACAGGTTTATGTTCATATAAAAATGAATGGAACCCAAAGGCAGCCTGGAAAGTTTGAAAATTCAGAAATCTACAGAAACACTACAGTAAGCTTTGGAAATGATTGGCATTAATGTTCAGTATACTGTACTTCATTAATAGAATTTTAAAGGACCGATATGGTCACACATATCCTATATGTGTGTATGTGTGTGCGTATGCCTATGATGATTTGTTTGCTCATCCTAAACCTGTATTGACTGGCCAGCCACAGTAGGTTAGCGGAGACAGGAAATGATTGTTGCTCCCAGGATGGTGTCAGTAGCACCAGCCATTATTGATCCAATGCCCAGTCAGGACATTTGATTAATGCTGCAAAGAGGTTTGAAACCACGGTTTATAAGATTTTGTTTTACAGTCTGTTATATTCAGTGATGAAAGTTGAAATGTTGTTACTGACCCTCATAAATAAATTCCCCAAAGTCAGTCCTTACATTTCCCCAGGTCTGGCTGTTTCAAACTATCAGGCACACTGCTGCTCTGTATAAGGAGAATCAAGTAAAGGAGTTGTCACTTTATACAGTGAGAACTGTTGTGGTTTGTTGGTGTCTTTTTGAATCTATGGACTCGCCTTAATTCAAAGGTCAGTCATGGTCTGCCTTGCAAAAAGTGGCCATTTTTATAGAAATAATTTATTTAAGTAAAAGGCTAGCGATATTCTGTATTTTATTTATTATCGAAATTTAAGACCAAAACCAACAATGTGTGAGTCTGTTTCTCAGTATTCTCTGACTTCCCTAAGCCATCTATGGCACTCAGTCGCAAGCCCATTGATTCCTGCTGAATATGTAAGTCTTTAAAAAGGGGTCAAAAATATAAAGTGTCTTTTTTTTTAAAGGCAGAGCAATTTCCTAACAGAGCTGGGCACTGTAGTTTCTAGAAAATGTTACTCAAACAGGAGTAAATGGTGCATTTGTTGGAGACTATTTTCACATGCACATTAGATGTTGTATTAAGTATTTACGGCAGCAGGACAGTGTATTGTGGAACTGAATCAAATTAAAGTACAGTGCCCATGTTTATCTTAATGAAGGAATATGTCGTCCAGTAAAAAGTTTTGGCTCACTGATGTGTTTTTTGGACAACAATGGAGCTCTATGGCACAGAGGAACAAGCTACATCAGGCTTTGGCTACACAGTCAATACTTGTTAGTAGGATCAATTCTTGTTGATTTTGGTCTTTTCAAGGGATTTGGTAACAATAAGAAAATTCTAGTATAACACCAGCCTTATCCTTTAAGGTGGCAAGATGGCCTTGTAGTTAGTCTTTAGAGTGAAGACGACTTGATCCCCGTGTGCAGCCATATCTGCTGAGGTAGAGTGAGACACACAAAATCCCAACTTGACGCTATCCCATCTCTAAAACATAGATTACAGTTTATTATTTATGATTTGCTACCAAGATGGAATCAGCTTCAAAGTGAATGGGGTGACTGCTGGTCTGATGCTATGCAAAGTGTCAGGCAATCTCGTTGGACTCAAATGTGAATGTAAACTTTCCTCCTCATCAGATAAGCCTCATAATAAGTGTGTCGTAGCTTAGGTTCATTCACAAACCTGAATACACACAGAAAATAATCAATGTCAGCTGTTGAACTGTCACATTTGTGGCTATATGTCGTAAATTGCAATTCTGCTGTATTTTTGTGTGATAAATGTATATACCAAAAAATTATAGGAACAAATTCAAGTCTACTTTTAAATGCAGCACTGAAAATGATGTTTGTTGACAGTGAAATTACAGCTATTTATTTATTCATGCAGTGTCTATAAAAGTATAGTTGTAAACATATGTGAGGTCAGTTGAATAAATTATATTATTTAGCACAATCGCGATTTGGTTTTCTCTCTCCATATGTACATACTTGCATTCTAGTGTCTGAAATTTAGTTTAGTTTGTATGTGTTTCACACATCAGTTTCCAATTATTGTTTTATTCTCAACTAACTAATAAGATATGAAAAAAGATATAGAAAGATGGATAAATGTGTGTGTGTGTGTGTGTGTGTGTGTGTGTGTGTGTGTTTGTGGATGGGTGTTTGTGCGTGTGTGTACAGGGTGTGGACTGACTGGTGGAGAGTTTAATCTAGGGGTTCCCTTCTGCTTGGGCGCATCAATCAAAACACCAACCTCAGAATCTTATAACTGCCAAAACTGTCAGTGCTGTCAATCTCTCTTTTTTACACACACTCACACACACACACATACACACACTTCAGATCCCAGTCTGACCCTTGGCTGATGGAAGAAACCTTCATGTTGTGTATTTCATGGAAGTATTAGATCTTCCAAGTAGAAATAACAAAAGGTGTTAAGGATTAAATCTTTGTTTTTGTGGTTTTGCTGAAGCTCCTTCCTTACTGTATGTGAAGTAGCAGTGTATTATAAGATTTAATTAAAACATGTTCAGGAGTTAAAGTAATGGGAAAAGGACAGGACCGTATTGGCAACATCAAACATCAAGACACCAGGATGGACAAAAATAAATAAATTGCAATTGGCAAAAGAAAAAGAAAATGTTGGCCCTGTGCATGTCAAACCCTCCTATTGTTGACCAGAGGGCCATATCTGTAATTTCAAACAAAACCATATTAATGAAGTTTAATAACTAGATTCGGGAACAAAGACCACGCCTAGAACTCATCCAATTGAGTGCTCACAAGTACTTAAGCACACCGCATCAGTTCACTTCCTGATTGACTCAGTCGCCACATGACCTGCGTCAGATTAGCCAACAAAATGCTTACCTTGAAATATGGACCACAAGCTCTTTCTTAACACGTCTGACAGCGACCAGTTCCATGAAGACCCCGATGTCTCGGAGTCTTTCCCATCTCCCACCATCCACTTCTCCTGCAACCCCGGCTGTGTTTCTAACATCGTCAGGCCTTCACCTCCCAGTAGCTTCAGGGAAAGATCCCGGCTTTGGCATTCAAGGGACACAGCCGCTTCGAGTCGCCACTCCCTGAACCACTTGAGATCCGACAGGGGAAGCCACCACGACCGCATTCACCCCGCTATCACACCGACTGTCCATCCACTCCAAACGTATCCCAGTGGACAGTTGCTCGCCTGAAGCAAGCGCTAAGACAGCGAAACATCACTTTTCACCACTCTGACAATAAAGCCCAATTTTTCCAACGGCTTACAGACTCCCAGCAAAACACCACTGTCCGTCACAAAGCTTCCCAAGCACTTCCGGGTTCCCAGCGCAGCGTCTGGGGCAACATCGATGACGTCACGGCGCGCCATACGGTCGATGAAGCTCACCCCTCCACATCAGCCCTCCCAGAGGGCCAGGTTGTACCTAACCCTCTACCAGCCCCACCAGTGTCTCATTTCTCCTCCATTTTACCCCAGGCTTCATTAGCAACCCAGACACATGCATTCTTTCTTCTTCTCTTGCTCCTACTTTTTCCATCCCATCTTCTTTGGCCACCACAGCTCTTCCCACCTCGACATCAGCCGCACAGACTGCATCCATCACAGTGACCTTCGGTGGTGCTTTCGGTCAAAACCCTTTATTTCCTCCTGCCTATCCTTTTCCCCTCCCTTCCCCTAACTTTACCCACCCCCTCCCAACCCATGTGTAGATAATGTAATTGTTCCCCCCTCAAATGCACCTCTCTTTCCCACAGCTTTACACCCTGCTTTTCCCACGTATCCATCCCCCCTTAACATCTTCACCTTAGCCACCGCATTACCCCCGGCACAATAAGTCGCAGCCACCCAACCATCTCCAGTGCCACTCATGCTCAGGCAACAGATCCTCTCCGGTAATTACATCGACCTCGACCTATTAATACACCCATTCTCTTGCAATTCCCAGAGAACTGCAAACCGCCCTCAGCCCCATCAAACTCAAACAGTCACTCCCTACCTGCTCCAAAGAACTCACGGCAGCCAAATTCGCCTTTTCATTCTCATTATACCACGACACCATCTGCTCAGCCTTCCCCGACCACAGGTCAGAGCTAGATGAATATCTTTCACTGATCCTTGACCTGGCCTTGTGGTTCGGTGGCAATGGGTTCTACTCCTACCATACCCTCTTCGCTCCCAAGTTGCCGGACATCTGTAGCAGTACAACCAGGGAACATACTGGGGTACTCTTGATCCAGAGCTGTATTGCCGCATCTTTGCATCTCACCCTTCCCTGAACTGCAACCTGTACAGCGCACCTTCCAATGCAGCCTCAGCATGCACCATCACCGTTTCCCTGCCCCGTCACCTCATTACCGCCTCTCAAGAAACCATCCTCAACAGTATCTCTCCCCGAACACCCTCATCCTACCTCACCGGATGGAATTGCTTCAAAGCTTTCCACGCCTCCCACAGCCTTCCTTTCCCTTCCCTTGACGTCCTGACCCTCTCAAGCTTCATCATATTCACCAATTCCATCCTCAAGATCAAATCCTCCACCATACAAGTCTACATCAGCGTAATTCCTTGTTAAACTGTCCTCCGGGGCACCTTGTCCCATCTCGCCCCTAGAATCCATGTTCGTACTGGCATTCATTGGCTTCCTGCGCTGTTCAGAGTTTATGGATACAAACCTCAACTACCACCTGTCCTGACATGCATCCATGTCCGACATTACCATTCAGTCCACCAACACTCTTATCTACCACCTTAAATCTAGCAAGACCAACCAGTCCAGTCCCCTTAAACCCGTCTACCTCTTCTAACTAGAATCATACCTAATTCCGTACAAATCCATTAGCAACAACATGAACTTAAGACTGCCAGGCTTCCCCCTAGACCATCTGTTCATCACAGAGACAGGAAAAGTAGCCACATGCTTCTGGTTCCACCACCACTTCGCATACCTCACCAACCTACACAACAACATCACGCACCTTTCCAATTGAGGTTCTTTTGAGGGCTCTATCCACCATCGAGGAAGAGGCCGCATCGCATTCCTCCATCCAACCAACCACGACCCCTATTCTCCCCCTTCCTCCTTCACCCTCCTTCCCCCATTCACTTACCCCTTTATCCCTCGACCCTCTCCCCATTATCCACCCGACCTCGACCCTCTCCCCTTCATCCCCTGACCTTCCCCCCTCCCTGCATCCTTCATCCCATGACCTGGACCCTTCCCCCTTCATCCCTTGAACCTCCCCCACATCCCTCCATCCCTACTGTACCAACAAAGCTCTTCTCCATCCATAACATGCAATAAACTGTTCTAAATCCATACGCTCACTGGCATGGTTTTAGTTATTGAGATTAGTTCGATGAAATCCATACCACAAGAACAAAAACCTATGAACTTTGACAGACAGTAGCAGAGGCGAGATTCATTTGTTGTGCACCTGTAATCTCAGGTGTAGGCACTTAAGTGACAAGTCAAATCCATGTCCTAAACTTTAAGTCCTAAACAACTCAGCATGCACCAAATTTTATTTTAAATGTTTAACTACACCAACATAATAATAGTAATAACAATAATAAACCACTTAGCTTAATAATTCATTCATCATCTTGCAGCACAGGATCTATAATAGCAAACCTTATTTCAACAGACTGGTCTAATTTAATATAAGTTGAGGGTATTACATGACATGACAGCATCTGCATTTTTTCCAAAGCATGGTACTTCTTAGCTGAGACTGTTCTTTTCCCTTTCTTCTTTCCTCTCACACTTTCTATTTCTATATTTGATAAGGCTCCAAGTGCTTCTATATAGTATTGGACTGTAAAGAATCATATAAGAATCTATGAAAAAGCTCCACGCTTTTTTATCTTGATTTGTAATTTGTCACTTTTTTCAGCTCATGATATGGTTCATTGAGTCATTGTGGTTCCATTTAGAGCTACTTCTATAAAAATTCCTTATGTGCATTTCAGGCTTGCTAAATTAGTCATGTTTCAATTTCTAAAACTGAAATGAGGGGTTTCAAAATAACAGTTGATTCATGTGGGGATGTCACACCTCTCACTGTCACTGCTTCATCTTAGGGGAATCATGTATGCACTTTTCAAGCCTCCAGACCAATACCTAACACAAGCTGATATTCTGTCTGTAGAAAGAGATTGAGATATGTGAGCAGGAATAATATTAATTTGTGTAAATGCCAATGAAACCTGCCACAGTGTCAGATGATTCGCCTGCAGGTGACAGACATGAAATTGATCTGATGTCATCAGAATTATAAGGCAGGATGTTTAAAGTGTTATCATCTCACAAAAACACACACTGGAAAATAGTCAAGGAATCATTGTTCTTCTGTAAAACTGACACTGTTTCCTGTGTGATCATATTGTCTTTGTACAGAGCAAGCAGGCGGCGAAGCCAAGATATGCTGTATATGGGGATGATCAGAGACACTTAAATGTAAAGTATATCTATATATGAAGATTTTGGAAACAGCAATAAACTATTGCATGGATCTATCTATGAGATTCATGTAAATCCAACAAGCGGCAGACAGGTGGATGAAGGAGACATATGTAGATCATGGTTTCATTTATTTTCCAATCAGTTATAAAGCAAATGTTTTGAAAAAATCACAGGAAAGGTCAAAGTGACATACTGTATATGGCAATCTGCATTATGGTAAGGGAAAGCTGTGAGAACTTGGAAGGATCCCTGATCACTGTCACTCTGTCATGGCTTACTTGAATAGAACAGAGCCATAGTTAATGTTATTAGTAACACCTGTTATCTTCCTACAATGACAAGTCAAAACGTTAGACTTGACTTTTATTCCCTTATTGGAAATCTTCCCATCGGTCCATTATTAACAATCAGTCTCATGCAAGAACATATTTGTATTCATATCTTAACTTTTCCATACTTGTGTACAAAATGGGGTCATACATGTTTGTCTTTACATATCTTTACGTATTCTCATGTTTTCAGAGGGTGTTGGGTCCACCAGGGTTGTCCCTTGTCACCAATTCTGATTTTCATAGATAGGATCTCAAGGCTCTTTGCAGATGATGTGCTTCTGTTGGCTTCATCAGACCATGACCTTCAGCACGCACTGAGGCAGTTTGCAGTCGAATGTGAAGTAGTCGGGATGAGAGTCAGCAACTACAAGTCTGAGGTCATGGTTCTCTACTGGAAAACAATGGATTGTTCCCTCTGGGTTGGAAGTGAGTTGCTGCCCCAAGTAAAGTTCAAGTATATTGGGGTCTTGTTCACGAGTGAGGGTAAAATGGAGTGTGAGATTGACAGGCAGATTGATGCAGCGTCAGCACTAATGTGAGCATTGTACTGGACTGTTGTGGTGAGGAGGGAGCTGAGCCGGAAGGCAAAGCTTTCGATTTACCAGTCAATCAAACCCTCTCCTATGATCATGAGCTTTGGGTAGTAACCGAAAGAACGAGATCGCGGATACAAGCAGCCTCCGTTTCCTTCGGGTGTCTGGGCTCACCCTTGGCGATAGGGTAAAGAGCTCAGACATCCGGAGGGATCTCGGAGTAGTTGAAATGGTTCAGGCATCCGATCAACTCTCAATGGAGCTTTTGATGTTTGATGTATCATTGGCCCCTGCATAATCGAAAAACGAACAACCTCTGATGTTCGTCATGTGTTTATCACCACAATCCTCTGATTGAACTCCCAGCTGGTCAAGTAAGCATTTTGTTTTTGAAAAGTTTCCAATCTCTATGTATCCATATATATATATATATATATATGTATATCTCAACCCTACAGCCTAGCCGCAGGCTTCACAACTCAAGCTTTGTCCTCACTGAAGCTTCCTCTGTGTTTAAAACGACAGAGAATTCTCTAAACGTCATCAGTAGCATGTAGTTCACACATACACACGGACAGATAAGCACACATATACGTTCAGGCCTGCAGCACAGCTCATGACTTATTCTCTCTAAAAAGTATAGTCCTGACTGCCTTCCTGACTTTTTGTCAGTCTGGTAGTGCTGATGAAAAGACAACACATTGTTCTCTATGACACCCCTTATATGTTTTATTTATTGATTACTTATTATCCTACATTTTAATTCCTTTGAGCTTTTAATAACAGCTACGATTTAATGCCTAGTAATAGATATTGTATTCCTTCACACAGTTTAATTCAATGGTCTTCTTGGCTGTTACATTATACTGACATCCATGTATATGGAAACTATAGAGAAAATTATGTACGGAGATGGATGATCCACAGATCAAGATGCAGCTTGGACTACTCTTATGGCCATTACTGATGCTGGTGGGGAAGGTGTTTCTTCGATGTTGCATTCTGGGTGGCTAATGGGTTTAATAAACCAAATAGACTGGCTCCATTATGGGGGAGAGAGAGGAGTCAATTTTTTTAAGCTATCTATCTTTATGGGGCCAAGAGAAGGTAGCCTCGTACATTTTATACTGATAGGATAATAGAAAGAGGCGGTAAAATGTATGAATGGCTCGGAGCCAAGGGGTGTAGCTGAAAGGGAGTAAATGAAAGAAGCAGAAGAGGAATAATGTTGTCTTGAAGCTGATGAAAGCTGAGCACAGGTTTATGGTGTTCTTAATTAATAAAAGGCATTGTGGAAAATCATCTTCTGTACCCATACATCGTGGTAGTACAAGTGGAACATGTGTCTATTAATAATATTACTTTTTAAAATTGTATTTAGATGTGCTGGCTATGCTACCCAGCTAACAGTTTTCCCTGTAAAGCAGACTGAAATGAATTCATCTGAGAGAAATGCAGCACAAAAGAAAAAAATACTGGAAAAGTGAGCCAAGAAATCGAATAATAAGACATTAAATAAAAAAAGAACAAAGAGAAGAGAGAGAGGGATGATGTAATTTATAGCAATAAATCTTTACTGCAGATTATGGCCAGTCTGGAAAACAGTCATTGTCATTATTCACATTAGACTAAGTGCTCCACTTCTCAGGATAGACGGGGGGAAAGGAAGGAGGGAGAAATGAATGGGAAGGCCAGACATTTACTGTTGCACCCTTAGCTCATATGAGGGATGGACTGGACTGATAGTCTCCACCCACCCACCAGCTATGTCCTTGCTTCTGTCCTTCATCATTTAAGAGCTGATCTCATGGGAAACTGAAGAGTAAAAGCAGGGTCTCTTCAAAGTGTTCATCTGTAATATTATTCATATTGTTTATTTTCAGTTTATTGTATTTTGTATTTTCATATTTATCCAGGTTGGTTGCTGAGTACTAATTATTGAGAGGTTTTGCACTGCACTTCCCTTGGCAATCCAACAATTTGTCAATTACCGTGATGCCTTTTTCCATTAATTTTTTTTTACTTATTGACGATCTGTTGGCGAAGCTGTGTTTGTTCTGTATTAAACTGCTCAGGCTTCTGTTTCCAAAGTAGAGGTCACCCTTCAAGATCACCCTAAAAGCCAGAGGAACCAACCTGGCCCCACACCTGCTCTCTGGTTCACTTGTTTATCTCTCAGAGAACCATGCTTACACATGTAACCTTATATATATACTGCATACATTGTTGCTGATAACATTTTCTTGAACTTGTCTGGTCAGGAGAGATAATCTCTTTCCGCAGAGAACCATTGTTACATATGTAACCATCCATTTTTTATACTGTATACTGGTTGATGTGTAAAATTGTATATCTTTCCCATGTTAAATAATGAGCTTTTTTGCTTGTGTAACTGCCTTTTTGTAGTCAATTTTTATTTTTCATGGTATACACACATATGCGGTCATACCCAGGAATTGCATACACACACACACATAGCCACCCTGTCCCCAGGGTACATTTTATTATTGTTGGCAATACTGTAGACAGGAACATATGTAATTGGAGGATTTATTACAGCTATTGGTATGGTAAGAATGAATTAATAATTATAGCACCGTAACAAACAGAGACTGGGAAAACACAGTCATGTATCATTTAATATGCACATTGTACTGTTGCTCTGCAGGCAAACTTCAAATGTCATAGTTCAACTGTTCATTCCAATCATACTACATTTATTGCTGAAATATTCCTGCTTCATGTAAAAAAGGCAACAGATACAAGATCTAGGAAGAAATTTTAAACAGGCTCCAAGTTTACACCATCCATATTTCTTTTCGTTTCCCATCCCTTCCTTCCTACAGAATCTGCCCTGTTCATACAATGGCCACATATAATTTTCATTACACCTGGGTTGTGAAAGACTATGCTATAGACAGTCTTTGAATAAAGACAATAACATTTAGGCCAGATTCTCCTGATATCTGTTACGGACAGACAGGCAGGGGACACCAATATGGAGACAGATGATTGTTTATTTGGTTACAGCCAGATATGACAGGTGTGCAGGTATGGAGCTGGGGGAGTCTGTTAGAGGGAAGACTCTGGTGTGGAGATCGCTGGAGAGGGAGCTAGGTGTAATGCCGAGTAGCATAGGAAGTCCTAGTTTCAAACGAGGTCGGACAACTGGCTGAGGCGAGTGCTGGGCTTTATATGCTGGCTGCGATTAGGAGCTGATGGGGAGCAGGAGTGTGATAGGGTGCAGGTGTGGATGATTAGTAGACAGTGGAGCCTGGCGTATCCGTGACAATATCACGTTTTGCCATTTCAGTGATTACTGTTGTGCCAGGAGAGAAACATTTTCTTCACTCCTTTGTGTTTTAAAGGAGCTCAGAACTGTGTCATTAGCAGTCTGATTTCAGTCTCAAGTGGGTTTCACATTAGACAGTTAACCACAACAAATACAGAGAGAGAGCTCTTTCTGACAGTTAAACACTATCCCCTATGGTCTAGTATTAGAAAGGTAACAAACAATTTATTTTGTAAAAAATACAGATCTTGTACTCTGTAACAATTCGTCATTTTGTTCTTGACATTTCTCACAACACTTTCTGATTTGTAAAATTACTGTACTAAAAGTATTAAAAGTATTGTATCTAAGTCAATCATGTCAGAACATTGTATACATCGTTATGAGACTATGCATCATTATCATGGTTTATAACATCTAATACACTTCTTCCAAAAGCAGGTTTTCTTCTGAGAGTGTAATGAAACTATTCAATTCAATTCAATTTTATTTATATAGCGCCAATTCATAACAGAAGTTATCTCATTGCACTTTTCCTATAGAGCAGGTCTAGCCCGTACTGTTTATAATATTAATTACAGAGACCCAACAAACCCCACCATGAGCAAGCACTTGGCGACAGTGGCAAGGAAAAACTTCCTTTTAAGAGGCAGAAACCTTGAGCAGAACCAGACAATGGTGGGCGGCCATCTGCTGCTGTCCTGTTAGGTTTTGAGAAAGAGAGAGAGAGACAGAGAAAGAGGTTGGGGGGGGGTTCTGTGATCTGGATATACTCTGGACAATACCTTTGGACAGGTACAGTGTCAGGTTGGATAATAAGCCATGGGAAATATCACATGGCTATAACTGAGTTTACTCCAGTCATACTAATGTACAACATAATTTATTATAGTCGCTTTCCACGCTCCATTCTATACACAGTCTTTTAGGGCTGAGAAAAAATCTCTTCAGTTACAAATCGCAACAGTAGCAACGAACAACAATTGAATTCTCTGGCTACAACGAGGGCTCCATACAGTCGATGAGCACAGCTTTTGGTTTCGGCCTCTGTTCAGGTTCTTTACAGTCTCTATACATATAAATCTGGATTAAGGAAACATTTAGACACATTTATCACTTTCAGATCCTATTTTTTGTGTGTTTGCTCACTGGTTTACTGAAGGTACTGTGTTTCTTGCACTAGATTATGTGGAAATTGAAAATGTGGAAATGGAAAAGTAGAAGAAGTTACTTCAAAGCCCTTTTTCAGGTGATATTTTATCAGTCAAACATTCACAGTTCACAAAAACATTCCCTGCAGAGTCAAGTAAATAAGGAATCAGAAGTGTGTTTTTATATAAAACTTGTGTACAAAATAACGGAATATTTTTCTAATGTATTAAAGCAATATGATATTAAGTTCAAAGAACACAAAACAATCATATGCTGCGTATGACATGTATTGACAAGCCTCTCTGGTGTGTGTTTCTGGTCGTGTCTCTTCTGCTACATATCAAGCTTTCAGCTGTCAGACCCACTGGGACTCATTTCTTGAACTTATTGACATCCCTTTTGTTTTTATTTCTTTGACGGCTTGAAAAGAGCATGTTCCAAAGTATTCACAATCAGTTTAAGGCCTTTGTTCGTCAAAACCATGGATGTTGGTGACTGTGCAAAAATCCTAAAGGTTCAGTCTGGGGTTTTTTATTTCAAACCGGGGTCATATTTTATAGCTTTGTCTCTGATTCAAATCTATTTCAGTAACATTTGCTCACTTTACTAACCATCGCCAGAATAGTCAGCAAGAAAGAAATTCCCTGCTTAATTAATTATATTTACATCAAATTATTTGGAAGTGAGAGTAAAGGTATGATGGTCATTAAAAATATATATTTTCTTGCAACAGAACAGATCACTCCTTAGTCTCCACCTATCATCATTCCAATAAAGCAATCAAGCAGCTTTTTGTGTTTACACAAACCACAGGTGTTTTCATTTGTGCAGCCAAATCAGTTGTTCTCTCTAATCTGTTTGCAAATTGGATTTTTTTCCCCCTGATTGCAACAAAAAAAAAATTCCTAACAGCTTCTTCTTCTTCTGTTCCAGCTGCACTGAGACTGAATTTTGACAGAAGACTATGGCAGCATATTTCATGATTTGAAGTGATTGACAGTGTTCTCGTGCACATTTGACTGATGCACTGCACCTATTGATTTCCTATCGCTGTAACACTGCAAGGAAAGACCACCTCACACAACAACACATCTCATGGGAGCTGCAATTTGTGTGTGTGTGTGTGTGTGTGTGTGTGTGTGTGTGTGTGTTCTTTAATCTTTATTTTTCAATTGTTCTACCACTTTCATCTGGATTCACTGTATATCATCAATGATTTGTTTTGCAACGTACTTTAATTAAAATGTTAGTTTTAGTTATTCAGCCATATTCGGTTCACTTACGGATAATTACCATCACCCATTCACCTTATGGAATATAATTCAGCTGCACCTCTTTCTTTTGACAGATTCTGCAGCCTTTCTTATTACTGCTGTGCTCACTGATTGCTGCGGTGGCTGCCTATGTATTGAACTGCGGTAAGTAATGAAAATGGTGTGTTGGTTCTCCTATTGATCCCATCAGTGGTAAGTAGCTTGGCTCCAATTAGGCCTTAATAGGCCCGAGGGAGAAGAGAGGAGAGGAGACTGTGATTGTATCAAACTGTATGAAATGTGAAGCAAAAGGTTCCCGGTAAAATAGAACATTTAGCAAATATTCCCTGAATGAAGCTCAACAAAAGCCATATACTATCTGCAATTAGCATTTCACAACAAATGAGTGTAATGAGCAAAGTGTTGTGGGATACAGATAAATTGAGCCACTATATTCTCACAGCCATCATTAAATCTTGAAGTCTAAAGTAAAAACTAATTTTCCCTCTGGGACAATATAGGCTATTTATCTTATTATTTATATGTAATGTTAGTTACAATGCAGAATCAATGATAGTCAACTCCCCTCTTTCTCACTAATTTATACCTCCATCCCCAGCTGCCAAAAAAACTTGTTTTTCCTCCTTGTTGAAGAGCAGACAGGAGCTGACTCTCGTCACAGCAATGCTAACGTAATCAGCTGAACCCACACAACCTTCGATGCACAAATTATATTACACCACAGTTTGGGATGGGTGGGGGGATCCTTCAGAGTGATTTAGTTAATGCCTGGACTCACAATGAATGTTGAGTGGGGGAAGGAGCTGCAGCCTTGCAGCCACATTAGCGACGTACAGTGCTACAAATAAGGCTGTGCATATGTGTTTGTGTGTGTGCTGTATATGTGTGTGTGTGTGTGTGTGTGTGTGTGTGTGTGTGTGTGTGTGTGTGTGTGTGTGTGTGTTTATGTTTGTGTCCACCTGTAAATGAGCTCCACTTTCTGCTTCACTGCTTCTGCACATCTGGCTTATTCCAGCAGCAGGTACCGAATGAGTGAGGGTGCCTGCTCCGTTTCAAACAAAGCAAAAAATAAAAACATTCAAGACTGAGATAAAAAGATGAAAGCTGGCCTGTGAAATGACGATGCTTATTCATTAAAATGGAAGAAATCAAAGACGGGTTTTATTTCAAACTGAAGTTGTCAATTCTCATTTAATAACATTCACTTGGCACAGACAAAATTACTCTTTATTCCAGCTCCACTCTGATGGGACTGATGAATAGCCAAATAAATGATTCATCCCATTTGAAATTATAATTTGAGAGGTTTACGTAAAAATGCCTGGTTGTGCCATTTTAGAAAGAAAAGTAAGTTTCTCAATCTACTCCACCCCTTCTCCACTGATTATCTTATTTCCCCTGATTTCTACAAAATAATCTGACAACATAAAATTACATTAAAAAATTTACTAAATAAACCCTGTAAATTAATTTCACATTCTATATATCTATATCATGCTCTGATCTACAATCTACAATGTTTTTAAATCTATATTTCTATATTAACAATAGATCACATGACAAGTGAAAGGGGTCATTTGTAGTTGATGATGAACCTACAGAGAATTGTCACCTGACTCTCAGTTCCTCTCAACTTTATAGCATCTTTCAGCTCTAGTTTTGGTTTTCCAACCTTTATTGTTTTGGTACACTCTCATTGCTCTTATAGCGTTGTCTCTGGCCGCTACAGGCAGCTGTTTTCCGCAAAAAAGGTATAATATAAGAATGTAAGCACCAAACAGCAGACAGACATAGTGGAGCATTTAGCAGCTTAAGTATTAAGTATAAATATTCCCCTCAGGAGTTGGTGGAGACCAACACAGAGCTAAAAGGAGCATGAATCATGGGGTTAAATTTGCCAGGTGGCCAGAAACACGACCCCAAATAAATGATAATGTTGCTCCGTTATGATATGTCAATATTGTGTTTAAAACATGTTTCTAATGCCAAGAAATGTGTTATTGCAGATTTAATGTGTGTAGATAGATAAGATTGATATCAGTCATGTCTGTATGCTATACAGTATATTAAGCTAGAGACAGCAGGCAATTATCATAGCTTAGCATAAAGACTTGAAGTATGGGGAAACAGCTAGCCTGACTGTCCAGAGGTAACAAAATCCAGTCTTTATGCTAAGCTAAGCTAATTGCCTCCTAGGTTTAGCTTCATACTTAACACGTAGATGTGAGTGAATAGATCCTAAAATGTCGAACTCTTCCTTTAAATCTCCAGATTCCGAAGGATATATTGTAACTTTTGGCAAAAAAAATATCAAATTTAGAATAGAACCAAATATTTGCAACCAATACAAAATAATCAGGTTTGGTATCAGTCAAACCGTATCTGTATTTTTTTTCCCCAGCTGCAGGGCACCTGTTGCAGCAGGCAGGATGTGTTTCTGATTACAAGTGATACCAGCTGCTGGCTAACAGGCTAACAGGGCAGAAACATTTATCCTGCTAACAAAGCCCTGGCAGGGCCCCTGTCTTCCACTCTGCTCCCCGTAATGCTTTATGACTCTGTCATTTAAAGATGACATATGATAGGAGCGAGATTTAGCTTCCCAATATCCCCCGTCGTCACACACACACACACACACACACACAGAGCAGCTGCTCATCCATCTCTGCCTCTCTGGCCACCTCTCTGGGTTGCCTCCTCAGCAGCTGTGTGTATGTTTGCCTGTGTGTGTGTGTGTGTATGTGTGTGTGTGTGTGTTGGCCAGTGTAGTCTTGGTTATTTATTTGATAGTTTTTTTTCGATTTTACATCTCTCATTAATCAAAAGAAACGGTTGCATGTGACTCTAGATACTGGCCATCTTCTCTGTTGTAACTGTGTGTGTGTGTGTGTGTGCGTGTGTGTGTGTGTGTGTGTGTGTGTGTGTGTGTGTGTGTGACAAACTGGCAATGTGATGACTACAACCCCAGCACAACAGAATACAGTATGTTGGGCCTGGGTGATTCCCATGGTCCCATAACTAATCAATATTTGAACAGACACATTATTTATTAACTAATCAATTAATAATTGATTAAATAACAAGAGAAAGTGAGTCCAGTGGCACAACAAAACCTAATTATAATACACAGCAGAGGCAGAGCATACTGTTTCCATAGACAGACAGACAGACAGACAGATAGACAGATAGATAGATAGATAGATAGATAGATAGATAGATAGATAGATAGATAGATAGATAGATAGATAGATAGATAGATAGATAGATAGATAGATAGATAGATAGATAGATAGATAGATAGATAGATAGATAGATAGAGAGGGTGATTACATGTTCTTGAAAAGCTTCGACTTAAAAGCATGTTTTTTGAGACAAAAATAGTTTCATTTGTTCTTTTTTTCTTTTTTTTGTTTTGAGTGTAGCTTGAGGCAGTAAAGATGTAAAGCACTGAGTACTGTGAAGTTTTTGTACTGCAACATTAATGTCATCTTCTACTATGACGCAGCCAGGGGCAACGCCCAGCTGGAAGGTTACATATGTAACTATGGTTCTGAGTGAAGAAGACTATTCCTCCAGTCACCTGACCACTGTGAATCAGTGCTCATACATATGGAGTATGCAACCGGGTAGAGAGATATGTTTAATGCAGAGACTTAGGATTACATCGTCCAAATACAGTGTCAGATGTTTTTCCACCTTGACACAATAACGTTTAAATTTTAAAGACATTAAGCTTTTATTATCTTTTATCTATGCCAACCTCTTTTGTCCACAAGGAAAAAAATGCAACAAGTTGAATCATACTTGTCTCAAGATGGTCAAACTGGAGTTACCTTTGTTTGATGATACATGAATGTCCCTGCAAAGTTAAGCAGAGAAGGGTATTATGTGTAAACCTAGGCACCCTTCCCAAATCTCAGACCTGCACGTCCAAGAAGCTGATTGGTTAATCCAGAAACTGTCAGGAGGCAAGTTGTACATAAAAATCTAAAAGAAATAGCCATAAGAACATCTCTGAATGACCCCTGTGCACGTTCATCTATGTGTTACACTGGACAGCCAGGATGACAAAAACGACCGAAATCCTAACTGGCTGTTGGAGGTTTTCCAGAACTTGGAACAAAGAGCAACTGCTGTGAGAAAAACTTTGTCCATTAAAAAAGTCAAAGTCATAATGACATTAGGATTAGACATTACAAAACATCCACTCCCTGAACTTAAAACCCTGATTAAGGGTGACATTACACTCCTGTGCCTACAGATTCTGCGTCCATGTGCAGATATCTGTTTATAGAGATTAGTATCACAATAAATTGAATCCAACACCGTGTAGCCGTGTATCCCGTGATGCACCTCTGTCCTCTCCCCTCCTCCCCCTCTCCATTTATATGCATTTTTATCCCATTAATGCATGTTACTAACTCAACATCTTCTCTCTCCCTTCTCTCCTTCTGTCATTTTCAGCAAGTACTTCTGCCTCCAGAGCTGCAGAGTCTGGATCTATGATTGCAGTCCTCCTACTGCCCCCATGTTCCTACTAGACAACTGCTACTACAATTATTATTAGTCTTATTACTACTATTATCATTATTATTCCTATCATTATTATTCCTATTATTATTTTATAAAAATTAATATTAGCACTACCATTACATTATTATTATTTAAAATTCTATGTGGAATTTGCATTGTGCTACCTCCTGCTCTCTCTCTCTCTCAACCCAACAAGGCAGCGGCAGATGGCCGCCCACCTTGCCACTGTCACCAAGTACTTGCTCATGGTGGGATTTGTTGGGTCTCTGTAAATAATATTATAAAGAGTACGGTCTAGGCCTGCTCTATAGGAAAAGTGCAATGAGATAACTTCTGTTATGAATTGGTGCTATATAAATAAAATTGAATTGAATTGAATAGCCATTAGACTGCCTTTGGTTCAGCCCTGTGTGTACTCCAGTGTGGTCAAAGAGACTAATTACTGAGAACAGTATTTTTTAAAAATCCTTTCACTTTGCATCTGGATGCGCATATTAAATGGTTCTGCAGGGCTTCTATTTTATAAGGCATTTTTCCATTAATTACAAAAGGCCCATTGATTCAGTGCTGCAATTAACAAGGGGATATTTATGAATATTTATGTGTTCTTTAAGTGATATCTCCTATAATGTAAATGCTCTAAATATCTACCGGGAAAAGAGCTCCTTGTTTATGTGGAGAAAAAAGCCAGTGTTCAAATTCAGCTGCACTAACTGTAGACTGTGTACTGAAATAATTAAATGAGCAGCAGTAATTAATGTAGAATTATGTTCTATATATTTAACAGGCACTTATTCACTTGATATTTTTCTGTAGTTAGTGTAATTGACAGAAACACCAAGATAACTGAGCATGATAAAGAGAAAAAGAATTCATGGACACAGTCATATATTTCACAAACAACTGTTTTGTGCTTTCGGTACTCCTGCTGCAGTTCCGATTCATGTCTCCTTTTACTCTGTACAGGAAGCAGCAGAGGATAATCAGATTACTTGTCCTGAATGGGGAAACATAATTAAATCTAACATGAGCTAACCCATTTACCAATTTATTGCCCCTGTTACGTATTGGGACACCCTTTCCAAATGCAGAGGAATGGCTCTTAAATTGAGATCAATAAAATGGAAATCACATTGTTTAAGATTCACATTCTTATTCGTCCTTTACTATAGCTGTAAGAGTTATATTATATTACTTTTCTGCTGGGATGTCATGGTGGGTAAACTCTTCCTGAACTCAGTTTATCTGTTTCTTCATTACAAATGACTGATTTCAGAACATTTTAGACTGATATGAATACGTATTATGTTCTGTTCATTATATACATCACCTCTGTGCTTTCTGCTACAAAACACTGCCGCTCTTCTCTGTCTGCATGTTTCTGTGTGTTGAATTTCTTAAGTAAAGTGCATCATCTCTAGAGGTAGGTTTTGGTTTGGGGCAGTCAGACTGAAGAGCTAAATGGATAAAGCCCTGAAGACTGAGATGAAGCTAGGAAGACACACACACACACACACACACACACACACTGAGACACCAAGTTTCTGAGAGACAGAGGCACAGTACACCAGTAGTCTCAAAAGGACTGTCTGCTCTACATACAAAAGCTGACCCAGAATGGATGCTGATGCAGTGGCACACATTTGCATGACCATCACTGACTGAGAAGGACATGGTAAAACTGGCTGCATATAGTCACATTGTGTATATAGTGGATAACAAAGGTCTATACACTCTTAATCATTTTCTAGTGTAATTAATTCAATCACACAGTGCTCTCTTAATTAAATGTAGTTATCAAAAAGATCTAGTAGACAAAGCTTAGACATTTTTGAAAATTATCGAACAAGCAATTGCTAGCGCAATTATCGATTGCGCTAGCAACCACTGGAGGCTGCACTGTTCATTACATCCCACGATATTAAAGTTATGGACAAAACAAACTACATTCTGAAAAATGTGCTAATCTTTGAAGCTTACCATTTAGTTAAATGTGTAAAGTTTGTCTTTATCTCTCAATAACATGACTAATTACTCAACAGCAAATGTAATTAGTTACATTACTTGTTACTTTAATTTCGCTACTCACCCTAACTTCGTCAAAGAGGCCACAGACGTTGCATCTTTCATTTTAGACACATATAGAAATAGAAAATGAAACATTATCATTTAACAAGCAGCCAGCCTGCGGTTAAGAGGTATTTATTGACCATTGACGGCTATCGTTAGCCCCGGTGACTGACTGCATGCAGCACTCCAGAGAAGTACCATCCTCAACTGAAAGCGTACCAAGTAATTGTAGACAAAGCTACTGGCGGCTAGTTCGCAGCTAAGAAGACATAATGTAAATAAGACAACATTTGTTTTACAGGAAGGCACATTTGTCTTCTTTTTGTAGAGGCTAACCGCCTCCCCACATCTCTATGGAAGATTTAAAATGCCTAAATGAAAAGAAATCACACACAGAAATAAAGTGAAATCCAATACACTCTGTTATTTGTATTTTCTTTTTATGTATGCATTTACTGTTTTATAATTAAATGAAAAACATAATGTTAAATGACAATTATTTAGCCTTTAGTACTACTACTACTAAAGTTAATGAAAAAAGTAATCACATTACTGTTAACACATTACTGAGTAATGCATTACCATCCAACACTGCGCACAAGTGGAGCACTTTGGGATTCAGTGTCTCTATGGACACTTTGACAAAAGGAGAGGACCGGAGCAAAGATCAAAGTCACCGCTCAATTAGTGGACAACCTGCTGTAACACCTGAACTGCAGCCGCTGCCCAGAATTCTCAAAAGAATCTAGATTGTGAAATATATTGTGTGCAAAACTGACATTTCAGCCTGAGGGTTCATGAATATCTACAACAAATTTGATCACAATATGCTCTTTAGATTTTGTACAAATCTTGGCCTGATGGCGGCGATACGCAAAGTTCAGATAACCACCAAAAAGATTTGGATTTAACCTCTTAGAGACAAAAATATAGCTAATTTAATGAAAAGCTTGCCATTGGGTTCTTAGCCATGCTAGCATGGTCTGGACAAAAGAACTAGACACACAGACAGCTCAGGCCCCACCCTTGAGAGAGAAAAAATGGAAAACTGAAACACTTTTGTAGCTTTATAATTGTAACTATTAAGTTTTAACATAAATTATGCACACAACTAATTTACGCTTTTCATTTCTATAGTAAATCTCTGTTATACCAGCTGACATTTAGATTAGAATAGATTGACTTTATTGTCCATCTCAGTGGAAATTTGTCTTTGGCTTCTCCCAAAATACAGCAAAGGTACATACAATGCACATAACAGAGTACACCTTTAAAAACATACAGAATACAGTATACAATATACAATAGTGCAAATGGGCAGGCAGTAGCAGATAAGTTATATAAATAATACAAGAGTGCAAATCTTATAACAAGTGTTCCCTGATGCAGTCGTTCCGTGTTCAATGCCTGTATGGCATAGGGAATAAAAGACTTCTTGTAAATGTTCCGGCTGGCAGCTCAAACTCTGAGTGAAGTGGATGTGAGGTATCTGCTGTTACATGTTTAGCCTTTCTGTGTACAGCCCTGTCAAATATATTGCAAAGTTGTTTTTGTGACTTGCCAATCATCTTCCCTGCAATGTTAACATTTTGGAGAGTTTGTTTTTGCTCTTTAAACTGATGTTGCTGTACCATGCTGTCATGTTAACTGACCAAATGCTTTCAACCAGGCTTCTGCCTGCCATTTCAAGTATGTGTTGGCTCACAGCAAAGCTCCTCAACTTCATGATTAAAAACAATCGCTGAAGTTCTCATTAAAAGTTAGGGTTAGATCAATGATTGTGTCCACATTCTTAAAACTTTTCCTACAGGCAGGTTATTGGGTATGACAGGGAGGATGTTACTGGATCCACTTGGTTTTGTTTGTATTATAAGTTATTTTCTTTTGGCCACATATATTTCCAGTCTACTTGCCTGACACCAGTCCTGAAATACAGTGACCTGGCTGAAGTAAGCCTCCTCATGTATGGCATTGTCTTTCAGGAGGAGACCAACAAGGGCCATATCATCAGCATATTTGAACAGCTTGACATTACTGCTGTGGACAGTCGTTTCATTTGTGTAAATAGAAAACAGCAGTGGTGACAGCACACAGCCTAGTGGTACCCCAGTGCTTAAAACAAGGTCGTCTGTGTAGATACCGTTCATTAAATCTCTCCATTCCACCATTCACGTTCATCTTAAAAAGTCATTCTAAAGAGTGTCAATTTGCATAGTGTTAAAAGCAGAGATAAATAATAATCAATAAAAAAAATTATTTTGTTGTTGTAGGTGTCTAGCTATTTGGTCCCAAATAGCGCCCTGTGTGATTTGTAAGCAAAGTGTAGGGGGTTGACAGAGGACTTAAGATGGATGCTGAGTACTCTCTCCTTACACTTAGCTAAAAGTGGAGTCTAGAACCATCAAAAGATGCTGCTCCAGAGAATTTAGGCACAGGTCTTATTGTGGATGTTTTTAGGAAATTAAACTCAACTTTCTGTCTCATAAACAGACTGTAGACAAATACGTGACTACAACCCAGAATAACCACATAACAAAAACAGCGTTGCAGAGATTTACCATCATTTTGCACAATAAGAAAATAGACAAAGTTTTAAAATAAATTGCCTGCTCAAAGAGAAGTGGCATGACGCACAGACAGAATGTCTAATAAATGTCACAATTAGCATGCAACCTTGATCAGGCAGGGTTTGCAGGTTCTCCACCCTTTCAGCCCACTAAAATGTCCCCCTCACATTGATTCGTCTGACAAAGAGCAACTATAAAAGAAAACAACAGCGGAAGAGAGAGAAGGCATTGATTGACCCGTTCTTAAAATAGGAGAGCTCATACTCACAGATGTGGAGAAAGTGCTTTTCATCAATCTGATGGAAAATTCCAGTCGTGGCATTTTGACACCTATAAACAAGTCTGAACATGAACACTTCCAAGTCTTCACTTCGGCCCGTCAAGTCAGTCCATGTGATCGAAATGATAATGAATACAGCATTCTGTTATAGTATGAATGGAAATATTAATAAGCAACAGTTTCTAGTCCCATATCCATTCTTTGTTAATGTAATTTCTACATACAGTAGATGATGTGAATGACATCAGCAGCAGAGATGCAGTTACACTGTACAGTAACTCTTTCTGTAAAATTAAATGGGTTCCTCGAGAGAGACTGAAAGGCTATTTTTCTCCTAGTCCAAACAAGTTGAATCTAAGTAGGAGATCAATACTGATATCTTTAAGCTGCTAACTGCTCCACTAATATATTATTGATGTCTGGGTCTCGTGGGATTGAATTTGGGCTGCACACAGCAGTTCATCTTGATCAGCGCACACAGGGGAGATGCACCAACAGAAGAATACAAGAATTCCCCTGGATGTGTATGTGTATATGATGTCCATAAAGCACCAAAAGACAGAAAGGTATTACGTGTTAAAGGAACTTTTAGGGTCCATAATGAAGGAGGTTACAGAGTGTGACTGGAAAAGGCCATCACAGCCTTTAGTTTCATTTGCCCAGTGTTTGTTTTGAGATGTAGAGGCTGTTAAGTTCACCAGGAATGCTTATCCAGGGCCTTAGGGCCTAAGACTGCACATAAGGGATTTTCTCAGTTGCTCTCTGGATACCAATCACTCAAAAATGCATCATCAAAGATGTTAGAACATCACAGGGTTAAATGACGAAAGAAAAGTCAGCTGTGTGAGATGACTTGACACTTCAATTCAATTCAACTTCAATTTTCCATATGCAAAAAAGACAGCACACACTTGTTCATTAAAATAACTTAACATTTTCCTGACAAGCAGCCCCTTGTGTTCCTGTGAATAATGACTGTCCTTTAGCAGAAGCAAAGGTTGTAGTTGTTATTTGTTATAGTGTGTTGGTCGTACTGTTAGACACTAACAAACACTCTATTTTGCCACTGGTATGAGGACTTCACATTACTTATTGTAACAAAAGGACTCAAGCATTCAAATTGCAATTGCAACATTAAAGCATGTTGGTTGGAATCCATCAGATATTATGAAGCAACGCTTGAAAAGTCTAAACAAGCAGAAAATCAGCCAGATTTATTCAATTTATAGATCTTGTGTGCCAAGACAGTGAAAACAGCGCCCGTATACAGTACATACTGTATTAGAAAATATGCATAAAAAAAACACTTAAAGCACACAGAAGTACTTGACTGTGCCTGTGTAAGGTTGAGAATGATTTACTAAAGTGCTCAGTTTTACCTATCCACACAAAAAGGTCAAATGTATCACTTTAAGGAGCATCTTTAAAACAAGTCCTCATACCCAAAGTGAACACTAGGTCACTTGTCAGTGTCTTCCAAAACAGCCACTCTGACCATTCAAAAAATTCCTTGTATGAGTGTTTTCTGATCTTCCGCCTGTATGAATAAGGTCTGGTTGAGTCTAGGAAAGAAAAGTACTTGTTTAAGATTAGGGGAAGATTGTGGTAATAGTTAATGTTAGGAAAACATCGCCATCATGGTTAAAAAATACTGATGCTGACTGTTAGTACAACATGGGATGTAAATATACTCTCCATTTTTACATTATGTGGACAGAGTCTGAAAGTGTAGAAAGCTGATTTTCTCTCCAGTAATTGCCAAATCCATTAATAAACCCATGCTTTGTTTTTATTCCTAATTCAAACAGGCACCATGTTGTTGTTTAAGCATCCTTACTCAATTGGTGTTTGGTTTTTTTATGTATCCAGCCATAGAGGCATCAGTAGTCTTCCAGTCAGCCCATCTGGAGCTCCTCAATTACACCGGACTGCTGCTTCTGCCCTTATCCACCTGAATATTCTAACAATTCATTATTTACACCTCATTGTAGGCTATAGGTTTAATTGGTGTTTTGAGGAGGGGTATTTTTCAGAATCTGCTTCAGTCCACACAGCGAGTGTTTCCTGCAAAAGGCACATCACAACTGATGGATTACCAATTGGAATTCATTAACTTCCCTCGTTTCTCCGTCTCTCTCTGCAGCACTCTGAAGCTCTAATTCCACTAATGGAGTGCTTACCATTCAGGGCCAGTTTTCTGACAGTGACTGATTCTGCTTAATTGCTGAAAAACAGAGAGTGCTTTCCAGCTGTTGCTAAATACAGTATAACTGTAGCTACAGAGAGGTGCAGGAGCTCTCATCATGATACCCAAGACGTGTTACACCTAAGCATATCCTGTTAGGTGTCACAAGGGTGCAATATTAAATGGTAAGTCTGCATATGAATGCTGAACCAGGCCTTTCCATTTCTCGTGAACAAAATGAGAGGCCATTATTTTGCAGAGCTATACACTTTGGAACTGGATAAATGAAGAATAGTATTTCATAGTACAGAAAAATAATGGGAAAGGACAATTACACCATGTGAAACACTAAATGCAAATTCTGTATGAGTGAATATAATATGACAAAAAGGAGGGTAAAAACATTGCATGATATAAGTGAGAGAGAAAAGTGATATATGATATAATATATGAGTATGTAATGTAATAGGTTACAACAGACAGAATACATGAATGTGCAGAAAACAGAACTGTGAATTTGTAACTTTCTTTTCTTTGCTGACAGTGTCACTAGTGATGAACCTACAGAGAATTATCACCTGAATCTAAAGTACGATAAGGTAAACTTTGTCATCCAAGTACACATAAATGAGGGGCCTTTCAGCTAATTGTTTGGGTTTCCGGCACACACTGTTTTGGTTCACTCTCACCGCTCTCATAGTGAGAGGCAGCTGTTTTCAGTGAAAAAACTCTGAAAGCCCACTGTACACTGCCTGCTCAGCACCAGACGGCAGACACACAAAGTTAGCAAGTAGCTGGGGAACATAGTGGAGCATTTAGCAGCTAAAGATATTTGACTTACATTTGCCAGCTGGTCAGAAACACAACTCCAAATAAATGATAATGTTGCTCTGTATCTGCCTGATGTGTAAATAAGCAACTGTTTGCCCAAAATGGCCAGTGCGGGTTTAATTTTTTTTGAGCAGATGCCAAAAAGGGCACAATATGCCTTTGTGACACCAGCACAAAATAATAATAGTCACAAAATACAGACACAATTAGTGGCAAATTACTTGCAGAATGTTATCAATTACTCATTACTTATTAATCATTGAAATGGGAATTCAATTATAAGGTATTTAATGACCATTAACAGCTACAGTACTGTAACAGTAAGTCAGTAATGTGTTACTGCCCAAAATGTACACAATACAACGACACATGAGATATTTTTATTTGTGCTTTTTAAACACAACAATACTATACAGTGGTTATCCTTCAGACAGGATATAGTACAACATTGCAAAATTTTCACAGCAACAATATTTTTTGTCTCAACAGTCAGTTATCTTTAATTTTGGGTCGAGAGTGCCTGCCTCCATGCATTTTGAATACAGCTATTTTATATTATCACTAATTTAGAAAATACTGTCAACATTGTTGCCTCTCCGTTCTGGTACTCTTTTGACTCCTCTGACATTTTTCTTTCATTATACTGAACAGTTTACCTCAACGGCCACCTTTACCTCATCTTAATTAGTTAATTAGTTAATTAATATTACCAAAACGATTCTGCGATATAAACCACTGTCTCATTGCTGAGTAGCATTTTTTGATATAAAGGTAAGTTTACAGTTTACAGTTTTGCAGCGAACGCTGAGCTTGTCTGACTGTATTACTTCACACACACAGTGTGCATGCAGTGCTGTTGTTGTGTGTGTACTGAGGACCAGGGCTGAGCTGAGCATTGGCCAGCATCTCCATTAGCTCTAATTGAAATTGAGGCAGTGCAGATGAAATACATTCAGTTAAGGTTAAGAGTCTTCTTCCATACACACTCACACACACACACACACACACAGCTACAAGCCAGTGGTTACGAATGATGAGAAGCAGGAGAGAGGGGAAAAGATGGAGGAGGCAGTATTTCAGTCACACTTAGCAAACGGCTGTCAGTGGTGAATCCAGATGCCTCATCACTCTCTAAACCATCAGCTACTGTGTTATATCTCCACTCTTGCTAATGAAATCAACACTGGCCTGCTGCATGCATGCGTGTGTGTCTATGTGTGTGTTCTCCATGTGTGTGGTGGGCTGTGTTTTTAAAAGGACTGTGCATTAAACAGGGCTGTCATTTCAGGGCTGCCTCACTAGGCTGAGTGAATGTGCACATTACCTTCCATGGTGACTGCACAACAGAGTAATGTACCACACACTGACACTGAAAAATAAGATACTCACTGATGGTCTTTAAGAAAGAGTTTGCAATTCTGCAACAGCTGGCCAAGTGATGTGCAAACCTCTATTAGTGCTCAAAAATGATCTGGCATGAAAAGCTGCTAGCCTGGTTCCAGGCTTCTGAAAAACTGCCCTCATCTCCAATTTGTTCAGTGATTCAAATAGGTCAGGTGTGCTCGCCCACGGGCTATTTCCCCCAGTTGGAGAAACAACTGACAAATCAGAGCTTTATAGGTGGAATTAAGAATGAGAGCATCATCGTCCTACATAGCTCACTAGCTACAAAGCTACATCCGCAATAGAAAAGACTGACACAACTGTACAGGCTAAGTCGACTTAAAGAAATAACAACTCTTAGTTAAATCAGCATATTTCTTCGATTGTGGTGAAAAATATTATGTTAGCTGCTCCTACTGCATGACAGTAGCCAGCTTTCCATCCAAATGTATCGCACATTTTAACCAAATTATAACCAAATTGCGAGAAAATCGGCAAAAGACAATGAGAATTAATGCATGTTTCCATCCACTACCGTAATGCAATTATTAGGAGTTAGTTAATTGAGATAAACAGCTGGTGGCGCTAATTTTCCACTAGGGTGCTAAACCATTGCAGAAGAAGAGGGCGCAACAAGAGGATGTAATTAAATGAGCGCCAGCCAAATTTCAAATGTTGAAAAACAATTAAAATGTGATGGAAATATAGCATTTATGTTTGTTTCATGTATTAATTTAAGGAATGTTGCAGTCTCCTCATTGCACTACGCAGATCTGATGTTTCATCTGCCACTATTTTTCCTCTCTTCTGTGGAGCGGAGGCTTCAGTGGATGTTTAAGTCACTGCTTCATGTACATCATGATTTATTCACCAATTCTGTTTCCATTGCACTATTTTACATTTTGCTTTTTTATCGATACACCAATCGAATTTTTGGCGTTTCCACTCACAACCATAAAAACAGATGGATGGAAACCCACCTGTTGGCAAGATGGATACATCACTGGCTACTAGGGCTGTCACGAACTACAAACATGGGAAGAAATTTAATATTTGATCTGTAATGAATTCAAAATTCACAGGTCCACTTTTCACTAGTTGAGCCATGCTAAACATTAATGACACCAAACCATCTGAGAAGAAATGTGGTGAAGTATTTTGGACTCAACACCATAGATGGAAAAATTGTGGATAAAAGCAAGATTTTTTGCTGACTTTTTTGCTGTAAAAACAAACTGCTGCACAGTACTATTACCACAACAACAAATTTTAAGTCACCCGTTAGCTTGTCACTCAAGTGAATGGAACATCAATTCTACCATGTATTTAGGATTGCGCTACCAGGGTTAAATTCATTCGAACTATTTACATGTTAGTTCCAATTCATAACAAAACTGATTATTTGAAACAGTCACAGCCCTACTGGCTACTGATTGTGAAAGCATGAACACAATGTCAGGCTGAATGAATGATGTGAAACAAAATGGTCGTTTAGTCTGATTATTAGGCCACAAAGCTTTAACCTCTACAACAGTTTATGCTTATTTATTGTTTGCCTTTGATATGTGAGCAATGCTGTCCAACTTCAAACTTGGAAGTATAATAGGTTAGACATTTTACTCAGCACACAAGTGCAGCATAATCATCACCACTGTAAAAATAAAATCCATTAAACAGCAGGAAATTCCAGATACAGATAATCAGCAAAGTCCTTGGGCCAGGGGTTATTTTCTTATTATGTGTTATCTTGGAGAAAGGTGACAACATGACCTTGTTTCAACTCCGCGGTTGGAGGAAACAAATCAGTGAATCTACAACATCTGTACAGGATGTGCAAAATGTGCCGTAAGCATGTAGAAGAGTAGGGCAAAAGAGGAGGAAGAGAGCCAGACCGTTGTAATCAAGGCTGAGCGCTAGTCCAAGTGCAGACGGATGCAGGTTGTGCCCATGGTCCTTGATGAAGTGCTGTTCTCCTGCTGAGCCACCAAACTATTTATATACAACACGCTGACAGCCTATGGGCACGGAAGAGAAAACTGCTAGACTTACTGCTCTTTCTTCCTAATCACAGGATCCCTCACTTCTATCCCTCTACGCACAGTGGTAGATGGAAACAAGGGCATACATTTACTGTACACAAAGACCCAGCATGGTTTGCCACCAAAATGTTGACTGATAATAAAATAGGAAACAACTGCTGACTGACTGGCGGCTCCTGCCTCAAAAAGTCGGAAACAACCTGAGAGTCTGGTCATCGCCGAGCTCAAAGGTCAACTATGCAGTTTTGATTCATCAGATCAGAGGCCCAGCTGACAGGATGCAACTCTGACATCATCAATAATAGACAAGCGTCAGGATGGGGTCTCCACTGCTTCTGTCACACTTGCACATGCACGTGTACACACACAAACACAAAATCAAGATAAAGTGCTGTATATCCCCCTATATAAATGTTAGCATGCTGATGTTAGCATTTAGCTCAAAGCACCATCATGGCTGTAGACTCTTTGTCTTGTTGATCTGCTACTACAGAAATGTTCAGCAAAATACTACTCGCAGTGCAATTACAGCAGAGTATGTTATGGGTTAGATTAATGTGTGATTCTTACCAGTAACGTCATTCTGAAGTCTCGGGAAAACAGGACCCCTTGTCTTAACCTTCTCCAGCAGCCAAAATGCCCCATTCTCGAGAACCTTGGTGGCATTGATGAGAGAGGGTCAAGTGTTGCCCTTTAAACAATTATGGAGCAACCACAAATTTGCAAGTTCATAAAATCAAAATCCAACCTGATTAATTTATGAATTCTCATTAAAACATAAAAAGGGACTTGATCTCTCATTTACAGCATCTATGTTTGATCAATGATTTACAACCTCTGACAGATTACCTTCTCTTGAGATTATGACACACAGACTTTATTAACAATTAACCTATTACATACAGAGCCAACACTATTAACAGCAGCTCAGAACATAATTACATATTCTGTCATCTTTCTGGAGTAAAAGCTTTGGTTATTTATTAGAAAACCCACTCTCTCAGGGTCTATAGTGAAAAGAACAATATGAGAGGTTCAATTCCCTCATTAATACATTAAAATGTCAAAGCTATATGTTAAAATGTCAAAGCTATTAATGGTACTGCCAGTCTGTGGAGGTAAAATGTCAGGAAGAAAACAAATGCAGGACGCAATGAACAACAGCATTTATAGCGGTTGGACAACTATAAATGCTGAGTAAATGTAACAATCTAATCTAAAAGATTCATTCAAACAAATGCAAATACCAATGTTGTCATAAAGGCAGTTGAAAATAAATAAATACTACAGCTACGCAGACTTTAAGATGCTCCTAAGAATGAGAAAAAGTGTTGTTCAAGAATTTAAAAAAGCTATAACTTAATGCTTTATTTGCATTTATGTTTTTTTTTTATTATCAATCAGCTGTCCGTGTTTATTGAGCTCAGCTGAGTCTGTTGTTTAAATTGTTGTCTATTCAGGAAATAATACAACTCTTGGCCTCTGAAGGGGCTTCACTGAGAGGCTTCAATCACACTGTAGGGGGTCAGTGACATAACCACTCCACCCTGCCACCCCCAAAGTCACCTTTCACTGATTGGGTAGGAGGTTGAGTGCAGTGGAGAGGGGCAAATTAAGGAGGAAAGGGGAATGGAGGCTGGAGAGGACGATTACTTCATTGTCCCCCTCACTTCAGTGTTTCTCCAAATTCATTGATTAATCTCAAGGGATGACTGAGACTAACAAAAATGTCAAAATGTTCAATTCAAAGTTGATACCTCACACATCACTGGCTTAACTTTAATAAAGTTTGAAAAATAATGGATGTTAGTACTGTAATCTGTTGTTAAATATAAGCTAATGTAAATTTATGAAGCAGTCAAGCTCATAAAGTTGTGTTGTGTTCTGCACGTGTGGCACATGCACAGTAAAGCTTTTAAAGGAATAGGTCGACATTTTGGGAAAAAAAGCGCTTATTCGCTTTCTTGCTAAGATTTAGATGAGAAGATCAATACCACTCACTTGAACAGAGCCAGGCTAGCTTTTCTCCTCTGTCTCCAATCTTTATGATAAGCTAAGCTAACTGCTGGCTATGGCATCATATTTACCATACAGAGAGTTGTATCGATCCTCTCATCTCTCTTGCTAAGAAAGTGAAAAAGAATATTTACCACAATGTCCAATTCCTTCAAGATTTATGGACCAGTGTTCTAGCTGCTGGTCACAACTGGAGAAATGTAACCAATATGTATGTCTAGCTGTCTGTTCCCTGAGTTTTACACCCCATATACAATTTTAACACATGAAGCCAATGTAAACAATATAACAAATGTGCATTCAGCTCCACACCACTCGTACGAGACAGGAAAGGTCTGTCACTGTAACACATTTACAGTTTTGGACCTGGCTCCACAGCTCAATATCACTTTGTTATCACTTCTTAGTCATAAAAAAGACATTTATAATACTCAGCTATGCAGCAGAGGGTGACTCTGCATAGACCCAGTGTGCTGTATGCATGTTTGTATTTCAAATATACAGTAGGAGGAGCCTGCAAGACATTGCTATTCTGGCATTTCCTAATTGAAATCAAAGAGAAGAGGTGAGAGAGAGAGGCAGTAAAGAGCTGAATGCATCTTGCTGTCCATGTTCATTTTAAATGTGGTGACTGTTGAGACAAAACTAGCAGGAGAAAGTGAGAGAGAGAGCAAAAGAGAAAGAGAGAAGCATGAAAGAGTGTCAGTTGCTCCTCCTCATAGACCCAGCTAGGCTATTCATTACTCCCTGAACGCCAGCCAGTGTCAGTTATATTACTGCAAAGCCGTCCCTGACTGACGGCCACGAGTGGGGGGAGAAAAATGGCTGCAAAATACCGCTCGATGCCCTGGGAGAAAACAAGGGAGGGGCTGTGATGGATGGGTGGGTTTGACCCGGGCGGGGTGGATGGCAGAGATGGGTTTCTTCCAGATGAGACAGGGAGTCGGCAGAGCCCCTGCCCCTCTGCCCAGAGCATCCCAAGCCTTGTCAGGATGAGAGGCACCTCGCTAAGCTGCCTCCGTCAGTGCTTCTATCACTCGTGTCAAAACAGACACTCTCCATATTCAACAGATAAAACTGGACCTCACGTGATAGGAATACAGAAGCACAGCTAGGCCATCCACTGACTTTGTGACAGGCTTGTGACAGACAGCTTTGGGATGATTTTATGCCCCATATAGCCTTGCAGACACAGTTACAAAAACAAACAGAACAGTTAGTTTTAGGTTATGTATGCTACAGTATGTACCAACATGTCAAACTGTCTTTTAGCTGTCTTTCCAAACTGTGCTTAGGTCTCTACACCGCTTCTCTCTTTCTAATCAAGGTCTGTGTGTACTGTTCACTTCTGTGATGGGGCTTTTTCAATACTGGTCATCAAAACGTGGTTAATTGTCATCGAGACAGATGCTACACATCTCTCTTGTACTGTACATACACTGTGCCCAAGCTAAGACTTCTCCTTTGACCCAATAAACAAACTTTTAAGTATGATGTGAATTTGTAGTTACGGTGCTATGTTAACATTTGAATATATCGTTTTGACATAGTTCGCTTAAAAATGGTTTTCTTTTATTTGTTTGAGCTCTACTTTCTATATCACTAAAGTATCAATACATGTGTTTATTCTATTTAAGTTCAAATTCAACTAAATTACATTTAGGCACTGCAAAGTGTTTGATCAAAATCTCACATCTTACATCACTGAGATCTCATATTTAGGTTGTACATAAAGGTTGTGAACATGCCATTACCATCTACATTTGTAGCAGTTCTGCTTTTTTACCAACAACAGCTGATAGCAGGTCTCAGTATAGGATGGATCAAATTTAGAAAACATAAGAGAAGTGAGGATTTTGAGGTTCATTCCTGGGTTTGAGGGTTGAAGCATTCAAGTTTCAAAGAAGGAAATGATCACGCTCCTCTTAACATATTTTCTATTATTTTTCTGTAATGGAAAGCTTTTTGTGACCAAATAATTCAAATGATTTATTTTTTATATCATTTTGTGATGCAACAAATTATGTAACAATTGCAAAAGGGTGTCCAGGCTTTGTCACAGCACTAAATGTATACTGCACAATATGTTCATTGTCAGCATACTGTAAGTTAGATTAGTGGGGTATTCGTCCTCTCACTTACAATGTCTTTATTGTAAACAAATTATCACTCTTCCCTGTGAGAGGATACTCACACAGAGGTAATGTACTTTGCTTCCAAATGTAAGAATGCAATGAAATGTTACTCATCTGTGTAATACCAACTTCTATTAATAGCATATTTAATGTATGGCCCCAGCTAATATGCCCTGAGGCTATGGTCCACATTTTTCTCTCCCTCACTCTTCTATATTGGAATCTCATTTGGAGACCGAGACATAATGGCCTTCAAATCAGCTCTCTCAAAACAGGTGAAAGGTCTTAATTTGACCTTTTCATCACTCAGTTATGACACATGCTGGAGGCCCTCTGACATCAGGTCATGCACTGTGTGGTTAATGATATTTTGCCTCCAGGTAACACTGTACTGTAGGTGGCCAGATATACAATGTAACTACGCAATAGTGGTCTAAGGCTACTGCTTGTTAGTTGGTTCCTAGGGACCACCAGGTGTCCAAAGGGTGTCAGTTAATTTTATTATCAGTATTTTTCATTTCCACATTTAAAAAAATAAATAAATAATGTACAGTAAATTCATACTGGTTGTGTACAATTCATAAGGGTACAATGTGCAAAAAACTGTCAAAGAAAACGGGCCAAAAACTGCATGTTGATTTTGGATCATCCATGATCGCTCTATCCTGTTTAATGTGTGACGTAAATTATATTGACGTCACTTGGTTGACGTTTGCGGAAACAAGTCGTTGCTTTAGCCAGTTAACTCAAAACCAAAACAAAGGGGATGTTTTCGTATTAAATCGAAAGAAAACGGAAAATTATTTCAGATATCGCTTTATTCTGTCCGTTCGACTTACCGGTTATCTCTCTGTGTTTGTCAGTCCACTGAGAAGTAGCTAACTTCGACTAAGATGGAGGTAAATGTGTATAGCGAAATTAGCTTTAGCCAGTCTGCCACAACTTAGTAATACGTGTATAGAACTTCAAGTTATCTAATAATATGATGCTCTGTCGTTTGTTATATCGATGCTAAGCTACTTACGTTTAATTGTGAATTGTTTAATTGCTAACCGTATTTTATAAGTCAGCTTTCCGAATAGGTTGACACTGCTCGCCTCCGCCATCCCATGTATTTGTGTAGATGTTAACACTGGGAAACACGAACCTTTTTTAAAGTACTTATACTTGGTCTATATATGCCGAATTGAAAAGTGGCTAATAATAAAACATAACATGTTTTAAAACATTCTCTATCAACAATTTATTTTTGCAGACAAGCAGAGTAACTTTAAACTTCATATTTTTCAAAGGAAATACTGTGCTGCTGACTGTGAGACTGGTCTTTTATCGGGCAAGTCTGAAGTCAAGCAGTCAAAAACAAAACAAGAAATATGGCATGCCTGACAGAGCTTTTCAATGGGTTTGTTACAATCTGCACCTAGTTAGCTTTGTCATGTATTATTTTTCCTTTCGCTGAAACAGGACCCTGGTGGTAACGGAGCAGAGTCTGCTGCTCCATCACCAGCAGGTGCAGCCAAGTCAAAGGTACTGCACATTATTGCTCAAAGAGGCTATCGTAATCTGTAATATGTGTCCAAATTTGTATAAACATGATTCATGGTTAGATATGTATTTGTTTAAATTCATGTTCCTCTCTTTTCTTTATATTTTATTTTCAGCTGGACACACTGTCCAAAGATGACCTTATCAAGTTTGCCAAGAAGCAGATGGCTGCCATGCAGAAGATGAAGGGCAGGTGTGCAGGTAGCTATAAATGCTATAAAAGCTTGTGTTTGTGTTTGACTCTTTGGCTCTGTGGGCCAATAGTGTACAAGCATGTGACATTATTTCCCTTTTCAGATTTGGAAAAAGAAGTTGAATCCCTCAAACAGCAATCCAGAAACAATAACAGCAGTTCAGGGGACTCCACACTGATACAGGTTTGTTTGTAGGGCAGCATTTCATCATGTGTCTGCTATAAATATTCCTCTGTTAACATGCTGTACTTCATTTTTATACTGCGTCATGCAAATCAAGTGGGTGTTTGTGTAATAGGAGCTGACTGAGAGGATGGATGCCTTACTACTGGAGAAGGCAGAAACTCAGCAAAGTCTTACACTATCTCGTAAAGATCTAGAGAGGACTAAGCAGCAAGCCAAGGTGAAATACAACACAAATACTGTATGATGTGTAACACTGGTTTATAAGCCAATTTCACTGAATTCTACAGGGTTTGTCTGAATACACTACAACATTTCGGTGTATTTCTATAAATTGTAAATTCCATTCATTGATGCATGTATGTTTATTATGAAAGCAGATTGTCATAACGCATCTAAATAACTGTTATTTTGTGCAGGATGATCTAGCTGTCCTGCAAGGAGAGCTTGACCATGCAATAAAAGATCACCAAAGGAAGATCAAGACCCTAGAGAGCAGCATTGAGGAATCCAACAACAAACACCAAGAAGAAGTGTCTTATTTCCAGAAATTACTGAAAGAGAGAGAAGAGAGTGACAGGGAGAGGGAGAGTGAAAGAGAGAGGGAGCACCTGGCTGAACATTCCAGTGCAAAAGAGAGCGCTGAAGAAGTCAGCCGTCGCTTAGAAGCTCAGCTGGAAAACCTTCGAGCTGAACTGGAAGTGATCCAAGAGCGAAAATTGCAGGAGATTGCTGAGGTGCAGGAGAGCCACCAAAGGAAGTTGACAGAGGCCCAGCAGGAGGTGGAAAACCTGAGGGAGGAGCTGGCTCAGAAGAGTCTGCAGCACGAGGAGGAAATGAGAGCTCTGGAGGAGGACTGTGAAATGGAGAGGGAGCGTCTTCTGTTGCTCCATGAGGAGCTGACCGAGCAGCTCGCTCTCAAAGGTATGACAGCACTTCATTTAAAGACAGGTCAGAGGTCAGAACAGGAGCTAGATCTGTCCTCTTTCCTGTAGGTGATTTCACCTGTCCAAGCAATAATACTGTGTATGCACAACCTTTTTTTTTTTTGCCTGTAAACATGAAGCTAACCCAGTTCAACAGCAGAAAGCAGAGCTGGACCAAGCCTTTTTGTGGCCCAAGCTGAATTTGGGCTGCAACTAAGGGTTATTTTTATTACCGATTCATCAATTGAATGTTTTTTCAATCTAGAAATTGTAATGTATTGTACAGTCAACTTAAAGCCATGTTAGAGGATACCTAACTTATTGCGAGCTATGATTTAGGCTGTCACCGCCTTTTACATCATTGATTAGATGGAAATACATTTTTCAGCTAACATTACCCTTATCTTTCCAGACAGCTACCTGCAGGATGTGCAAGAGGAAGATGAGGAACCTGCCCGTGGTTCGGGGATCGCCAAAATGCTGGAGCTGTCTGGCTGCAGTCAGGTTGACTCCGGCCATGTTGATGGAGAGGAGACAGAGACTGGAAGACTGAGAGCTGCCTTGGAAGAACTTCAAGCACAGAACACCATGTTACAGGATGAGCTCACCCTGCTCAGTAATGTTAAGGGTGAGCTTGAGGCAGAGCTGGAGAGGGCCAAGGAGGACTTCCAGATGGAGAGAGAAGAGCTGGAGTTCAAAATCAATGAATTGCAGATGAACCGGGAAAGTGCTCCCAATGACCCAGCCATAACCCTGGACCCTGACCAACAAGAAATCCAACGAGAGTTCCAGCAACCAAGTGTCACACACAAAGATGAAGATGGCTCTCTCCTAAGTGAATTCAAAGAGTCAGCAATTAGTCCTGGGGACCCCTTGAATCCAGAGGAGCTGAGGGCCCAGTGTGAGGCTTTGACAAGAGAGAGACACTCTGCCCTGGCTGAGTGTCAACACATGAGAGACATACTGCAAGGTGTGGAGACTGAACTGGGTGAGAAGACAAAAGATTTTGTTCTTCAGTACAAAGCCATGAAGGAGCAAGGGGCCAATACTGTACGGGAACTCCAAGACAAGATCGAAGAACTTAGCCACGAGAGGGATGAACTGCTGGAGAGGGTGAGAGAGGTTACAGAGGAGAAAAACACTGTGATGAAGAATGTTGAAGACCTGAAGCTGAAGCTTGAAGGTGAGGACCAGAAACTCCAGTCCTCTATAGAGGAACAAACAACTTTAGCCTGTGAGCTGAAGCAATCTGTGGAGGAACTGACCAGGCAGAACGAGGAGATCCTCTCCCAACTGCAGATGAAGGAAAACGTGATTCTAGACCTGAAAGAGATGGTCAACATGCTGACTGAAGAGCGAAACAAAATACAATCCCAGCTTCAGCACAGAGAAGAGGAAATGCAAATGCTGAACAATGAGAGAGCAAAAGAAATTGAGAGGCAACTGGAGGAGAAAGAGAAGGAGGATGAAGTGCAACATCTAAAAGAGGGGAGGGAAAAGATAGAGGAGAGCCTGAAAGAGGAGGTGGAAAGAAGGCTGGAGACAGTTTCTGCTTTAGAGCTGACTATCAAAGACCTCTCCACTGAAAAGGCTGACCTCCATCAGAAATTGGAAGAGGCATCTTCCAAAGCCCAGGAAACAAAGGAGCTTTTGGGCTTCAAGCTAGCAGCCCTGGAGGCTCAGCTAGAGCAGGAGACATCTGAAAAGAATCACCTAGAGGTGAAGTTGAATTCATTGGCAGAGGACGCAGAGCAGGCCCGTGCCACCATTAGAGCTCTGGAGGAAAATCAGTCTGAAGTACTCAGAAACTCCACCGAAGAAGTTGAGGAGCTCCGAGCATGCATAGATGAGCTGGAAAAGGAGAGGAGCCTGTTGAGGAGTAGTCTTGAGGAGGCTCAAGGGGTAATAACATTAGACGAGGTGCAAAGGGAGCTCCAGGCTCGTATCACAGACCTGGAAAAGGAGAAGAACATGTTGAGAAACAACCTGGAGGAGGTGGTGAAGGATACCGAAGACCTGCAGAAAGACCTGGAGGACATGAAATCAGTCAATGAGAAGGTTAATGAGGAGAACAAGAAACTGCTGGCTCACATTTCTCTCATGACTCAAGAGAAAGAAGACACGGAGAAAGGGGAAATGGAGAGAGAGATGGAGAATGTGGAGAAAGAGAGAAAAGAGCTCAAAGACCAGCTGACAGAGAAGGATTCACTCATATCTCAGTTGAGGAGCGAGATGGCTTCTCTCCAGGTGAGTGGAGCTCCTGATGTGTCAGGTTCTTCTTAGAATAATGTTAGTCCACAAGAAATGTGAATTTGGCAGTTAAGGTTGTCCTGATTATAATCACTACTAAATATTCAAAATAATTAATTGTGATTTACCGTACTTTGCTTTAACTGCCTAATCAGCCATGGTCATGCAGCCACAACAATCGATCAGGTGCATTTCTGCCTTTTCTGATACCACTATTTGGAATTGCCTAAATCAGAAATGTTCCAAACTTGCACATTAGTCATTTAGCAAGTAAAATACCTAACATTTTCAGGTTACAGGTTAATAAAGGTGAAGCTTTGCTTTTAGGCAGGTATTTGGCATTATTTTTTACATTTATAGACTAAACTGCTGACTTGATTTATTGCCAAAACAATCTGTAGATTAACTAATGGATAAATTAGATGTTTCTTGCAGCTCTAGAAATATTGCAGTTATTTTCTGTCAGTTGGAGTAGGGTTAGGCTTATCCACGCCACCTGGAATGCAACCAAGAAACAATGCTTCCATTAAAAAACATTGGTGAATGACGTGTAATTGGAGTGTGTGTTTTTTTTTTTTTTCTTTCCAACTTTCCTCTGTCACTCTTTCAGGAGTCTGCTGCCCGGTCTGCTTCCTCTGAGGAAAATGCCACCAGTGAGAGCACAAATAAAATAGGTATGGAGGTGACACGTCCATGGTAATGAGTAAAATAAACTAATATTTCAAACTTCAAGTTATTTTATTAAATATATCATCCTTCGAAAATCCATCTAGTTTGCCTGCTCTTTGGAGCCGGTAATAAATTATAGATTATAAGTTCAGACCTTGTAACTGCTGCTCCCCTCAGCTCTCCTGGAGAAAGAACACAAAGAAAAGGATGAGAAGATGAGCAAAATGAAGGCATTTGCCATCAAAGCAAAGAAGGAGCTGGATATCAGTAAGAAAGAGGTAGAGTGAAGCATGACATTTCTAAACTGTTAAATTTTTGTTTGCTATCCTTTATTTAACAACATGAATATGACAAAGTAAAAACACAGGAATTAACATGTTACAGTGGTTAAACAATCAGCAGGTAACAGGGAAATAAACTATAAAACTCAGTTGTAATTGGCAGAAATTGTGAAAGAAATTCTAATATCCAAAAGCTTTCAGACTCTACTCTTTATGAAGTGTATAGTATCAGAAAGCAGTGTTTCATGTTCAGGACACTAGATAGATATACATTATAGATACATTTTCTCCTCAATGCACAGATTTGTGATTTGTACGCAGCTGAATAGAATTTATTTGATTTTTTTTCCAGGTTGCAACCCTCAAAGAGGAAGTAGAATCACTGAAAGCAGACAGAGTGAAAGTGAGCAGCTCTATGAAAGATATCATCCATGGTGCTGAAGGCTACAAGGTAGGAGGAGTCTGTGTGGGATAGAAGAAAAAATGTGTTTTTTCATCTGTGAAACAGGTGGGGGGAAAAAGGTTTTGGCAGGTTTTTTTGTCAGGAACATTTTTCTAAATGTTTGTTGTTGTAATACTCATTTTGGCCACAAATCTTATTTTTTCACCTGTTTTCACAGATGAAAATTTAAGGAGCTTAGAAAGATTATCCTGGCAAAACCTTTTTTTCACCTGCTCTTAAGTCATAAACACAAGAGAGAAAACTATTTAGATCAGAATTAGAAAATGGATGACCAGAATTTTTGTTTTCTCACTTGCTTCTCAGGACTTCATACACGTAAATTTTACTGAAGCATCAACTAAAAATTACTTCCACAAAGACATTGTTGCAAATAGCTGCTGTCAGGTGACAGTTTTTAGTTTGATGGCCATGCATCATTTTAGTTTTTCCAACTGTGGAACGACAGCTCAGTGGTCACAGAGCTGTGATCATAAAAGGATGTAGTTCATTAAGAACTTTTATGTCAAACAGTTCTTTTACAGTGTGGATGGTTTATGGTTAAGTGTACTAAAATGAGTAAAGGCTGCTTTAACACAGTCAGTTTTACATCCATGCATTTCTCCATACAGTATGAGATATATGATTTAATCATATTGACCTGTGTAAAAAAAATAAAAAAATACTACATTACATGTATTACATGATATTTACGCACGATATTTACACACAAGAGAGGGCATTTGGATTTTGTGTTGCTGTTTTCTCCTCTGTGGCAGCAACAAAGGACTATACTTTAGTCAAAACATACTTAAGAAAAAAAGAAATCACTTTATTTTATTATTAACCAGTGATAATTACTTATTATCACTGCACTATTGTGTAGTAAGCCGTGAATCAGCTCACCTTGTTATTTAATATAATGTGTAGTAGGGATGCATATTTTACTGTGAGTAATTTCAATTGATGTACCAAGTGATGAACTGAAAAGCTAATTGATAATCTTTATGGTAGATTCCATAATATAGCACCAATAAATATGGAATGTAATCAATATTGCTTAGTGTTTGACATGTAAGAATATAGACAACACAAGGCAATATTTACACTGTGCCTCATTCTATTTTCCCTCCATGACTGATTGAAAATGGCAGAACCGTTGGTGACCAGGTGTATCAAATGTCACTCCATCTCATGGACAGCTTAAATGATTCGATTTTTTAAGAGAAGCGCAACATAACTTAACCCAAAATGAAACTGACAGTTTTGATCATTAAACGTTTGATTAATTGTATGCATTCCTAAAATGTTGCTAATTGGCAAATGAAAGCATGCTCACTTTGAAGCAGACTTTTTGCGTGCTGTCGCTCCCAGAGGTCTCCGTAAACAGCCCCCAGACTGCACTGTGCTTTACGACTGTGTCTCCATTAGAGGAGAAACCACTCTGTTGTGTCTAATGAGAGTTTTGTCCCATTCTCAAATGTAAATGCAGCTGATATTTGAGATGCATAGTGTTTGTTTACCTTCACTGAGCTGTTCAACCAGCTTCCTGTAATGAATGAATCTATGTGTGTGTGGATGTGTCTGTGTGTGTGTGTGTGTGTGTGTGTGTGTAGAACCTGCAGATAGATTACGACAGGCAGACAGAGCAACTGGATAAGGAGAGAGAGAAGGTGGAGGAGGCAGAGAGACAGATTGCTGAGCTGACCAAACGACTCAGCAGTGCTGTCACACAGGTAACACAGATACACACTCAATCACACACACCCACACATTACCACTAACGAACACACAAACTGCTCTCACCCTACAGTAAATCTAAGCAGTGCCACTTTGTCCGGCAATGCATCTCTCCAATACTTCTTGCATAACTCAGTTTCCATCTGATTTACAGTGTCATTTTAGCCAGCGAGACTTTACCCATGCTATGCTTGACAGCCCGGCACCTACAAATAGCCCATCAGATGTGATTGGGTGAGCTAGGGAGAAATTTTGTTTATATATACTCCCCAAGCTCATAACTGTTTCTTTCCAATGAGAGAACAACAAGCAGGTAAATGGAGCGGAGTATAGCTTCCATCTGCTGTGTGCTAGTGCAACACTCATAGCTCTCGGCGGGTGGGAGGGTCCTCAGAGTATGTCTGGACATCTCTGTTTACCAATCATAGTTTTAGTGTTTGGCTGACAGATGATGGGAGGTAGCTGCTGCTGCTGGTTCAGTGTTCCTTGCAGAGAAAGCCCTCAGAGCCTGCCGCTGTCAGTTTTGCATGAACGACTTTCAAATGTTTCACAAGTGTTCACATTTGGTGCATTTGCCTACTTGTGCATTTTCAGCATCTGAAATGAGTAAAATGGCACTCTCTCAGTGTGAAATCCCACTTCTTTTCACAGAATATTCTTAACTCGTAAAGTAATCAGTAATACCTAGCTAAATACAAATTATCAAAAAATTCGCATTCTCTCTATTGGTAAACCCCTCGTTCCTGAGAAGTTGCCATCTTGAAGATGTAAGTTTATCACCTGACAGGCATAGTAACATGAATGCTTTGTTTATGCTTTTACAGAAGGAGACACTGAGCAGTGAGAAGGAGGACCTGCTGGCCAGTATGGAGACCACAAGGAGCACAGTGAGGCAGCTGGAAGCCCAAAACCAGGAGCTGCAAAGACAGTCAGCCAGTCTGGACAGAGACCTGCTGGCTGAGAGAGCTATGAAAGAACAGAAGATCAAGGTAGAAATAAGGAGAGATGGATACTCTGTATTACTGTTGTGTACTAATATTAATGCCAGCCTCTGCTCCCTGTTTTGTGTTTTAGCTGATCTTATAATAAAACCACATGCAGTGGGTGAAACTTTAGACAATCCTGATTCAAGGTCAAGGTCTTTTACAAATAATTTAAGTATCCTCACATCTGTCTAAACCACTCTTAAGACTCAAACTGCTGAAAGTTTTTGAAGGTTGATTTAGTAATATGAAATATACAGTATATACATATTGAAAACCCCTTTGTGTGCTTGTGTATGTGTGTTTGCTTGCTTCTCCAGGACTTGTCATCTGCCATGAAGGAGGTAGAGGAGCTGACAGCCCAGCTCCGCAAGCAGCAGCAGCAGTCTCAGCAGACTGCCCAGGAGCTGGAGCAGCTACGCAAGGTATACACACACACACACACACACACAGCCTCTCAGACACTAGTGTCTCTGAGGGCCAGTCTAGTCAAGCGACTGGACTGGTGATGGCGGCCTGCAGCTACAGCAGCACCTCTTAGAGAGAAAGAGAGCAATTGTAGCCCACAGCACAGGAGCTGCTGTTTCTATTCCATTAGTGGAGACCTACATAGTACAGCAGTGTACAGAGAAGCTGCCCGCAGGTCTGACTTTGTTATGTGTCCACATTGTTAGTACAGCCAACACGGTGATACTGAACAAACAAATAATGATACATTGGGTGCCATTTTTTGGCAAAGATCTGAGAAAGTTTGTTATTGAAGAGTAGTGATTTTAAATAAAATTACAAATTAATCTCTTTTTGTTTCTAAATGTAGCAGTTCAGCATATTTGATTAAGTTTATGTACTTGCATGATTCTTGCAATTTTGGGGCTTTAGCCACATGGTTGAATGCACTTATTTTAAGTTGCTTTGCTAAATAAATGTAATGTAATGTGAAAGATATATGTATACTGATGAAGTATATTTAGTTGTACAGCAAAAATATATAAACCTTGAATTAAGAGAGATAAGGGTCAAATATGCATAAAAAATCACCTTGCTTAAAGTTTACCTCATAAGAAAAGATTCACTTATGTGTCTAGAACTGTAATTATTTAATGTTTCAAGAATTTAGGGCTTTTAAAGGTCAGGTCCTAAATTCCTGTGAGAACTACTACAGTCCCCTTAAGCCTTGCGACGTTCTCCCCAGTCACACACACACAATCACAGATGAAGAAATCTCTTGAAAAACATGTTACAATTGTATTGTCATTGTTAACAGCTAATTTTAAACTTGGTTTGGCCCTGTATTTTTAAAGTGTTAAAAATTCTAATAACATATTGTATACAGCATTAAACGGTCAATTAAATGTTGACGAGATAAAGTCAGTTGTTGAAAATGAGCTTTAATTCTAAACCACATCTTTTTCCCTCCTAAAAGTTTGAGATAAATGACCTTACTGACGGGGAGATGAGGTTTTAGCTTTGTTCCCTGTAATGATGCAGCAAATTGGCTCTGCCTTTAGGAGGCGCAGCAGAGCTCTCTGCTGGACATGGAGATGGCCGACTACGAACGCTTGGTGAAAGAACTCAACGCCAAACTCTTAGATAGAGATGAGTGTGCTGAGGAGTTAAAGGCCCAGATAAACACACTGACCCAGAAGGAGGACACACTCAAACAGGAAATTGGTATGTATGAGACGTTCGCATTTACACTCACTCTTTCACGCATAGATTAACACTTCTACAATTTCTACAATGTCAGCTGGGATTGGCTTCAGCCTAGTTTCTTATTCCTGCAGAGCCCTAATGATTCATCATCTCCCAAGTAACTACAGGGCTCTCTTCATTCTTCTGTCTCTCGTCTTGTTTCCTGTTGCTCTATTCTGTCAAGCTGTGTAATGAGGGCAAAATACTGAAAAAATGTCCTTAAATAATAGGTCTACACTATGTATTTCACATTAACCATTTTATTTGTCTGTGTGTGTGTGTGTGTGTGTGTGTGTGTGTGTGTGTGTGTGTGTGTGTGTATGTGCATGCATTTGTGTCTCCAGAGGCTTTGAAGTCCCAGCTGGACCAGGGGGAGGAGAAGACCTCCAAGATGAAACAGCTGCTGGTGAAGACCAAAAAAGACTTGGCCGATGCCAAGAAACAGGTCTGTTTTTGTGTGTGTGTGTGTGTGTGTGTGTGTGTGTGTGTGTGTGTGTGTGTTTGCAAGTATGTCCCACAGGATTTCCTATTACTGTGGGTAACATTGCTGCCTGATGAATGTAAATAGTGTTATGCAACCATGTGTGGGCATGATTGTGGGGAAGGCCTCGAAGATGTTGGGAATAGTTAATCATTTGTGTGTGTTGCCATGTTTGTGTATATGGATATATGCATTTAATTTTCACTGTGTTTTTGTGTGCGTGCGTGCATACATGCAGGAAAGCTCCCTCATGATGCTGCAGGCCTCTCTGAAAGGAGAGCTGGAGGCTAACCAACAGCAGCTAGAAAGCTCCAAGGTAACACAGCCAGCACTTTTCAGCAAAACTCTCAGCGATCCCTTTTGATAAAATATATAGTTGTACAAATCAACATTTCAGTCCTACACAAGTCACATGTGTGTGTGTGTCTGTGCGTTGAGATCGAGTTGTGCGAGCTGACGGCCGAGCGCCATCGTCTGCAGGAGCAGCTGAGGTCTGCGTTGGAACAGCAACAAAGAACCAGCAGCTCCCTGCAGCAACACATCAACAGCCTGCAGCAGGAGAGAGACACTGCTAAGGTATACACGCACACATTCAATTTTTAATTTCTTGTTTTAATCTTTTGTTCAGGTTCGACATGACCTTCCATACACACACCTGTAGAGTACATACAGTATACACACATTCACCACTGAACAGCTTCACCAGAATGAGTAAAGTGCATTGCTCAAGAGCACATCAGCAGGAGTGTTTTAGATGCTGCAACTATAGGAGACACTTTCAACTTTAATGATTTTAATTGAAGGTTGCACCAGTTCATGCTCAGTACTTAGAGAGAGCAGTGTTATATGGGGCTGCAACTCGTGACTATTTTCATTATTAATCTCTCAATTATTTTTGATTAATCATTTAATCTTTACAATCTCAAAAAAATGAAATGAAAAGTGAAAAATGCCTGTATCAAGTTCCAAGTGCCCGAGGTGACAACTTTGAATTGCTTGTATGCTTTGACCAACAGTTAAAAATGGCATTTAATTTATAGTGATTTAAAAGAGAGAAAGGTTTTCCTATTTGAGAAGCTGAAACCAGCAAATGTTTTGCATTTCTGCTTGATGAATGACTTAAACAGTCGATCATCAAAATTTGTTTTGTCAGTTGATTTTCTGTCAAATGACTAATCAATTAATCAACTGCTTGTTTCTGCACTGGTGTGATGTGATTTTTGGCTGTAGAGCATGGGGTCACACTGCTCATATTGTTTGTCTTTAGATAGTAGGAGTTGTATATTATAAAACAATAAACAAACGTGGAATATCACTGCCCACCGACTACTGTACCTATTTCAGGTAAATAGCTGTAATTAACTTACACAGTTTTCAGAATTTGGTTCAACTATCCTCTTCACTACTCGTTAACATCCAAGATTAGTAAGAAAAAAATGCTTAGGGTGCTGGTGTTATGATATTTCTACTGTCACTGCAACTTTATGGTCATTTTGGAAGCCGTAGTTTGCCGTGATGTTGAACTGCATTGTGTTTCACTGAGAGGTGTTTATAATATTTTGTCCACCCCATTTCTATCAATGACAGTGTATTGTATGTAGGAGTTGTGTAATTTACTGTCTGTTCCCCGTTCTTCTATTCCTCTTGCACCCCTTTTCTTTTACTATCTGTATTCTTCAGTCAGCACTCTTGTTATCCTGCCTTTGCAGTTTTTCACCTTGCTTAGGTCTCCATCCTGTCCTCTCTCGTTCCATTTTTAATAGCGACTCAACATTACTGTGTCAGATATTTATATAGATGATCAGCACGTGAATGTAAGAGTGCAGCTCTGCTAGATGGCTTAAACCACCTGTTATTAGCAAGGGGGTAGTGCATGAAGATCACTATGTGGGGAATATGGTGGGAAAGATGAGAAATGTAGGTCTGTAAAAGAGTAAAGGAAGCTCAGCTGGTTCTTCAGTCTTATTAGAGACCTCACACAAGCAGTAATATATGCCTTTTCACACAAGCATTAGAGAGACAGACGCACAGTGTTTTCGTGTTATAATTTGCCATACATTTCTATTGATTTTATTCATTGGTGAAAAAATTACAATGGCTACATACAAGTCTTTTACCAACTGGACACAGTCAAATGATGTCTCTACAGTTGTTTTCTCTACCAGTCAAAAAATATATAAGTCCTTGGGTCTGAGGCTGAGTAAAATGAAGACCGTGACTATCAAAATGAGGTAAAACTCTAGTATTCTTCATTAACTGTCCAACAGAAATGACGACTACAAATCTTCTCACCTGTGCAGTTTTATTTCCTCTTTCGAGTGGCTGATAGAATCCACAGTAAATGTGTGCTGTGTTATTTACTGTATAGCTCTGCTTTATCTTTGTGTTGATTCCAGGCTGAGCTTATGGCAACGGCAGGCGAGTTTGAGAGTTACAAGGTGCGAGTGCACAATGTGCTCAAACAGCAGAAGAGCAAGACGACTGCCCAGGGTGAAGGAGACTCTAGCAAATTTGAGAGGTAAGGACAACACCTGTATGAAAAATATGCATGACAAAGGAAGATGCAGGGAGGCAATCAGTAAGGGTAACGGTGAATTGAATCCTGTTGTAACCTACTGTGGACAGTGACACTTTTTTTGTTGTGATGGCTCTGTACTCCAGCACATTTGAAGTAGGAGTAGGAGTGACTGAGGTTAACATGCTGAATCTCAGCTTTAATTTGAGGATGTTCACATCCATATTGGGTGAACAGTGGGGAAATTATAACCCTGTCATTGTTTGAAATTGAGGAGACAGTGTATAAAAAGGACTAGTAATCCTTCACTGGCCACCCAGTATGGACGTGAATACCCTCAAACACCCTTAAAGCTGCATTAATCAGTTTTTGGCCTCGAGGGGGCAGAAAAAACATCAAAACAAGCAGACAGATACACAGCAAGGCAAGTACCTTAATACAGGTTGACTTAATAGCTAGTAGTGTTTAGATATGGTAAGAAATATTTTAAAACTATACTAAAAACCCTGCATTTGTAGATATTTCTTAACAAAAACAAACAAATAATTACTTTTATAACTATTTCATATTGTGTAGCAAGCAAAGGCCATTTGCAATATCAATGCTGGGATCAGGTCTGATAACAGCTTGGTCTTTCACTAAGCTATATCTGAAGGGTGGATAAAATCACAGCTACAAAGGCAACGGACCTAAAGTGAACACTAATTAGTAGTATGTGTCAACACTGTAAGAATGATATATGAATCTAATGAATATGTGGTGCACCTGGCAGGGAGCAGTTGTCCTCTCAGATAGAGCAGCTGAGGTCCAGGCTGGCAGAGAGCCAGCAGAGCCTCCAGAGCAACACAGCAGAGCTGCTGCAGCTCCAGACTGAACACGACACTCTGCTGGAGAGACACAACAAAATCCTCCAGGAAACTGTTAGCAAGGAGGCCGAGCTCCGTGAGAGGTGAGCTGGTTGGGCCCTGTCTTGTATAGAATTTTCCATACTACCATGTTAATATATTGTATGTTCTCTCACACCCCATATTTGCCTCTATTATTTATTTTAACTATTTTCTTTATTATATATAATAGAGAAACTATTTTCCAGGTCCTGATTGGACTTTTCACTTTCCTGTCATAGGCCATCCCTACTGATTCTCTACTAAATGAGCAGTCTCTAAATTCTTCCTTTAATTTCCCCTCACTCTGTCTCCACCTCTAGGCTGATGTCAGTGCAGTCAGAGAATGTGGCTCTGCGGTCAGATCTGTCCCAGGCTCAGGCTGACCTGTCTTCCCAGGTCGAGGCCCAGCGCCAGACCTACAGGGAGCAGCTGAGGAAGCTGCAGGACGACCACCGGGCCACTGTGGAGACCCTGCAGGGCCAGCTGACCCGCGTCGAGGAGCAACTCTTCATCCTGCAGAGCCAGAACAGTAAGCATGGAAGCAAACATTACAAAATTACGAACTTGATCCATTAAAATGAAGAATCATGCTCAAATAGACAGCAGTAAGTTCAAGGGGTGCATGAATGGTATCATATAAAGGGATCCATCAAAGCATCAAGTGTTGAAGTGTTCTATCTTGTTTACTCTGGTTTTCTATGAGAGGAATGATTGGAGAGAGCAGAGGAAGATGGGGTGTTGGTGTATTTATCCGTAGAGCAGCACTGGAAGCTCATTCATCACCTCCCACACAGCTGCCCTCTGGAGTCAAATAGCAAATACACACATAGTAATGACTAGGAAAGGAAGGTGTCTCTGTGTGTGTGTGTGTGTGTGTGTGTGTGTTTCTTCTCTGTCACTTCTTTATGGCCAGGTGTTGGCCAGGCTCCTCAGCTCTGTTCCCGCCTCTCGGTGTGGCAAACAGCTCACGGTGGCATCTGGAGAGACTCATCATTAGCGGCTCGCACATGCACGCCAAGATTCGCCCAATATACAGGGCCAATATTAGCCTTTACTGAAAGTCATGTTTGAGCCTTTTTACCTCTATATTTGGATTTAATGGCAGTTCAAATGCAGAAGGGTTCAACATCGATGTGTTTTACTGGCCCAATTGGGCAGGTGAGTCACTGCTGGCCCCTAGACAATTTTTACTGGCCTCATATATATTTTTTATGAATCAACTGTAACAAACAGTAAAACTCATCTATGTACATTGTCATGTTTTGTCCCATTTACTCATTAATCTAAACAATTAAACGCAAACTACAAATATTAATTCCAAAAACATTTTTGGAAGTTAGAAACTGGTGGTAACAACAGTTTCCTCTGCTGTTCTCTTTGTAGCTGATTGTTGTCATGTCTCTGCAGAGACTGTGCTCAGTGTTTATCTGTGGTTCCTATTATGTCCAGGATTTCATTCTACTATGAATTGATGGCCATTTTTACAGCTAGATTTATAATGAATATGTCCTCCTGAGTGTTGAGCCTTTAACAGATTTGATTGATTAAATCTGTGCACATCCGGGGCGCCCTTAGTAGCTCACCTGATAGAACATGCACACCATATACTAAGGCTGAGTCCTTACAGCAGTGGCCTGGGTTCAGTTCCAGCCTGGGCCCTTTGCTGCATGTCATCCCTTCTCTCTCTCTCCCCTCTTTCCTGTCTCTCTTCAGCTGTCCCTATCTAATAAAGGCAAAAAGCCCGAAAATAATCTTTAAAACAAAAAAAAAAGATCTGTGCACATCTTAACTAGGCTTTTATACTGGCCTCGAGCCATCAGGAAAAGTAAGTCTAATTGTTAGTTATCCTGAACTCTGATCAGACTACAAAATCTGGTCAATGTATTTACACACAAAAAACCTGATATATGCATGTAGCAGGACATGAGTGTCTTGCTCTTCTCACTCAGCTGCCCGGGGGAGCAGAGGTAGAGTACCAGCCTGGAGGTGGGAAGGTGAGGGAATTGGGTTAGTGTCTGGTCTTTTGGTTCAGTTTCAGGTCCATTAATCATAATCTTCTCTTTTGTCCACCCACTCTCTCAATCGCCTCCACCCTTCCCTCTCGCCCTTCTCTTCACACTTGTTGCCATTGTTTATGCCAGCTAAACTGGTTAACACCAGAGTGTGTCTGGTGCCCCCTCATGTCACAATAAAGTAGGACACTGACTCACAACTTTGTGTTAAATTAAGTAAAGAAACAAAAAAATTAACAAATTCTTTTGTGTTGAACTTAACAGAAACAATAAATAGTTTATTTAATGGCAATAAATAATGGTGGCTTTCCACAACAATGGAGAATAGGATTGGTCATAGTTGAAACTTAAATATGATGTGGTGTGAAATGAAAAAAATCAGATTTACAGTAAATTGAAAATACATTCAACAGGGTTGACACTAATCTCAGTTCAAAGAGAACTAAACTAAAATTTAAAGAATGATTTAAGTACATCCTTTTAACTTAAAAACTAGGTTTAAGGCTTGACTTTAATTGTAAGATAACCAGTGATTTTATCCAGTTTTAAAGTTAATCCTAGTTTATGCAACCCACCCTTAACTGAATATAATTTTATTTTGAAATTGACTTTTCTGTTGTTCAACCTCATTCTCTGCTTTTTAATATGCTTGTATTCATGTGCTAAAAAAACAACCTTTACACTCTTTCAGGTTCAGTGTCCGTGCAGTCCAGCCGCAAGCCCCTGTCCTCAGACCCCCAGCGCAGAAGCACAGATCAGAACCAGGCAGGACTGGGACTAATGGCCCTCAGCGACCTCCAGTCTATGGCCAGGGAGGACGCTGAGGGCATGGAGACCACTGAGACAGAGAGCCTTTCTCCTGCTCTTACACCCCTGCCCTCTCTGGAGCAGCTTCTCACGTCCCCAGACCCCAAACAAGGTGTGTTTGAAAGAAGAGGTGCACCTTGTACCAGTTATTCAGTTTATAAAAACACCATGTACAGTACTTCACCTGTCTGACAAGTTGCATATTCAAACTCTGACCTAAACATGGCAATCAAAAACAATAGTTGGCTACTCACCCTGTTGTCTTTGTTTTGGGTCAAGAATGGACTTCACTGTAGACTGGAGGGATTGTTATTAATGTATTATTTTATCTATTTTTATAGCTGCAAGAAAACCACAGATGTTTTTTAAAAACAACCTACTGCATTTCTGAAAGTGAAATGTGGTCATTCATGCTATGTAATAAATAAGACATGATTACTTTAGGCTCAAACCGAGGCAAATCAGCTTCAATGCCCATGACTTTCTCATACCATGATCTTTAACTTGCGTGTGTCTTTGGTTTGGTCTCTAGAGCCATTTGTGTGGACGGTGGAGCCGACTAAAGAAGAGCTAAGTCAAAAGCTGAGCATAGCCACCCGCAGTATGGAGCATATGAACAGCCTCCTGCATGAAACCGAGGCCACCAATGCTGTTCTCATGGAGCAGATCACTGTACGTACACACACACACATACATGCAGAAAGCGCAAAGATGTTTAATTTCACATCAAATTAATTAAAACTATCTCTTGTTATTTGTATAATAAAATTTAAAATAACCCATTGTTTATTCTAAAGGATTTTAAATATTAAATACTTTCAAATGTATTTCATGAATAGATTTTAAACCCCCTCTCTAAAAGTATTTCATTCTGACAGTGTCAACAGCGTGGGTATGCCATGTGCGATACTAGGCATAAATTAACCTAAATGAGTCTATGTTTGATCTCATAGATTGTATTTAATTAGAGAGACAATCAAACAGAAACTGACATATTTGTTTGGCAGCCATCTAAAATCACATCTGTGGATCAGTGGTCCATTGGTGTTTGGTGTCCAACACAGTTTTGGCAAAGGTGCAATAACCACAACTTAAACTGGCCGGTAAGCCCCAACAGTGACATCAAACAGCCTAGCGTTGTTCACGGTCCCCTCTGTGTCCAGAAGAAAGTAGAACTTGTGACCTTTGACCCTGAGGGGGATGAATGAGGGGGACTCCTGTCTGTGAGCATGACAGGCTACCTGGGACAGCGGGACTGTGATTCTCCGGCCTCGGCCTGGTCCCAAAGGTGACTGTGTGGAAACTGTCACCATCCTCCCACCTTGGTGTAAAACCACCTGGCTGACAGAGCGCCGGCAAAACATAACGCCGAGCCCGACCATCCCTGCTCCTATTGCCAGGCATCCCAGCGTGAAGCCGTACCTCCAGGTGTTTGACCCCAGGTTCATCTCAAAACTCCACATCCCAGCCAGCCCGGTGGTGGTGGACGCCTTGGCTTTCCCTTTCTCTGTAGCGCCCCCTGTGTCTCTGAGCCCAGTGTAAGCGAAGTGGGCCAGGTATGTCCAGAAGAGAAATTGGCCGCCGCAGAAGACAGAGAGGAGCCGGAAGAAGCGGGTTCTGTCGTGCTCGAACAGGATGACATCTCTGGAGGGCTGGGCGGAGGTGCAGAGGCTGCGGCGGGCAGCCAGCTGTCTGTGAGCGGCACCGAGGCGGCTTGTGTGGACGAATATCCTGCTGCACAGACGTGCTACACATGTAACCCGGTTAACCATGTTGGACATGTTCGGTGAAGTCCGTGTAACGTTACACATCGACGCTTTTTGAAAGACTAAGACTTTTTGCTGAATATTAACGCCTCGAAAGTGTCTGGAGTAACACTCCAGTGCCCCGCACAGCAGACGCTCTAAACCCATTTTCACGATAATAAATTGCTTTAATCTTCCCACACCTATTTGACCAGATGTACGATAGCATACGTTCAGAAATCGTTATCATAACACTCGTTTTAACGCTTCTCTCCCAGCACACTACAGCGCTGCAGAGGGCGCCGCCATACTTGTTTTGTGTGACGTAAGGTGTCAGGTTACAGGAAGTAGCGCTGACCAAAATTAATTGCCGCCCGTCAGATTCTGCTCTAAAACCCAACAAAAACAATTTGTTTATCGGTCCAAATTTTTTTATGACAAATAACTGCTAATTTTATAATCTAATAATAAACAATAATAACTTAACACTGTACTAAGGTACTAAGGTGTGCCATATTCAACCAGGTATTGACAGATATGTCTGAAGATAGGTTTGAAGTCAGACCATTATTTCTGTTTTGAATTGTATGCCATAAAAAATATACAAAGAAAACATTGTCTTTTTCTATCCCAGTGTTTGAAAAACAAAGGGTAACTTGACCTTGAACTGACCTTGTTTCCTCTTTATAAAATGATCAGTTGTTCTTGTCATGGCATTGTTGGCCTCCACCTTGCCAGACATTAGACTAGTCTGTTGCTTACATATATATATATATATATACACACACACACACACACACACACATATATTGTGTCCACACTAGTCAGAGATTGGTGTGTAGGTTGGTATGCAGATTTTGGGAAGCTATCAATGTGAAATGCAGGGCCTTTGCCAAAGCTTAGGGTTTTGTTATTCAAAGTTGCTGATATGTTCTACCTGATAGTTGTTGAAGAGTGAAGTGCGGCGTCTGGAGCGAAACCAGGAGAGGGAGAAGAGCGTGGCCAACCTGGAGTATCTGAAGAATGTCCTACTGCAGTTCATCTTCCTGCAATCTGGCAGCGAGAGGCAGGCACTTCTGCCGGTCATTCACACAATGCTGCAGCTCAGTCCAGAAGAGAAAGGCAAACTGGCTGCCATTGCACAAGGTATGTACTAGGTGACCAGATTTTGTAAAATTGAAACCTGCTGATTTGCTTCTCACCACAGAGCCTGGGCAGTGTATTGACACAAAATATGTCAATACTGGTTAAAAGTATGCTATCACTGACCAAGCTGCTTATGAACTCTGGTTTTGTAACACTAATATTGTTTTAGTGATATTGGTTCTACTCTAATATATTGTAGATAAAAGTGTGTGTATGTATTTGTGAGTAAAAACAATTTGCTTTATTGACCACACAGCCACAAGTACATTATACTGTATTACACATGCACAACACAGCAGTGCACACACACACACACACAGCATCTGAGAGCATGCAGACCCAAATTCCCAATAAATGATCTGTTAATCATGATTTTACACATGCACCTCTTGTTCTATTCCCGCACAAAACTCTTGTTTTTATTTTTTTAAGTGATACAGGATATACTGTCTGTATGTATGTCTGTCCATAATTTCTAACCAGGTGTTCTTTGATCTCCTTTGTGCAGGTGAGGAAGAGGGGTCCGGGTCCCGGGGCTCAGGCTGGACCTCCTATCTCCACAGCTGGTCTGGGATCAGATAGACTTGATGATCATCCAACCCAACAAAAACAATAGGAGCACGGAGCTAAGATGTTACTGGGCCTTTTTCTGTGAAAACCTGTACTGAGCAGTGATGCTGTACATTGGAAATGGTGGCAAAAGTGGGAGGTTAACGAGGGGCATTTACAACATTTTGGGGACTCAGTAGAAGGGACCAAGGAATGTATCAGAAAAGAATGAGGAAGTGTGTGGTAGAGATAAAACCAAAACATTTGACATGAATATTGATTTGAATTTGCAGTGCAATAGCTACATTAGTCTCTTACCAATGAATGTTAACTGTGAAACATTTCTGTCTTCCTTACTATTGACATGTATTTATAACAACATTTACTGGACCTGAAGATTACACCTCCTTGAAGTGAAGCTCATAAGGCATTATAAGGCATCATTAGCACTATGAAAACATGACTAGATATAATACATTATATGTCCTGTATATTATGTTATAATGCACATGATGATGTGGAGGAACGATATAACTTGAATATCATTTTCAGAGGTTTGATTACTTTGCAAGATTTTACTTGCACTTCTAATGGGCTTGTACTGTGTAGTGCAGTACACTTAAAGGACTATACTAGAGATTTAGCTCTTCTGGTGAAAATCACATATGCTTTATGTTTCTTTGAACAGTTTTCAAGGGCATACTGATGTTTGTTAATGCGTTTTTACTACCTTAGAGGCAGCCATTTTTTCCCCATTCCTTGCAGTGTGAAAAACAAGTTGTCACTAGTTACTTACTAGTTGTTGCCTGAAAGGTAGAAAAAAGACATTAAGAAAATGCAACATGCTTTGGAAAACAATAAGCAGTCGTGTTAAGTGTGTGTGATTTAGTTAATGGGGCTAAAACATGCTAAACCTCCTGTGTGGTCCGTTGAAGTCTTTCCAGTATGTCTATCATGTTCTCACTTCAAGTACAAAGGAGTGCATTTCTACATTCTCAGGTTCACCTGACCAACATAACTGACAGAACATTATCATAATAGCGTATTTATACTTCTTCTGACTGATTTTGCAGTTGTTCACTAATGCCTCACGTTCTTAAATCAGGAGCAGTTATAATTTTCATTCCTTGAGTTTTGATTTATCATATCCTGTAGTGATGGTTGGTTTGTGAATTTGTTCTGGTTACTGTGTAATTTGTTGTTACTGTTTGTTGTGGTTGTTATTATTTAATGCCAAACTGTTACTTTAATGGTTTCTGTATCTGTTTGGGGTTTTGTGTTGTTGCTGTTTATTCACTCAACATGTAAGATTTGTTGCTCCAACAACTCCATCTGCATAGCTGTCTTGTTGAAGGACGGCCGCCTTGACAGCAAGCACATCCACCCTGCTAAAGTGTCCTTGAGCAAGACTCCCTATCAGACCCATGGGTGCTGCTTTTTACAGTGTCTGACCATGACCTCTGACCTCCCTGTGGAGGTGGGAAAAAGAAATGATAATTCCCCACAGAAGTCCCCTTCCCTGTAAAACACACATCCACCAACTCTTACATTACATTAATACATTTTTGCTTACGTCTTACCAATGATGAAGATAACTGGCCTGGTTAATTTCTCATTGCAGTGGCAGCTTTTTGTGATTCCTTCAGCATAAGTGATTGTATTTTTATCGAAAGGCTTTTATATTTATGATGGTTAACATCAGCAGAAGTTATGAGAGATTAAGGTAACTATGAAATCTTATCTGTATAAGAATGAATGAGCATTAACAGTATGTTAACTAGTTCACTATAAAACAACGTGTTTCAGAGGTGGCTCTTGTTTTTGGGTTTTTTTTCAGTTATTTTCAGCTGTAAACTAAAAAAAAGTCAGCATGGATGAGAATGTTTCCAATTTGCATTGAACCTAGCTCATTCATTCTTTCATTTATTCATATCATTTTGATATGAAACCTTGCATCTCCAAACAAATCACAATCAGAACTTACATACGTTGCTAAAGCGCTTGAAGCATACAGGTTTTACAGACATTTAACATGACAAAGTGAATCAGGGTGAATACACTAAAGATAAACATTAAAGCACCGCGGTGTTAATATTTCCCCTTCATGTTTTCAGACTTTATTTTATTGCTTGACATCTCTGTCAGGGAGCCAGAGTTTCTCAACTTCTGTCTCAATCTGTTTGTGGTGTGAACTGATGTATCCATAGTGTCTCTGTAGTTGTGCATTTCTTTCCTTGCTATGAAAGTCCTCATCCCTCTTTACGGAGGGAAGAGCTTTCCTTTTAAGGAAATATATGTGGTTTCTAGTATCATGACGCAGTCAGGGGAGGAAACAACAAATAATAGCTACTGAAGGAAAGTTAAACATGTAATTATTGGCTCTTACCTCCCTGGGGAGCAGCACTGTCATTAACACCTCGCTGTTATGTGATGCATTTTTTCCTCATATTCTTTGCTTTTCATTTTCATCATCTCTTTGTATCCTCTTATTTTGCAGAGTAGTGGGCAAATTCTTTTCAGCAAATGTGTCTGTAATAACCTGCGGATGGTTTAAAAGACAAATCTCACTATCAAAAGTAAAGTTGTAGGTGTGGGACAGCTTTCTTCACGGCAACCACTCGCCATGTTGAACTTATAGTTTCCGGTGGCCAAAAAATGAAAAGTCAGACTTTCCATATATCCTGAACTGATGCGTCATATGTAAATGATACAAGACCACAGCGGACGCAGGGGCAGCAGCATGCATCGGTCTAGCAGCAAACACACGTTTAATGTGTTGATACAAACACATCTTGCGCTGAGTTCGCAGGGCGGGTCTTGCCTTTTTCTGGCTGCAAAACCGAAATTGTAATTCTCCAGCGGTGGCAGCTCGCAGACTGAGCGAGAAGCTGCCACAGATACACAGAAATACAGGAAATGGACCCCGTGGCTTTCAAAGTAAAAGCACAGATTTGTCTCAATGTATGTGAGCGCACGTGTCTCTCTCTGGGTTATGGACTGACTGGTTACCTGTTCACAGTATTTACCTGCTCCCAAAACATGTTAGCCTCGGCCACTTTGGGGCCCTCAACAAGGTATGGTCCCCTCACATCAGACTTCTAAAAACCTGATCAGGGAGCTGTAAATAACTGCAACATATACCTCTATGAAATTATGTGAGACCAAAAGATAAAATTTGTGGCATTAAAAATGTGGCGTTAAGCAGGTAACCAGTTTTATGTATGTTTTGTTTTAGCTGCTGTTGTCAATAAAAACAAAGTGCATCACTTCATGTGTTCCTGACAGATATTAGAACAGCAAGCATTTAGGGTTGGCAGTAGGCCCTTTTCATATCAGACGTTTAATAGGAAAACCACAGGTGTTGTTAATAACATTAACGATGGCTGCGTTATATTCAAGGGTCCCACTAAGTTTGACAGTGAGCCAGCATGCACAATACCAGGACCCTGAAACCGAAGAAGCTAAATGGATTTCAACCAGTATTAATGTTATTGTTTACACCTGTGCTTTTCCAACTGTGACAAGTCTAAATGTCTTTGTGAAAAGGTCTATTGGCAGAATCGCTGATGTGTTATCATAGTTCAAAAGTCAGTAGCAAAATTGATTTTTGTGGATACACATACATTGTATGTTAGATTAAGGTGCTTTTGTGCAAATCTGCTTACAAGACAGTCACAGTTTGTTGAACAGATATGAAACCAAAACAAGCATTATTATATGTCATTATCTAAACAATAAACTGAACATATTGGGCCAATAACAGACACATGCACAGCTTTGCACATTTTTTTATATTTTTAATTTCTTTAAGCACGGAAAATAATTTTTGTAAAATTGTTATCATGCTGACTTTTTCAGTCTTACGCAAGTGTAGACGTTTTTATAATTTTATTTTGTTAGTATTTAAATTTCTTTACTTTGTAATAAAATTGATAGTTGGACTAACACATTTTCAAGAAGCAGCAGAATGGTTTTACTTTGAAGTCATAAGCGGAAGTGCAATATTCCGTTGAGTCCATCTTGACGGTTGGTGAACAGAGGCGAGGCCCGTTGTCGCCATTCTGCTCGCTGTGTGAAAACCAATAACGTTACCAGCGTTACATCCCAGACTGTACAACATCTGGACATCTGCAACTGAAGTCAGAAAGCACAAGTGTGGTCCGCGAGAGAGCGGAGCGATGCTCGGCATTACTGAAATGACAAACGGGTAAGTGAGAAGTTTAAAAGTGTTTCCCCTGAAAGAGACATTTTTGCCTGTTAAGTTGGGAAGTTGACAGCTTCTCGCTGGAAGAAAAAAAAACGCAGCCCGGTATGTTCCATTCTCTCATGGGCTAGGGGAAAGCTGTAATTTAGTCATGACAAACCCATTTTAAGTTCGGATAGGTTAACGTTGCCTTTCATATACAAAAAGCTAGCTCATGAGCATCGGAGAAAATTACTTTTATCCCGGAAAGTTAAAGTACATTAGCTACACAGTAACTGTGTGTAGCTAGCGTTGTTACTGTACTTTAATGTTAGCTGCAATCTCAACTTGGTCACTTAAACGGCTCGCTAGCGCCCTCCATCGTGACATTGATGGAAGCTTTTAGCTGGCGAGCTACTGAATTTCCAGAGGTCAAACTTTCCTTGAAATAGTTATGTTTGTGCTGTTTATCAGGTGTATGCAAAAGTGTAAGGTATCCAAACGGTCCTGTTGAACTGCCGATCAGTTCAAATGAGAGATGTGCGGAATGGAGTTTGGTTTGAAAAGCCTCTGTCCGTTGAGTTTATATTAAAATAACCCGTTTCCTAGATTACATGTGCTGTTGTCGGGGCGTGTGAAGCACCCATGTGTCTTACAGCATGGACTGCAGGTGTTACAATAATGTACATTGAATTATTATCGTTGCTGACAATGCGATGAACCTGTTATGGAGCATTGCGGTAGCATAAATGATCAGATAAATGCCAGATAAATTAGTAGCAACAGTTAAGATACAACTGACAGCTAGCTAGGTTTAGAGAACGCACTGTTGTCTGAAAGCTGGTTAACGCAAGTTGTAAATAGCAGGATCAAGATCAGTGCGGTTTTGCTCAGCTGAAGTGGGATTGAATTTCTTTAGTAGTGGTCTCTTTGACAAATGTAAAAAAAAATCAAATTTCTTTTCATCCCTTCACCTGAGAAAGGCGAGTTTCTCATTTACGTGGTATAAATCATGATATTTCCAAAATTCAGCAATAGTCAGATTAAGTATCTGCAAGGAGGATATCCAAGAAGCAACAGACTCTACTGTGTAATTCCTTTAACAGGAAAAGACAATGGACATGTGGAATCTGAAATCTAAACCTCTTTTTCAGTCTGTAGTTGTTAGAGTTACTCATTTTCTTCTTTCTTTCTTACTGTGTGTGTGTGTGTGTGTGTGTGTGTGTGTGTTGCTTTTGAGCTAATTAGACTTGCTCTGGGTAGGAAGAAAAACATACTTTAGCTTTTCATGATTGGATAAACTATGGCTCAGACAAAACACACACACATTGTGTCAGAATACTATATCAGGTTATACAATGTGGTTGCATTATTAAGGCTTTTGATTGCTTTCTCAATTCTAAAAGCGTTTTTTGATGTAGCCTGATAATCAGACTGGGTTCCCATTTCTTTTAATTTCATTCATTCATTAGTTAAAGCTTGTATGTTGGTATTGGTAATGTTTTTGAATTAACAGATTGTTAATAATCAGAAGAATCCTCCTCTGTATATTGCATCAGAGGTTTGGTGTTAATAACAAAATGCCAAAATAGCTTTAAAGGCATCTTGTGTCATATTTGTGTCAACCTATACTCACACATTAGACAGAAGTGACAGACTCAGTAGTGAGCAAGATTATTAAAGAAGGAAAGACATTTTAAAGAAGGAAATAGGATGTTCCTCCATTTTCTGCCGATCAACCTCCTCCCTGCCCAGGAATGTCCACACAAACTAACCAGACAGTAGTTATTGTTTTCTAAACCACTTCCTGACCATCCATGCCCTGAGGACTGCTATTCAGAGCAGTATCTTTTCCACTAGTGTGAATGCTACTGAATGCTACTGTGTGCACTGCCGAGTTAATTATGGCTTAGGATGAATCTGGCTTTTACAAAGCACTCAAGACATTAATAGCTGTCAGAGGGCTAGTCTTTTAAAGGCCTGAGGATTGCTGCATTCCCAACGCATTACATTTTGATCTGATTCCACATTGTGTTGCTACAACTAGAGCTTAGACTAGAGCTTAGAAGAGAGTCCCAGTCTCCAGTGTAGACTTGTTTGTCCTTGTTTGGAAGAGCGGTGAACTTGTGTGATGTGGACTGTGTGTGTGTGTGTACTAACTTGATGCATGTGGTGTGAAAGACTGTGAAATGTTTATTGCAACTCACACATACTGTAGCGTATTGATACTACATTGAATTACTGACTTTTAACATGAGGTACAATGGGTTTCTATAGTAGTTTAAGTTATTGAGGTTTCATTGGAGGATTTGTATGTCCCAAGATCTTAATGCTCTGGAAGCACAATAAATGCCTACCACTGTCTTCACATTAAAATGCATTAATTGTGAGGCAGACTCAGTTAGTCTTATGTTAGTATCAATAGTAGATTAATGCATCAACATTTGCTTACTGCAACAAATGAACAGAGCAGCACAGAAAACAACGAGGCTCCCGCAGCGACAAAGCTTTTTGAGTGATAGAATTACTGCTTACATTAATGATAAATATTATGCATTAAGTACTGTCATATGCATGACTTTGTATCACATTTGTGACTTATAAAATTAAAACTATCAGATACTAAATTCTAATTTTGAGAAATTTGACTTCCTAGTTATTCTTATGAGATACCAAGTAATGATATTGACTTGCTATGTCAAAAACAGGAAATACTTTTTCATGTAATTGTTTTTTCCGAACAATTTGTTGCCAAAGACGGCTATTATATCTATCTCTCTCTCTCTCTCTCTCTCTCTCTATCTATCTATATATAGAGAGAGAGAGAGCGAGAGAGAGATATCTATATAGATATATCTATATATATCTATATCTACATATATATATATATATATATAGCCCACACCGTGCTGGCCCACACCGCTGTAAGACTAGAAGTAATTATGATTTCTGTTTATAGTTGTTATTGAGTTTTTCTTTGTTGTCTATAGTATGTACTGTGTGTTTAGTACACCAATGATAGATAACTGCCTGACCGATGCAGAAGGAAGTATGGAACAACAGGTTGTGCAATGGTCCTCTACCTCTTACAGCAGTTCCTGCATGGAGTTTGTGTGTGCAAAGAGACTTTGAAATGGTTATTTCACGCTATTTTTATTCCCACTTCAAGACATCTCTATTATTTTTCTTATTAATACAAAATATGCATTTGATTCTTTCAATACTGCAGAATATTTTGCACTCTTTTATTTATGTTAATACTGTTTTTTGCACAAATTCCTAATGTGGGGATCACAGCGCCACGTTCTTACCTAAATATTCTGTAAGTATGGCATTAAGAACTGGGTTTGTTTATGTTTGCTTTATTCTTATTTACATGCAATGTTTCTTTTGCATTAGCCAATTTCAATAAAGTTTCACTAACATTATTTAATAATAACAATAATAATAATAAACTTTATTTGTATAGCACCTTTCATACAAGAAATGCAGCTCAAAGTGCTTTACAACAATGAAAATACATACAGTGCTTCACATGAAAGACATAGAATGAACATAAAAACAGGGATAGAATGCCATAAGTGAAGAGATACATTTTTACCTTGCTTTTTAAAAATATTTAGCGAGCTGGCTTCCCTGATAATAGGTAGTGATGTTCCATAGTTTTGGGGCGTAATTGACAACAATAATAATAATAACTTTATTTGTATAGCATATCTCATGCAAAGATGCAGGCCAAAGTGCTTCACAAGACATATCATATCAATAATAAACAAAGGCAATAGAAAGAAGAAAGAAAATAAACAGTTTGATAAATGATACTAGCAATGTCAACCCAAATTAAAATATCAAGTTAAAAGATAGGTCTTTAATTTATATTTAAAAATACCAAGGGAGTTTGCTGTCCTGAGATCCAAGGGGAGGGGGTTCCAGAGATCTCAGAGTTCTTGCTGGGACATAAAATGAGAGGCAGTCACAGATGTATGAGGGTGCTAGATTTTGTAATGCTTTGTAGATAAGTAAAAGGACTTTAAAATCTATTCAATTCAATCAAGCAGTTCACCCTCCCTGTTTCGGATATAGCCCATCACGAGCAAATAGGTTGGGACGATTCCAGAAGACAGAAAAGTTGTCTACAAAAGGAATCCCAGTTTTGCAAGCAGTGTCCTGAGTTTGCAACTGGCTGATCCAACTGAACTTAACATCCGCGAATCGTGGAGGAGGCAGAGAACCCGATATAACACTGCATGCCTGATTCCACCACAGTGTCAATAAGGGATTTAAAATCTTGTTTCAGATTTGCTGAATCTTAATGTCATTTAATCATGTGTCAGAACTAAAGAGGCAGAGGAATTTTTACTCAGGAGTTTGGGGAGTATGGAATTAATGTGGAGTACTCGGGATCCAGGATAACAACGAAGTTTCCGTCTTCGGGATGTAAATGTGTCGGACTATGGAGGAGCCCACAACAAGACCTTTTGGGTGGGACACTTTAGGGGGGTCATCCACTTATAACAACCTTCCCGATGAGGCGTCCACAGCTCAGTGAGGAGGCCAGGGAGAAGCCGCCACAGCTTGGTGACAAGGCCGGGAAGAAGCCTACATACCGACCGGATCAACACCAGATGATTTCCCACGGAGATTATAGTCCCGCTGCAGGGATTAGGCTTCTGCCTGCAGTAGTAGGGTCCTGACAGTATCAGCGGCCCTCCTGGACAAGTTAGATCCCAATGCTCAAAACAAGCTAGGGTGGGTTTCGGATGGAGAGGTGAATAAAACGGCTTAAAATCCACGGCCGATGACTAAAATACTTGATTCTGTTAAAAGATATAGTTAAAAACGACCAAGATCTAAAAGGAGTATCATAAAAATCTTGGTGGAAATCGGATAAATAGTCAATTTACGACAGTGCCTTTGGCAGGTATACACAAACTGTTGCGAGTTGTGTTACATTTCCAGGCATACACATAATTATGATGGATCATCCACACACCCAATATAATGTGTCAGTGGCAGTCAGTGTGGTCACAGGGTTTGACCTTTCACACACTTAACATGGCAGATCTATGAAAACTGCTTGATTATCCATTCAGTCTGGTCATTGAAGGCTCCCTTCAGCTCCTCACACCTCCAAGGTCCTTCCTCCTCTTCTACACCACCTTTGATCTCCCTGAATCTTCCTCCTCCTCCTCCTCACACCCCACCTCCATCCTGATGGACATTCTGGGAGCTAAAGGCCTAAACCACACACACAGGGCTAGAAGTGTGTGTGCTGGCTTTACATCCACTCATCTCCCACAAACACATACTGTCACATAGGCAAAAGTGGTGACACACATACACCCACACATACACCACAGCAAACAGGAAGTGATGTGGCCATGCAGACTGAGATAACGGCAGTAAGAGTGTTTGCAGTGACAGCAAAGGGTCTACGAACAACGAACAAATCCTCACTACAGTTTGACACGAAACATTGGTAAGATGAATTTATATTACTGTTAGAACTATTTGTAACATACTGTACTATTAAGTAGCATCAGCAGCTAGGTTCCATTATTTGCTTCATGTTAGATGTACAAGTTATGTTGTTTATAGAGCTGTGTATTGTCTAACACCTCAGTATACCTTTTGAATATTGAATTAGGAAGTCAGCTTGATGTCAGTGATGTTTTATTGCATACATCTGCGACAGTTTTGAACTTTTGTGTATGTACTTGTTTGTATACTTCTGCTTATGTGTGTGAGTGATGCCAAGATTCCTAATTATTTCAATTAATGATAAATAGGTCATATGGAAAATAGGATCATTACAGCAGAGAAACAGTAAAAAGATAGATGAAATGGTTGATTCAACTAGAACATATTAAGAAGTAATGTTCAGTTTTGAAAACGCTTCATATGTTGCTAATTTAATCATTACAGTGTCTTAGGTTAGCGGTGATGAGGTTATAGATTGAAGTTGATAGAATAGCTGTTGTACCAGCATTGTCCACACAGTGGCAGTGCACTCATGTGGCAGTCACGTTGGTTCTGAAGTGACCGGGGCTCATAGGAAATGTCTGTTTTAGCTGAACAGGAGTGTGTGTGTGTGATGAGTCAGTGTAAGTGCTTAACAAGACAAATCTATCAGCACATTTATACCAGCACAAAACTTTGGACTGCATGCAACTTTAATCCAGAACACAGTATTAACTTAAATCTGACAGTGGTCATAGTGTCATCATTCCCTACACATTGCATACGCCTACACATAATGTGTTGTCATTTCAGTTGTAGTTTCAGATTTAAATTATGTGACAATTACCAGTTTTTGAATTTTGAGGGAAATGCACATCCCAAATTGACTGAATTGTAAGTGAGTTGAATAAAGCCTAAAACTATGATTCATCATGAATGTTCTGGCATACTCAGACATGTCAGCCTGTGCTATTGTGACCCTGTTGCAGCTGCTCCGAGATGTGAAGCTGATGTTGAAGTTCAATGTTCACTTTCTACACTTCCACTTTGTGTGTGTGTGCGTGTGTGTGTCTGTGTGTGTCTGTGTGTGTGTGTGTGTGTGCGTGTGCGTGTCTGTGTCTGTGTGTGTGTGTGTGTGTGTGGGTGTGTGTGTGTGTGTGTGCATGTGCGTGTGTGTGTGTCTGTGTTCATCAAACCCTTGTGGAATGCTGAACAGGTCAAGGCAAGCTGCTGAAAGTATGAACTGTTCATTGAGCATGTACCTTTCTGTACATATTCAGGAGAGCCATGGTTTACATCTGTTTCTTCTTTGGCTGCTTGTCGACTTTGCTTGTTTGGTTTCACGTCCCCTGACCAATCCTGTCCCAGCTTCGATGACGTCACAGCTTCTTGTTTGTAATTAAATAAGTCTGAGAGGCAACTTTCAGCTCCATCTGAAAATGTGCATCTGCTGTGTTTTGTGTCTGTTAGAGAGGATCTCTTGTTCCCACATAACATTATGATGAAATATTCATAGATTGACATTTTCCCCTTTTTCAATAGTTTGTTGTTTCTTCTGGGAAATAATTTTACAGTTTACAAGTCAAATTGTGTTTATGCTTGAAACTTGACAATATTACTCCATAGTAGGTGGCATTGTTCCATATATTGCAGCTTTACTCAGTCTGTATGTTCCCATCCTTCTAAACAAGCAGCTGTTCAGATTGAAACACTGACTTTTTTTACCCCTGTGCAGATACCAGTATTGCTCCTTACTGTGTTCAAAACCCTATTATATTGCCTGGCCAGGATGAGAGAGCTTGCTGGCTGATTGTAGTTTTTATCCGCATAACAGTGGTACAGCAGGTTATTGTGTGCGTATATACCCAGTTGCTCAGAAGTGTTTTTTGTTTTCGTACCCCATTTCATAAATTGAAATGATGCTACACTCACCACGGCGTACTTCGGATAATGATTTTATCTGCCGATATGGCTTATCACACATATTGTGTGATATTGTGTCGATGTGTAGGTTGATACATTTGTAAAAAGGAAACTGCAGCACATAAATGTTTTATAGATGACATTTTATGCATATTTAACCCTTATTTTTTCTTAATCCTTGTTTAATATATTTGAATATATTTGTTTTAATTCATAGTTATTCATATCACAATTTAATTTTCAGTGCATTTTACTGGTTAAAATGTACTATTATCTTGTTTACTGTTTCTGTCATTATTGATTGAGTTTATTGTTTAACTGTAAAATAGCCTGCCTCAGTATATGTCTTTGTTACGGCTCTTTCATGACCAAACATGAGGAATCCTTGCCAAAAATGTTATGTATAAATATAACGTATAAGTATTGGCCGATTTTATTTTTAATTCTAAAGTATAGATGTTGGTTTTAGCCTCAGTATCAGTCGGGCTCTGATGCTGACCTCAAATGACATCGTTAGGATGATTGGTGCATCTCTATTCCATGTAACTAGCTATCAGTTCTAACAACCTGCCTATGTATGTGTGTGGAAAATAGCCTTTCTTTGTCTCTTCTGTTTGTACTGTCTCTTGTCCATCTTGGGCTTTCTTTTTAAACGGAGGAATGAGCTACAGAAAAGTAGGAGGTCAATAGAGACAGGGGAGGTAAAGGCCAGAAAGGACAATGTCTCTCTCTTCTTCTGCGACTCTTTCTCCTTTTCTCTGAGGCATTCTCCCTCTACCTGCTGTAGGAGGAGGGGAGTATTTGATAGGTGTGCAGGCTGTGAAACCACACCTCTGTCCTTCCTACGGGTGTGAGCCCTAGAGGCGTGTTTGACAGAGAGAGAGAACGAGCTCAAACATTAACACACACTCTTTCTTTGGAGTATTCCTATTGCAGTGGACTGAGTGTTCTCAGCAGACAAGGGGTAGGAAGGAAGGAAGGGAGGGAGAGAGGCGAAAGGGAGATGAACTCTTTGAGGCTGAAAGAGTTGTCAAACTCAGACTTGTACAGGCGGAGACAGGAGAGACCAGACAGCTATGGAAGTCTGGCAGGGGACAACCTCAGGTGAGTCTACCTTTTATGAAGCTTTTAATCTTCTGTCAAATGTCAAGTTATTGATGAGACTGCAATGTTGAGAAATGTGGATTCAACTCTATGATGACTGTTATTTGTGCAGGTGCTTTACTCGCATTATAATGTATGTTGTGTGTCACTGCTATTCTGCCCATACCTGACAGTGTACACTTAAAGGTGAACACTGGTGGGGTATGCGATTCTGATCCAATTCACGACTTTTTGTCAAATTCAGCAAATATCTCATCACGGTCCACTAGCTGTCCGTTCAGTGTGTGCGCTGAAAAATAATCTGGTGTTCATACACAGCCCTGGCTCTGTAAATGGGAAATATACAAAGTGGCTCGGACCGAGCCACACAACACTATTCCAGCCATGATTTGCTGTGTCGTTGTTCGCTCCATATCATGGTATTTATCATGGTATTGGATTTCTCCAGAATTGCCCACCTTTAACTAAAAGTGTTCTATGCAGTACAAGACACAGCAACCCCTTTTGGTTCTTTATAGCAGTCCACGTGAATAGTTTTAAATGGCTCCTGTTAGAAACTATATGGTGCAATAAGGGACCACTTGAGAAATCAACAATAACCATACCGGGCTTGTAAAACTTGCCAATTTTTTTATGCCTGTCAGAATGTCCAGCATCCCCATATACTTTCTAAGAAACTGTGGTAGTTTTTTGTTTTGTTTTTTATTGTCCCTTTTAAAATGCCATGTGTTAAATCCTTTTGATGACATTTAAAATCAGCTGATGGCCTATCAATCACTAATCCCACAGTTTCTCTGCTGCCCATTGCAAGGTTACTTTCCTGTGTCACATTTCTCGACCAGTTGTTTGTAGAGGTGTTTGGCAAGCTAATATACGATTCATTCTCCATTTCCATGGTCCTTATTTTTCCCGATAAGTTAAATTTCTTTTACAGTAATAGGTTTTAAAGTGGGCTTAATCTTGTGCTATGAATGTTGACTTTATCATGTGGTGTCCTTTGGTCTTTTTGGGTTGGTTTTGTTATCATTAGCTGGTTATCAGCTTTGTTATAATTAGCTGGAGCTGATCAACACTGTCTTGCATCATGTAATGAATCAAGGACGGTTTGTTTGTGTTGCTGTACAGAAACAGTATCAGAACCTTTGAAGAAAAGTCCTTTTCTGTGGGTTGTATATTGACAAGGATAGATAAGGTGAGACGTGGTGGAGTATTTGATCAGTAAATACTGCAGCTAATGGCTGAACTCCTCTGAGTTGTGTGACCAGCAACGATAGACAACGTGTAACATATGCAGACTTTTGCAATACAATAACATCAATCAGTTTTGGTGATGTTCTTTTTCTGTCTTTCTTAAATACCTCTCTGTCTCTCCTATTCTGTCTCTCTGTGCCAATCTCTCTCTCTTTAAAGATACATTCCCACTTTGTGCAATACTGAGTTGGAGCCATGTTGTTATATCTCAGTTCCAGCTGTTTAACACACACACACACACACACACACACACACACACACACGTAGATTGATAGCATGGGTAGATATTAGCCATAGACTGTAGATATTAGGGATGCAAAACATACAGCTAAGGGGTGTGTGTGAGAGAGAGCAAGAGAGAGAGAGAGAGTGAGAGAGAGAGAGAGATCCTGAAGTGATTAGAGGAATGTAGTAATGTGAGGAATGTGGACAGAAAGAGGGAGCTCTCTCTTTAGAGGAGTCCCCAGTCAAATCACAAATACTTCATTCTTGCTTTGTTGCCTCCCTCCTTCTCATGCAATGCAAAAATAAGTGTCAGATGGGTTCTTTTATATTGTTTTCACACCATGCAGTCTATCCTAAGTAAGCACAATCTTTGCACTATGTATAATTTAATGAAAATAAAACATTTGGAGAGGAGATCATATCTGACTGGGCAGGGTCACTGTGTTGAGCAAGCAAAGCACAAAGCTCAGAAATGTATCGTCACAATCTTCTTATTTGAGAATTACAGCTTACCTGCAGTAAATATACATGCAAGTATACATACAGTGGTACTGGAGGATTAATGGTATTAAGCATTCCTAATTCCTATCTACAGTAAGTTGCATCACTTAATGCCAAGACTGCATTAAAAAGCAGATGGAGCAGAAACAAAGCATATGAGAGAAAATGATAACAGTGGCAAAAAGCTTCAGGAGATCAACAAAAATGAGTACAGAGGAGTTAGAAGCAAGGAAACCCCACCAGTGGTGGTGAGAAAGAGAATATACATGTATCAGTTTCTTTAGTTTTTTATTAGAACTTTTTCAGATTTGAACATGATTATGATAGTCAAAAGTGCATCTGCTCCACCGTGGGGTAACATCACAAATTTTAACTATCTGAAAGGTAAGTACAAATACAGCAGTGACGAAGCTATCCAAGCCATGAAAACTAGCAGGAAAGTTCTGCCAGGAGCCTTATACAGTCCATTGCCATACCTAAGTTTTTATTTTAAAAAATGCTTTCCCTAAAAATTGTATACAGAATTGTGCAGCTACATGCTAACTAGTTTTAATTAGTGCTTACCATGAAAACAATTGTGGTATGAAACAAAAATGGAACTTGGTCCACAAATATTCTGCTTTCTTCCACACTTACAAACACCATTATCATTAAGTGGCACCGCTGATCCCAAGTGAAACACACCAAGATTTCGAAGAAGTTTTATGTATGCGAAAGCAGACCTAATCATGTTCAACATTATTTAATGTAATTTAGTTGTACATTAGGGGTTTAAAATGAGCCTGTAAATGTACCTGGTAGCCCCTTATTACCAATTACATTTGTAACATAAAAGTGAAAAAATAAATTGCTTGTTACTTTACAGTATTGAAAAGGTTCGTATAATGTGTTACTGTTATCCTTTGGGCTGAATGTGTAGAATTAAGTGGAACTGGACCCATGATAGTGCAGGTCAAAATGGGCGTCAAGAACAAAAAGTGCAAAACAAAGGAAATGTTAGTCATGAATTATGTTTGCACATTCACTGAATCAGTGTGTGTCACTGAGTGTTACGTGTGTGTGAGTGTGTATGCTGGTGTTAGTGTGCAAACTCTCTATGCCTTGCCAAAGGAAAAATGGTTTTACCCAAGCAGCCCTGATGTCTGTGTTGCCATGGTTGATGTTGACACAGTATGTGAGGGGGAGGGTGGGTGCGTGAGCAGGGTGTGTTTGATCTGTTTCTTTGGCCTGGATTTGCTTGTCTCGCACCGGCTGAGTGTCTGGGTTGTTGCTTGGGTCTGAAAATTTTCAAAGGTTGTTTGCAGTCACTTGGAGATCCATTGAACCAACCTTAAGACAAAGTTTAAATGTTCTATAATATACATTTTCATTTAACTGCAGGATTGTTTGTTTTAATTAAAGATTATGACCGAACAATTATCAAATACATATTTTTTCACATTGTGATCATTTTGGCCACAAAGACACCTTGGAAAATGTTCCTATTGGCTCAGTTCTGTGCAGTGTCACTGAGTTATTCGAAGTTATCTGCAGATATGCCCCCAACCTCTGCAGATAACTGTTTGATTTCCTTGGGAATCCTGTATATTTTATAGCCTAATCCATCCTTATTAGAGAGAGACAGTCAAAATCAGTATAAAGAAAATATATCATTAGTTGAGGTTTTAGTGGGAAACTAAGAATTCAAAGACAAGCTAATCAGACAAATCCAAATTAAACACCAACCAAGCACCAACTGAAAACAGATTCCTCCAGGATCATCTAGTGAAAGGAGGTTCATCCTCAGTACTGGCCCACTGTTATTCTGCCAAGCATATCAAGCAGTGTTATAGTCTACAAGGCTTGCATTGGAAACAAACCATTGTCTGATCATCCTCGGGGGTTCAAGAGGTGTAGCATCACTTTTTGAGACACTATATAAAATCTTATATGGAATTAGCTATTATTTATTCACATATCTAAGTTTTAAATTTCAAAGCTACAGAGGTCTTTTTTTGCCTACCTAGTGCCTTTTTTTTAATGAGTTGTTTTTGAATTAGCAAAAAATGGCCAGGGGTTGTTTTTGCTGATGAAAAATGTAATAGACAACTGCTTGTCAGTGTGTTATTGGGTTAAATATTTCTGACTGTGGGAGCCAAGCGCACATGGACTGTTGAGAATCACTGCTGTTAGAAAATGAATGGCTTTACCTCCATAATAGCTGCAGAGGTCTGTTCATTGGAACAATATATTTCCTACCTCATTTTCCAAGTCTTTGACGTGGGTGACCTGACCTGTGACCTTTCCAGTGACCCCATAAGGAAGTCTCAGAATCCTATCCAGCAGAGGGCACACACCAGAGACACTTTGTCGACTGCTGACAGTTGCTGTAGCCATTTTTAAGCTCAGGTTGACATTCATATCGGCACTCACATTCTCTCTCTCTCTCTCTCTCTCTCTCTCTCTCTCTCTCTCTCTCTCTCTCTCTCTCTCTCTCTCTCTCTCATTAAAAACCGTGGCTCTTTTTGCTAAAGTATCTGATTATTCCTTTATCTGACTGCTAGAATTTTAATGTTGAACTACCAGTGGACAAAATAGTGTCAGAAGCCTATTTGCAGTATTTCTGCAGGCCAGGGCTATAGTAAAGATCACCTTAAGTATGTCCAAAACAAAATCTAATGCTGTGATCAGATGACATGCTACCAGCTCTATAATGGTCCAATCCGACAGACGTGGGGCAACAAAAAGTGAGCATTGAGCAATTTTCTGTTTTATTCCATTTGTCATAATACTACACAATCCATTCTGTGTCTAGGATGCCTCAAGAGCCCACAACAGAAAGACTATCATGTCTGATCTTTTTGCCTTTTCTAGTCTGCCATATTCAGCACACAAGAGAAAGAGGCCCTCTCCTACCTTTTTAATATTATGTACAGACCATCATGAAAAGCTTGATTTTTGTGTGGCCTGATCCCTTCATCTGACTGAACACAGTCATGTTTGAGTAATGACCAAGTATGAACTTGGATGAAGTCACATGTCTAAATGGTAATGATACCAAAGACAAAAATCCTCTCTGAAAAACAAGCTTGAACCCCATTGTTTTAGTTTTATATATTATTATTTATTATTATTTAAAGTGATATTCCACTCTTTTTTAACCATGGTTGGTGGTTGGCACTGTGGTGTGCCCAGCACTGGCATAACAATACTACAAACTGGAAACTACTAACTGTCAAAACAGAGTTCACTGTTTACGCAGATGCAAGAGCGTTTTGTCTTTTTGTCTATTTCATAAAGTTGCACAACATTTTCAGTGTTGTGCAACTTTAATTTATTACAGTGTCTCTGCTATTTGTTTGCATGTGTGTATCAGGAGTGTGAGAGAAAGGAAAGGCTGTGTTTGACCTTTCTGTTCTACCGCTGTTGAAAACTTTTGTCTAATCACTTGTCAGTAGTGGTAGCTGGCAGTTGGTCATAAAAAACAGTAAATAGCAGTGCGACCAAGGTGGTAACTCATGCATCTAACCTAGCAACCCACTGGATCGGCTACTGGCTTGGCTGGTCATTAGCTTCTATTAGAGTCTGGTAACTAGCACAGATCAGTAGCTGGCTTCAGCAAGGATATAGCCTCTGCCAACTTCTAAGTAGTCTTAATTTTGTCGCTTACCCTGCACCACCCTGGAACACCCTGCAACATGGCAATGTCTGTAATCAGGAGGAAAGATTTTGTGTGTTTCCTGTTGCACCCACCCTCTGTCCATTGTACCCCAGTCACTCAACACTGGTTCCCAGTGGATGAGATTCCCAACAGAGGCCCAGCTAAGGACAGGTGATTCTTAATGCAGTCATTGTTCTCTTTTGGAAAGGCTCTTGAAGCTTTAGGTGGTGCCTGGTGAAATATGCCCAGTTACTATAGAAAAGAAAATAGTCCCTACATGAAACTGCTCACAACAAATCTGTGGATTATCTTGAGTAACCGGGTCATGATTTCTGCAAAGAGACGTTGCTGTTGAGTTTTTCAAATGTATTTTTTTGGCGCTTTGAGCACCACAAGCCGAGTGCCATATAGTCCCATTATATAAAAAAAAAAAAACGCAGACATCTCCACGGCCGATATCTCCAAAACTCAGCAACTCACACCAAAACAATCAACAATCTAGATGGATAAATAGCACTACAGGTAAGAGGAAAAATATGTATTTTTGATTTGGGGGTGAACTGTCCCTTTTAACTAGGGTGTAAAAGCGTGGGTGTTTTGAGTGACAGAAGCCTTTCACAGTGTCACGCTGTACTAAATACATAACATACACCACTGCTTGTGTCGTGAGGGCAGTCTTGAAACAATATAAAAAAAATACTAATATTATGCATTTAGAAAATATGATGCAGTTTACAAACAAATCAAATTGCTTAAATGACTTGCTTGGAATGTTTTATGCAGTTTGGCAGTCCCTTTCAGAGGAGGTAGAGTTGGCCCCTACTATGTATACAAACTCTCTCACACACACGTATACACACAGACACAAAACAGCAGCTGCCAGCACCTAGTTTGGATTTGAGGCTCCACTGGGTGTCTATTTGTGGAATGATGGAGTCATGTAGAAGACTGTTATACTGAAGGACTCAGACATGTTTCAGCTGGACACACACACACACACACACACACACACACACACACACACAGATACAGGTCTAGAACATTGACATTCTATAGACTTGTGCATTTATTGTACATCCCTTAGTTTTGCAGGATGAACACAGCAACTGTTTATCCTGCATCATGTAATGATGCATGTTTGTCTCACTGGAGTGTATTCCAGATCTGGCTTTATGTTGTTTTGATGGTTTGGGAAGTGGTCATTAATTTGAGATGCCAGCTGAGTTTAACCACATAAAGAGCTATCATTTACCCAGAGGAGACACCGATTCATGAGTTTAAAGGAATGCCTAGGCTTAGACCAATATAGGGTTTCTAAGGACAATTAACATATTTTATAATTGTAGCTCTAGATAGCTTCAGATAGATGTTTTAAACTGATATCAAGCCGTTCTGTTGACTCACTTGGAGAAGACACCATGTTTCCATTATATCCTGACTTTAATCCTGTCTGGTAAAAATAAGCAGTTCATAAACAATCACATGACATGGTTTACTAGTAGGTTAGTGTATATATGGAAATGGTGAACGTGAGCAAGTGTGCAAAGACTCCAATTAAGCTAGCCAGCATGTGCACACTCTGGCAGTCAAAGCCAAATGTGGCACTTGTTATACCCTGTAATGTAAGCACATGGAAGACCATTGAGTAGCTAAAGGAGGGACATTAAGTTAGCAGATGAGGTGAACCAAATGCAATTGAAATCAGTAGTGTAAAAATTTGGATTCAGATCCCAACCAGTGTAGTATTGATCTGTTACACTATAAATATGTCCTTCAACCAACTGCATTGCATCCCTCATATCAGGAGGCGACACTGATTAGACAATGTCTGGCTCCAGTTTCAGCCCCTGTGTGTTTGTCTAAACATACTGCTGCTTGATTTCTTGCTATGTTGTGTTTATGACTGAAATAAACAGCAATGTGTTATCTGTTCTGTTCCTGTCATATTGGTATCTTACTGCTTTAGCTTCTCTGCTTTCCTGTGCGACATTCCCACTTTGCGCAATACTGAGTTGGAGCCACGTTGTTATATCTCCCAGAAAGCTGAGAGTTCCAGCTGTTTAACACACACACACACACACACACACACACACACACACACACACACACACACACACACACACACACACATGCAGATTGACAGCACCGGCTAGATATTAGCCATAGACTGTAGCTATTAGGGATGCAAAACATTTTTAAAAATACAGCTAAGGTGTGTGTGTGTGTGTGTGTGTGTGTGTGTGTGTGCGCATGTGTTTGTGTGTCATGGCACAGTGACCTCTGTCTGGACAGGCGTCAGGGTGGGCTCTTTAATTTCAGTAACCTGCCCAAGAATAGACAGTGTGTGTGACAGGAGGGGAGACTGAGCGTGTGTGTGTGTGAGAGAGAGAGATAGAAAAAAGAGAAAAGGTTGACGTGGGAATGAGAGAAAGAGGGAGTGTGTGCGTGTGAGAGAGGGAGAGTACTCCCAGCGCAGTCTGATCAGTGTTTCGGTCTCCTTCTTGCTATGTGGATTACAGCTCCCACTGCTTACTGGATTGCCATTCCCGTTACTGGCAACTTACATTGAACAAGCACAGAGGATTTTTATTGGAGTGTTTTGAGTTTTCACAGCGGTGACTTTAATACAGGTGTTAGGTGGACTTTTGCAGTTAATTCAGATAGTTGTAGATAAGTATGGAGATGAATGGTCGTGCCCTGCCGCCATCAATACCTGAGGATGGAGAAGCCCCGGACCATGTTCCTCATGGGGAGATGAACGGTTACCACCAGAGGCTTCGGGGTGGTGACGGGGGAGAGGCTGAGGTCCCAGTGTCCAAGTCCCAGAGACGGAAGAGCGATGTCAAAGTCTATAAGGAATTTTGTGATTTTTATGCTCGCTTGTAAGTACACAGTTTTAGAAGACAGGGGTTAAAGCACTGTAGTTAGTTGTCAACCACAATAAATGTTTGCCCAGAAGACGACACTTACATTTAAAAGAAAACAAATCTGATTATTGGATTTTGGTCCTTAAACCAAACCTAGTGAATATGCTGTATTATTATTATTATTATTATTACTTGTGTATGTATGTATGTATGTATTTGTATGAGATGTTTCACCAGAGAAATCCTATTAGTGTGGTGTGAAAGGATTTTACTCAGCAGCCAGTAAAAACCTGCAGTGAAACCTGCCTCATCCTCTTTAAAGGAGCTGCTGACCCACCAAAAAGTATTGAGTTAGTATGGTTTAAACATGATGGTTTAAGTTTTGTGTCAGCGGTTGTTTCATTGTCAGAGACACACCTCCACTTTCATCCATCATCATCCTACAAGAACCCATACTCATTAAAGCCTAACTGTAGTATCTCTGAGCAAGTATCATGGAGCATAGACCGGGACAGGTGGTTGTGGTTTGATTCCCTGGCTTGGTTGTGTGATGGTTGTGGTTGGTGGATGATTTGCCCCATCACTGAATTACCATTACAGATGAAGAATAATACATTTTGGTAACTGACATGCCAATTACACTGATGACAGTGAGGAAAAATGTTGCAAGGTAGTGGATGTGTGTGTTAAGGAATTCTACACTGGCATGGTATTAGTGTGTATGCTCTGAGCTTACTATAGTGTTACAGAATGTGAACAATTCTGATATTCTAGTAGCTGGGTTTACCAGACAGTTTGATTTGCTTAAGCTGCCTTAGGTGCCATGTTTGTACAGGGATAGCTCTGAGCGCTACAGGAGGGAGCACACAAGAAGGGCTATTTTCGTGTTGCAAAGTTGTTATGCAAAGTAGAATATGTCAACTGGCATTCCAAGTATGTGTGCATGAGGGACAGGAAGGCTAAATATACATACTGTGTTTCTGACTGATCTGGCCTCATCATAAGCTGGAGGAAAACATAGACATGGGGTCCCTACAGGTTTGTGAAGGGACATGTTGAAGCCTGGACTTTTCTTTCTCAGTGTTGGGGACAAAAAAATCTAAATTTGGATGAAGGTGTCAGCGCTCAGGTGGGACAAGCAAGCAGCAGCCACCATTGGCTAACTGTAAGATGATAAACTGAGAGTCCTGTCAGTCATGGAGAAATTAAAGCCCCTATGTGTGGTATTTGAAAATGTCTGACTTAAATGACTCCTAGTGTTATTAGATAAAAAAGCCTTTCCACACATTTTAGTAAAATGTGGTCTTTGGCAGGTGTTATATTGAGATATATAACCTGGCCCCTGTCCATCAGTATGTTTGAATGTACATTGGGGCTTTAACTTCTGAGTTGAAGAAACCACAAATGTACAGTGATGTTGGAGTCTGTAATTACATTTTGATACTTAAAATTGCTGGTCAAAATACTGGGATAAGGCAGTGGTGAGTGCAAGACCTTTTGACTTGTCTGTGCTTGGGAAAGACATTGACTGAGCTTTGAATATTCAGGCAGCAATATCTGGGTCTCAGTTTTTTTCCATAATATTGACATAAGAGTTTACTCTAATTAAAAAATGTGTAGAGAAATTAATTGATTCATTATTTCACTATCTGAATAGTCAGTGTCTGCAGATGTGTACAGAACACTGAAAACAGAGGAGAAAGTAGAGGAGATGCGAAAGAAAGGAAACTGAAGACCAGAGAAGGGACGGTAGAGGGAACAGAAGGTATTCATAACAGAAGTTATAGTCTGCATCCTTTCCCTTTGCTGACAACCAGCCTCCATTTATAGTCACAGGCCAGCATCGTGGTGTTAAGAGGGTAGAAGGAAAGACGTGTGGATTTTATTAAGAAACCTGCTCCCAACCTACTTTTGTCTGTCTGGTTACAATACCTGTTTTTGCCCCAACCTTTGCCAAAAACTGATGCTGAATCTAAAAAATTATTATTATTTTTTTTTTTAAAGTATGTGGTAGACATCACACAAACTCTGACCACTCAAAAGTAAAGACACAGGAGTACATTTACACAGATGAACCTAAACAGATTTTTTGTCCACCATAAAAGTGCAATTCAGTGCATTGAGTTTGATGAAGAAAACCTATTTTGTTTTAGTCCTACAACTGCTTATAGGCTTGGCTCTCACTCACGCAGGGTGCTAGTGGCAGATAGGAGGGTGGAAATGCCTAATGGATGTATCACTTCCTCCCACAAATCCTTTGGACAGGGCAGGGCTGTCAGTGTGTGTGATATCAGGCCAGACAGAGTATATAGAACAATATGCATTTGAAAAGTTTGAGGAGTGGACCCAGCTGAAACTGCTCATTCCTACATCTTGTTTCAATGTAGTCAGTGCATTAAAAAGGGTATGAGAAGTTACCCTTTTTTGCAGATCCTTAAAGACATTTGGTAGAACTGAGATGTGCATTGTTAAAATGATGAGCAGTTCAGAGTTACCCCCCCCCCCCCCCAAAAAAAAGAGAGAAATGATGAGCAGTGTGTCTGGGAGTTTTTGGAATTCTTGTTATTTCCCAAGTTGATCTAACTAAGTTAATATGAACAGATGGCATCACTCCATAAAAATCTGCCTGGACACACTTTGGTATTCTGACCTTTCAAACAAAGCCGGGATGGTCCCACCATTCTCTCTTCCTTTTTCTTTTCCTCTTTTAACATCTCTGTCTGCAACATGTTCCCAGTTACTTCCAGTTTGTTTCAGGTACTAAGCAGTGTTGTTATTGTCTTAATGGATTTATTCCAAGGTTCTGCCATAAATCTGTAATAGAAGTAGGGTTGGGTGATATGACAATATATATACCATGAGATGATATGAGAATTGTCCATGGGACAGATTTTGCCCTACCACATGCATCCATAACACCCATCCCAAGATAGGAGAAGAAGTCAGACTCTTGTGCTCAGTTCCCCCTACAATATTAAAGTCTTAAAAACATCCGTTGTAGAATTACTTCAGGCCGGTCAGCAACATACTGGACCAATCAGCCAACTGTGAGCAGTGTTTAAATGATAGCGTGACTTGCCTTCTCTCAAATTCCCAAACCTTGTCAACAACTATAAAATTTAAGTGTTGTAAATATAAACTGACATACCATTCAGCAATTGCATGGCACATTTGTCATCATCATTTATCCAGTGTAGGAGAAATTTGGCTACTTGTATGTTTCCAGATTAGATTGCCATGTTTTTTAGTTTTGATTAGTTAAGTGTCAATCACATTTTTTTCTAGTACTGGTCTCTATAACATAAGTTAATGTGAAGGTTTTTTAACATCTATGTGCTGTGACTAACTAACATGTGATGGTGAGCTGGAAAAAAGAGCATAAATGAATACCCTATTATGAAGCACTGTGGCAGGTTTTTGGGTGTGACCACATTTGTGCTGCAGGTTCTGGCACCAATGCCTGCAATGGAAAAAAATAATTAGCCTGGGGCCCTGCCTTGTTTATATATATCTATATTACATTATGTTTTGCAAGGAGGCAGTAAAACAATTCTGATTGTTTAATGAAAGGGCAGGATTGGCTCTATATGTCATACTAACTGAAACAGTGCCAACGAATAAACGGTAATTTCAGCTTGTCTCTTAAAAGATAACATGTAGGTTTCCCACATCATTGATCCCCACACCCTGATAAGCAGAGCCAAAATAAACCTAGAACCAAGATTGTGTGTGTGTGTGTGTGTGTGTTTGCATGGGCTGATATCCTCTTACATCACATTTTCCCCACTCTCCTCTCTCCTTGTACTTAGTGCATCTTCCAGCTGTTTTCATGACAAGAGAAACATGTGATAGATGTTAAAATATTGGTGTTAGCTGTGTCCTGACTTGACCCTGGTTAATGCCTTGCCTAGTAGATTCCATTATCTGTCTGTCGGTAGTTCATTGCTAATCCTAAAGAAATATGACCTACAGAAACAAATTACCAATGTATGAAGAAAAAAACAGATACACTGTGTTTTTTAAATAAGTTGAATGATATCAAGATATATACTGTACATATAAGATTTATGAAGATTTATTAAGATTATGAATTTTCTTTTTCTTCCCAGCAACATGGCCAATGCCCTGGCCAATGCCATGTGTGAGCGCTGCAAGAGTGGTTTCGCCCCGGCTGAGAAGATAGTGAACAGTAACGGGGAACTTTACCATGAGCAGTGCTTTGTGTGCGCCCAGTGTTTCCAACAGTTCCCAGAGGGACTCTTCTATGAGGTAACACTTTGTCTTTACCTTTGTCTTTTCAGTCTGTCATCATCCAATAGAAGATACATGATGCCGTAACTGACAGGTTTAAACACACCTGGAGGGCAACAGGTTACAATAAACATGGGCTTTGCAAAGGGTTTGGACTTTCTAGCAAATATGATTCAATGAAAAATTACCCCGAGTGGTCTAGACATGCCCAAAAAAACACTGTAGCTCCTGTCGGCACTGCTCACATACACTTGCTGCAGGCCCTGCAGTTAAGTTAAATGCACAGTGGTTCGGGAGATGCTTGGATCTATTGCCTAAACACAGAAGTTCTTCTGAAAAGGTCAATGTAACCATGGTTACACTTGTCTTTTCAGCTCAAAATACATTTCAAATGGCCATGATGGGTAAATGAACTGGCTTTCTCTTTACAGACAGGTAGATCATTGTTTAGTGCAAGGCTATTGTTAGCGCACATTCCTTAGACAAACAATCTAAACACATGGTCCTGTTGAAGTAAATAAAGAGGGGTGAGCACAACGTTAATGCAGCATTGAATTATTAGAAGCCCACTTCCAGTAAGCTGTTTGCTTACCAGCCTTGACTCAAGGCCAGATGTCTCTCCGGCAGGCCCTGGAGAAGCTGATGCTGCTCTGTTCTGTCAGTTTATCAAAGAGAAGGTGTCTCTAATGCTCCAATCAATATCAACATCAAAGCCAACGGCAATACTTTAACCCTTTGATTCCCTGTAAATAAATATTGAATATTACCCCTTTCTCTGTGTTGAGCAGTAGTAGCCTGCCAATGTATGAGGAGATGTTGGAAGTAGGATCATACTGTTCTTGAGTTTGTAGATTTAAAGTAGAAAGAAAACATTTGCTTGTCACAGGCATGCAGAAACCTGAATGACCGCTAGACTCTGACTGAATTCAATTCTCAACTCTCATTTCCCTTTAAAATGCAAAGACAGTATTTTTTTTTTTACATCAGGTCAGTTCTCAATGGGTAAAATTACCCTGTTTTTACATCTGCATGTCTTGTTGATGTTTCTGAGCGTCAGTGGTTTATGAATGCTTTAAAAAGTACTGTACAATTAAATCACCTACATTAGAATCATAATAAAATGTTTTTTGAGAAACATTAGGAAGCAATTCAAAGGGAAGAAATCAGTCGATGATGTTATGTAGAACAAGTTACATAAAATAAAATGCAACTATTTCCAATCATTTTCACTATGTAGAAATTCTAAAAAGATGTTTTTTGATATCTGAATACATGCATTGTATTAGTACAGCAAATGTGAAGCTATGGTGCATTGATGGCTGTTTGGAACATCACAGTGTTTATACAGTTCAGTATATAGCCATGCTTGCACAAAACTAATATCACATGGGGACTTGTGTCTTAGGACATGTGATTTAGATATTTAACTCCACATCTGCATTTTGTGCTGCACATTTGCACAGAAAGAAAGATAAGAGGAGTTCAAGTTTATATCATTTTGATTGATTTGAGCTTACTACTACAAAATGCTCTCTATGCCGAGTAATGGCTCTATTTCAAGAAGCAGCTCTCTAAGAAAAACTCATTCAAATTTGGGTTTCAACACAGCCTGGAGGGCTCATTAAAATCTTTCCTGATCTTTCCCCTTTTGCTTCCTGATTTTACTTAATTTCTCCTCCTCTTCTAGTACATCAGTGTTGCTGAGTAATATTTTACAGCTGCCATCATTAAACTGTATCCACTATTCTTTCCCGCCTGTTCCTCGACTGTTTTCACACATTGGTGATGCCATTTTTGATCAACATAACATATTAGTATATTAGAATATATTTGTGTATATAGTGGTTGGAGGAGATGTTTTTTAGGATGGTACTGTTTATTAATGTTGTTGCTATTGTGTGAATGTACAGCTGTGTGCTTCAATTAATTGTGTACAAATTGTTTGAATTCTGTTGACAGTTTGAAGGCAGGAAATACTGTGAACATGACTTCCAGATGCTCTTCGCTCCCTGCTGCCACCAGTGTGGTAAGTACAGGAACTGCAGTCACAGAGAATAATACCATCCATCCGTCTGCTCATGCCCTTCAAAAAATAAATATCCTTGTAGCTGCCCTCCATAATCTTCTGTTCTTCTCCAAGGTGAGTTCATCATAGGCCGTGTGATCAAGGCCATGAACAACAGTTGGCATCCAGACTGTTTCTGCTGTGATATCTGCCAGGCAGTGCTCGCTGATGTTGGATTTGTTAAGAATGCTGGAAGGTCAGTTCCTCTACAACCAGTCACCATCATTTCACTGGTGATAGTTGTTTAAGCATATCGGTTTATGCCTACTGCAAATGTTTTCTATGATGCTATTTTATCTGGTGTTGATGTGTCTACAACGTCTATACACCGATATCAAGCATTCTCAAGACCTTCTCCTCCTTGACCTCCTTTTTAATTGTCCTCCCTCAAAAGTTAGGATAAAAAGTGTCAGCTGAGGTGAAAGCTAGTACTAAAAGAGAAGTATAATGTAGTTTGCTGTTTTATACTTGCTGATACTGAGCAAACTGTTCAGGAAAAACTAACTTAAATTTAAGTTTTAAGTTTTTTAAAGGATAGGTTCACATTTTCAATGATTTCAATGTAAGTAATAGGGGACAAAATCCATAGTCCTCGTTCTGCGTAAAAATGACTTCTAAAGTTCAGCTGAAGCTAATATGAGGCTTTGGCAGTCTGAGGTAGACAAATCAAGAGGGTAGTTTCCCAAGTTACAGTGTTTTTTAGTACCAAATTCCCTCTTTGTGTTTTGCCAGACAGTGTGTCTTTGCTGAGCTGCAGTGGATGTTTATTGTTATTTATTGACATTTCAATTTCCATATGGGCATGTGAGTATTGTGTTGAAAAAGGTGAACCCTTCCTTTTAACTTTTGGTGAGGAAATACAGAAATCTTAGAGCAGGACTTGCTATGGATGAGGTTTCTGGAGGATGATAATTGACGGTGCTGCTTGTTTCATGCACTCGGTGACTATCTCTGCATCAGCTGTTTCACACAGAGCAAATAGCAGTCAGTCATATGGCTGTGCAAGTGGAAAGATCCTTGAAGAACATGCTAGGGGAGATACATTAGTTGGCTGACCCTGGAACACATCAGATACTTTGCTGATCTATCTAAGGAGATCAGTTAAGTATCTAATCAAATATCTTTTTTTGTTTGTTTGTTTTTTTATCTGTTCCTCTCTCTCCCATCAGGCACCTGTGTCGTCCATGTCACAACAGAGAGAAAGCTCGGGGCCTCGGCAAGTACGTCTGTCAGAAGTGTCACGCCATTATTGAGGAGCAGCCTCTGCTGTTCAAGAATGACCCCTACCACCCTGATCACTTCAACTGCAACAACTGCGGGTAATCATGCACACACACAAACCTGGCCAGCTGTGTCAGCCTCACAAATCATTAAGAGCATTAAGGAAGTGACAGGAATTGGATGCTCGAGTAGATGGTTCATTGCAAGCTGCATCAGGTTGCAAATAGTCCTGAAAACGCTTCTGACAGATAGAGGTCTTTTAATTCCATGCCAGACTCACACCTCATTTGCTATGCAGTTGTGATGCTGCCAAGTTTATGCACACTTTGATGCTAGGATCCAGTGGCTTGAATATATTGAGATGACACAGATCATCCATGATTATCATAACATAAATATTTGTTGCAGCTCTAATTCACTGATATAATGTTCTTATCATGGAAATTTCACAGTGATCCAACAAATTAGGTCACAAGTGCATAGTCTCTGCAGACTTAGAACAAGTACTCAACACATGCAGCACTTTGCCACAAAATGATGGACCAAAGACTGTTCTCTGGTGGACAAACTGTGTCATTGTAATTTTATATACACAGACAAGGCATGTGTCATGCCCATGCTGTGATCTGACTCAGTCAAAGTGTCTTGTGACATTTTATATGGAAAAGTCTTTAACTGTAGTATTATTACAACCTGAGAGCTGATGTAGTTTTATTTACCTCTATCTCTGCAGTAAGGAGCTGACAGCTGATGCCAGGGAGCTGAAGGGGGAGCTCTACTGTCTGCCCTGCCACGACAAGATGGGTGTCCCCATCTGCGGGGCCTGTAGGAGACCCATCGAGGGCCGTGTGGTTAATGCCATGGGCAAGCAGTGGCACGTGGAGGTGCGATGTTAAACTATAGAACTCAGTTACCTGAAGCTTAGGAGACACTACTTAAATGTGTTCATTTGTTTGATATTGTCTGCGAGATTGGTTCCAGATTAATTTACATTTTAAATTATATAATGTTCTGTTTGAAATGATTTTTACTTTCTGTATATACAGAAACAGAACAGAACTCTCTGAGGTTCTTACAATATACAATACAAATCTTTTAATGGATTTCCTGCTGAAATGCAATTTAATTGAAATTGTACATATTTGAGAGACTGAAAGTAGCTATTCATTCAAGAGTATGTGCCTCTGGTCTTTGTTTTGTTCTCTCTGTTCTTTTATTTATTCATTTCATTCCAATGAGTTCACTTTAATATGTGCCATATGTGTGACTCATACTTCTTCCAGCTTTATCTCCACAGTTATGTTCAGTGTGCTCCATCTCCGAGCAGTGTACATCATTCCTCTGTTATCTGTCTCTTTCTTATCTTCTCCCTGCCGTCATTCCACCACCTATCTTCATCTTTTCTTCTGTCTTTTCACATTTTATGGCCATTTTTTCTGTCTTCCCTCCCCCATGTAGCATCATGTGTGCACTGTGTGTGAGCGCCCATTTCAGGGCCACCCATTTTATGAGCGAAGTGGTCGTGCCTATTGTGAGAGACACTTTGACATGGTGAGGGGATTAAGGATTGGCCTGACGTTGATTGCTGCCCAGTGTGTCACTTCTCCCTGCCTAGTTAGAATCTCCCAGCCTCCGTACAAGGGATACACTAATATAAGTCTGTCTGTCCAACCCTTTGGTCCAGAGCATGATATCTTGACATCTACAGGCTAAACTTGTGTCTTGATGCCAGATCATATTTTCAACCCAGTTGATTCAAATTAGTTACTTTTCCTAACCCAATATTTATATTACACTATATTTTAAAATATGATCACATTAAATATAAATTAAAAAATGTATCGTTTATTTTTAAGCTATTGCTTACCTTATTTTATGATCTGAAATTATGATAAGTAATTGTGTTTTACTCATTTTTGACTTAGCCGTTTCCCATAAAAAAAAAATAATGTTTGAGTATCCAAGAAGTTTGTTGATCCAAGAGGTAAAATTCATGTACTCACATAGCGGAGGCTTTTTATACACTACAAAAATAAAATATGGGAGATTATTATGTCAAATTTGAAAACAATGAATATTGGCAGAAAAAAAACGGCTAGCAAAACCCTCCATCAAAATTACCTTTGTTTTGGCTTTTAAAAATCCATATTGGTGCAACCCTCCTCTGTCATACTCATCCATGGTGTCCTCATACACAGACACATGAGGGGTCCTCATTCAGTTATTTATGAGGGCTTAAATGGGCATTATCAGAAATAGTGTACATTCCCTTTTCTTTCCTGTCACACCCTACCATTAATTCCTCACATGTCTGTTTGGAGGATTAGTACACCATCTAGAGCTCAGTATTCTGTCCACCTTCTCTACTCTCTGTATTCTGTTTGGACGCAGTAACAGGACATCTGGACTGAACTGATCTGGTAGTGTTCTGACCTGATAATGTCTGAGCCAGATTGTGCTGCTGCTTGAATGTGATAATGTACTGACATGACGGCTGTGCTAACCATGTGTGCTTGACCGTGGGTTTCGTTTGCAGCATTTTGTGTGTGCTAAGTGTGAGAAACCCTTCCTGGGACACCGTCACTACGAACGCAAGGGCCTGGCCTACTGTGAAACACACTATAACCAGGTAACACTCAACGGTATTGGGAATATTTATGTTGAACACGCAAACAGAAACTGAAACATGCTGCTATGTTTTGCCTGTCATGACATTTCTCCTCCTCCGGCTCCATTTATAGTATGCAAGTCATCAAAACAAGCTCAGTATAAAGTGATGATGTGGGGGGGTGGTCATGTGGAGAAGTCCGATATATCTCAAATTTTAGTTGCAGCAATGCTTTCACAATCCAACTTCCAATCAGAGAAGTCATTTTTTCAGTCTATAATATTTCACTTGAATGCACAATTTTGATCAGTTGTGCAGTTAATCCTCAATGTCTGCAACAACTGGCAGACATTTGAATAAAACAATAAAAAAATCTTTTTGGGTGAGCCACATACACAAATTGTACTGGTGCATATGAGGGACTCTGGGTGAGATATTCTACTTTTTCCCAGTGCAGGTGTCTATATAAGTTCTAGACATATATTTAAATATATATCAGTACAAAACAGCATACATTAGTATCAACAAAATGACACTGCAGAACATTGTTGGACTAGTTATAGTTGGCACCACTTGTTTAAGTTTTAATAACTCAATAACAGAAAAATGCCAGGTTTGGCAGTAAAATTTATTATTTCTGCGACTTGAGATGGATCAGAAAGACCCCCATTTAGTCAGTGTAATAACTCCACCTAGTGTTAGAGTGTTTTATTTATTTTTTTAGGTATTTGTTTTTCCAACACAATACTTGTGCTTCCAGGGAAGTTTACAAAATGCCTCTGTAGCCTGTGCTTGTTTGCATGTTTATATTAGCCATGATAAAGACTGCCAGTGCTGCATTGTGTCGCATAATTTCATAACTCATGAGACGTGTCGGCGTGATGCTCACTCTCTGTTTCTCTCCCCTCGTCACACTCAGCTGTTTGGAGATGTTTGCTACCACTGCAATCGTGTTATCGAAGGAGATGGTGAGAAAGCTTGTTTTGACTGAAAATACATAGTGGTTTATGGGTGGAGTGGTGTTATGTCACTCATTATGAAGCCCTGTTTACATCAGTGTTCATTAGAGCACTTTTCACCTTGTAATTTCAGTTTTATATGACATTGACTGTATTTTGATCTATACACTGTGTGCAGATTTCTTGGCATGGTCTCACTTGAAAATGAGATTCTGAATTTCAGACTAAACCGAATCCATTTAACTTGATGGTAATCTGGGACAGTGTTTCATGTGACTCTGTTCTTCTATTATTTTTTTTCCAGTGGTGTCTGCCCTCAACAAGGCTTGGTGTGTCAACTGTTTTGCCTGCTCTACCTGCAACACCAAGCTCACCCTCAAGTAAGTAATACACAAGTCTAAGGGACACACTGAAACATTAATACTATCACTGCGGAGTGGGATCAATTCACGGGTTTTAGACGTAGATTATGTACTCATTTGGTATTAATTCTATTTTCTGAAGACTGCCAGAAATGCACATGTGAATTGGCCAAGCTCTCCCTTTGCTTGTCACTTTCCTATTTCAAAGCTGCCCTGCATCTGGGACTATTTGCTGCTGTTAACTGTCTGTTTTTCAGGCCTGTTCATTCCTGATTTTTTTCACCTTTCTCTTATAATCCTGTGTCTCTGTGGGCTTGTTTCTCCACCTCTCTACCCTTTCATCATCCCTCTTCTTTGTTCTCTTGTATGCTTCTCTTGCTCCGCTTTTCCTTCCCCTGCCCTCTCTCCTCATCCTCCTCCCTTTTCTTTTGTTCCTTCTCATCCATCTATTTCTCTATTCTTGCCTCCTCAATGTCTCCTCTCTTCCCCCTCTTTCACACCCGTCGCCATCTCTCCCTTCTCCCTGCTCCGTCAGGGATAAGTTTGTGGAGGTGGATCTGAAGCCGGTGTGTAAGCACTGCTACGATCGCCTGCCGGATGACATGAAACGCCGGCTGGCCAAGCGTGAACGCGATTCAAAAGAGAAGAAGAAGAAATTATTGATACCCATGTGTCTGTGATCCTCGTTTTCTCCTTTCTCCTCACTTCCACTCTTCTTCCTTTGGTCAGTTTCCACCTTCCTTCCTTTCTGTTTCTATTCTTTTGCTGTTTCATTGTCATCATATTTCAAACATGCTACATGCCACTCCATCCTACATATCACTGTTATACTTAATTAATCTGCCTTTCAAGCCAAATGACAAAAGCAGACATTTAGTAGGTGAATACGCACACACTGAACATATTTGCGTGACCTCACACTGGTTTCAGTACATGAGCACTTCTCAGCCAGAAACATAGTCAGGATTACGGCTGGTACTCTGGTAACCCCTGCTATGCAAACAGGAAAATCAGATCAGTCACATGGTGAAGGGAATGCGTTGTATCCTGGGTGTCCCAGTCTGTCTGGGCGTAAGGGTAAAGCCTTAATCACTTCCGGCAGCTTTCTAACTGCAACTGTGGAAGTGCTGAGGTGCCACCAGGTTTAACACGTGCTCTGGTCCTGCCAGCGATTATCTGCTTTTGAAGGGAATGTAGTCCAGGGCATCTGGGGGGAAAGGTTTAGAGAGCTTGCCAGAGTTAGCGGAATTAAAGGCATTTAACACAGAAAACAACCAAAAAGCACTCATGGAACACATTTTACCTCTGCCAAGGTTTCACAATTCTCACAATTTGTTGTGTCAATCATAAAAAATGTACATGATACATGATTGTTTTCATTTAAGCAAGTGCAGTAGTTTGTGAAAAAATATCAAGAATGTTCAAAAATCCCTGAGCTACGATGTGTAGAAACCCTTACAAAATTTGCTTGATGTGCACCTGCATCCAGATCTGTCACTCTTCTAACTTTTCACCAATTATCTCTGACATTTGCCAACAAGTTTTGGGCGTGCTGGTAACCCAGTAGTTAAGAAGTATAACATACTGTACGTATAATGTGCCTGATTCGGTTCTGGCAGGGGACTTTTGTTGCACGTCATCCATCTTTTCACCTCTTTCTTCCCATGTGTCCTGTCTCAACTATCTGCTGTCAATAATGGCTAAACGGCCAAAACAAAAACAAAACTGGTTTTTGGTAATGATTTTTCAAAAAAATCACTTACTGCCCATCTTTAATATTCACTTTTGACCACAGAGTTTTGTTTTGTTAATTTGTTTTATAACACATGCGTGTCAGCATTCCAGTTTATGTGCTGTTGCAGAAGTGGTTTGTAATGATATGAAATGTATGATTGTCAGTGTCTAGAGTGTAGCTAGTGCTAGTGGTAATGCTAGTAGACATAGTATTGACACAGACATGTACATACTGGGAGTGATGACATCTAACTTCTAACCTGTAACCGTGGCTGTAACTCTTTGTTCCATAGGAACAAGTTTGTGGAGTTTGACATGAAGCCAGTGTGTAAGAAGTGTTACGAGAAATTCCCTCTGGAGCTGAAGAAGAGGCTGAAGAAGCTGTCTGAAACTGTTGCACGGAAGTAAACACACAGTTGAGCAGCTGGAGGGAGGGAGACACAGATGAGACCCTGAGGTGGCCGTGCATTTCCAAAATTGACAATCCTATTAGATAGCGTGTGTGTGTTTTATATAACTGGTATGTTAAATTTAGTTAGGTCGTTTCAATGGAACACTCCACTTTTTCATGAGCCTGAAACTGACAGACAGGTTAGCAGACAGATTGTTGGTCAGTCAATCAGTAGGTTTAACATTAACCTGTTCAGTGCCTTTTGGCTCAAATACTGCACTGTATATCTTTCACATGCTTGCCTTATTTCACTATATATTAAACCTTAACACAGATGATGATGGTCCTGGATTTCAAAATGACAAATGAGCTTTAAGAGAACATACAAACAAATAAAAATTGTGTGTGTCAGGCTGTTTGCCAACTTGTCTCACAATGCCAAGCCATGTGTCTTCCGTTCTACTTATGTTACTGATACTCTTGTACAATAATGGAGTAAACCCAAAGAAAGTTGTTTCATTAAATGTGTGTATTAATATTTCCTGTTTTCCACCAACGTTTTATGTATTATTAATATGTATTTTCTTTAATATTTTGCTAAGTTAGTTTGTGTTTAGCTTTATAAAGTTAGAATTTCTTTTTGCATCCACAGTTTATTGACATCATACTGTAGCTTCCTTAATGCTACAGTGATGGACTCAACCATCGCTTGCAGTATGTTGAATTGTCTTGTTATGTGCTGTGCATTTTATGTGTGAAACAACCTCTATGCAAACTGGTATTTATACTGAGTTACCAGTTTATTAGGTTCACTTGTACAATCTAATATAATCCAATACAACAGCCTTGAAATAAATCCCAAGTTTATAATGTTCAGTTTTGTCTGATATCGTAGAAAAGGTTTCAGTCGTAGTCATCTGGACACTGTTTTCAGAATCAAGACGTTTCCAGATGACTACGACTGAAACCTTTTCTACGATAGAACACTCCTGGACGAATGAGGGACTACACCGTCTTTTTTTGTCTGATCTACTCTAATTTACATTAAATACATGAGGGGCGACCGAATATTAGAAGCGCCTTTCAACGTATATATATATCTATAGCTTAAAAATGACTTTAGAGATGAAGCAGCTCCTCTGACACACTCTCAACAGATACTGAACATAATAAGCTTCACAGTAACAGGATTTATTGCATGGCAACTGTTAACTCTGTGTGTGTGTGTGTTACAACATGATGGCTTGTGGCATGTGCAGAGACCGGATGTTGGAGCAATGTTAGATGTTGGAACATGTGTCTCTGCTGTTTGTAATCCAGAGAAAGTGATCCTCTTAGAGTGGTGTACCGACTTCCTCAGGGCTCAGACCCTCTTAAGAAAGAACGCCAACTGTTGTAAATGGAAAAGAATAGTTTCACTTGAGCAGTATTTTATCATAGAACGCTTATCTTTTACATAATAGTTTAACAGAAGAACACATTCCACTATTTTATGGAAATACAAAGCCTATGTTACTGTTGTGAATTTCACTACCTATGCCACAACATTTTTCATATGTCATGTAGAAGTAAAACTATCCATTGAACTGTTTGTTGCGAAACACAACCTCAGCTCTGCTAAAAAATAGCCCAGTGAATAGTTTTATTTGATATCTTACTACCTGGGAGACTGAGATGACTCTACACAGACAGACATCTTGTACTGTATTTTATCTTCACAATGCTTGTCAAGAGAAAACATTTATTCATGTAAACACACCAAAGTGCATGTTCTAGACTTGAATGGAAAGTTATTTTTCATTATATCTAAGATAATTCTATCAACTCATCTGAATAAACATGTATGTCAATGCTACCAGTGTGCATGTAGTAATGTTTTCGATTTACAATTTCTCACCTCACCAGTGTAACATGACATCACTAGCAGGTTTAGGATTCACACGTGTCATTTAATTACGCCCAAAAGTATGGCAGTTTCCCAAGGTTTAAAATGAGTTGCCTCCAGCTCCACCTTAACTGGCAACATACTTGGTTTCTGTGATTAAATACACATAATATCTTTTATAATTAAAGAGATTTTTTGTTTGTTTTATAGATGGTTTCTAATTTTTTTTTAGCTGCTTTGGCTTGATTGTTCTACACTGAATGTAACATATTTGGGCTTATTAAAGCTAAAATACCATTCCTTGGAAAATTACATTGGTTGAGTAGATTTACGACTTTACCCCCACTTAAGGTGCATACAGCACAGACAACGCTGATATAGAGGAAATGACTGCTTTTATGAAACTTAATACACACTTATAGTCCTTGTAAAAGACAAGAGATACTTACACTGACCCTGATGAAGGCAAAGTGCATGTTTAAAACATTGCAACTATTACTGGATTTTCATCTTTCCCTTTTATTATCAATTAATACCCATGTATTCTTGCAAAATATAACCAAATATGGTTTCATTGGTGTTTGATTAGTGTTGTGTAGAATAATTATATTAGTAGTGTTGCAGACTATGTGAATTATACCATTACATCTAATGCAAGGAGCCTGTGGCCCAGACAGAGGGTTTTCCCTAGCCAGCCCACCTCTCCTTCAAAATACAGTGCGTTAGCGTGCGTCAAACTGAATACTCGGTTTTCATTGGTTAAGGAGCCTGATTCAAGACCGCTCACAACCCACGTGACTCTCTGCCATTTGACTGTAATGAGACTGCGCAATAACATCATGGGAGTTAACGTTGCGGAGTGACAGTCGAACCGATGTCAGTTTTTATATTTTGTGAATTCCTGGTATTAAATGCAGCATAGTCAGTCGTTTTTAGAAGTATTTGTTTTTGGAAGCCATGCGGCGGAGTAAGGCTGAAGTGGACCGCTACGTTGCCTCAGTACAGAGTTCCTCTCCCTCACTCAAAGAGGTAAGTTAACAGTTAAGTTGAACCGGCCGCTAACGTTAGCATGCTGCTGCTGCCATCGTGTCACACCAGCATGTGTCTGCCAGCCGGTATGAGGAGACAACCTGAACACCAGGGTCAAATGAGCACTCGTTGTAGTTTTAATTAAGCTGACGTTTAATCTGTTAAATTGAATTGTGTGTACTGCGTAACCTCCCTGGCTAGCAGCGCAAACGCTAGCTAGCCGGCAGATGACGCCTCGTCGTGTCCTCCCTTTTACTCAGAAATTGCGCGGCATGGGACTGTTACAGCAGCGCTAGCCAATTAGCCGTGCTAGTTAGCCATCACTCACACCGCTGCTTCTTCTACTTGTAAAGCTAGTACTAGTTTTATACATCTGGAACAACATGGCTTTAGACCCTCCTTTAACCGGAATACGTGCCGTTAGCTCATATATAGTAGCTGCACGCCAAACCTTATTCAGAAATCTTCTGCCATTTAGCTTAATTGCTTACTAAATTGACTAAATTGTCTGTAACCAGAAGTTAACGTTACTGGACTGGTACATGGCTAACTTAACCTTAATGTTGCACTAAACGTTTTCTGAATCGCTTAGCGTGGTACTGATAAGAAGAAGGGCAACAATAACCTCATAAATATGTAGTTCAGTTGATTTGACATTCATGAAAATACTGCTTTAAATCACACTAACTACAAAAATGTCAAGAATGACAAAATCAAGTCCAAAACTCACAGTATTTCTATTGTGGTCCTTGATATAAAGATAGTGAAGATGCAGAAATCCAGGTGACTGGGCGACATCATACCACCACAATTTACAGCATATAGTCATCAGTGCAATCACTCAAAGTTAAACATCGAAAAAAAATTAATTATTACATTAGAATTATGATATGCTCATGCTTCAAAGATTACCATATGCAATGATTGGGTCATTTTTAAAACTGGGGTGCTTGCTTATTATCTTAATGTGCAAAGGTAACTGGCACCACAGAATCTAAATGAACAAGTACCGATGTTAAATCTCAGAAAGCACAAGTCGGCTACACTAGCTCCGGCCTGGTGGGCAAGAAAGGCAAGCAGTGAATCATAAGTGGAGATAATCCTGTAACCATGTTGGCTGATATGCTGTTCACTTTTACCATATCAGGACTGAGGGGTTATTTGTATCTGGGATAATAACTCCAAATAAGATAGCTTGTAAATTAACTTTTAACTCTTAATGACATTATCCTTGTGCTTGCTAGCTAACATAACAAGCAAGATAAATATGATTAAAATTGCTCAAAATATTGTGGGTTTACTGATGTTAATCTTGAATGTTTTCTTTCCACAGAAGCCAGTCAAAGGGTTTTTATTCGCTAAACTGTACTTTGAAGCGAAGGAATATGAACTTGCAAAAAGGTTAGCACACAAGCTTCCCTGTTGTTGACCAAATGTGGTATTGCTTATCAGGAGGTCTCCATTATATTGAGCGTAATCTTGCATTTTTGATTCTCTTAATAGACATGTATCAGAGTATCTCAAAGTCCAGGAGAGGGATCCAAAAGCACACAAATTCCTTGGACAGCTTTACGAGAGAGAGGGAGACATCAACAAGGCAGTAGGATGTTACAAGGTAGGAAGAACATGTCACTGGGGGGGAAAAGTGCAAAACAAAGCATTCAAGTGTTTCCCCAGTTTCCCTACACTTGAATCGACTCTACATTTATTAACCCTGATATACAGTGCAATGTAATATTTATTTCTTTTCTGTTTCACAGGACATTGGATTTAAAATTAAACAAAGTGCAAACAATAAACTTTAGAATAATGAATAATAAAAAATTGTCATGAAATGTTAAATTGATTCATAAAGTTACACCAATTCAGATGGTATTAATTAAAAATGGGGATTAATCTGAATGGGTGTATTTAATGAGCCTCATAGTTAATGATGCTCCTCATTAACTACACTCGTTCTGGATGGGATTTTATCCAATGCAAAATTATAGCACGCGGTTCGTAATAGACAACTCATTCCCCATCCTATTAGCCGTACAATAAATGACTTAACGTCAAGGCAGCCAACCCTACAGTTTGGATAGAAATCTAACCTGCAGCTTACATTACAACTCATTTGGCTGCCAGCATTTGACTCTCCTAACATCCTCATTTCTAAGCTTTCGGTTTCTTTTTTTCTTTGAGTGTACAGACTCTCAGTTAGGGTTGCGTGTCAACATAAATGGGTCCCTGTCCATCTGGTCAGCCAGAAAACGTTTCAGCCATTACACCCCATAGAAGGTGCGCAGAGCTGAAGAAATTCAATTACAGCAATGTGATAATATGAAAAGATCAATTTTACAATAGAAGGTGTCTGTTTGTAACTAACCTTAATTATTACAAACCAACAGGTATTTTGGGCTGGTATTAATACCCGTGTAGGGAGGGGTAATTACACACATTGTTCTGAATGTAGTTGAATTTATTTATTAACAAATGCAAATTTAAAAACTCTACAAGTTGTGTATGTTTTCTGTTCCTACTGACCATTTTCCAGCACTGACCATTTTTGACAGTCCCATTCATACCTGCATTACCATGTTATAATAATATAACTGACTTAATATAGGCTACTGCCATAGTTCCCAGATGGGGGGCAGGCCATTGCCGGCAGGGGGGCGTGGATGTTGAGCAGACCTGAAGTTGCATGAATATGATTTATGTAGTGACATAAACAAACAAACAAAAAAGCTCTGATGCTAGAAAGGCTATTTTGCTAACCTGAATCTTTTGTTTATTAAAATGAAAACCACTTTTGCTGGGGTGGGGGGCATGAACCTTTTTCAGCTAGACAGAAAGAGTTTGAGAACCACTGGGCTACTGTATGCATGCTTTTAAAAATTGTCAGAAGTAATGTTTACTGTAATTAAGTTGTTTTCTAGTTGATGGACTAAAACAAAACTCAGTATTGTCCTTTTTAAAGGGACAGTTCACCCCAAAATCAAAAATACATATTATTCCTCATACCTGTAGTGCTATTTATCCATCTAGATTGTTTTGGTGTGTTTGTTTTTTGTTTTTTTTTGGGGGGGGCAGTTTGCTTTTATTGGACAGTGACAGCTGTAGAGAGAGACAGGAAAGGTGGGAGAGAGAGGACATGACATGCAGCAAAGGGCCAGGAACTAGGCTTGCATCATCGTGTGCACAGCTGCAGCGACCCATCAAGCCCCCTAGCCGTTGGCAATTTACGATTTGGGGGGGCTTGATCTCTTTTGGGTTTATACTGCAGACAGCATTCTTTAAATGTTAAAATGTAGGCGGGTTGTTACCAGGGCTTCGGGGCTAACCCCCTTCACTTTTCCAGCAGTTGTGAAACAACAGATGAGACTTTTTTTTCTTGGTCTTGAAGCTGCAGAATGTATTAACTGACACACTGGAACCTACACTGTACGTTTACAGCCATATTGACAACTTACTGCTAACCTTTTCCTCTGCTCTGCTCCATTCACCGTCACTTTTCTGCCGCTTGCTCGCTCTCTCACTCGCTCTCTCTCACTTGTACTCAACCACACACTCGCTACGCACATATGTGGTTGTTTATCAGCCTACAACAAGGTGACATCTTTACTGTACTTCTGAGCTCTCTCTTAGCATGATCTGTTCTGCCTGACCCCGGTAAATTGTGCAGCTGTAGCGCTGCTAGGTAAAAGACGCATTCAATTGTAAATGCATGGTAGGAATTAATTAAAATAAAATACAGCACGCAAGAAAAGAATAATGGATTATTTATGTATGTACATGTACACAGACCTTAGAATTCACCATGACATTGTTTTTCTGGCCCAAAAAAACCCAAATAAAATAATTGTCGAGCATTGCAGCTAGATGGGCATTGCCGGTTGATTCTATCCATTGTCAATTCTCAATTAAATTCGACAGTCGGCCCAAGCCTAGTAGGAACTTCTTTTTTTTTTTTTCTACTGGTAATTCCTACATGAAACTGCTCACAACAAGGTCTATGGATTATCTTGAATAACCAGGTCATGATTTCTGGAAAGAGACATTGCTGTTGAGTTTTTCAAATGTATTTTCTTGTCCGGTCTTACAGTCTTTACGCAACCCTCTCAACCCAAGACTCTCGATTCATCATGTGTAACCTCTCCCACATGTGACTTCACTGTGGTATAAATAAAGGAGCCATTGTACTGGTTTTGCTTTCCCACTTCTTTCATGTTTTGGATGTTGTTTTTGGAAGAGTCTTGCCCTTTGGATAGATCACATGTGTGCAGGCTTTCGTAAAAACTGACACTAGTATGTCTGCACCTCTTTGTATGGATGTAGCGGTCAGTGGACTTGAACCCAGCCCAGAGGGACCTGGTGCTGAAGGTGGCTGAGTTACTGGTCAGCAAGGAGGAATGTGACAGCAGAGCAGAGTTTTGGGTGGAGAAAGCTGCCAAGCTGCTCCCAGGAAACCCTGCAGTCTTCAATCTGAAGGTGAGGCTCCTTTTCTTCTGAATCTCCAGTAAGACCTTCATTATGCACTGCATCAGTAAACCGTTGAAATCATCTAATGCCACTCTTAACTTGTATTTAACCAACAGATGCATAGATCACAGCCTACTAAGTCGCTCTGCCATCGTTGTTTTAAAATTTAATTTTCTAAGTTTTCATGAAGGAGGTGCGTATTAATTAAAGGAGGAAGGGATGCCACACTGACCCTCCTTGGTTTATCTGTGCAGGAGCGTTTGTTGAGTCGTCAGGGTCAGCCAGGTTGGAACCGGTTGTTTGACCTCCTCCAGGCCGAGCTTGCAGCAAGGCCAGCTGACGCTCACGTGAACGTGAAGCTGATTCAGCTGTTCTGTCAGGACGGGCGGCTGGATGAAGCCGTTAAGCATTGCCTGGCTGCTGAGAAAAGGGGCATGCTGAGCCACAGTCTGGACTGGTACACAGTGGTGTTGCACACACTGCAGGTCAGCATGGAAGTGTACAGTATATTTGACAGTTGGACAAGCATGCATTTTTGAAAACTTCTGTGGTGTTCTGTTGTATTTCATATTTTTAAATCTAACCTGTTCAACTTCAAAATTCTACTAAAAAATGGATGACCTTTGTTGCAGGAGTATCTAGCTCAGCCCAGCGTCTCTAGTAATGAGAAGATGTGTCGGCGTATCCAGAGAGAGTTGCTATTGGCCCACTGCAACCTGCTGAGAATCACACTGTCTGAGAGCAGCATGCAGCCCAGCCTCGATGCCCTCAGTGGGTAGGTCATGTTGAGGTCCTGGGGTGTTTGTATACATATTCTATAGACAAGCTGTATCCATGAAATCAGATCTAATCCTAAAGTCCACTTTATTCTCATTTTTGAAAGTAATTTCCTCCAAACCTCAGCTGTTTTATGTATTTATATTGTTTTTATACATCCTAGCATCCTGGTACAGAAGACATACAACATTCATGTCTTTCATGTCTGAGTCAAACGGCAGGTTCCACTCTGTGTTTTGAATTTGGTTGCAGGGTGAGCCTTTGGTTTACATCTTGATCACAGAGGTGCCTTAAGGTTTTTCCAACCTTCCAGGCGACCATTTGTTTCCAATCATCCCATTAAAGCATCTTTACAACTGCAGGAACTGTGTGTGTGTGTGTGTGTGTGTGTGCGCGCGCGCGCGCATAGTTTTGACCAAGCTATGCAGACGCTGAGCAGCGTTGCTGGCCGCCACACAGATGATCTTTGTGAGGTGTTTGTGGAGATGAGAGGTCACCTCTACCTGCATGCTGCCACACTCCTGTTGAAGCTGGCTCAGGATCGCCAACAGACCTGGAGGGCCATCATTGACCTGGTTGCACTATGCTACCTGCTGGCATACCAGGTACTGACGCACCAACCAGCCGATTGCCTGAGAGGAATGAGGCTAGCCTATTACCAGAGTAAACCCCAAATACCTGAATCTTTAAGTTAATACTATTCTCTAGATGGTAAAATAGAAAAATGTTACAAATGTGATTATTTTGTAGGTTATTTTCTTTTTATTGATTTACTTTGCTTTTATATAAATGTAACCATATATTTAAAAGATGATAGAGGAAATCTAAGCTGTTTCTTGTCTTAAAGTCCTTCACCCTTTGTGTCGCTACAAACAGCAAAATCACAAATCTTCTGTTTATGTTAAAAAAAAAAAAAACTTTTTTTATTTCACACTTGCTTTGGCAATGTAAACTAAAATTTAATAAAAAGTTAATAAAAAATAGATCTTTCCACTTTTTTAAATTCTTGGCAGCTGCCTTACCGGACATGTTATGCAGTCTTTGTTCTTTACTTTTCTCAGAGTTTCCATTTACAGACTTAATTCGGGAGCCACAGCCAGGAACTTTGGAAAACAGACAGCGTTTGAATACAGTTTGGCTTGTTTGTCCTTCCACCAGGTCCCCAGACCAAAGGCTAAAGTGACCAAAAGAGACCAGTCAGCCCCACAGCTTCTGGAGCTGCTGGCCAACGACCGACAGAGTCAGTCCGGCCACATGTTGCTAAATCTGAGCACTGATTCATCCACCTTGATCAGAGAGGTCTGTCCATGTGTTCTGGTTCAGTTTAGTTAAAGGTTATATGTCTGGAATGAAAAGTACCTTATGTCACTGAAGGGCATTGTAATAAATTGATTGAATTAATTTAATTTTGTAATTTTAATGTGTAAAATATGACTTGAGATTTTACGCTACAACCATGACAGATGCACTATTGCTTTCTCTTTACAGTCTAACACTAACATTACTAATTTCTAAATGATATCAGACAACACTGATAAACTGATGTTTAATTTATATGTTTAGTAACAGATGTAATAATTTTATGTTTTCTGTGTGTAGGTGGTGGAGGCGTTTGGGAACCGTAGCGGTCAGGACTCTCTATTTGAACTCCTGTTTGGACCACAGGCCTCCACCGGTTCTTCTTTTATTGCCAATGATGACATTCGTTCCATTAACACCATGGCTCCAGAGCTCTCTCAGCTGGCCAAATGGGATGCTGGTATGAAACCACTAATCTGCCTGAGTACTAAAATAGCCTGAAGATCTTTTTGTTACAGTCCTTAGTACATAGCAAATACCACATATTCCTAAATAATACTCCTACATTGTAATAACGTTGGTGCCTCCTCTTTAGGCTCCATCCTGCTGCATAGTGGTGACTTGCAACACATAAGCTGGTTGGGGCTACAGTGGACCCTTATGGCCCAAAGACCGGCCCTGCGGGACTGGCTACAGCAGCTCTTTCCCAGGCTCACTCTGGAAACCTCCAAACTGGACACCAATGCACCAGAGTCCATCTGCCTGCTGGACCTGGAGGTAGGTGTAATCATGTGGGCTGGTTTGGTGGGACCACATCATACAAGATGAAGCTTTGCAGGAGAAGTTTACAGATGGTTTTTCACTAATCTCCGATGCTCAGCACATCCCGAGAGTGTTATAAAATGTATGAAAGAAGATTTAATGATGCATTTAAAGGTGTGAACTAACAGGAAATTTTATTTGTGGCATTAAAATACACAACAATGTATAATATACAATAAACAGTTGCTTAAGAAACAAAGATTTGGTAGACAGAACTTGTGATAATGTCTGTTTCATTAATCCTATTTTTAGTAAGTACATTAGAGCTTTCAAAAAATCACAATAGAGCATTAGATTTGTTGTCCCAGGATTACATGTTTAAAGCAACAGGTGAGCATAGAATTTTCAGCAAGAGTAGTTTTAATACAGTACGTCTGCAGCTGAGCAAAATGTCTATATAAAGATCAAACAGTGCTTTTTTGGTAATGACCAAACTTCTTTTATGGAAAGAATCTGTAATGTACCTGTATGATTGATGCCCTTTTGCTTGGTCCCTGGACCTGCTGCTTGTAGATATATTTAGAATCCAAAAACTGGGAGCCCACTATACTTGTGGGGTTCCCGACAAAGCTGTCAGGACCCCACAAGTTTAAATGGCTGTTTGAGGGTAAAGACTTGGGTTTTAGGGTTAGGGGTAGAATTAGGTAAAGGTTAGGGTTAGGCATTTGGTTGTGATGGTAAGGGGCTAGGGAATGCATTATGTCAATGACAGGTCCCCACGAAGATAGTGCCACAAGGCTGTGTCTGTAGTGGTGTATAGTAAGGATAGGTTAGTTAGAAAGTGTTGTATGCTGTTTTGTGTACAGTGTATTGAGACTTTACTTACAAATGTTTATGTATAACTATTTAAAATGTATAAATAAATGTGATGGTTAAACATTCCCCTGAAATTGTATTTATTAGGCCAACACTACATGTCTGAATTACATTACATAGTAATACTTTTACTTGATAAATGGCACTTTTGCTTCTCAGTTCTTGTATTGGTTCAGAAATTTAGCATTTCTTCCAAACTGTAAGACTCTCTGTCTCTTGTCTGGTTTACTCCATCCAGGTGTTTTTATATGGAGTGGTGTTTAGTAGCCACTGTCAGCTCCAGGAGACGGCCAAGATCAGCAATGGAATGAACCAGCAGCAACAGCAGCTTTATGAGCCTCGCTGCCTCCCGCTTCCCCTCCTTCGCCTCTTGACCACTGACAGACAGAGGGAGTGGTGGGAAGCTATCTACAGCCTCATTCACAAACGAGCAGCGTGAGTAAAACTAGGGTTAAAACAAAACATACAATATATTTGCCAAAATATAAGCTGTTAAAATGATTATATCAACCAGTTAGTTTTTAACACCTTCTAGCTTTAACTTGCTCCTAGATATTTAGCTATTGAGACAGCACACAGGATGGCATTAGAGTGTATTGCAAACTATAACATAGTGAGGGTGCCAGTAAGTTGTAATTAATGGATCATTTGGTTTAACATTAATATATTTAAGCACTAAATATTAACTTCTTCATTTAAAAATGTCATTATGGCTATCTGCTATCAGGCTATCATGTCTCTCATAGACCCTAATTAAAGTTATTGATGGATACACATATTTTTGCCTCAACATTTTCTCAAAAAGACTCTCCTGTCTTACTTCATTCCAATAAGTGACACGAAACAGGCCAAAACAGAGAACTTGCTTATGTTAGTGTAAATATTTTATGTGTCCTAGTATTCAATGTTTTTGTTGTATGTTTCCTTGTAGTCCTGGCATGTCAGCCAAACTGCGGATGATTGTGCAACATGGACTGAGCACTCTGAGGGCTGGAGAGAAACATGGGCTCCAACCAGCACTGGCCATCCATTGGGCTCAGTGTCTCAGCCAGACGGTACACACAATGCATAATAATCCTAGATTATTTGGTAATGTGCAACAGGACAAAAGCATCATACTGTAGCACTGTCACAGCATAAAGCAAAGCAAGACAAGGTGTAGAGATGGACAGGTGTATGTGATGCATGAACATCAATATGATCAACTTCCTTCATTTTAAACATTACTAAGATGGTCAGCTAGAAAGGGCTCCAGATCAGTTGTGGGTGGCAGCCGTGCACACACAGACATGCAGCAGGGCCAGTTACTTAGATAACTCAGCACCTTGCCAGATCCTGCACAGACACACATGCCTTTCCATCTGCTCCTTTCTGTCACTTACTCTACAACTGTTAAATGTGATTAAGATATCCAAACAGCCAAACGTGCTGGTTCTCTGACTATGTGTCCATTTGTTTTCAGGTAAAATTTGTAACAACTGAAGAAACTACTTCTGTCAAAAGTGCATGAACTGTTTGTTTTACCTTATTAATGTTATCTTCCCTGCATTAAGTTAATGTGGCAGGCTTACCTTCTGTCTTCAGTGTTGAGCTATCTTTGTGTGTTTAATAACCCAGGGTGATGGAGTGCACTCGTACTACGACCAGAAGGAGTACATTGGCCGCAGTGTCCACTACTGGAAAGTTGCACTTCCACTGTTGGAAAAGATCAAGAACAGACGCAGTATACCAGAACCCCTTGACCCCCTCTTCATACACTTTCCTTCCAAAGATATTCAGGTCAATACTGTTGTCATGGTTTCTTTTTTTATCATGAAATTTTGAATGTATGTAATGATGGGTGGACACTCCTTGTGTCCACTCTCAAATCCTGAGGCAGTGTATTGCAGTGTTGAGGCTTTTGGTTCTACTTGCAAATAACCATCCTCTTTGAACTTGCCTCTTATAAGCAATTTTTATGTTATGTTTTATGTGCTTTGTCTTACGGCATTTGTGGTGTATTGCTTTTATTAGTTTCTAATTAATTTATAAGTATGATGTTTGATTTTATTCAAGAACCTAATAAATAGTTGTTACACGGGTCACAGGTTTACAGGTTTTTGACAAATTTTAATCAGTAATTGGTTTTGTAGGTCAAATGGTAGAGTATGGTAGATCTTAGGGTTCGGGGTTTGATTCCAACTGGGGCAACCGCAGCAAATATAATATGCACCAATGATACTACTGTTTTAATTTGCCAAATGACAGATCCAAGTTGAATTATCTTGGCTTACAAATTGTATTCCTGTTCAGATTTCTTCTGTTAAGGGTTATGAAGAGGAAGCCAAGATAGCATATGCAGCTCTCCTTGACATTGAAGGCAAGACAGAGGAGGCTATCGCTACCTTGGAAACCATCAATAACATGTCATCCATCTGGCATTTGGCACAGGTAAGTCATAGGCTTCTGCACAACTGGAATAAGTTCCTCTTTCATCATCTGAGTTAAAACAGTGGTTGTCTATTTTTAATCATGGGTTCTGTTAGATGTGCACCAAAAATGATTTTTGTTTACAGATTCAAGAACCAGTTTTACTCCCATTCATTCATCATTAATGGATATCCAGCCGATATCTAATCCCTAATATGGATGCTAGTGCTTCTGACACTTGTATATGCATTTGCATAGTTTTCTATGATGTGCTTTGTTTCCCTGGCAGATCTACCAGCGGCTATCAGAGGAAGCCAGCAACGGGGTTGAGGAGACTCAAGACAGGTGCATCACTTTTCTGAGAAAGTTCAGGACCTACCTGTCAAAGATCTACAATGCTAATGCAGATGACATTGAGAAGGCAAGTCCCATTTATTTTAGCTCAAAGCAAGCTGAACCTTCAAATATATCAAAAGCAAAACTAGTGACACATTATTTAAAGAACGAGTTGGCATAGTGGACACAGTTTATCTTTATGCTTTTACTTGTAAATGTGAACAACCCTGCAGCTGTGTAACCATTTAATACACTTGTGTCCCAGCTACCTATTTCCATGGAGGAAGTAGTGGACCTCCTGAATGATGTGAACCAGCAGCTGGGGGACAGTGGAGAGGCCATGGATGAAGAGGAGGAAGAGGAGGGTCAAAGAGGACCAGCCCACTCCAGCCCTGCTCATCCCACAGAAACCTCTGCCACCATATCACACATAAAGTTTTCTACTCCCTCTCCTAACAAAAGCATTGTCTCTCCTTCCAAAAGACACCTGGTAGGTTCAGGTTTTTGGTTGTCATTTAGAAGACCGTCTCTTTATGTCATTTATATATTAAGTGTTTCCTTAGGTTTATCACAGGTATCAATTTACAACACAAATTAGTGAGTTTTCATCATTTCTTTCCCCTGTCCCAGATTTCTCCTAAGACACCACCTCATTGGGTGGAGGACCAGAAAAGTCTCCTCCAGATGCTGTGTCAGCAAGTTGAAGCCCTCAAGGTCAGGATAAGAGATCAAAAAAATTGTTGTTTTTTTTTTTTGTTTGTTTGTTTGTTTTTTTAGTCCACACAATTTCACACTGGTTCCACTTAGAAGGAATAAATTAGTGAGTGAAAACAGTGTTAATGTTTTAAAAGAGAAACTCAAAGCAGTAGAGTGGTGAGTATGGTATGGCTATGTTATTGTACTGATTGAAATAGATGGGTACGCTGAATTTATCATACCAAAAGGTAAATATGGAGGAAGTGTTTGAGTTTTCAGCAGTAAATGAAATGAGAGCAGATCAGATTTACCTACATTTGAAATGTATTTAGAAAGCAGGGGAAATACTAATTAAAGGCCTGTCTCTAATAATAGCCTGTTTCAAATAAAGGCCTGGTTCTCCCTGCTGTTGATGTAAATAAAAATCCCGGCAACTATTTGACAGTGTACAATGATTAACATGAGAATGACTCGTTATATGATGTCGTTATCCTACATATAATATTTTTAATGTAAGTTAAATTTTCTGTATAGATGTGTCAAATTTAGTCACTTCTCATTAATTAAGCTCCTTGTTTTGCAGAATGAGGTCCATGATCTGAGACACAACTCTTCAGGGACTGCAGGCTCACCTCATCACAAGATGTATGGGGAGAGCTACGGGGCCGAGGGCCTACAGGAGCCTTTTACCCCAGTGCAGTCCTACCATGGGGCCCCCCTAACAGGTCAGCAAACTGCATAGAACCAAAGCATATCTAAATTTATTGTTCTATTTCATTGTCTACAAGTATTGGACAGAAATAGTATATAGAATTAACAAAATCTTTACTTATTTCTATCTTCTTCTTTTTTTCAGTTGCCACCACGGGCCCCTCTGGGTATTACAACCAGTCTCCAGGTTATAACTCTCAGTATCTCCTTCGCACAGCAGCAAATGTAACCCCCACCAAGGTAAGTATCACTGTTTAACACTAGTTCACAGTAATAAACATATTCAGAGTATATTGATTTTTTATTTACTTATTTATTTTTTTTCCTCTTTACACAGGGTCCGATGTATGGTATGAACCGTATGCCACCTCAACAGCATATGTATGCCTACCAGCAACCCACTCATACACCTCCATTGCAGACAGCCCCAGCCTGCATTTACCCCCCTCAAGAACAGGTCTTTGGTGCCCCTCTTCGGTTTGAATCACCAGCCACGAGCCTTCTTTCCCCATATAGTGAAGAATATTATGGCCAGAGTGTAACCCAACAAACCACTAACCCTCCCCTGCCTGAACCTGGCTACTTCACCAAGCCAGCTGTAGTCCCTGTTCAGCCACCAAAGAGCATCGAGGGGAAGCCTATGGACTTTGGGAAGCTCTCCTTCAGCCAGCAGGCACCTGCTGAACTCCCCAAAATGCCTAGTTTTGGAGCAGTTGCCCAGTCAACACCTTCAGCTGCTTTTAAATTCAACTCCAACTTTAAATCCAACGATGGAGATTTCACTTTCTCAGCTTCCCAGGCTAAGCACAGTGAAAGTCTGCTTGGTCTTCTTACGTCAGACATCCCCAATAAAACGGATACTGTCCCAGAGAAGCCTCCAGCCCAGGAGCAGCCCCCCAGCCAAACAGGCATCTTCACCTTTGGCAATAAAAATGTTACTGGCTTCTCCTTTGCTGATTCTGCCCAAAGCACAGGCACTGGAAGTCTGTTTGGCAAGGTGGAACAGCCATTTAAATTTGGGGATGTTACCAAGCCAGTGTTTGGAGTTGTCCAGTCTGCAGCAGAAGAGGAGAGAGCAGCAGAGAGTGACAATGACAGCACTCATGTTGAGGAGGATGAGGATGGTCCTCACTTTGAACCTATTGTACCCCTTCCTGATAAAGTAGATGTGAAAACAGGTGAGGAGGAGGAGGAGGAAATGTTTTGCAACAGGGCAAAGCTGTATCGATTTGACACAGAGACAAAAGAGTGGAAGGAGCGGGGCATTGGCAATGTTAAAATCCTAAAACACAACACTAAAGGGAAGGTCCGCCTCTTAATGAGAAGGGAACAGGTCCTTAAGATCTGTGCAAACCACTACATCAATGCCGATATGCTACTGAAACCCAATGCTGGCTCTGACAAATCCTGGGTCTGGAATGCTATTGATTATGCAGATGAAGAGCCTAAGCCCGAACAGCTGGCCATCCGCTTCAAAACAGTAGATGAAGCATCACTTTTCAAAGCTAAGTTTGAGGAAGCCCAGAAAATTGTGCTCAAATCAGCAGAAAAGCACGATCAGCAAGAGAAGAAAGCGGAAAGCTTAAAAGATTCTGAATCACTGGCAGCCCAGTTTGCTCTTAAAGAAGGGGAGTGGGATTGTACTGTGTGCTGTGTAAGAAATAAACCCACAGAAATGCGGTGTGTCGCTTGTCAAAGTGCCAATCCCAATTCTTCATTCAAGCCAGACATTCAGTCTGCTGGTGAAACCAAAGCCAGTCCCTTCACTTTCAAATTTGGCACTGATTCCTCAAAACCCAGTACTTCTGGCTCTACATTTACTGGATTTGGTGCTTTTGGAGCTTCTATACCCTCCTCATTTACATTTGGCACTAGCACCTCAAAACCTGCAGACACAGTAACCGGCTCGTTTGGTTCTGGCTTTGGGGCACAGTTTGGCAAGAAGCCAGGGCAGTGGGACTGTGATGTATGTGAAGTAAGAAATGAAGCCTCTGCAGACAGTTGTGTTTCTTGTAAAGCTCTTAAAGCCTCACCTAAAACAACTGCAACAGCACAAACAGTACCAGTTGCACCTGCAGCACAACCCTCTATATCTGCTGTTGGCTCTGGGTTTGGTGCCCAGTTTAGCAAGAAACCTGGGCAGTGGGACTGTGATGTATGCGAAGTAAGAAATGAAGCCTCTGTTGACAAATGTGTTGCCTGTAAAACCCCCAACCCTGCTGCTAAATTAACACAGGGGGCTCCAGTAGCATCAGATCTGCCAGCAGTGTCAGGATTTGGGGCTGATTTAGCAAAAAATGATGGGCAGTGGGACTGCAATGCCTGCCTGGTCAGAAATGATGCATCAGCCGCTGAATGTGTTTCCTGCCATGCTCCACATGACACTTCCTCTTTAGAAGCCATGTTTGCTAAGAAGGATGGGGAATGGGATTGTGACACTTGTCTGGTGAGAAACGATGCCTCTGCCAATAAGTGTATGGCCTGTAAGACACCAAATCCCAATGCTAAAAGCACAACCAGCACTGCTCCCTCTGCCTCCACATTCAGCTTTACCTTTGGAACCAAGAGTTCATCAAGCCAGCCTGCTGGAACTGGATTTACAATTCCTTTTGAAACTGGCAGCACTTTTCAGTTTGGTCAAAACAAAGATACAAACTCAGCTGCTTCTTTCAAGATTGAAGCTCCTCAGCCTGGATCTAGTACCACAGGTTCTTCAGGCTTCTCTTTCTCAATGCCCATTCCAGCTGGTGGCTTCAAATTTGGCATTCAGGACCCTTCAAAAGAAACTCCCTCAACTGGGGATCCAACGCCTCCATCAGGATCAGCCTCAAGCTTTCTGAAAAGCATAGCTGACAAACACAAGGAGAAAGAAAATGTATCTACACCCTCAGTGGGCCTAACAGAGCAAGATCAAAATCCATTAATTGCTGGAAAAACAAATACGTTCAGTTTTTCAGACCTGGCAAAGTCCACTGGAGGAGACTTTCAGTTTGGCCAGGATGACCCCAGTTTCAAAGGTTTCTCTGGGGCCGGTGAGCAGGTGTTCTCATCATTAAAGGCAACCCCCACCAAGACAGATGCCTCAAATGATCTGGAGGAGGACGACATGTATAAAACAGAGGAAAATGATGATATCCAGTTTGAACCAGTGGTCCAGATGCCTGACAAAGTGGACCTTGTGACAGGGGAGGAGGATGAACAGGTTCTTTATTCTCAGCGTGTCAAACTGTTCAGATTTGACTCCAACACCAGTCAGTGGAAAGAGCGTGGTGTAGGAATCCTTAAATTCCTGAAAAACAGCTCTAATGGCAGGCTAAGGGTGCTGATGAGAAGAGAGCAAGTTCTGAAGGTGTGCGCCAACCACTGGATCACCACCACCATGAATCTTAAGCCCCTGGCAGGGTCAGACAAAGCATGGATTTGGATGGCCAATGACTTCTCTGACGGAGATGCTAAACTTGAACAGTTGGCTGCTAAGTTCAAAAGCCCAGAGCTTGCTGAGGAGTTTAAGGAGAAGTTTGAAGAGTGTCAGAGACTTCTCTTGGACATCCCTCTACAAACCCCCCACAAGCTTGTTGACTCAGGCAGAACAGCACGCCTCATTCAGAAAGCAGAGGAAATGAAGTCTGGTTTGAAAGACCTGAAATCCTTTTTGACAGATGAGAAAACCAAGATCAAAGATGACGACAGCCGGGGAGACGTTACAACATCCAGCAATGTTTCAAGCCTTGTAATCAAGCCTCATGGCGAAACCACTGGCCCCACCTTGGAGTGGGATAACTATGACCTAAGAGAAGAGGCTTTAGATGATACTGCTGACTCATCGGTCTATGCCTCTCCCATCGCCAGCAGCCCCCTGAGAAAGAACCTATTCCGCTTCGGAGAATCTACTGGTGGGTTCAACTTCAGCTTCCAACCTGGCATCAGCCCCTCAAAGTCTCCTGCTAAGCTTAACCAGAGCAGAGCCTCAGTGGGTACTGATGATGAGCAGGATGTAACCCAGGATGAGGAGAGGGATGGCCAGTACTTTGAACCTGTGGTCCCCTTGCCTGATCTGGTGGAGATTTCTACAGGAGAGGAAAATGAACAGGTGGTCTTCAGTCACAGGGCTAAACTGTATCGCTACGATAAGGAACTGGGTCAATGGAAGGAGAGGGGTATTGGAGACCTTAAGATCTTGCAAAATTACGACACCAAACGAGTGAGGTTGATAATGAGGAGAGACCAGGTACTTAAGATCTGTGCCAACCACTGGATCACAGTAGCCATGAAGCTGGAACCTATGAAAGGTGCAGAGAAGGCCTGGGTCTGGAGTGCCTTGGACTTTGCTGAAGTAGGAGAGGGTAATATTGAGCAGTTGGCTGTGAGATTCAAGCTGCAGGACACTGCAAACACATTCAAACAGGTCTTTGAAGAGGCCAAGGTTGCACAACAAAAAGAGGAACTCATGACTCCAGTGACATTCAGGGTTGCCACACCTCAAGACAGTGGAACCACAGCATCTGCAGAGACTGCTACAACTGTATGTGGGAAGGCAGCCATCGCTGTTCTGGAAGAGACCACAAAGGAACGTACAGAGCTTTCCACTGACGATAAGCCATGTGCAGCTGGGTCTCCAAGTCCAGTCAACCCCTCAAAGACAGTGGTGTCACCCCCTAAGTTTGTCTTTGGCACTGATAGCCTTCAGAAGTTTTTTGGCTCTTTGAAAGCCAAAGATTCTGGATGTCCTGCCAAGGCTTTGCCTGCAGCACCTGCATTCAAAATCCCAGAGAAAGGTAAAAAAAATAAAAATAAAAATTATAATATATATATATATATATATATATATCTCAATATATTTACAATATTTGTCTGATTTTCTGTTTTTGAATGAGTATCACAACAGTTTTAGTTCATTTGAGTTTGACTCCATTGTCTTGTTTCATCTGCATCTCATTGCTCCATCTTCTTGGTTGACCCAGCCAAGACCCTTCTCAAAATTTTCTAAGACAGAAATTGTATTCTCCCCATGTAGCCACTTTATATACATTGTTTCATTATGTTGTTTCATTATATCAAGATTCTGTACTACAGACATTTTAGTAAAACAGTAAATTATCTACAGGAGGTTTTAGTGAACACTCTGAACATGTGTTGCAAACCCTCAGAGCTTGAACACAATTCATTCAACACACACTCATAGTATTTCACATTTTCATTTTAACACTTTTAGCCTTGTTTTATTATTATGATACCAGCCTCACAATTAGTTTCTCTCCGCCCAACAACCCATCATCCTTTAGGGCTGGATTTTAGGCTTTTCAAAGATAACCCAATGGCTTTTTGGACCAGCACATCAACCACCCAATTTGAACCCCCAGGTACTCTAATCACTGCAGTGTGTGTTAACACTTCTCAGTTGTCACCTTGCTGGCCCTTACTACTAGACAGAAATAACCTGGATGCACGGAGTGGAAAAAAACATTGTAGCTAATGTGTTGCATGTCCAGTGTGTGGAGGTGCAGTTTTATTTATTTATTTATTTATTTATTTATTTTTTTTATTGTACAAAGAATTTTAGTAATTATAATAATACTCAGTATGTCACAAGATTTAAGTGTCTCACACAGGAGCAAGTATATCTGCTAATTCATCGGGGTCACAGTGGAAATAGGGTTTAATGCAGTTGAATAATTTAATAAAAGGCAATTCATAAAAATAAGTTTAAAACTGTGACTAAACTTAAATCTGTATTATGTTTAGATCAGAGTTCCTCAGCGCCCTTTTATTATGTCTGAGCGATCTTTTCAAGTATGTTATGATGAAATTTTATCATTTTGATATTGTGGTTCACAGCTCCCATGTCTAAATGATTATGGAGTTAACTTTATTCTAAAAATTATTAGTTTGAGCTCTTAAATAGTTTTATTTATGTTCTAGTACAAATGCTAACTGTTAATTTTGTCTATACAGCATTTCTCCCGCCTACCATAGAGCAAATGTCCAGTTATGTTTAGTTGGACTTTCTCTCATCTGAGTCTTGAATCTAGATTGAAGGACAATCAGAAAATCTCATACTGTGCTTCACTTCATAGGGGCTTAAAGGTTTTGCTATGTATACATGTAAAATGCTACATTTCCCAGTGTAAGGATGCTAAAATTGGAATGTGGTAGTATAATAACTGTAGTTAAATTTGGTAATGATTAATGACCAGCATTTCATTAATCAACAGGCAGTTCAAACTAGAGTTTTGTATAGCAACAGGAGACGCATCAGTAAAAGTTAATGTCTTTTGAAAGGTGAGCTGAGAAGATTCCACAGAGAGTGTTCCCTCCAGAGAGGAATCCACTGTGCAAACGTCACACGTGCCGTTTTTAGTGCAGGATGTGTAGCAACAGTATGAAATGCAATTCCCTGTCTAATCTGGCTTCTGCCGGTGATGTGCACCTCAGCAAAGGCTAATTAGAGTTACAGCTCAGGTATTTGTGCTATTTAATACTACAATACCATGTGTCCAACAGTAAGTGGTGGAGTCACACAGAGACGTGCATACAGAAGTGTTCTTTTTATACAAGTTTTCTCACACATTTGTAAAAGAAATGCATGCTATTCATTTTTGCTGTGCATGACTTTTTGTGTGTGGAACTAACACCTGTGGTTATAAAGCAGCTTAATTTCTGCTTCTCTTCTAAGCAGTTCCTTCCCAGCCTGACTATGTATTGTTCTACTTGTATCGTATCTGTCTGTCATAGGCTCACCCCTGGCAGAGGGAGGCAGTGCAGGGTTGGAAGAGGACTCGGAGGTCGAGGTTGTGTATGTCAGGGAACCCACTGCTGAACAGGCGGCGTTAGCCAGGAAACTCCTACTGCCTCTCACCTTCTTCTGCTACCAGAACGAACCAGGCTACACCAGCGACGACCAATCTGATGGTGAGACCAAAAGATAAGAAAGAAGAGTATGAAAGTGTGTTTTGTTAAAGTGAACATGCTAACGAGAATGACTCATTAATTTACCATGAGATCATTTCATGAAACCAAAATCTAACCATACACATCCCCTTAGAGAGGTGAAAAAGCTCTGCAGTGCTTTTATTAGTGCTGTTTTACTGAAGCGCACGTTGCTTGCTGCCTGCATGATTATTGTATGTGCGTTCCACATAACATTTAAGGGAAAGATGTGTTGAATTTGTTTTGAATTTTCAGATGAGGACTATGAGTCAGCAGTAAAAGCCTTGAATGGAAAACTCTACCTTGATCCTCCTGAGAAAAATGCTGCAGCATGTGGTGATGGTATGTCATATCCTGTCACACACACTATTTAATCAATTTACTTGCCCTGACTTTTGTCATTTGTCAGGTACCATGTTTGTTTGATTCATTTCACAGACATTTGTAGGGTGATAGATAAATTATCTCTTCCACGTGTGAAATATCAGGGTTCCCACACGTCCTGGATAACCTGGAAAACAGTTGACTAATTTTCCCGTAATGGAAAACACATGGAAAATGAGAGAAAAGGTCAAATGTCCTGGAAAATCTTGTGTTGTCCTGGAAAATTATTTCAACATCCTCCTATTTTTCCTTTGGCTTACAATGAACTACTAGGCTATATATCAGAGCTCCCCAAAAAACAAACGAAGAAATGGACGTGAACTACTTCATTTTTTGGTACTGTGAATTTAGTTCAAAATTCAAAATTGTGAACTAGTTCATTTTAATCTGTGTGAACTGAACTTTGAGCTAGCTCTTGTGAAGTGTGAACACTGAACTCTATACTTGACTCACACACTCTGATACTCACACTCACATACAAGCTCCTTTGATTGGCCAAAAGAGTTCTGTGATCTCTGAACAGTGTATCACATTTTTTGATACGGGCGTGTGAAATGTGTTTTGCACCGGCAGCAACTGGCATTAGGATCGTAGCATAGGATTTGTGCACCTGCAATGAAGAATTAGAGAGAGAAGGTGTAACTGTTGTGTTGTGTTTGTGGAAGAGAGAAAAAAATTCTACCAGTTTGCAACTCCTAACGTATTTTTCTCTGTGACTTCAAATTTACTGATACACATATGTGACTATTTTCTACAAGTAAGGATTCCACTGTTTCAGTTGTTTTGCTCTAATAATACCTTCATACAAAGGTTTAAGGTTTGTGAGTCAACTCTGGCTAGGAGCAGTGGTTTCAAATATGTGTTGGGCATTGTTGAGAGCATTGGATAATAATGAATGGGAAGCCGGAGTCAAAACAATGAATGGGAGCACAACTGTATGTGAGTCAATGGTACTTTTTTTTTACTTTGCTAGCATTGTCAAGGTAAAATGGTCCATAACATGACATGAAATGTTTTACTTTTGTAGCGGTAGCTCACAGCGGGTGTGACTAGCTTTGTTAAAGACTCTACCTTATATTATTAGTAAAGGGGCTAAAGTATGGTGTGATAAACTGATAAGAGTCAATGGCAGTTAATAATCCTAACAAACTTGACTAACTGAATCGTACATTTAGGGATGTAAAGTTCAGTGTAGGTTACTATTTGTGTTATTGGTGTTCAGGCAGCAACGGTTAATATAATTCATAAGAAAAAAGGGATTCAGGTTATAAATTAATAATGATACATTTTATTTACATAGCACTTGCCAAGCATAGAGCACAAAGGGCTTTCCAAAAGAAACTAAATCAAATATGACAGAATTTAAAATATATATATTTATTTTAAACAGAGCATTAAAACAAGGCAAGAAAGTAAGAGGAGAGAGTAGTAAAAGTAGTGACATTAAAACATCTAAAGGTTATACCCGTATAGTGAAATGTGTTTTTAACACTTGTCCTCTAGCTAGACTAGACTGCACATCTTTTAAATCAGAGAGGAACACATTAGTGAATGGTGCGATCCCTGTCTGTCATACCAGCTAGATCATCACTTAAAATGTCCTGAAAAATTATCTCTAGAAAAGAGTGGGAACCCTTAATATACTGTACATGGCGAAAAGTATGTGGACTTGATCAAAAGTAATGCTCACCTCACCTGCCAGTCATTCGCTAACCCTAAACTTGTGTGTACTGCAGAGACAGACTGCCAGGTGGTGTGGGAGAAGAAGCCGACGCCAGAGGAGGAGGAGAAGGCCAAAAGCCTCCAGCTTCCACCCACCTTCTTCTGTGGCCTGAGCACCACAGACAGCGACCCGGACCACGACAAACCTGAAGACTTTGAGACAGAAGTCCGCAAGGCACAGCAAGACCTGGTAACCGACACAACACTTAGAAAGGAAACTGAATTTACAATACAGACAACAATTCAAATCAAGTAAGCATGCAAGCAGACAGTATCTAAATACAGTAGATTACACAGTATTCACGCATGTGATGCCACGTCTTGATTCAAAAACTCAACGAATGACTCCATCAATGTGATGGTCAGGTCATACGTTTAGTAATGCAAGCAGATCATCTCATCTCAATGTATTCCTGATGTTGGGATGCCTCAGAGTGCATTATCATACATCATACCATGGCTAATAAACAGGAAACAATGTCATTCATTTTAGTTAACTAAAGCAGTGTATTTGGTTTAACTTTGTTAGTTAGTTTAAGCAGTTGCAGTTTTTCTTTTTTTGTTAATGTAGAATCAGTATTATTGTAGTTTAATTCCTAAATTGTTTCAGGATGCCCAGTTAAACCCAGCTGAAAAGGCCTCCAGCAGCCCTGCTGTAGCCCCAGAAGAGCTGACGTTAGACCCGTCATCCAGCAGCAGCACAGAAGCTGCGGGCAGCACATCTACACTGGATGAGCAGACCTCAGACCAGCCTAAAGAGACTCAGAGTGAAGCTCCTAGCAGCAGCTCTCCCATTGATCTGTCAACTAAGAAGGGCCCAGAGCTGGAGTCCAACACTGGGGCTGCAGCATCCACTGCTACAACAACTAGTCAAGGTATAGACCACTTCTTCCAGATGTTAGACCATTGACCTACCTGTTGTCATTGGTGTGTTAATAACAGCCCTCTAAGTCAAAATGTTCCTGCCAGCTTACTAAACAAATCTCAACAACCATCCTCAGTAATTACTGATATTTTTGCCTCTTTTGGTTACGTACCTGTAATCACTGATTTACTGGTGTCTGATCAGTTCATCTGCTCACGTCAGTAGGTTTGTCTGAATGTTACAATGCTGAATGCTGGAATAATATGGAAATAATTTGTAGCACAGGAGTTTGGGAAGAAGATGGACACATACTGTTGTTCATATTGTCAAAACTCCAAATTGTATGTAGCTGTAGAACCACTTAGACCTGCATAATGCAGTGATGCTAATAATTCAGCCTTTCCCACAGTATATGAATTTGGGAGAGGTAACTATTGCAAAGAATTTACCTCGCTTTCTTGAAAGTACTCAGACTAATTCTTAGCTCCTCCTAAGTTGAAGAAGCTATGACATTCATCAGTTTGACAGTATACTTGGTTGTATATTATGTGAAATGTCTCCCTTGTTAGATTTTCAGAGTTTCAATACATTTTGCTGATAATACTTCTGTACATTTACTTAAGTAAGATTTTGAATGCTTTTAATGGATTATTGGATGGATTAAGAATTTTTACATTGTTATTACTGTCTTTTTACTTAAGTAAAAGATCAGAATACTTCTTTCACCACTAAATATCATCATCAGCCTCAAGTTTTATTGCAGAGCTGATGACTTTATACAGTGTTTATGTGCTGTCCAACATGCTGTGCGCTGGAATCCTGCAGACAAAAATGAGAGGAATAAAAAACTGCTTTCACTTTGTTAGAATGATAACTTTGTTCCTCCCACCACAGACTCCTCCAGCTTTGGCTTCAACTCATTCGGAGGCTTCTCTTTTGCTGACTTGGCCCAAAACACAGACGGATTCGCATTTGGAACAAAAGGAGGTTGGCTTCAATGTTGACATTTTCTTAAGATGGTCTTTTTGACAACTGACTGTCATATCCATTACCAATGCATCACCACAGCAAAATTATATTTCACTACATATGTTTTCTCTTTTATGAAGACTCCAACTTCTCATGGGCAAACGCTGGAGCGACAGTATTTGGGTCCGCAGTGACCTCAGCACCAAAAAATAATGGCGATGAGGAGGGCAGTGATGAAGAGGATGCTTCTAATAATGTGGACATTCACTTTGAGCCGATAGTGTCACTACCAGAGGTAACTTCAAATGCTTAGATCATATATTTTGGTAATTAGATGTTAAATTGACGTTCAGTGAATGAGCTATAAGAACACACCTCATCCTTGCACAATTGTGTGTCTCTCAGGTGGAGACAAAGTCTGGAGAGGAGGATGAGGAAATCCTGTTTAAGGAGCGTGCCAAGCTGTACCGATGGGACCGGGACCTCAGCCAGTGGAAGGAGCGTGGCATCGGTGACCTCAAGATCCTTTTCCACCCAACCAAACATTTCTACCGAATCCTGATGAGAAGAGAGCAGGTGCTGAGGGTTTGTGCCAACCACACCATCACACAGGTGATGGAACTCAAACCCATGAACGCCTCAGCCAACGCGCTGATCTGGACTGCCACCGACTACTCAGGTACACATATAGTGTTGTGGTGAAGTCAGTTTCTGCGCTGCATTTGTCTGTCAGTTTCAGTCTGATGTTAATTAGCTAGCTATTGTAGAAGCATCTAGTAGTGACCACACAGCTGTACTTTCTGTGGTTCCCATGTTCAGAGCGCCAGTTGTTCTTTCTCATTAATATTACAAAAAGCGCGTTTTGCATAGTTATGGATTCAACAGAAGGGTTTTTGAAGGCAGCCATTAGCCAATATTGCCAAAATAGATTACTTTGTGCTAATATTTTTATTGATGCTTTTCAGCCGTCCTCTTGCTGACGGTCTCTTGTCTTTTCCTCTGTTATTCCAGACGGCGAGGGCGTAGTTGAGCAGCTGGCCGCCAAATTCAAAACCCCCGAGATAGCCGAATCCTTCAAGAAGACCTTCTGCGAGTGTCAGAGCCGCATAGGCCAAACTGATGGCGATGCCTCATGTCTCTCCTCACCGCAGATGTCCAGAGTTCAAGAGCACTCCAGAGACACTAACCCACAGGTGTTCCTCAAAGTGGCAGCCGATGGCCAACCACTGGGCACTATCACCATAGAGCTTTTCTCCCATATTGTCCCCAAGACAGCGGAGAACTTCAGGGCTCTCTGTACTGGCGAGAAAGGCTTCGGGCTTCGGGACTCCATCTTCCACAGGGTCATACCATCTTTCATGTGTCAGGTGAGGAGGTTCCTGCAGATATTTCAGTTTCAGTAGAGCTGTATTTGAGACGAATGTGATTCGCCAGTATGGGCCAATGCTTCGAATATTACATGTCATGTACTGGCATCTAAAATCATCATCATCATCATCATCATCATCATCTCATCTGTGGTGTGAAAACTTTGGATTTACACACAGTAAAAGAGATCAAAAGTGTGTGTCCTAATCATTGTTCAGTAATAAAATCCGAACATGCTGTGGGTCGTCGCTGCTACATGGTGCTTGACAGCACTGATAGTCAAAGTGTGATCACACTGGTAAGTCTGCTCTGGTTCAAGGGTAGTTTAGTTGGCCGCACAAGCGCTTATTCAGCACTAGGGCTGTCACTTTTTCAGAAATAAAGTTTAAACAAATTCGTAACATTTAATTTGTTGAAATAAATTTAAACGGAATCCACGCAGCCTATCCAAAAATACATTGTAAAAGTGGAGACGCAGCAAATTAATGTAAAGTCAGCAAACAACAGTACTTTTATCCATGATTTTTTTCCATCTGTGCTGTTGAATCCAAAATGCTTCCTCACATTGTTTGGTGTCATGATAATTTGTTCAGGACGGCTTACTAGATTCTTCATTTTGCGTTAGTAAAGAGAACAATAGTCAATAGAATTTTTTTTTTTAATAAAAAGTGACAGCTCTATTCAGCGACGGAGCTGAGATCATCAAAACGAGGATGAAGAAACATCACTCTGCTCTGCCCTCCTTTCTACAAAATCTCGATCACTCACTACTATCCTGATTTCTCGTCAGTGTACAATAATGCAGCAGGGAAGAAGAACAGTCTGTTATGATTGACAGCATGAGGTCCGAAGTGCGGGTTTCTCGACTCATGTTTCCATTCATCAATGTTGAGACAGCAGTGCTACAGCTAGATATACCTTATGATATATTGATGTAAATATTGCAGATCCACATGCTTTAAATTTAGAAAGTACAATATTATATTTATAATTCTCCATGTAACATTACTAACAAGTTCCCCATTGGTTTTTAGGCTGGTGACATCACCAACAGCGATGGCACAGGAGGCAAGTCCATCTACGGCAGCAAGTTTGAAGATGAGAACTTTGATGTTCGGCACACGGGCCCGGGCATTCTGTCAATGGCCAATCGTGGGCGCGACACCAACAACTCGCAGTTCTTCATCACCCTGAAGAAAGCCGAACACCTGGACTTCAAACACGTGGCTTTCGGCTTCGTTCGGGACGGCATGGATGTGGTGCAACAGATGGGAGAGCTGGGCACAAAGGGAGGCACGCCCACAAAGAAGCTTGTCATCACAGACTGTGGACAGCTGTAGCTTTCTAAATGTTAAGATAAAGATTTACAGCTTGGTTTAGGCTATAAAGTTGAGGTAAACATTTAAAAAAAAAAAAAAAAAAAAAAAAAAGACTGTGGGTAATGATGTGTTCCCTGTGCAGTGCATACCCTCCTGCTAAAACTGAATCCATAGTCATTAGGCGTCTAAGAATTTAAACACTGATCACAGGACTACTGATCAAGATTCATCATAGAAACTTGGCTCCAGTAGCCTGGAATTAGAAATGATTTTTGCTATTGTATAACGTAGTCATGAATGGGGAACATGGCAGGAAGGGAGGAGGCAAATGTATACTTTTGCTCTGTTGCACTTGCGTCTTTATTATTACCTGTCAATAAATTCTCCTCCTGTGTGTATAATTGTACATGAACTACATTTTTAATGTCTTTTTTTGTTCTTTTGTCTTGCATGTGCTCAGTTTCAATATGTTGGTCCTCTTCATAAACTCCACTTGGGTATATTTTCCCGTATAGTCTTAACTATAATTGAAAGGTGAGGTTGTTATTGGAACGCACCTGTTGGTTTGTTACCAAGTCCCTGCCTTCTCTCTAAATGCTGCCACTGTGTACTTTTTACTGTTGGTCTCCCCCAGTGATTTTTCTTTGTGTATGTGGATTTCACAATGTGCAGATAATTGGACTTCATACTTGCCCACATAAACTTGAGTCATCTCACTGTGTTGCCATATGGACGGACGGTGGCTAGATGATGGCGTTATCTGGTTTGGATTTTCCAAAGTTACAAATCCATTATAGTTTGAGATTATCACAGAGTTGAAATGGTGCTTGTACCAAAATAATGCTGATAAAGGAGAAATAAAGTTTCTTTTCAAGTAATGGATGGTTGTTTGAAAGGTTTTCTTTTAAATGTTTCATGCTGGTCCTTGCTCAGTACTTCAGACTGTTATAGAAACATCTACACACAGGCTGCGTTCTCACCAAACATGCATGGTCACCGTTGATGTTGATTTTACACTCTAAATGTCTACTTGTAACCTCTTATGTTTTATTATTTAATTTTAAGGATTTTTAAGAGCCTGAGGTTACATTCTACATTTGTTTTTACTACTTTCTATTTCATGGGTTGATTGCAGTATTTTTAGTCTTGATATATTTATCTTGATTACTTAAGTCATGTCTGAAGTACTTCTAAAACCCTGGCTACAGCCCTGGTTCTATGATTTATAAAATCAAGAGCTGCATGCGGTGGAAGAGGTGCATGTCTTTACTTTAGAAGCCACAAACCTTTTTTCCCTTTTAATGATTTTAAGAACATTTTATATTCAGAATATAAAGTAGTATAAATGGGAGCCAAGTTGTTGCATACTCGAGTTGGAGCTTGTCAGTACCATAGATAGATTAAGAAAAGTTAGGTATGACAAAATACAAATACTCATGCTAAGTCAAAATGATGAGATCGTAAGTTGATATACAATGAGTATTTGTTGTTTGTCTTTTTATCATGCATAACTTTTAATCTTTTTTCTGTCCTGGCACAAATGGGGATAGATAGATAGATAGATAGATAGATGAAGCTACAGCAGCTCTACAGACTGTTTTGAGTGCACAGACTGGCTCATGTTCAGAGATGCCGCCACCCAGGAGAAACCACATCATCAGTGACATCATACATCGGCAAATGTGTTGATGATGTGATGATCACAAAGACAATAAAAGCATTCCTCAACCAGAAAGCCTGGCTGAATGGAGAGGTGAGGGCTCTACTTAGAGCCAAAAAAGCTGCTTTTTGGTCAGGAGACAAGGAAGCATATAGCACCACCAGAGCGAGACTGAAAGCTGCCATCGAGGAGTTAAAGCTGAGACATCAGGAGAGACTGGAGAGAGGCCTCAACACCAACAACACCAAAGATGTGGCAGACGATCAAAAACATCACAGGCTACAAAAGCAGGAGCGCCGCCGTCATGTGTGAGGCCACGTTACCAGATGAGCTAAACACATTTTATGCTTGTTTTTATCTCCCCAACAACGAGTCAGCTGTAAAGTCTACTCCGCCTCCAGAAGACCGGCCACTGTCAGTATCCACAGCGGATGTGAGAAGAATCCTGCTGAGAGTGAAGGTGAGTAAAGCTGCTGTGCCTGATAACATCCCTGGCCGTGTACTAAGAACATGTGCCAGTCAGCTAGTTGATGTCATTACTGACATTTCTAACATATCACTGTCACAGGAGATTGTTCCCACCTGCTTCAAGACAGCCACCATCGTTCCTGTACCTAAAAAGTCTACAGTGTCTAGTCTAAATGACTACCGCCCTGTGGCTTTCACCCCCATTCTGATGAAGTGCTTTGAGAAACTGGTTCTCCAGCACATAAAGAACAACATCCCAGCTAGCCTGGACTCTCACCAGTTTGCATTCAGAACCAATAGATCCACAGAGGATGTCACCTCAACTGCCCTCCACTCAGTCTTCACACACCTAGAAAAGAGCAACACCTACATCAGACTGTTGTTGTTTGTTGATTTCAGCTCAGCATTCAACACAATCTCCCTAATGAAACTGATAGCCACCCCAGCCACAGCCTGTTCACCCTGCTGCCGTCTGGCAAGACAAACAGAAGTATCCGCTGTCGTACCACCAGACTACAGAGCAGCCTCTTCCCTCAGGCTGCAAGACTCCTAAATTCATCCTCAGCACTCCACCATGTAAAATAGTTTTATTTTCTATGACTTATTATTTATTCACTGATCGTTAAAGAGTTTCCCCTCTGGGATCAATAAAGTATTTCTGATTCTGATACTGTAGGCTATATATTTTTTTGAGTAGCATAAAGGGAACTACAAAACTAAATCTCATTATACAACCCTGTGTTGTAAAATGATCAATACATCTATCTTGTAGATTGATTGATTGATTGATTGATTGATTGATTGAAAGATGTAGTACCACTTTCGGCCACAGTGTGTCAAAGTGGCAGCAAAGCTCAGAGCCAGAGCCGACCCACGGTGACGTCAGCAGGATGTAAATACACTGCCTCGCGGCCTGATCGGTCTTTTTCCTCTCCTGTGCTGTTAGGGCGGCAAGCGTTCGCTCTGTCTCTGGAAGATTTAACACCGAAGCAGCAAAATGATCATCTACAGGTGCATCATCAGCAGTAAGTAACTCTGTTTTGTGTACTCTTTCATGTTCATTAGGCAGCGTTACAGTCGCGGCGGTTATTTTGGCGGCGTTATGTTATTAGAGAGAGTTGGCCGAGCTAGCTCGCTAACTCGTGTTATCATCGTCCGGAAGCTAGCGCTAGCCAGATGCTAACCGAAAACCGAGAGTTAGCCACCCTGTTGGCTAGCTGGTGAAGCTGAGGCCGGTTAGCTTTTAGCTTTGGCCGCGGTTCAACTATCGTTAAGTTGGCTAAAAGTGGAAAAGTGTGACTACCATGTACGTAATCATAACGGGAAGCTGTTAGCGGGGTGATATGATACGGCACGATGGTTTAGGATATAAATGTAATGTTAGTCATGATAATGTAACGTGGTGTACGTGGCCTTTTGGTATCATTTAGCTGCTAGCTGCAGTTATATTTATGGGGACATGTCTGACTAGCAGATTTTTCTAGAGCTAGCATTAGCATCGCTACTCGGGGATATGTGGTAACAGCGCGGCTTCTTCAATTTCCTTTTATTTAATCACTAAAATAAGTTCCAGATCAAGATGTTAACATTAATTAACTTCTACTGAGGAATCTAAGTTAAACTTGGTGCCCTGTGTACAACGTTATGTATCTTGTAGTTTATGTCGCAACAAGAGGGTAGCCCGGAGATTTGCTTTGTGTTAATTAAGTGTGGTAACAATGTTTCCTCCCGCAGATGATGAGATGTTCTCAGACGCCTTCAAAGTCAAAGTATCTGAGAGCGGGATCTTCTATGAAGTTGAAGGAAAGGTGAGTTAGTGATACACAGGTATATGGGCTCTGCGTATGTGTGGTCAGACTCCGGAGGGTTTTCTTTCCACATGGTTGGCCTAATGCAAGGCCACAATGAAAACGACATTTCACCAGTTCACCCTGTTCAACAATCTGTTGTCTCTCCAGTGAACCGTATATTAAAGCGTTTGTGAGCTAGTGTCATTGGGACACATCCAAAACGGCAAACAAGGCTAACACGATTCAACAAGTTAAAGCATACGTTTCCAGTTACTCGCCAGGAAGGCGTTGACTACAGCAAAGCTACCCATGAGGAAAACAAATTGCTTGATGATAATATAATTGCCCATTTTAAAGTAATGCGCACATTTTAGACAAACTTAGAAAAAATGTGTTTGGGTGGCAACAAATGCCACCAAATTGCTTTTAATGGAGCTAGACCTAAGTACATCTTCTTTTTTCTTTTTTTTAAGCATCCTGCCCTCTAGTCTCATGGGAAACAGCCCAGTATTCATGGGATAAGATCATAAGACCATTTTAGCTCTTTGTATTATCAGTCATCTTTCACACGTGCCCTTGAGAGACAAGAGTCCAGGGAAGGTGCTGCACCAAGCAGACTCGCGAGGGAGCATATTTTACACGTCAGACTTGTGCTGGGCCACTATTCGTTGTCCATCAAGTGAGATTCTGGTTTATATCTGTAAGTCATGTGATCAGTGCTCCTTTTGTGGCAGACTATGCCTGTAGCGACATGTATTGGTTTGTCTTTACGTGACATCCCTGCAGTCAGGTTGACGGGGTGGGTGTGTGTCCTATGCACACAACGGAGCGAATCATGATGGTGGAAGTTAACCACCCAAAGCCACAACCAGACTTCAATCACAAAAGTACGCTGTGAAGTTTAGAATATTATCACACATAAATGAAGAAGTTAGGATTACGGATGGGTTCTTGATCAAAATACCAGCCGTTTGCAAGGCTCTGGTGCTACCGCATCTCTTGTTAAACCTTTACAAGCAAAGAGCAATGCTGAATGAGGTGTTGTTGGCACGCTTCTCATTTTAACTGGCCCTGACCGTCTTTTTCATTTGTTGCAGATTATTTCATCAGTAACTTGATTAAAGACCAAAATGAAATCTGCAGAGTAAACAACCCTGTGACATCATATTTAGTTTTTCAGTACAAGTCCCCTTTTTTTTTTTTTTAAAAAAAAAAGGAAAAGAAACATCAGTTTGGTGACGATGGCAGGCTCCAAATGTTTATTCCAGTTTGGATTACAGATTTAATTTCAATGTTTGACATTAGTTTAACCACCGGCAAGTTTTTGCTTATTTTAACAGATGAAGTGAGGCTCATCCCCACATTGTTAAGCCAAAGGTGTAGCGAAGTGGCTACACAAACTAACAGCGTACAGCTACCTTCACCTGCCCACCAGCTGCCTTATCTGACCTGTTCTCACTGTGACCCACCATAAATGAATGTTCTCCCCCCCTCATGTGTGTCCCCTCTGCTCTCCTGCTTAATGTGTCTAGACCGTCACCAGGACAGAAGGGTTTGATGATTCTTTAATTTCTGCTAACGCCTCTGCCGAAGAAACAGCCGAGGGCACCGACTCGTCCTCCATCTCTGGCGTCGACATCATCCTCAACCACAAGCTGCAGGAGACGGGCTTCGACAAGAAGCAGTACATAACTTACATGAAAGAATACGTGAAGGCGTGAGTATCAGTGCTGAAGGTTCAGTGCACGAATAAAGAGGCTTTCAGATTTTGAATGAGGGCAGGATTTATCACATGACAATACTAAAGAATATCGCTCTGTTTGCATGTCCAGCATTAAGGCCAAGCTGCAAGAGACCAATCCAGAGAGAGTGGAAGGCTTCGTGGCTGACGTCGCACCAGAAGTTAAGAAGATCATGGGAAACCTCAAGAGCTACCAGGTAGTTTAACAGAGTGGAGTCACACACCGTATTTACAAAACATATTAAGGCTAAAAGTGGCTCCCAGTTAGCTGAAATTGCTACTACTACTTGATAAATATTTCAGTTCTTTGACACAGAGCGGTTCCTTGGCTGTCAACCAACATGGCGAAGCTCGTTCATGAAGCACAATGTCCGCCCCTTAACTTGGCAGAGTGTAGTTCAAGTTGCATTCAACAACTTTATGAAAAGTTTTTAAGATAATCTTTAAGAAACGTTTTTGTAGGACTCTTAGTGGTATGATGAGAAACGTGGTAATTATGGCCTCTGATGAACACAGCGCAAAACATAATTTAAAAAAAGCACACACAATTGTGTTAAGATGTTTTGCCCACTTACATATAGTGTCATCACGAACTGAGAGCTGTGTACAAACCCATATTGTAAACCAGCCAATGGCAGCCCTTGTCTAAACTGCACCCCATAGTTTATGGTCAGTTATCTTGAGACTACTAACTCCTTTAAAAACTTTGCTCGCACAAGTTTGGCTATTGTCTTCTGACATGCCGTCTTTGTCTCCTGCAGTTTTTCACAGGAGAGTCCATGAACCCAGAGGGCATGGTGGGACTGCTGGACTACCGTGAGGACGGCATCACACCATACATGCTTTTCTTCAAAGATGGTCTGCTGGTTGAGAAATGTGTAAGTACTCAACCAAGTCTCCAAAAAACACACAAGTGCTTCTGTGTAAAGAAAGCTTCGTTTTTTTTATTGTATAGTGATGTAGCTGTAGAAAAACCTACTTTGATGTCACAGTAGGAAAAGCACAGTTGCAACTTCCCTGCGTCTCATTGTCCCCCCGAAAATCAAGGGCCAAATCAAAACTGCTGGCAGGCTTCTCATTTTTTAGATTATCTAAGCAGTCTCATTTCTAGTTTAGACAACTCACAAAATAAATGAAAGCTGTTACCTAATAAACTTGAACTGCAAAATAGTGTGTGCGCTGTCAGCCAAAGAGTTAGAGAGAAAACCACACTGCTGTTTTTTTTTAAACGTTTTTTTTTTTACGGAGTGAGTCTCCCGGTCAATAAAAATCTAGTGTTGGCTGTGACTGTGCACTTTATAATCCAGCCCGATATGTTGTAGTTGGATAGCAGGCGGGTACTGATAAACAACTACCGCTAGCTAGCCAGTCAGTCTGTGTGATTTATAGTGTTGGCTAACGTTAGCTTAGCAGCAAAAGAGCAGACGGAGCATTAAAAAAAACGGTTTAGATGATATCTTCAGCTTTGTCAGAAGTAACTTAACCTGCAGTTTGTTATCAAAAGAAAGCTACACAGTAATCCCTCTAAACAATAATTCTATTTTTGAATGTAATGATTGGAACAATGAAAGTTACTTCAGTTGCGGCAGTAATGTAGCAATTATCACTAAATATAGCGCTATAGTAAATTGGTCTGTTTTTCTAGATACAGATGGATTATCAAGTTCTTTGAAGTGTCAGTGTCACACAAAGGGGTGTACTTGATCGCCCTATTCTTGATCCATACATAATCATTTTAAATTCTTCTTAATTGCTCACTTAACCAGAATTGGTTAATTTTGGAGTGCACAAGGAGGTGGAGTGCTCCTAATAGTGAAAGGACTCTTAGATAGTAGATGAAGTATATTAACGTGTATTCCTCTTTTTTGCAGTAACTACCTGGAACTACATCTGCTTTTCAATTGGCTGCTGCTTCCCAAATGGCCCCAAGAGCAGACTGAAGGAGCACTATTTTTTTGCATCATGCCTGAACAGAAACATTGTTCTACAATTTCTTACATAGTCACATTATGGCCCACAGCACCACTCCCAAGGCTGGGTGAATCAAACATGACTGGTCACTGAATACAGTTTTTTAACTTTTTTTCTTGTTGGCTTTTGCAGTGTTTGGTTGTTTTTTTTTTTTTTTTTATCCCAGGAATTGGCCCCATTTTTGTGATTTGAAAATAAAAAGCAGGACAGGGAGTGGAGCTCAGACTCTGACAGAAAGATGTTTTTTCTTGTCTGAATACTGTTTTAGCAATGATCTATACACCTCCTCAGACCTCAGTGTTTTATGGTTGCATTAAATAAGATTCCATCTACAATGAAGACTTCTGGTTTAATTTGAAAATAAAATCTAGTACCACCACTTGTACGTTTTGCTGTACGTTTGTTGGATGTTGAGGAAGCCTTTACTTTTGGGATTTTCTATGGCTACATTCAAACATGCAGCTTTTGGGTTCACTTTGAATTTGTGGAGTCAACTCAATTTGCTTTATTGGCATGAGTGACAATATTGCCAAAGCATCAAGTAATGATTAAAAGTAAAATTGTTGGTGGGTCAAATGATACCACAGATCCAGCAAGTGAAATTACTTGTATGTGTGGGAAACCAGCTTTCTTAAAAGGTGCGGTTGCAGATTTTTGTGAAAACTGAATCCTGCTCATTTGTAATCTTGACACGTTCCAGAGCCTTTGTCCTGAGTGACAATCAAGTGTTTGTTTTTTTTAAACACACATTTCTCTATATTGAAGTTTTTCAAAACTCTTACTGTAATTTCAGTATCTCAAGACAAAATGGCACCTCTTTATTACATGGATTGTGCTACCTTACAGCATGTTACAGAAAAGAATTATGTTGCTATATGCTTCATTTTCCTAAAGTAATTTAAGTAACGCAATCCAATCCTGTATAGAATAGCTACAGATACACAGCAGTTCTAGTCAACCCTGTCTTCTGCATTTGGCCGCCAGTTCTGATCCACTCTTGTCCTCTCTTGCCCCTTTTCCTCTCCTGTCTCTCAGGTATGATGATGTAGCAGATTGCGCAATGTTTTACAGTAATGTTAGAAATGTGCAAAATGAGTTTGTGTGGAAAACTACATGAAATCTGAAAGATGTGGACAATGAATGCAAAGTGATCCACAGTTGAATCCATATTAACTGCTGTTGTGCTGACTGTGAGTTTTCAGTGACCGCAGTATAGAGAAATGTGTGTAACCAACTGTCAAAACAAACAAAACTGGAACCCTGAGTCAGTGCAGGATCCTTTGATGGATAACAGTACAGTGACTGTATACTCCAAAGATGGAGAATTTTGTTGTTAAACAAGGAAACATGAAGTCAACCAATGGGGGAGATGAACTGGTCAGACCAACAACTAATCCAGTGTGGCTTGTGTATAAATGAACCAGTTTACACTCAATTCAGTTGTAACGACTGTACAATACCACAGTGACAACCAGATCCAGCTGGCTGTATGAGTGTAGCTCATGTATGTCAGATGTGACCTGATGCATCTACTAAACCCTTTCATTTAAGTTCATTGTAAAGGTTAAATCCTCTCACCCTAATCAGGTGTTCGCCCTTTGACAGCTGATGGAAAACACCCACTGATGCGAGGGGTTAGGGTGCGGTCAGACGCTCCGCATGCTTTAGATTTTAAAAACAGAGCAACATCCGGTTTCTGCTCTGTGTGATTTATTGTAAATAGTTTACTGTCCACAGTTGCTATAGTAACACTACTAGAAAGGCGAAATGAGTTTCCAGTGATTTTGCTCTTTAATCTTTGTTTCTCTGATTCATTGCTGCTGTTGAAATTCACATGCACAGGTCTTTATTTCTTGGAATACACAACAACGTGAGTGCTATCGTACAGAACATATTCATACTTGTCCTGTACTAGTTGAACAAACAAGCCCAAATAATCTTTTAGCTATCAACTACAGCTGCTGTTCCACCACTCTTACCATTGTGGTGTGTTTGCATGTTCTAGCTGATTAACCTGCAGATACGTTTCATTACTGCCATCCATTTATTTTAAGACTTCAGAATTAGTTTTTCCTACTTTTTTTTTTTATAGGCAGGAGAAGTTGGAAAAGCATTACCACAAAACTATAATGCAACTTATGACAAAAATAAACAGACATTATGTTTGCTGTGATGGATTTATTAAATCAGTGGACCCCAAACTGCGACGCACACATGACCGAAAGGACAAAATCTGGAGTGAAACTAACATTAACAAGTAACATTAATTACAGCAATGCATTGCAATAGCTGCTGGAACGGAGCCATCGTTATTGTTAATATTACAAGGAACAAAAGGAAAACTGGTGATGCTCATCAACAGAGAAGTAAAATCTAAAATATGAAGAAGGCCATCTTGCTCGAGTTCATCATCAGTGTAGCAGGATGGAAAGAAAAGTTTCACGTGTGATTATGTTAAAAAAAAAAAAAAACAGCTTAAAGGAAAATATCTGCTTTTGCATTCTACAAATCACTGACGGTCATATTTTAATTGTGTTTTTTCCACCTTCCACTTCCAGGCAGTTGCTGATTCTTCATTCCTCAACTTCCAAAAACTTCAAACTTGCTTGAAATCAATCACTGAACAATATGTCTGTTTATTTATGTTAAAGTGCAGTGCTAGCTAATGCATAGCACACTTTAAACTTAAATATTCTTAACTCAAAAACATTACCATCTTGCATATGTGATACAGTATTTCCTTTTTGACATCTATATTCAGGAAGTCACTGAAAAACCTTACGAATATTAACCAGCTGAGAGCTCAAGTTGTATGTCTATTCTTTCCCGTGTGATGAGATTAACATGGGTGAACAGGCTCGGAGGAACTCGCTGGAACTAGGCGGTCTGCATCTCCTCCTCTTCCTCAGCAGGCTGGTAGTGTCGGTACTCTGGCTTCAGCTCCCAGGTGCTTTTGTGAGCTCCCTTGCTGTTGTACGTCCCAATTTCCCTCATGATTTCTTTCAGGTAGGTCTGGAGAAACAGGCTGAAATTAACACATTGTGACAAACCACCTGTATCTGTCTTATTTGACATTTGGTTGTATTTAGACAGATGTGTTGCTGTCGAGCAACAAACAATTGTACCTGTGTAAAAAATAACAGGTAAAAAATTGTAATCTTCATCGAACTAAAAGTCCAGGGTCCTTGTTGTTTTACGGACTTCCCCACAGTCTCATGTGATGCTGTTCGCCACTCCAGTTCTCCTCTCAGGTACACCCTGTCTTTATGGTGTAGCAGAAGAAATCTCAATGGAGTAGTTTGATATTTTTGGTATATGCCAGGGTTGGGCAAGTGGGTCATAAATCGATTTGGCCAAAGTCAGTTTTTACTTGCCCCTCTACAAATTGTTTTATTTATTAGCGGTTATCAAATATAAACAAAAAGTGAACTGTCTTGTTTAATCTTTATAAATAAAGTAAATAAATCAGAACAAGGACACACTGTTTCATAGATGCAAAGCAACAAACATTCTTGCATATTGAAAATGGTGTGACACCCCCCCCCAACTCCTTGTGACTTGAAGACTCTGGCTAGATGTTGTGACCCCATCTGCTTTCTGAATGGAAGTATGAGACTGAATAAGATGCCTGGCCAATTTTATACTAACTGGTGGTTTCCCTGTGACCCTGACTGTACTCAAACACCCAGCTTTGCTTCTCATTTTAACCTGTTAGATCTTTCATTTCTGTAGTGACAGTACCGTTTAGTTTCACGAACAGGCATAAATCCAACACAAACTTAATTACTAATACTGAGCAGGAGCTGTGGAAGACCATTCAGTAGTGCTGTTTGTGAGAGACCATACTCTTCAACGACCACTGGGTGTCTCTGTTGAGCTTGTAAAGACCTGCCCACTGAACCTGATGAATAACAGTGATGTGTTTCAAGACTTTTCATAATGGGCATTTCGGTTACTTTAGTTCAGTTAATCTGAGTGTTAGCCAAGTGCTTTAGGAGAGAAATGATGGTGCGGAGTGTATTGCGGCGTTTGACTCCTACTCAGCCGATGGTTATGCAATCAGATGCAATCAGAGGGAGAGGAGGACCTCAAGGTCTCATCAGCACCTACACATTGCTGTTCTCGCCGAGCTGGAACGAATCCACTGCACTGTATCGATTCATCCCATGTTTGTGTGTGTGTGTGTGTGTGTGTATACATGTTGGCACAAATTTCAGCCACAAAAGATTGTGTGAACAGGCATGAACGTCATGCCGTGGGCGATTTGTTCAAATTTAACAAAGCAAGGTGGATAGTGGGCAGGTGTATTGTTTTTTTTTTGGTCTTTCCAGCGATATTGTTACGTGTGTGTGTGTGTGTTGCTCACCACAGGTTGTTTGGTGATGTCCACCAGGTCCTTAATGTTGTAATACTGGTGCTTCTCAAAGGCAGAGAAGAGCATGTCCAACACGACCTGTCGCTCAGCCCTCACCATCTTCCCGTCCGACTTCTTCTTCTTCTCATACTCTACCTTAGAATTATACTAAGTTTTACTACTACTGATATTAATAATAATGACACTTGTAATATTACTAATGTTAATCTGACCATTCGGGTTTGATTCTAATGTCACAATTTAATCAGAATCTATACAAGTGTGAAAAAATACACACATGTAAATACACAGTATATCTGTATCTAAATGTGAAGTTATGATCCCTCTGCTCATTTTTAATGTATTTAGTTCCTATTTATTTTTTTAAAGCTGCATGTTACATTCAAATTTAATAAACTTGTTTTTACCTGGTTAATGTATTTTCTTTTTTTCACTAATCGTACTTGTAGTTAATCGAGTGGACATTAAAGGGTCACTCCAGCAATTTAGTATTGCACTTTCATGAAGTTGGCTGACTTACAAAAGACAAATTAAAACAAGAAATGTCAAAATCAGAGCAGCAGAGGCTGACATATCCTGACTTTTAGTCTCAACTATAGGTCAAGCCCCCAAAACACTGGAGCCTGCACTTCCCATAATGCAACTCAACTGCGTCTTTGCCTGGTAAGTCTTTAAAAGTCCACGGCCACAGTTTGTAACACAAGCTTTCTGCTAAAAATGAGTAGTTTCTAAGCCCAAGCAGAGACGACCCTGAAGACATCACTATGACATCATCAGGGTAATTTCCTCAGCCTTTAGAGAGCTCCTCCAGAGCCACAAGAGACATTATTAGGGCTGCAACTGACGACTATTTCATTTTAATTTGTGTTACGATTATTTTTCTCGATTAATCGATTAATAATTTGGTCTGTAAAAAGAAAACACTGAATAATGTCCATCACAATTTCCCTTAACTAAAGATGATGTCATAAAATGTCTCGTTTTGTCCGAACAACAGTCCATCATAGATAATTAAGAAAAAAAAATTTCACATTTGACAGACTTGAAATTCTGGAATTTTCCATTTGGCAAGGGAAAAAATACATTTCAAAACTGTTAATTGAAAAAAAGTGGTGATCACATTTTATCAAAAAACACTGTATGGTGATAATTTACAGTTCCCCCAACTTTTACAAAGCTGATTCAGACTGTTGTTTGACACAATACACAGTTTGAGACCTATAGATACATTTTTATTAGCTCAATGTGCAGGTCAGCCCTGCAACCACCACCACTACCTCAGTGCAACAACTGGTTTCTACTTTAAAGCATTTTGTAACAATATCACTTTATCAAACTGGTCGTACCATGTTTTTAAATCAAACTGGTTACACACACAAACACACACATACAGCCTTGCAAGTATGAGTTCTCACATTGAAATCGTGGTTGGCTACAGGCTTGAAGACGGTAGTGATGGCTCTCTCCAGCTGCTGTGACAAACGCTGAGGCTTTGTGGACTCTTTAATCTGCAGCCTGACACACACACAGAGAGATAAAGTTCGCTTTGTGTTTTCTGTGATCTAACTTGATCTCCGCTGACAGATGTGCCTGTTGGCACGGAGGCAACTGTCAGCACCTTGAGGTTCAACTAACCAAATAAGTAATGGCAGCTGCTCTGTAAGATATTCTGCTTTATATTTATTTATTTTTGACTTTCATTCATCTTGACTCGGGCGCTCACTGAAACTCATGCAGCTGCCTGATGTCCTGCCATAATCACATGATATATTCATAAGGATATTAACCATAAACAGTTATGCTAATGAAGCAATTAGTGAAGCTTGCTGATGCATTAGAAACTATTTATATCTCATTTCTTTGTAGATGACTCACATTTCATCCACCATATGTTACCCACAAAATCAAAACTGACTGCATCGCAAATGAATACAATATATTAATATAATATATATGACAATCAATGAAGAACATATAACTCTTTCTAAATAACAAATGTGATTTGACTATGTCTTAAAGCGGCATTCAGATCAATCTTTAATATGGCAAAGTACTACATATGATCACTTTATCTACAGTAGGAACCTGTAGTAAAGTTTCTACCAAAACTGTTCTTGAATTGTGTCCACACACAGACACACACACACACACAGACACACACACACACACGCCGCTATGACAACATAATGTCCTGCATATCCTGTAGCCTGCCATGATGGAGGGACATTTGTCAGCTGCCATCCAAATAGGAGATTACAAAACTGGAGTGAAGAGTGAAGACTTTCCTTGTCAAGTCAGAAATGAAACACAATTGGACAAATCTAAGTTCAGTATGTACTCTAGAGTACATCACAGTACCATCCTGTAACATCCAAGGAGGATCCCAACCCGATGATCAGCGTAGAAATCTTAAAAAGTCGTTTATGAGGCCCAGGAGGGAACACTTTTTTGCTCGTCAGTCAAAGTGCTTTCCTGTAATGTGTCTTACTGATTTGTTGGCTGACACAGAAACGGTCTCACACACTAAAGCAAACTGTGTTGTGTGTTTGCCTTGGGTTGTATTGTAGCAGTGCATCTGCCACAGTGATGTGGTTGCTATAGCAATACCGTCCATTAACTAGCTGGAATAACGGATTCCAATGAAGAGGAGACAGAAACCATTTAAAAAGGCAGAGTGGACTCGAGTATTTAGTGTACACAAATGAACAGTTGCAACGATGCCCCTGTCAACACCTCGCAGCTTCTCTGCTCCTGTTGGAATTAATTCACAACACTTGCTGCCCTGACTCTTTTATGCAGGTGTGTGTTTACTATTCTACAAATTGTAAGAATAATTCATCAATAGTCAGTCTGATCCTTTACTGTAATGGAAATGCAATGAAAATATATTCTTAAATATTACACACTGCATTTCATTGAGTTTTTCAAACTGCAGCTTTTTTTTGCACAAATATGTTGTTGTCTGCTGCCAGGAATATCTCTAATAAGTTTGAGTGTTGGTATTTTTGTTTTAAACATCCATTCGCTGTATGTCAATGTATTTTTTCCTACATATATCCCATTATTCGAACCCAATGGAACCAGAGGGCACATTGCATTTAAATTAACCTTATTTGATTTTGACGTAATTCAGTCTCGCCAAACTGCAGCATTTCTGAGCTGAACATTTTCAAAGTTCACTCACTTCTTCAGCTTCATGTAGTTGTCATTGACGACCGGTCTGCATTCAGCTCTGTGCACCACCATCCCCTCCAGACTGATTTCTCCTACAACAAAGACAGTGACTCAGCTGCTCAATCATGATTCAGACACATGCACACAGACACACTGATTTTGTTGAAAAAGAAAGGAAAACTCTTTAATGTTTAGTGAAACTTCTTTAAATAACTTAAATATACTTTTTCCATTTTTCAAAACACCCCATAAAAACAGAGAAAATACATTCAACCGATAGGGCATGATTTATGGCATTTTTCTATAGACTTTTCTATAATACAGAAGTGCTTGAAATAAATATGCATACTTCACATCAGCCATAGTCCATCATTCAATTAAACACAGTGGACATACCTTTAAATTATCAATGCATGCATATTTTTAAACCTCACACGATTCTGCAGTCATACAACCATCTTAAATTGTGCGCTAATGAGAGCGCTCGCAAGTCGTAAACATGAGAATCTGTCCAGTGTCTAACATCCATCCAGTATGACAAGACCATGAATATGACATGAGAAAGTCACACACATGTTCACATAAGTTCACTGGATGCTCAGTTAGCGATGGAGGAGACCAAGAACCCAGCGCTCACTCTAACAGAGCCCGGCAGACATGGGACAAAGTGCCAAGAGTATAGTCCTCTCTGCAGCACTTCATGGCCGTTCACCAAAACTGTCATGAAGGGCGACTGGGGACGAACCAAAGTGTCACTCCTATGACACACTCATAGCAGTGGAGGCTCTCCGTACTAAGAGGGTATAAATGAGCAGGTGAACTGGGGGATTGTGCTCTTGCCACTTGCTTCACAGTGAGTTAACATACACACCAACAGCCACCCTGCTCTTCCAGGTGTTGTATCATATTGTGCACCGTTTCTGAGCAAACAACCTCCAGAGCTGAAACAATTAGTCGATCAGTTGTTTAGCTGAACGATTATTTGGGACATTTATTAAGCACAAATGCCGAACAATTTCTGGTTCCAGCTTCTCAAACCAGAAAGTTTCTCTGTTTTATGTCATTATAAACTAATTATATCTTTGGGTTTTGGAAAACAAACAATGTGAAGACGTCACTTTGGACCTTGGGAACTTGGGATGGGCAATTTGCACTATTTTAAGACATTTTATTCACCAAATTATCCCAAATACATTGTGTTCTTAGCATCCATTGCATTGCTAGTTTATCAGGTCCACCCAGCTAAATATAGTACAATACAGCAGTCTTGCAATAACTTCTACATCTATGAATCTTATCATAGTTAGTTTTTGTTGAGAAGAGATAAATATTAAAAACATGTTTTTGTATCATATTATGCAATACAGTTTAACAGCACCACAATCAACACCTCTGACACAGACAACACAGTCTAACACAATAGCAATTGTTATTATGTCTGACACAATAGCAAGGATGTACTTCAAATACATGTGATGATTTCAGGCAACCCTAACATTTGCACTCAGTTTAGTCTCAGGTAGTTTAGTTTCATGAGTTAACACCTGTGCATATTCATAAGGGTTTTAAAGTCCACTTCCTCCACTCACTAACTGGTTTGGGATAGTCTTAAATATGGCAAACCTGGACAAAAGCCACATGACATCGGATTTGACCTTTCATCAATACAACGGCACAAATCACTCAGTCATTACAACGCTGGAAAAGCTTTATGAAAAGTCTCTGAACGCCTTCGAGCAGCCAAAGCCTGAACCTGAGCTGAACCCAACTAACAATTTGTGTTCAGACGTTAAGACTGCAATTTACCAGCGCTTCACCATCCAATCTGACACAGCAGGAGAGGAAAATTGCCCAAATCCAGGTGTGCACAGCTGGCAGAAGTAGCCTCAAAATACTTGTAGCTGTAATTGCTGTGGTGCTTCTACAAAGAGCTGAATAAAGTGACTGGACATGTACCACATGTCATCCAGTTGTTTTCTATTTTAACAAATGTGCAAAAATGTATAATTAGGTATTAGATTGATAAAATGCAACAAACTATTATGGTCTAGTCAGCAGTGCTGGAGAGTAACCAAGTACTCAAGAACTGTACTTAAGTATTTCCATTTCATGCTACTTTATACTTCTACTCCACTACATTTCAGAGGGAAATATTGTACTTTTTACTCCACTACATTTATTTGCCAGATATTGTTACTAGTTACTTTTCAGATTAAGATTTTACTCGAAAAAATACTTGACAAATATAATATATATTATAAAATACAACAGAGATAGATTAAACCAGAGGTCCTGAACCATTTTGACTTATGACCAAAAAGACAAAAAAGCAATGTCTGGTTGGGGCTCCTTGTCACAGATGTCTGTCAGTTGTTAGCAGTTCTACCAAAGAGACATTTGTCCTCTAAACTTCTCACATGGTTTTAATTTTAATAACTATTCGAAAGAGGTCAAATTATCCAATGTTTCACAAGAAAGCAAAGATTTAAAGTCTACAAGTCCAGTACAGAAGAGTAGCAGGACTTTGGAGGGGCCCGACCCTTACGTTGAGAACCACTGGACAAACTAGCTACTCGACCAGCTACAACAGTAAAATGCTACTTACACGTTGATGCATCAGCATTAACAATGTATAATAATATCAGTCATTTCTGCAGAATTAGTATTTTAATACTGATACTTTAAGTACGTTTAGCTGATAATACTTCTGTACCTTTACTTAAGCAGGATTTAAAATGCAGGAGTATTTTTATACTGTGGTATTGGTCTTTTTACTTAAGGCTCTAAATACTTCTTCCACCACTGCCAGTCAGCCATCAATAAGCCATTCACAACTCTGCCTCTCCTCTCAATGTGACGTTTTCAGCTATTTCTGATTCACCTTGAATATGGTCTTCGCATTTCTTGCATTTATTTTTCAAGCTGTTCTTTCATACGGTGCTCTAGTTAATTATTTAACCTTTTTCCTAAATCTTCTGCTCCTCTCCAATCAGTATTGGGAGCCGCGTTCATGGTTTACTTTTTTTTTTTCCTTTGCAATTTTTGAATCGACTGTCCAGGAAATGGTGGAGTCCAGTTGGTGAGCGTTGGCGTTATATTGGCAGCGGCTCGGTCTATTGTGCATTGTTGTACGATTTGGCATCGACAAAACCAGCAGAGAGAGAGACACTCAAAGGGCAAACAGAGAGAGGAAGTCTAAAGGGAGCTGTAGGGGTCAACAAACAGGTGGCGAGGCATTGATAATGAACAGATTGACAGGTCCCGATGACCTGTGGAGGAGGCAGAGAGTCTGTCAAACTTATTTTAACATTCTCTTACAATTTCCATGAACAGTTAAGGATCCTCAGATGTGAAATCCTGTAAAATAAGAGTTGGTAAATCCTCCAGGGATACGTGCCAATTCCCTCCGTTGTCCTCACACTTCCCTCACTAACGTCTTTTCCTTTTTGTCTTAAGTCTCTCCCACCCAAAACGTGGGGGAGAAATGCAAAGACAAAATGCGAGGAAAAGACGTCTCACCCTCTCATCGTCATCTGAAGCAACGTCAGTTTGTGATGATGCCAACACCGCAGGATCACCTAACAGTCGGCTTCAACTGCTCTGTGGTGTCTTTTGTTTCCACAGATAATGTGATGTACTGTCCAGATAATAACAAGGTAATAACAAGGGGTGCATATTACCACTGCTGTTCTTGTTTTATTGATGTCCTCCTACATGACGAACCACGTTTGTCAAACCACAATTAAATTTAAGGGTACTTCACTGCTCAGACACTGGGCTTACAAGAGCCATTTCTATTGGCAGCAAAGCATATTTCTATTTGTTAATTATTTATGCCATCATTTATTGAAGCTGTCCTTGTCACTATTTAATGATTTATGATTGGAATGCCAGAAATGTGGAGAAATAATTTAGTGGTTATGTTATGTTTGATAAGAAAACAGCAATTATTAATTTATATATATATATATAAATGACATCGATAGATAATTAAAAGTGTTTAATGTATTTTTTGGTTCTTTTGTTAATCAGGTCTGCAGTTAACATTTAGGTATACCCACAAAGACACATAAGGCACATAAGAAAACAAAATGTAGAAGTTGGGAATACTAAAACAGATGGTTTTGTTCTTTGTCAGTCCATGCTGGTATGAAACTGCAGTATTGTGGTGATGTGATTTCACAGCAGTCCAAATCAACTGCGGCATCCAATCACTAACAGGTTTCAAGTAAAGATGTGTGATGACCTCTGCGCAGGATGCTGCTATATTGTCTCGCTCAAGCCTCCTCTGGGAAGACTCCTTGCTCCTCTTAGCAGAATTAGGAGCACTGGAATGTCCTTAATAATGTCAGATCTGATCGATTACTAGATCAAAAGAGGATCGAGGCGCAGGGAACAATGAAATAAGGGAAATGGTGTATGTATGTATATATGTATTGTGTAGCACACCTTCTTTGTTCAGATTGGGTGCTAATGTTTCCAAAGTGCCTCACGAACTTGCTGAGTGTGTTAAATACATTTTTGGGAAACCCAACTAGACCCAACTATGTATGTTTGGCCGGTTCTTTGTGTATTTTGGTTGATTGTTTTGGTATAACTATGATGCAATTTTGTGTCTTTGAACGTTAAATTTTTTATTGTGTTATGAATTATGTGAATTATTAAAGCACTGCCTAACTTCTGGTGAGATGTTACTGTTTCATTTATCACAGAATATTGGTGAAAAGTTTTTGTTTTAAGTGGCTACTTGACTCATGGTGCTAGTTAGTAAACCTGAGTCATCTTTCACAAAGGAAATTTACAGCAGCATTAGGCTCAATCTGTCCTGGTAAAAACATCTTGTGTAAAAATGGTGTGCTGCACTGACCCGTCTCCCAACGTAAAGGATAAGGCTGAGCTTATTCTATGTTTTTCTTATTGTCAACAAATAAAGACCAAAACCTACGATGTCTCTCAATACCTTTCAACTTCCCAACTCTCACTGTGGAACTTCCTTCCCAAGACTTCAATCTGTAAAAACAGATCACAAATATATAGTTGAATTTTTTTTAAAGACTCAGTAATTTGCTAAAACAGCTGGCCACTGTAGTTTTTAAGATAACATTTCTGAAACAGAAGTAAATAATGCCTCTGCTGAGGACTATTTTCAACTGCGGATTAACACACATTTGGAGCGCTAATGAGTATTTACAGAGCACGGTGTATGTGGTATTGACACAAAAACAACTGATGTGCCCATGTTGATAATAATAGTAATAAAGGAACATATCAGCCAGTGCAACAGTGTGGCTCATTTATGTGTTTTTAATGGAGCTCTATGGCGGAATAAAATATACAGAAATATACAAAAAATAGGTCTTGATGTATTCAGTCATACCACAGCTGAACAAATGCAGGTGCCACTGCCACAGTCACCATAGTAACCATCACATGCCACCTGATATTACGTGTCATGCAAGAGTCTGTCTTTAATCTTGAGGCAACAAACGCTTTGCAGTACGTGTCACAGATCTCACTAATGTTCATCTTTGCCTTTTCCACAAATGGATGCAATTATGTGCAATTATTGGCTGGTGAGTGCCAGAGCGCTTGCCAGAAATATGTCTAAAAACACACCCACACACAAGAAACATGTGTGCACACATGCACAGGACTACTGACACACACCAACATCCCTGTTGCACAGTAGTCACAGTCAAACACCTTGTTTGATTTCACGAAGGCCATAAAGAAATGAGGACTGGTTCCCTCCTGCCACTCACGTCTTCCTGTTTCCTCTCTCCAGGATTCAGAGGGACACTGAACGAAGGAGAAAAATGCCTTTGTAAACATGGAAAGACACACATACTTTAGATAGAGAGGCTTCTGTGTGTGGGAGGAATACTTGAGATGAATAGTAAACTCCTGCACGTCAGCTTCACTATAAAACTCTTAAGTGCTGGATCAGTGTTTTGGTCCACACCTTCGGCAGACACTCAGTATCCTAATTCTCCTACGCACCTGTTATTCAGAAATGCATAAAGACTTTATTACTATCTATCTGATGAAGAAAACCTGAGGCTGAGATTTACACAACACAAAAATCACAACTGTTCGATGCGGCCACATGGTGGATTTCCATTCTGTCGGGCAGCTGCTCCTGCTGTCATTTCTAAATATCTATGAGATACCACAGACACATTGGGCCTCATGCAAAACCACTTGGAGGAACAGATTCATTCCTGAGTAGCACGTACAAGTGACTTAAGAGAATTTGTCACATTCACCAATTTTCTTTTATCTAGAAATATTTCTTAGGTACGAACTAAATTTACGAGTAGTCCAGACATGTCGTACGAGCCATGTAGAGACTCCACCTCCAGCGTGAAAGCACTTGTCTGACTTAAAGGAATAGTTCAACACTATGGGAAAAGCAAGAGTTGAGAAGATTGATACCACTGTCATGTCTGTCCTTTAAATATGAAGCTACAGCAAGGAGACTGTTAGCTTAGCTTAGCACAAAGACTGGAAACAGTACCACTGCGTGATCAGAGCTCTTAGTAATGTCTCTGTATTGAGTGCATACTACATGTGCACTCATGTGTTTGTATGTTTGAGTGCATGTTGTAACACTGCAATAAACATGGGGTAACAGCCTGGCTCTGTCAAAATGTAACAAAATCTGCCTACCAGCACCTCTAAAGCTAGCTAATTAACACTTTATATCTCATTTGTTTAATCTGTACAAAAACAGAAGTGCAAAAACAATAAATTGTGGTTATCCTGGCTGGGCACAGAACCTTCCTGGTGTCCTGTTGTCACTGTGAGGTTGCAGACTTTCTTCAACAATGCAAATAAGCATTTTCCCAAAATGGCTAACTAGTGTTGTATGCATCATGGCTTTCTAATTTACTGAGAGGTTGGACAACTTCTTTTTAGATTTGATTGACATGGGTAGTTTGGCATGATAGCTTCCATGACAGTTTATTCTGTATTTATTAGAAAAATTCTGACACTAACGGCTGCCTCAGGGTCCAAATGCAGGTCCCTGTCCAGGGTGATATCCTCTGTTTACACCCGGCAACGTAACATCACCTCTAATGATGTTATACCACCTGTAATGAGGTAATACCATCAGAAAGAGAAGAGAAAGGGATTACCAGGTCTTTATTCCTGTCATGGTACAGCTCTGTGATGACACACCGTTGACAGCTGCTTCTCATTGTTTCAGGTCCTAGTTTAATTTTTTGTGTAAAAGTGGACATTTTGACCTGATGGTGTTGAGCGGCAGCTGCTAGCTGCTGTTTGGATGTATGTGGTTTGATTTCCTTTACATGTGAACAAAACAGTGGCACTGAGATAACAGCCTATATGCACTTCACTCTTGGGTTTTTCTATAAATCACTCTTCTCCCACATTGTTTAGTCACACACACACATCCTTGTACTTCTATCTTTGTGAGGACTGTCATTGACATAATGCATTCCCTAGCCCCTTACCCTAACCATCACAACCAAATGCCTAACCCTAACCATAACCTAATTCTAACCTAACCCTTAAAACCAAGTTTTAACTTTCAAACAGCCCATTGAAGTTGTGAGGACCGGACCAAAATGTCCTCACTTTCCAAAAATGTCCTCACTGTGTAGGTAAAAAACGTGTTTCAGTCCTCACTATGTAGCAAGTACAAGTACACGCACACACACACACACACACTTGCTCTCTGCCTGCCAATCATGTCATACTCTAAATTACAGAGGTCTGAATTTAACACAAATAATGTCAAAACAACAGCAAGCCCGTGCAGACACATACTAATATCTACTCAATCTAGATTCTACTGAGTGATGATCCACAATAAGAATAAGGCTGACAACTGTTTCTGCACTAAATCATGTCTTAAATGTGACACAGGGCCTGTTACTGTCTGTCCTGTCTGCATCTCTGCCACTGTGAGTGGATCTACAAGAAAGTTCAGGGGGTCACCAAAAACATAAGGATTCAACCAAAGGGCACCATAAGACATGAGGTGTTGGGTGGACCTATCCATCAACTCATGTCATCATGACTGGGCACTGTAGCTAAAAGGGCAAATATACTGTAAGTTGCAAATAAATAAATCAAACTTCAGGCATCCTCACTTCAGAGTTTATGTCACAGCTCCATTGTGGTTCAGATATAAGTGGTTCAGAAGCTGAGTGTCTTCAAGCAGTCTGGTTTTCAGCAGCCACATTTTGTGTTGTTGTTTTTTTCTGTTTCAATAATGGGTTCACTAAATTTAAGACGCTTTGTTTCCAGTGTTGTTTAGTTATTTTGCAGCATGAGTTACAGTTTGCCATATTAATACAGTGTGGACTAAAGAATAATATACAGGATAAGACTAGAGAATTTAATCAAAAAAGTGGTAATACCATCTTGACCCTGATTTAAAAATAATAATAATAATGAAAGCAGTACAATAAAAGGGAAATTAGGAAAACATAAATAAACAGGTAGAAAACATAAATAAACAGGTAAGATCTGCAACTGTATTTAAGACACTTAAAAAGCATTACACATTTAGCTAATTCTTTAAGAGCAGAGAAGTGAAAAATGGCAGAGTGAAGATGATAAGAGGAAGAGAGAGACAGATGCGAGGGTGAGGAGGTCACTTGTCCACCCCCTCGTGCTCATCTCTTGCTCTCCATCTGCTCCGAGGCCTTTTCCTCAAGGCTCTGACCTTCCTAATGTTAAAACACAACAAACAGCTCGCCGCCCACCAGGCCACCATCCACCATCACTGTCTCTGGATAAACTATCCCGCCTCATCTATGTTTCACCATATAACAATCACAGCGAGCCTACATATACTAGAGTTAGAGCAATAAATACAAATGTGTTTGTCAAAGACCATCAGCATACAACATGGACGCTCCTCTTCAGTACTGTAAAACCACTGCAGCCTAACAGTTCTTCCTTTTTTCCTTTTCAAGGTTTAGCCTTAAGCTCTATTCAGCGTCTACCAATCTGATCCATTGCATAAGCTACTCTTGTTACTGTGCCTCAGGCTATTCATGTTGCCCGGCTCTCTGCTCTGAGATCATCCTCCAATAAGACTTTTTGGGATGATTTCATTGCTTCTCTAAAACACCACCATCTTGCCTCTGATCTTGACTCAGATCTGACTGTAGCCTGGTGGCCTCCTGGTTATAATGCCAATTGTGATTTTTTAGGTTTGGGGTGGTTTTAGTTTTCAGGAATAGTTTGTAAATACTTTAGAAAGACATGGGGCAAGGTGTATAAAAGATGCATATGCACAAAAAACATGCATACGTCATTTCCCACGTGTAAACAGGTTTTTATTTTTAAAAAAAATTGTGCAGCGAGAATGTACGCACGTACAAACATGGTTTTCAAGAGTCAGGCGCCGGTGATTTGACGAAGTGGAGGTGGAAAAATAAGGAGCGACAGTTATGAGACAGGAGTGGAGAGTAACAATACGTCTTTTGAATAAACTGTGCAAACACTTTATCCCACTAGTGACCGAGCTAACAACGAGCTTGCTAATGGTCAGTTTCAAACACATTAGCTTGGAGAGCTTTATTCACCCTCTTGAATGAAATGGTGTAAAATGGTGAAAAAAATGCCAGGGGGGTGTTAACAGAACAGTAGAGAGAAAATGGAGAGAATCGCCAGGAGATATTGTGACTGACTAATGCTAGTCCAGCCGGCTAGTGAGTTAGCAGCTAGCTCGCCAGCTAACTCACTTTTGTTTTGTTAAATCATACCTGGGCAAAATCACAATGACAAACACAGAATGAATATGTCCTTAAAATATTTTTGGCTGCTAGCTTAAAAGCCATCACACGGAAATGGCTGCAGGCAACCCCTCCAACAAAGGACGACTGGACTGCACTTAATAATAAAATAAATAAATAAAATAAATAAATAAAATAAAATTGACCTTTATCTTAAGACTATGATATGAACAATATGTAAAATACTGGAAAAATAGACATGAACAATAAACATGTGCTAGTATGATGTAACCCATTACATACTTCACTGAAAAGACACAAGTATTGTGTTGCTCATGTCAGCCAACTCATTTCACTTCAAAATATCAACAAAAATATAGTTGCAAAGACGCATTTAGAACTTGATACCACAACTTGGTTTCTATTTATTTACACTGGAGGCATCATTTTATTTAGTGTTTATGATTTTGTCATATTATCCTTGATTGTGAAGCCCTTCTGAAGTCTGTTTCAATGTGAGCAAATCAAACTGCATCACCATTCTGATATCACTGCCGGTGATGGTTTACAAGTTCATGTGATAAATTAATGATACAGGTGCTATAAAAAGCATAATGGTCATGCATAACGACAGCTGCTCTGGCCTTGTTGGAGAACCTTGCCAATGCAACACAATCAGTGAAAGTGCGATAATTCTCTGCTGTTCTTTTAGTTGACAGGTCTAAAGACTGGTGCAGCAGACCGAAGTATTCTGCACCAGTTTTTCTACATCCATCTGTGATTAACTGTGACAGTGGAAATCAGGCTTGTGTCTGTGCATCCAGTTTGATAATTATTGAAATTCATAAAACAGAAATGTACGTATGCACGGCTTTAGAAATCTGATTAAAAGAGATGATATGCATTTTTCTGTCTTTGTGCATACACAGAGTTTTAGTCATAAATTTACAGAGTTTTATGTATCTGTCCCCTGGACGTTAGCATTACTTGGTCCTAATATGTCAGTCTCTCCAGAAATGTGGGATCTAGCAATCAAATTTCATGCATGCGACTGCCATTTACTCTATCAGAGTATAAAATGCAACATATAGACTAGCTTTACTCGTTCACCTTTATACACACACACACACACACACACACACAGTAGTGACGAAGCCTTGTCTATACATGATGACAACAAGGAAGCAACAGGAGAGGGGGGGTAAAGTCACTGATTGGATCTCCAAATATAATTTTCCATTAGAGCTCATCTCTACCAAGCCCAGAGGCTGCTTCATTAAGGAAATTTAATGATTCCATTCATTAACTTTGAAGTGATTTTCCGATGTCTGTAAATGTATTCAGCCCACTCGTTTTGATTTTAACATGAACTAGCACCATCCATATGCAACAAGTGGGCTTCAAAGTGCTACTAACACAGAGAAAACTGGTGGACAATTAAATTACTAGTCGACTGGACTGCTGTAGGTCTATTTATCACCCTTACGAACTCATTTGCTGTTTGCAAGTTTTTCTAAATGGTGCTTCATGGGTTTTAAAAAGGAAAACAGGGAATATCTTAATATTACATTGCAATTTTTTAAAAATGGTTTCATGTTTGATGTGGCTGAACTACTACTCAGTATGTTACATAATATTTATAACAGAGCCCCAGAGTAACTCAAGGACCACCTTCGTACCTTTGAAGTGTAATCTTATTGTTATACTTTTCTATAATTAATTTTTTTTATGTTGGACTTTATTGATGATGATATAGGTAGTTATTGTGTTGGTAGTATGATGTCACCTGGACTCAGCCACCTTTGCTATCTACAAATCAAGGACCACAATGAAAATCTACAGCTAAGTTAGCAGCTCTCTTTGCCTCTTTGATTTTTCTATGTGCTTTTGTTTCAGTTTTGTTTATACTTTATTACTGTTCAAGTTGTTTTGTATCCTATATGACTGTAGATCACTAAATATTTCACCACTGTATGCAAAGTGCTTTATAAGTTTTGTATTGAATCTCCTGACTACTCATATTTCAAGATTAATATTAAAATTCAACATTTTAAAAAGTCCATTATGCAGACCATGTGACATTAATGCGCCACTGAAACCCAGGGCGATATGTCTGATTATTCAAAAATATAATGCTGATATCTGATCAGTTTGATCTATCAGATTAACTTTACCCCCAGCACACACGCAGACAGTAGACAGTAGATAGACTTCCATAATAAATAGAGATAGAAGCAAGAGATTGACAGCTCTGAGCTCATACAAGACCCTATTTTAAGTGGTTGCCATGTCAGCTTCACAGCAGTCAGTGACTCCATGTTACACCACAAGCTCTTGCAGCAGCTCTATGAATAATTCACCACCTTTAAGAGAGGAGAGTTCTTGCTAGCAGCATTTTGGGAAATTTAATTCAAACGTCTGATGCTGTCAGTTTGATAAAGATACAACAGCTGTGACAAACAGATTCTCACTGACTTTAAAGATAACGATCGTCCTCGATGAGCCAGTTATAATGCACATGAGGCAGAAAGCAGGTCAAACCTCCCACAATCCTCTCTGCTGCATCTTGGCCTCGTTCGCAATTCCAATTGAGTGTTGTTGATGATGATACCACTAATCACTTATGATTAGAAAATCACAGCGTAGACAGAGAGAGCTGATACTCTGGGATCTTCTCCCAGATGAACACACACACACACGCACACACACAGAAAGAAAAGCAGCTTTTCAGTAACCCACATCAATTAATGTTGCAGTCACTGTGTCTGAATCGAGTGTTGAACTTAAAATGAATCTTCAATAATTTCCTATGCAATGCACTTCCATTTACAGCACTAGCTCTGAGTTGTAACTGGTTGATAACCTGTTGCACAAATGTAACACACCTGTTGCTCCCTGTTTCTTTTAAGGAGAATAAGCAGTCTACAAAGTGTCTTCACTTTATTCTTATTTAGTTTGTTGGGGAAAAGAGCTGGGATGATTTCCATGATTGTGTTATCTCAAATAAAATTTTGAATATGCTTTTCATATGTTTTAGAGACAAGCATACATATATGTACATTTAGGGATCTGGGTAAAATGATGGACTTAAATGAAAGATAAAAGTAAAAATCCTTCACTTTTCCTCCTACTCGCAAACTTAGCTACCGAGCAAATTTCTTTTGACTTAAAAATGCTAATTTATGAGTGCTAATGTGGCCTGTTAAGTTGATTAAGAGCAGTCTATTGTCGTTGGGTGCAATACGGAAACAAAGAGCATCTTCTGAGATGTGTTTTGAAATGACTGTACATTACCTCATTGATCGTGATAAATGATACGCTATATAATTCAGAAAAGGGTAGCTTTAGCTTACTGTAACATTTACAGCTGCTGCTTTCTTGTAAGCTCTGACCACCAAACACACATTTGATATACTTCAAATTCTCTTTGGAGCATTCTGAACTGTATTTCTTTTAAGTTTCATAAATATGGGCCCAGAAAAATATAAACCCTTTTCATCAAACAGGTGCGTGCAACAGCACCTTCATCTCTACATCTACTTTGCATGTGAACGGACTGCCGAGAAGAGGCCTCAAGTGTGGTCCAAAGGACTTCGAAAAGGGCAGGATCGTGGCTGCCAAGAGGGTGAATCTGAGCATCACTAAGACCGTACAGCTGCTGAGCTTTTCTCAACGATGTGGACCAGAACACAACGCACCTCATCAAACTATTTGCTAAGTGAGAGCTGGTGGCTTGATGCACACAATAAGAAGTAAGCATCAGCCCATAGTAAAACACTTACCGAACTATGAGTGAACTTGCATGCAGCACTGGTAAAAGAGTAGCATCCCCCCATCGGTGTATCGTAGTTGCGCAAAGCTCTTATGTTTGTTGGGTCAGTGTTAACACCACGGTTGTATGGCTCCTTTGTTGAGTCACTCTCACAACGTGTAGAAACTGTTTTCAGTGGTCCAATGACATATATAAAAAGGGTCACTTTGTTTCTCTTTAAACTGTCCAGCTTTTCATGATGCACAAAAGGTTCTGCAAGTGCTTTGTACATCATGTTCTGCTGGAGTCCACACCCCCCCAACAGTTCTACTTAACACATCTTTATTAGAATTTTGTGTATGTGTATACTACCTCTTTTTACTCTGTACTTATTTATAACTTTTTTACTGTATATCATTACTACTTAAAAAGTGTGACAGCCTAATTTCCTCACTGGCATCATTCAATTGTTATGTAATCAGAGCTGAAACGATTGGTGGATTCATTGATTAGTTAATTGATAGAAAATAAATTAGCAACTATTTACATAATCCATTAATCATTTCAGTCATTTTTTAAAGAATAATTCACTGGTTCTAGCATCTCAAATGTTAATATCTGTTTTACTTTGTCTTTTATGGTAATAAACTGAATATCTTTTGGACTGACATTTGAAGATGCCACCTTGGACTATGGGAAACTGGGATGGACATTTACATTTCACAATTTACTGATGTTTTATACACCAAATGATTTATAGGTAAATAAATAGTAAAGGAAGTGAAAAACTTTAATAAACAATATTTTGCCACTGAGCAGTCTGAGATATAAACATCCCTGCAAATCAAGCCCACTGTCTCTGCTGCCCTGCAGTGACAAATACTGTCACAATCCAGGTATTTTGTCATTGCTACACTCCTGTGCTGATAAATTATGCAAATAGACTGGCATTGCTTCCCTGGTGTAAAAAGACATCTTAAGTAGGTTACAAACCATCTGGACTGAAATATTTCTACAACAGGATTGTTGTCAGGGTCAGAATCAAGCATAAACAAATTTAGTGTGCAGGCTGTCTGCATGAGTGTTTGTGCATTTGTGTGTGTGTATAAAAAAATAATAAGTTAATGGGCAGTACAGACATTTTAACATAGGAGCATTTGTTTTGTGCCATCTTCTACTTTTCCCCCTATGGTTTTGTAATTTCTCATAAGATGCTATGATGCCTAAAGAAACACTGAGGAACATGAAATATGGCAAAATGAAGGTGGTTCAAACATTCACAGTTAATAGACACTGCCATGTGGAACACACACACACACAGTGATGGTATGAGGCATCTGTACCAAATTACCCGTCTGGCACAGTTCCCCTGAGGTGGGCTACAGGTCCTACTTGTCCTTCATGACCAGACCATCATTGACTGTAATTGGTCCATTTCCTCCTCCAGGACCCCAAAGCCAGGGCACATACAAGACACACACACACACACACACACACACAAGCAACATTCGCTGAGACAGTGGACAGCTTGTTACACCTTGCAACAAAGAAAACACTATATTTACATAAATGCATACCCTGTTGCTTTCATTTACATAAGACTAACACTCTACTTCTCCCTGTCATAACCAGACATGAGACAGAAAAACCATGTCAGTAAACCCCCGAATTAAACTGGACTCCTTTTCAAACAGATTCCAGTTCACATGTAGTGCTGTGTGGTAAACAGATGGATTTGGCTGCAAAAGGAATTTCATATTCAGACTCACACAAGCTGATAAATTTCACACCACAAGAATTATAGAAGAAACCTCCCCCCCCTCCATCTGGTGACAGGAGTGTGTGTGTGTGTGGGTGTGCGTGTGTGTATGTGTGCTAATTGCTAGATCTCTGCTCTGCACCTTTTTTATCAGAGATAATTAGGGAAAGAGAGCAAGAAAGAAAGAAAGCGCTCCTGGAGTCCGTACTCTTCTGTTTGCTCTCATATTCCCTCTCTTTCTCCTCCCTGCATGTGATGCTGTCTGCCCACCCACTCCTAAAGGGGGAGAGAGGGAGAGAGAGAGAGAGGAGAGACATCGAGCAGCACAGAGAGCCAGTCTGTTTTCAGCTCCCAGTTCACTGTAGCTCCTCTGCCAGACAGCACTCAACCATCCACCATCACACACTCTCAAACACATTCACCCTCACTACACGACAGCTGACAACACCTTTTAATTTTTTTCAGCAGCAGCAGCAAAGACTCACACAGCCAGATCCAAAAGAGAAGAAAAAAACCCAGACGATTTGTACGGCAGACACACCAGCTCTGAGGAGGCTGGGTCGAGGCTGGAGAGGGTGACTCGAGAATGGAATGGAACCTCAGAAGGATGGAAAGTGAACTGAGGCACATCAACCCGGACCTGCTGCAGCCCAGCAAGAGCTTCAAGAAGCCGTCTTCAGGCACCATCACCCTCAACGTAGGGGGGTTCCTGTACACGGCCCACCGGACCACCCTTGCCAAGCACCAGGGTTCCTTTCTGGAAGAGCTGGCCAACGGTAAGAAGCCGGTTCAGCACACCGATTCCATGGGCAACCCGTTCATCGATAGAGATGGTCCAGTTTTTCGCCATGTGCTTAACTACCTCCGAACCGGAGAGCTCCAGCTGCCGGACGACTTCCGGGAGGCAGGGCTCCTGCGACGGGAGGCCGATTTTTACCGTCTGAGTGAACTGGTGGAAGCCGTGGTCGAGTGGGAAAGTCAGAGGGCGGCCCAGCGGGAGGCCGCCTTTTTGGAGGTGACAGATAGCCATGAGAGGTCGCAGGGCCTCAAGGTGTACTGCAGCGACCACGCCTTCATCGAGAAGGTAAAAGGGCGGCTGGTGCAGATCTCCAAGAGCCGCCTGGACGGCTTTCCGGAAGAATTTGTGGTGTCGTCCAATGTGATCCAATTCCGACACTTCATCAAGTCTGAGCCGGGCTCGCGGCTCGTACTCAAGGAGGACAGCACATTCTTGTGCACACTTGACTGTTTGAAACTAGAGACGGTGATGCTAGCACTGAGATCAGGCTTCAAGCTGATCACCAGCCTCGACAGCAGCAAAGGCTCCGTGGTGGCGGCTGAGGCCCTGCACTTTGTCAAGTAGGATGGAGGGAAACAGAGGGAAGAGAGAGGGGGAGAGGGGGAGGCAGAGAGGGAAAAGAGTAGTGCCTGATTCCATATCCACCCTGCTAACGTAAGGTATTGGCTTGAAGATCTTGTATGTGCTGAGCTGTAATATGCTATTGGGTGGGAGAAGGAGAACGGGTGGGTTGGACTGTCTCACGGAACAGTGTTTATATCTTTACTGCACAATGCTGACTTAAAAACACAGGATTTGATAAATTTGGGGCAACATTGGGTGAGTCAACCATTATCAGCAGAATGGCATTTTGGCATCAACCTTTACACTGCTTTGTAAGCTAGTATTTGTAAAATTCAGAATGATCCAGATCAACTTAGCATTTATGATTTTAGAAATTGCATTTTATTAGACATCACACAAAAAGTACCACTCTGTAATATGAAGACAAGCCAACAGTGAATCCTTCCATAGAGAAGACGAAGGGATCAAAGTGAGATTCTGAAAGACAGCTTTATCAGTGGATTTGTCTCTGCACAAGAACTGCTTCTGCTGCTTTGTCAACGGTTGCAAAAGCCTTCAAAACCAGCCGTGACGTGCACTGTTTTGCCACTCAGCTTTTACTACAGTCTGTGTGTGCGTGTGTGTGTTGCTATACACTGTGTGTGCTGTGTTTAGTTGGTTCAATAGCTTGTGTTTAGTTTATTAGCCTCTCTGGAGCCTGAAGGGTAAACCGCATCGCATTAACGTTGTTTTGGATGGACTAACAAACTTCACATCCAAATCAGACTGAAGCAACATGAAGTGTTTCTCAGATCAAGTCGACAAGTTGAGTTTTAGTGCAAAGAACCGTGATTATTGTAAGGGCTTTGAATCTAGCATGATGCATGTGCACTAAATAAACTGTGTTTGTTAGTGCTGTGAGCCTCTGTGAAGTCACAACAATGCCTATTACTTTTCAATGTGATAATTTTACAAATAAAAGTGACACTGAAACTATTGGAAAGTATTTTGAAGTGTATCTGCAAAGGTCTGTGTCATTGCTTGGTGTAAGAAGCCTGTCGAATTCTGCTTGTAATAATGTTGAGAAGTTACTTTGCATCAATTATATACATCATCAGACAGCCAGTCTTAGAAATGTACTGGAATCATGACTATTTGCTTGCATTCGATAGCATAATAATGATAATAATAATAATAATAATAATAATTATAATAATAATAGGTATACTGATCACCCTTTAATCCTGACCCACATGAACTTACAGTCTGCACAGTGTGTAACTGTTAACACTAATATTGCTCCCGCCTGGCTCAGTGGTTAAGTTTCCAGAATATTCTGACACAAATAAGTGGTAGAGACACACTGAACTGGCTCTCACTTTCAGCTGTATCAAACCAGAATTCCTTGCATAAATTACTCCTTTAACACTTCTCAGCATGTGTTAAACACTGTTTTCCACGTCTGGAACAATCTAGAAGGTGTGCAAAAAATTCAAGGATCACAGGGACAAAAATAACACTATGTGCAGCATATTCTATGTTGTTACACATCTTAGGTGTCAGAACAGTAGAGGGTGTAATGTTCCTGGGTTTCTTCTCCCTGAATGAAGACATCAGATGAAAACCCACTTTAGACAACTCATTTTGAAAGTGGCTTTAATTAATCAATGCCACTGGAGGATCTTTAACTCCAGAAACCTACAGAAATTAACAGCGTTCTTTATTGACATAATCGATTCTATCAGGCTGCTCGATTTCAGCATTTTCACATCATGATGATGATATAAAAAAAAAACTAGATGGTGACGCAAGTGAAAATTTCTTTCCGTTTTGCCCCGTCCCATGACTTCTGTTGTTGCTGATCATGTCCTGAAGTAATTATTTCTACCGATGACTGCAACTTGGATAAATACAATAGTCAACGCTTTTAAATGTTAACCACCACCTTAACATCAGCTGAAAACGTTTTTGTCAAACGTAATCGGCTGATGTTCTTACTTTGCTGCGGTGATGTAGTCGTGTACTCAGGGTGTGGTCTGCACATCCTGACATCACTGTTGGGCTACAGGTGCAACAGAGTTGAACATACCCAACAGTGATACTGATCAGACTTAAACTTAACTAGAAGAGGGTCAGTGAAACAATGTTTTTCAGCCTGGTGTTAAGTTCATCTCTAAAGTGATCATGTTGATGCATCTGCATAGAACATATTGGTGATATGTTTTTTACTTTGATTTTCTGAATTTAACTTAAACAAATAATCTTACATCAAGCTGAAACAACTGTGGCATACAGTCCATTTTCAAGACTTGGTTTTCCCATCCTTTGCACAAAGACACTGTGCAGTAGTCCTAATGTCTTACAGGAATCCTGCAGGACCTACCACCTCTTCCAGCCTGACACAGTAACCTTGGAGCTGGACAGTGTTCAGTGACAGTAGACTTATACTTGTGGTCAGAATTTGATGGCAACGGTCATTATTGAGTTGTTAAAAAAAAAAAAAAAGAAAACTCTCACAATGTCATCATACAATAATGTCTATCACGCATTGTTGGTTAACACTTAATAAAAAAGTGCTCAGCTCTACTCTCACCTTCACACCACCTGCTGTAATGACTGACAGTAAGTTGTCCTGGCTTGCTGCCACCACAGTACAGCAACTCCACCTGCAGAAGCCTTTAGGGAGCCCCTTCAAACCCTCCCAGTTCCAGTATATTAAGAGGCAGTTATTTGATATTTTAAAAGTAGGCCAGTCTGTGAGATAAATCCTGCCCTTTTCCCTCAAGGAGGACCTCTTTTTTATCTCTCTACATTGCACTCTGATGTGTGTCATCATCAATGTTAGCTGTAATATACCATTTTTCATAGTATTGAGCAGTGAAAATATTTACTATTCCAACTTCAGTAACATCATAGTTGTCAAAAGTGATAAGCATAGTTATTTCCCTTTAAATATAATATATAACAGTTGACTTACTGGAACAATATGATTATCCCCCTTTTCTAATTTGTTTTTGTCACAATGAGTCTACCTCATGTCGTATGACAACATCAATGAACTAGTTCAGATGAAAAAAAACATTGCCATTTGAAATGACAAAATTATTTTAAAAATTGTAATTAGTATTAATTATAATATAAGAGACAAAAAACTGAGTAATGAAACATATTATTGTAATAAAAATCTAATGAGAAGTACAAATATCTCTCCCTAAATTAGTAGTAGATAATGACATAATTAAAGGGGGGACTCCAGCAATTTATTATGCATGTATTAATGCAGCAGAGGCCAAAAAAAAAAATCAAAAGATTTTGTCTCTAGTACGACTCAAGCTCCAAAAATAATGGATCCTTCATTTCCCATAATGCAACTCCATTGCACCTTTTGATAGACTTCCCCTTTCTGGTAAATTCCTACACCTTTCAAAAACCATGCCCCCATTTGAAATGCACAACTACAAGGTGCAAGTGTCAGACTTTTGAAAGGCTGAGTACAGCTCTGAGTCAACTGAACTTCTTGTGTAAAATCAAGGGAGTGCCCCTTTAAATAAGCAATTAAAAAAATAAATCAATATCAAAGTAAATACATTAATATCTGGAGGGAGGAGAATGTCGAAGAGTGAATTTGAGCAACATTTAAATTCAGCTTTTAAGCTCTTTGGATCAGTACAAACTGAAGAATAAATTGGACCTACCGCATGTCAATAGGCTGTTTATACTGGGTCACAAAAAAGTCTAACACTAGTGTGTAATGGCTGCATTTAAGGACAAAAAAGCTGGTTTGGCAGTGGGCGATGTTGCTGGTGCCAAAACAAACGCAAGACAAGTCTTGGCTGGTTTATGTCCAAACAATGTGAAGCAGGGATATGTCAAGACCCATTTATGGAAACTTGTGAAAGTGGAAATGTTTAAATTTAATAATTCCAAACATTAAAAAGCATTCCTCCAGAGCTTATTCTTGCTAGAGCAAAAAATCATTTGAAAAACAAGTTAAATTGCCTCTTTCTACCTGTTGGAACTGTAACTATGCAGAGGTGCCTTGTACTCAGTTAATTAGTTAAAGAGTATACCAACAACCAGCCACTTTGAATGAAACCTACCTCTAACTGTGCTCCCCCCCTCCATGGTGACTGAAACCATCTGCTCCAGCAGGCAATGTCGTCAAACCGTACGACCGCCACCACCCACGTCATGACTCATACACCCACATCAACCTCTGACATCAGGCGAACCTCTTCCTCAGCCTCACAAACACAGACAACAAACACGTAACACCATGTGCGACAAAGTGAACGTTAACACCTTCAAGAGGAGATAAACTCAGTGGACCAGGGCTGTTCAGATGCCACGCTTAGCACTGCTACTTTACTGTCAACAACATCAAACCTTGAGGCCTTTTTTTAATTGCAGATCAGCTCCATGCATTTTTTATGATGATGGCTGCTTTACTTATTAGTTGCAGGGTCAAAGTGATCTACACCTCATCAAAAGGCAGCTTTGGATGATGAGGAAGGAGGTGCAGGTGGAGAAACAGGAGAGAGGTGGTAACAGCAATGAGAAAAGCTCAAATCATTACTACTATCAACTGTCTCATCTCGGTCTTTTCACCTGTTGCCAGGCAAACTCAACTCCTACATCACACGCTCACAAGCTGCTCTCTCTCTCTCTAACACACACACACACACACCCCTCCTTATTGCAATGCCTTAGTCGTGTGGTGCCGCTCGGCCAGAAAATGACTAACATACCTCAGGTTTTTATCTTTCAACTCCAGAAAGAGAGAAGCGATGGCAGAGGAGGAGGAGGAAAAAGAGACTGGGTGATGAAGAAGAGGGGGAGGGGAGGTCAGACCCCTTCCACTTCCACTCTCAGCTCAGACAAAGAAGGCAGCAGCAACTATTATTCAGTCATAAAAAAAGAGATTGAGATAGACGGGGGCGCAACGAAACAGTGAGTACAGAGATCTGTTTTTCATGCAATAATATATTTAGATATTTTTAGATTGAAGCTGCCAATAACTGATACTTTAAATCTGAGCTTTTTCCTACTAAATGTTCAAAACAGTAAGTGTTTCCCCCAGGAACTTTTTTCCTCAGGGTATATAAACCCCTGAAACAGCACTTACACTTAAAAACAAACTTGTGTCTTTGAAGTCATTTGGTCTCAGACCCCAAAGACGTATTTTTCTTCCAAAAGAAAAAAAATTCTGCCAGTGAAGTGAGATAAATCCATTTGTTCCCAGTGCAGTTACTCTTGTTTCAGGAATTTTCCAGACACAAGTAATCTTCAGTCCGTATCTTGAAATTGGACAGAAAACGGCCATTCACTGTTCCTGTACCCCCCCCCCAGAAAATTACACTTGATTATAGCATATTCTTAAAAACAACCTGAATCAGATAAAAATGCATTAGAATAAATTCAGTTTTCACATTCACTACCAGTACAATGTTGAATTTACAACTTAAATGTTATCGATGACTGAATAAACAATATCCCACTAAAAGTCAAATTGATCAGTATTGGCCTGATAGATCTAACCCCAATTGGGATCATGAAAGAATAAATTAACAAGTAAATAAAGTAGGGCAGCAAATGACAATTATTGTCATTATATATTAATCTGCCAATTATTTTCAATTGATCCATAATTTTGTCCATAAAATGTTGGTGGAAAATGTCCCAGAGCCCAAGGTGATGTCTTCACATTCCTTGTTGTCTCAGACCAACAATCAAAACCCCCAAAATATTCGGTTTTCTATCCCATAAGATAAAGAAATGCAACAAACCCTCCTCACCATCGAGAAACTTGAAAAAAGACAAATCAGCTAATCATTAATAAACTAATCCTTTGAGCTCTACAATTAAGTCAATAAGAATAGAAAGAACCAAGGACAACAAAAGCTGTAAAGAGTTCAGATCAGAAGAGAAAGATGTGAGGAGGATCTCCAGCAGGGCAGACAGACAAAGCGAGGGGGAGGTGGACAACATGACATTAGAGGCTGCAAGGACAGGTGTGTGTACGTGTGACGTTATGTGCATCTGTGTGACATTAATTAAAATCATGCCAATACCAATACTTTTAAAGTGATGTTGTGAACAATGTATTATTTTCATCCCATAGTTTCAGCCTTGCAGGGTGCAAGGGTCAGCCTAATTGCTGGAAAAAGTACGGATACTCTGGATTGTAGCATCTTTAAGCATTAATGTGAGCAAATTTTTAAGTCCTGCCATTTGCTCACACACACACATACCCAAGTTTGGATTATCAACTGGGCAAAGCGGACAATTGCCGCGGGGCTCCAGATCCTCAAAAGCCCCAAGATCACCAAGTGTCAGTTGATTATTAGTAATCTGATTAATTGAAAATTTGTTTAAAAAAAAGAAAAAAGTACAATATTAGGTACTAAGGCAGGTTATTAGTTACTGTAGACTTGAGGCCCTGTCTTCTACATTGGCTCTGTCATTTTTTTTAGTTTGTGCTTACATGGTGCCTGTTTCTACTGTAAATAACATTACTGTGTTTAATATTCTTTTATTGAAGACAAATGCCAAAATAGAAAGTGTACAAAATGGAGGGTTCACATTTGAACGTTTATCTTTACATTTCACTACATTTCCCAACCCTCATTAATCGACAATTCACAGTATTCAGAGAGTATTCCAAGACGATGGATTTATCCAATATGAATGACAAATCAAGCAGGAATAATAGAACAAAGCAGGTAAACATACAAATGTCTGTACAGAAAGAGAAAAAAAACAAAAAAAAACAAAACAACTCCAGGTCTGATTAAGACCTGGTATAACTTTTTTATCTAAAGTTTAAAATAACCCATTCTGGTCCAGTACATGTTCACACTGGCTTTTTACAAACTAACCAAGAGGAGTAAAAATGAGGTCATACAGACTGACAGGTAACTCATTAATTGAACAGTTTTGGTGATGTCATCCTGCATCATCAGCGCATCGTCAGGACCCACGTGAGGAAGTCAAATTCTGGTCACTGACGGCAGGTCATTTAAGTGTATATTTATGTTCTCTGGTGCTCGCAAAGAAATAACTGAATGAGAATTAATAGTATCATTAGAATGCAAATAAACAGCATCATATAAATAATGAGAAACATGTAGATGCGGGACGTCGTAGATACGTCTTGTATAATATTACTGTGGGGCAACACTGAGTGATCACTATGTCACACTTTTTAATGGACTTAATGAACTGCCAAAATACATGCAGTAGGATACAAACACAGAGGACCGCAGTTTTGACATTGACATTGAATGATCAGGGAAAATCCGTGCACTCAAATGCATGTGTTACCATGGTTACAAAGTGATTTACATAAATATATACATCACTTCTACAGATGTATTATAAGATGGTTTCCTGAACAGATCACAACTGGCAGATGGATTTAATAGCAGTTTAGCATTTTAATTCATGCTAAAATCCCATATCTACTATTATAATATCCTGTGGTTGATCCATTGGCTTTCACACCACAAACAAACCGCACCAGAGGTCCCTTGGAAACACACAGAGGTCCCTTGGAAACACACAGAGACCCTCCTTTTAAAGCAGTCTCGGTCCTGTTGTTTGGTCCGCACCAGGGTTTGATCGACAGCTTTTACACCGGCACAAAACAAACCACAATAACCGGGCAAATGCATAGATCTCACAATGACAGGGGGCCTCTTAAAAAAAAAAAGGAAAAAAAAGGAGATTATGGGTTGCCAGTGGGAGTAGAATTCAAATTAAAGTTTCAGGAATAATAAGATATCACACTGCCATGAATTACATGGCGGTGGAGTGTGTGATTTCAACATTTTTTCAATCAAAATTACAACGGAAAACCTGGGGCCATGGAGTATTTTTCCATCATACATGTAGGAGTACTGGTTAGTTTCTGTGTCTCTGGGCAAAGAATTAAGCTTCCACGTGTAGTCTGCTGTGTGCATTGTACTTAACGGGCCACGGGGTATACACACACTGCAAAGATGTGTGAGAGGGAGTGGGAGGTCAATATACATAGCAAACATTTTCCCCCACGGCCCTCCAACAGGTCGATCCTGCCATGCACATGCCAAGTAGTAAGAGGATATCTAAGAATGTGGCTGCATTTTATGTATTTTATAAGACAGACAAGATTTAGCAAGTATAAGTATTTATCAGCACACTCTCTACCACACATCTGTTTCTTAAGAGGACATTATGACTTCAATTTAAAATTTGTGAGAAAATGCCACATTTTCCCTTCTAAACCATGTCTCCTGTCAAATCTGAATTATGCCTAACATGAAGCTGCTGTAGGTCTCACACCTAAACTCCACACAGACCCCAACGTACAGTATGCAGCATTCATCATACAGCTTTGCAGTTTTTCCCTTCAACACTTCACTGCTCCGTTTGGGAGTGCTGGGGCTCGTCTCCAGGACGCAGAGACACGACATACTCAGCTCAGGCCGGATTTGGACAACACAAAGCAGCAACTCTCCACTGAAAGCCAGACTAATGGTGGGTGAGCAGCTTTTTTTAATTGAGGCTGAGTGAGACAAGTTTTGTTGCTGTTGAGTAAAATCCTCCCACACAACACAAAATTATTTTCTTGCTCAGACATCTCACACAAAAGTAATACAAACATATGGACTCTGTGACCTGTGTGAGGAGGAACCGCCATCATATCAGATGTGGACAACACTGACTGGCTATTATTACATTTTTAATAGCCAATATGCAGCCAGCTCATGCAATGGTCTAACAATAATGTGATACTTTTTTATTCATGTGTCAGTGTGCATGACTCCCCACAAAGGCAATAACCGATTCTGATCTACCTCTAAAAACCCACTGGTGCAGGTCAGCTGAGCCTCTGGGTGTTAAATACAGAAATGGATTGTTAGAGTAAATTGGATTCCTCTTTTGAAATACAGCAGTGATGGGAGGGAAATAAAACACAGAACAAGCTCTCCAACTCTCTCTCATACAAAAAGATGGATTGTTGAAATTTGAGCTGTAATACCAGCATTTCCTTATGAAATTACAAGTGAAGAGATTCAGATGAAATTATAAGACAAATGTAAAATCACAGCATTTGACCACAGTCTATAGCTGTCTTTGCGTAGTCACTTTGAGTAAATATTTGCCTTGTTTTAAGTCTAAAAGGACCCAGAGGAATTTAAACACAGACAAAATTACAAAAACATTAACTGTTAACTGGGAGAAAATACTTGAATGAAAACTACTGTATTCGCAGTTAGGAGACATGACATTACCATTAACATAATGGGCTCTGTAGACACAGCGGCAAGGGTCAAACCAGAGACAAAACACCTCAACACTTTCCATCTGCAACTTCATAGAAAACATGACTTAAAGAGGTTACCTTCCCTCACATTTGCTTCCAGTGTGCTTTACTATAACCTTTTCAGTCTTTCAAAAAGCCACTGACAGAGACTCACATCGTATCTGCCGGCGACCGTACATCATGTTTTGGCCCTCTATCATTATTCTGGGTGTCACGTGTCTCTTGTGTGGGAGCACAGCAGGGGTTGGACAAACCTTTATTTCAAGAGGCAAAACAGAAATGAGAACGCAGATGACGTTTCTCTAGCTAAACAATTGCTGGCTCACACTCCTGTTTTCACCTTGGGCAATAACAAACATGCATCTCTGAGAAGAATAGCAGGCCTTGAGTCACAGTGATTCAGCCCCGTGCTTCACTGTGACTGCAGGAAAAAAACTAATGTCAGACATGCATTTTTGAGCAAGCTGTGAGGTGTAAACAACAAGTTTTAATCCACAAATGTAGATAATACACAACATATTGTATATCAGAATCAGAATAAGCTTTATTGCCAAGTAACTTTACACATACAAGGAATTTGCTTTGGTATTTTGGTGCAAAACAATAAACATAGTACAAATATAAAGAAAAATAGTACTGCAGGTCAAGAATCCTAAATATAAAATATAAAACTGACAAAATTAAAGAATATTAAAAAAGAATTAAGAAAATAAAGAATATGTACAATATGACTTATTTAAATGACAGTTTGTGCAATGTGCAAAATATATACTGTAGGCTATATATAATATATACTGAGAGATGGGTTTATGCCCAGAGAACAAACCATCTGCCAACTTAGAATAGACATGAACAGACAATCACGCTCTCTGGGTACTGGAAAACTCTACAACCATATTTCCGTGATTCTAAGCGACAGGTGATACTTGTCTCCATGTGGTGAAAACACAAGTGACATGCTTCCCTTCCTCACCTATCATCGAGGTGCCTTTGAACAAAATGCTTCACACTAAAATGCACCAGTGGAGTTTTACAATGCCAGATAAAAGACTGTGATTGTAATGGCTAGCAGATGTGTAATTCTTAAACTTTGCCATAATTTAATACATTGTTTTTAAATTATTAAAATTCAAATACTACAACTACATAATCCAATATCCTCCTCTAAATTACAATATGATCAAAATATCCAGCAACATTCCTATTTCAGTGCACAATAATTACTACACAGTTAATTACGGTTTTACAATACAGAAAATAATCTGAACAATGGACAAATACATCAGAGCCTTTAAATCGATGTGCTGATTAGAAACAATGTATTCATACACTCTCAATGTGTTGCTGCCAGTGTGAATGTGTGGAACTGTATAAATATGAAGAGTGGTTGAAAAAGAGAACGGAGCTCAAGTGAATTTCAATGGATAAACACTGCAAAACAAACGTCAGGGTGGCTAGAAATTAATTTCAAACGATACCTATGATACTCATGTTTTGAGAATGATATTATTTCCATGAAATTTCTGGTGGTGCGGTGAGAGAGCAGAGGGCAGTGCAACAGGAGAAAGATGACAGCTTCAGCTATCTCTGACAGTGAGTATGCCCAAGAGGCTTGATCTCTCCAACAGCAGGAACTTTGAAGCCTCCCATTGGATTAACGTAGGCAGAACACAGCCTTCACTAACAAAACACCAAGGCTGGTCCTTAACGTCAGCCGTGGAAACAGCCCAACCATACAGCTATTAGTGCATAACTTCCAGTACAGTGAGAGAAACTGCTCAAAGTTGATGAATGCCAACAATTCATACTGAGGGCCTGCTGAATCCTTGTGAATGAAGTCAGATATAGTCCTGAAAGCATGTGTTGTTAGTGTCGTCTGACTACAAAGTCATGCTTTTCAAGAGGTATTCCAGTCAAGAGACATTCCTCTTTAAACCCTCAGCGATTCATGAGCCACACTTTTGGAATGAACCTACAAAGTTAAGCCAGCCACACTCCTTCAATAAAACACCTACGACAGTCTGCCCAGGATCCAACAGCTTGCACAGTTCCAATGGTTTTGTACATGATGTTACTACACAACAGGGATTTCAAATAAAGACACAGCAGGACAACAGCAGCTTGTCCCTTTCATTTCTACTTCCTATATTTAGCCTGATTCCAGATCACAGCCCACATCTCCGCTTTTGTCAGTGATAAAAAAGGTCTGGTGTTGTTCTCGTGAATGGCCGTTTCCTGGTTGGAATAACAGCTGAGTATTTGTCAGTGGAACTTAAAAGTTGGTGACATCTTAAGTATAGATTTGTAAAGTGAAAATCTGCTGGTTCTGAAAGTATTTTCCCGTTTCCAAGTTTTCTGTTACTAGCCAGGTTTCCATTCAAATGTGGCGTAAATTTTAACAAAATTTCTAGAATATCTGCAAACGAAGATACTAATTATTGTGCGTTTCCATCCACTACCATTATGTGAACACTAGGAGTTGGTTCAAGATAAACAGTTGGTGGCGCTAATTCTCCAGTCAAGGGCCATTAAAGCATTGTAGAAGAAGAAGGTGCATTGAGATGATGCAATTAAAAGAGCGCCAGTCAAACCTGATGGAAATATGGCATTTCCATTTGTTTCATGTATTAATTTGAGGAACATTATAGTCTCATTAAATGACACAGACCCGATGTTCTCGTCTGCTGCCATTTTTAGTCTCTTCAGTGGAAACTTGAGTAACAAATAAGTAACATGCTTCATGTACGTCATGGTTTACTCACCAAGTTTGTTTCAATTGCACTTTGTCGCATTTTGTTTTTATCAATACACCAACTTTTCCACCTCAGACAAGTGTAAAAACTTTTTTGCAACATTTGGACTTTTTTATTCATGCTTCAACATGCTTTTGTCATTGCAGCTGCGAACAAAACGCCATATCAAATGCATACAAAATTGACCCAGAATCTGAGAAAGAATTTATTTAGGCTACAGACCTGCATAATCTTTGAAGGCCCTGAAAACTTTTCTCAATTAGTCTTACTGTGAGCGATGAAGTCCTACATAATAACAACATTTTCTGCCGAAGTTAGAACAGTTATTTCACATGAGAGAGAGATTTCTGTATTCGTGTTTTTGTGGTTTTAAATGGGCAGGACTTAGTTGGGGAAAGGTGATGTCACATCTTTCCATCAAAGTTTAGCAATATTTTAATCAAAATCTGATGGCACCTGAGGGGTTGCTTGCTTGTGTTGCCGGCGCTGTCAGTCAAATTTGATCAAACCACAGACAGTCCTGATGAAGCAGATTAACTGAGTTTTTGAGTGTTAAACTCTTAATTAACATCTATGGATGTATTTTACAAAAACTTTAACATTGATTGTTGCCTTTTTAGTCATGAATACTGAATGTTGAAGAGAAATACTTAGAAGTTGTGAGGGGCTGTAACTTCCACTCATCATTAGTTGATTGAATCAGTTGTTGAGTCAATATACTTGTCTACAAAAAAAGACTAAGTGAAGAATTGACTGTTTATTGTGTTTATATTCAGGTGTGAAGACAACACAAGCTATGTTTGTGACTAAGAGTCACTCTTTGACTTGAAGATGAAGTTCAACATCGTTATAGGAAAAACAGAAATACAAATATCTGTATCCATAGTGTGCTTGATAGACCAGAATGCAATGCAGCAACAAAGAAATGTGTGTTGAAAGAAAAAAAAAAAAGATTTATACCCTAGTGTCAACAAGTTTTGATTTATTTCAAAAGGATTCTTGGATTTGCAAAGTTTTGGTGAAAAGCTTCACAGAGGCAGCTTAAAGATGTCATACTGTAACAGAGCAGTACATTACATCTGGCTTTCTGTTCTCCCCGGCACGCTTCTGTGGCAACTAAGCCTGTTGCTTAGCAACCTCTTAATCAATACCTGGTTCTTTCCGGAACAAAGCAGAACAACGAGAGGAGAAATAATTGAGGAACATTTAGCTAGCAGCCTTGCAGTACAAAAGCCATGTCAGAGACCTTTCGTGTACGTATCAATCACTGACGGTCACCATTAGCGGTGGAGGAATGTCTTATGCAGAGTCTGAAATGTTTTATGGATTATAAGGATTAGACACTGCATGGCTGGATTACATATTTACTAACAAATGGACATGGACAGAGCTGGCCTAGCCCATATGGTGGTGTTAAATATGAATAAATCTAAGTCACTTTTTGTGAACTGTATTGTCATACAATGTTCCTTTATGGTTATGTGATAGTAAAACACAATACTAGTGTCATTAGGAATTTGGTGAACTGAAAAGTAATAAAGCAAACTTGTAAACATTACTAAGACATTTTGTTTCTGTTTTAGTTTTTCAGTTAGCATGCTAACATTAGCGTGTTAATCTCAAGGTACTGCAGAGGCTGATGGGTATTTGGTCATTGGTTTTAGAGGTATCCTGTCATGAACTGAAGTGTTGGACAAGAGGGCATTTTGACCTGTCGGTGATACAACATGAAAAGTCTGGAGAACATCAAAGTCAGTAGGATTCAACCTCTGGGGACCATGAATGTCTACACAAAATGTCAAGGCAATCCATCTGATAGTTGCCAAGATAATTCGTTCTGAACCAAAGTGGACTAACAGACACTGCCATCCCTGAAGCCCAGCTGCAACACTAAAAACCTTGTTTTATAATATTATTCATATAAATAATTAAAATATGATTTAAAAAAATTTGAATAGAAACTAAAATAATTCAGACTTGTTGTTGTAGTTGTAACCTCAGGTTAGCCATGTGGAATGCAGATACAACATTTTATGATTTCCATTAGCTCCACCTTCGTATAACAAAAACAGGGAATTATATTATTAACAATAATACACTTCTATTTTGTAGTTGCGCCCTACAGTGGAATTTGGGGTGTGATAGGGTGAACTTTATCTTAATTATTCTGTGAAAGTAAAAAATGAGCAGAGAATTAGTGCGCTAAGGGTTTGTTTGCACATTATGTGGTAAGGGTACTGTAGTAAAATAGAACCAGTAATAATGTTAGTAGTGTAGTAGTAGTAGCAGTAGTAGTAACAGACCAGTAATAGCAGTAGTACATTTTTAAATGAAAACTTAAAACCTACATCTTCAGCTAGGCTTTTGATTAAAACGGGTTTGTAGACATTATTCACTTTATTTTCTTGTATTTGTTGTAAAATGTTATTTTATGTTGTTTTTTTAAATATTGTTTTTATTCCTTATTGATTGTTTTATTTTGTTTTTTAAAATATTTTATCCAGTTTTCAGTCTAGCTTTTATCTAACTATTTTATAATTATTATTAACTTTTAATCTTTTTCTCATTGCCATAATTTTTTATCTTTGTTCTGTTTTTTTAATCTATTTTATTTCACTTTATTATAGTCTACACTTCCATCTTATTATTGTGTGTCAGTCATATGTGAAGTACTTTGAACTGCACTAACCTGTATGAAAGGTGCTATACAAATAAAGTTTGACTGATTGATTGATAGTAGATTCTTAGATTCAACTTTATTGTCATTACACATGTACAAGGCAACGAAATGCAGTTTAGGTCTAACCAGAAGTGCAATAAGCAAGTGCAGGATATAAAGTATGTGCATAAATGCAGGATAGAGCAATATTATGAAAGTATTTTACAAGTGGTACTATGGACATTATATACAGATGGCATTACTATAAACAGAAGTATACTGATAGATATGTACAATAATGAATTGGACTGGGCAGAAAAGTAGTGCAACGGTTAACAGTGCCAAAGATGAGTTATTGCAGTATTCAGGACATAGTACTGGAGTGCAAATGATGCAGTATATGTATAAATAAATAGTCCGGTAGTACAAATTAACATGTGGTACTTGCTACATGTACCACATGTTCATTGGCACTACCGGCAGTATAGCAGTAGTTCTGTGTATTAAGACTGTAGTATATTCTGTCATCATGATTTACAGTAACTGTGATCTCTTACTCTGTTCAGACTCCCTGTACGTGAAAAATCTGTATGAAGCCAATAGCTTTATCTATTAAACACATATAATATTAAACATGAAGTGTTAAAAGGAGCATAATGAAGGTAATGTAGTAAAAATCGAGATATAATGCACATGGGATAACATTGCTTTGTATTATATTCGGTGATTTTGACACAAAGTGATTACATAAAGATACATTTTATGAGCAAAAGGTACACATTTGGATGCGGCTATCTGATTATATATTTGACTTGATTTCTCACATGTAGAGCTCATTTTTTAACTCTGTCCGAGGTGTCAAGAATCAGTAAAAATTTGAGTAGGTGTGAGGCAAAGAGTGTGAGAGTGCAAGTGCAGATCAAACCAGTGCAAGTGTGTACGTGCAGGCACATTGAGGTTGTGTGTGTGTGTGTGTGTGTGTGTGTGTGTGTGTGTGTGTTTTTAAGAGAGCGAGACTGTGGGAAAGTGAGTGGGAGACCGGTGTCATACAGTACACCTTTCTGTGGGCGAGAGGGGGTGGAGCTGAACGTCGGTCAGGTAAACAGAGATTACACACCACCGCATCTCCGAGGACATTATCCTACTTCTTGTTTCCAGTGCACTTTCGCAGTCAAGCCAGCCATCTGTAGCACAGACACCTTTAAGAAAAAACCAAGAGGTGGTTGTTGTTGTTTTTTTTTTGTTTTTTTTAAACGCATCCTGAATGCCATGTGTCCACATTCACAAACACAAGAATATTATACTGATGATCCCCTCTGACACTTGTATTAAAACCCAAAGCTTTAGTAGTTTTTGTTGAGTAAGAATTTATTTCTTACAGAATTTTAGCTGGAAATTTCAGTGCAGAGCATTTTGAAGTGTTGCTGTTTTTGGTGATAATAAAAGACTGAGGGTAATAAAAAAAAAAAATTGAAAAAGAGAAATCCATTATCACATGTAGGAGGTATTAATGCACATGCAAGTGTGGGTGAATCTAAAGTGCATGAGGGCGGTGATAGAATAAACCTTGTGGCTGCATCCAGATGAAGAGAAAGCATTATTTCAATTTTCATTACAGATTTGAGGCACAGTTTACTGACTATGAAAATGAGATGATGAGAAATCATCTGTTGTCATGGCACTTATTGCAGTCAGCCATATTCCACTGTTCACGCATTACATTATACAAAGCTCTTGAAACATGTAAAACTAAACACATTTTGTTAGTTTTGTCATGGTCACATGGTTGTCCTATTTATTGGTCGTCAAGAAGGCGGGTCCTATCTAATACTAGCCTGTCAGAGGCAGACGGCGAGAGAGAAGGAGGAAGAAAAAACACCCACGTTGCAGTGCTGCAGAGTAGCCAGAAACTCCTTTTATCTGTCTAGACTGTGAAGGACAATGAATCTCATCCCTCAGGACGCCGGGCCAGACCTAACACGGAGGCCTGCATCCTTTCTGATGTTGGGGACCAAAAGCACTCAGTTTATGTTGTGGTGTGTTAGTAGCTAGTACAGCCACAAGGCTCAGTGTCAATTAACAAATTAATTATTATGCGTAATTATGTAAATTATTTCTCCAATCCTACATGTGCCATTACAGTTTTAAATGATGTTATGCCTGGAATCATTTATTTAACAGAATTTGCTAAACACTTATACAATATGATCATATGATATGATTCCACTGAATAATAATGATTAATTGTGCCGCCCCAGTCCAGATTACAACTCACAAGCAAGGCTCTTCGCTGCATGCATGTCTTTGAGCTGCTTTCTGACTTCAGCCCTGTAGTGAACACCAGGCTACATTGTCTTACAGAGAGGAAATGTTGACAACAAACAATTGAGATAGACAGAAAAGATCAGGGGAGAGAGGGGCATGCAACAAAGATCCCGATCGGAATCAACCGGTATAGACAATGATTTGGATAATAAAGTGTTTCTAGAAGAACCTAATATGTATATGGTGCTGAGGAATAATTTACCATTCAGACTGAAGGTGAACTCTTCTTTCTTTCTTAATTTTCATTTACACAACACCCATAGGAAAATTAGTTTAGAGTTAGTTAAGAGTATGACTGGACTCAACTTTAGTGAATACATGTCATTACTGACATCTACCAAAACAAAAGTGTTTCAGTGTATTTCTTCTCCTACCAAGTGCATTAGAATGTTTCTCTTGCTACATGCTCTGCTGCCAATAGAAATAATCTAATTCATCTGCTCCTCGGTTTGCCTGTACCTTGTTTTACTGTCTGCTCAGCTTAATGTTTTCCTGTTTCTCATAATTTATATCAATGTGATAGTGGATTCATGACAAGTTCTCTCTGCTCCTTGTACAGATGTATACCTCTGAAGCTTGGTGGTGATTTCATTTTATATTTCTTTCCCCTTTTCTATGTAGAAATGGGAGACTGTTCTCATTCTAGGGGGATCTTTTTATGCTAATATGAAGGATTTACTAAACTGAACTGAAAGCTATTCATATAGTGATCCTCTTCAACACCTGGCAACGTGCAACCTGGACAAAACCCTGGTTGCGTCACAGAGAACAAAAACTGAAAACACAATGATTATTGTGTGAAATGGACTCTAGATGTACTGACGATCTTATCCACCAAAGGTGGTCAAAGATGCACTTAGCCACTTAGACAACAAAATGCCTCCAATCAACATTAATTAAATTAATTTAAAAACAAATAACTCCAGTGGGTAAAGGCAGTGGTATCTATAGCCATCCATAGCCTCACAGTTTGGCTACAGCGGCCCCTCCCTGTCAACCACTGCAGCCAAATCGATACTTTAAGAAAACAGCTCATTATCCTGAGCAGATCTACTGCCACTGCCATCCACATGCACCATTGACAAATAACACAAGAGCAACCATGATTGTGTCACAACTTTCAATTCTAGCACCCAACTCATAGCATATCTCTTGTGAATTGTAAACATTGTCTAATAATGTCAATCGATTATGTTGTTCATACATTTTTACCTTTATGAACCACTCTGAGTTCTCTGCAGTACAGTCCCACTTAATGCACTGCTGTCCCCCATTTACAGTAAAAACAAAAAGGGTTAAAAACTACTGCAGCTCCTCCTTATGCAGTACATTTTACAGTTTGCTTTTGTAAAAGTTGAGCATACTTGATCAACTCTATATAAAAATCACCAAGAAACTTTCCAGTAGTTTTTAGCACTAGGGAACTATACACTGCTCCATTTGGTTCGTGCTTTCCACTTTGTATAATTTTGGTAACTTGCCTTCCAGTCAGAATTTGTGCATCAGACCATTTTGCCCATGATTGGAATATGCTCAAAATATGCTTTTGTTTTTATGGCAACAACACCCAATTACATGCACCCTTAGCAGTGCTTGAAAAATACTATGAGAAGCAGTTATTTTATTGTTTTATTACTGAGCACTGGCACCCTGGGACATACAGAATTGCTTTTGACATTTTGCTGATTTGAACAGCCTGCACCCTGCTATTTATTTACCATTTTACCAAATTATAGCTTTCACTGAATTATGGGAACTTTTTTATTTTATTCCTTTCCCATTGTATTTTCAATTAGATTTCTAATGTTCTGTAATTACCCTTTCGATGGTCTTGAAAGAATGATTACATCTACTTCATTATCATTTACTTTTATTGGTGTGATATATGAAAGTGATCAAATAGAACTATCCCATTAAAAGTAACACCCTAATCTATTGCAATTATCGCTCATAGACACCCAACCATACAATTGCAGCTATTTTTAAGCTCTGGTCTGATGCAAATCCCTCTGCCTCATGTATATGTATGACACATCGTGCCTGGCTGAAAGCATCCTCGATAAATCAGAAGCCACTCTCAGTCTTCTCATGAATTTTACAGTGCAATCAATGTAGAATCTATCAACACCAGCTTTCTTTCAAAGCAAGAAAACCTAAGAAAGCAGAAGAACTGAGGACAGTTAACTCTGTAATGTCACGTGTCACCATCCTGAGTAAAGTGAGTGTTGGTTTTCTCTTTTAGCTGTCAACAGAACAGCTCCAGGTTTTGTATCTTGATCCAGTTTAGTCAATACATTTCATCTGCAGGTAACAAAAAAGTTCTTTATGAGTTATTTCTGATTTTAGCTTCAACAACTCAGTCAGATAAATTAACACGCCTCTATTTAATATCTAATACTTCATATTTTACATAGCGCAAAGAAAGTCACCCAAATTCTAAACTCTATCTTGAGTCTAAAATACATTCAAACTTATCATTTTTTGCCCTTTTCTGGGAAACTGTAACATCCTCATTCTGAATCAATGCATATACACTGTTTTTTAATGACATGCAAACACTTTTCCCTTATTAGTCTTTAAAATCCAATTTCAGATGTTTGTGTAAAGCCTAATTTTTGCTGAACTGACCAATCTGCAAGTACATGCAGCAAGAGTCTGAGATCATATCTGTCTAGGACATACACTTTTGTTTAGCTCACAAACCAGTCTGCCACAAGCTGTCAAATCTATTTCTGTCTGAATCCTCTGGCCCCATCAAACATGTTTCAGATGAAATTATCCAGCACAAAAGAAACAGAGAGATGAGGGCTGGAACAGCTGAGACTGACCTGTGTCGCTCTGGCTGAAGACAGCCATGGTCTGTCCACCCACTGTGTGCATAGTGAAGGGATGATCCCTTGGGACCTGCAGTGATGCATCCTTCTCCCCGACAGCACCCAGGGCAGTCAGCTCCTCATTCAGGCTGAAACGAACCTGAGAAACACAGCTGAGTCAGGGAAACTGCTGACTAGTCGTATTAACAACCAACACTTCATCAAATAAGGTCAAATATGATCTGATGAAACTGTATTGATCCCTGTGAGGAAGTTGGGTCAATGCAGCAACAACAAAGAAGAAATAGTGTGGCAAATAAGCTGCAAATAACTACAAAAATATACAATCTGCAGTATGAAGGGGTAAAAACACTCATTAAAGATGAATCAGAAGTGAATGTACCACTAACCCTTAGACAAAGGTAGTACAGTTTTACTGTACAAGCTGTCTGTGCAGTATTATATGAAGCTGTCTCACCTCTGTTTTGCCTTGCGTCCTGTCAGGTGGAAGAGAAGACAGAAACAAGTGTCATAAGGACAGGATTTAAGCATATAAAAAACACGTATTAAAAGCTTATAAATGAACATTTTCACAACATACTTTCCAATAGTAATCTTTCCGACTTCTCCATTCTCTGTGGCCTTGTCCCACTGCTGAGATAAATACTTGGGAACCTGGTGAGAGGTGTGGAGAAAGCAGGTCACTTGTGTTATTAAGATGGCCGGAAAAGATTTACACACAATAGCAAGTTTCTAACTTAACGTGTCACTCAACGGTGAATTTTGATCAAACTGTTAATTTCGACACTGATTAAATTGTTAAGCTGCAGTCATTTTAATTAGTAAAACTAGCATACATTCCGTTGGTTGTTATTTAAACAAACTTATTTTGTCAAAATACATCATAGGGTGGATGAGTACAGCCATTTGTAAAAGCAGAACTTTTACTGAACTGGAATAAAACGTTATCATCTATGTATAATCACCAGAAGACGCCTGTAAGAGCCGCCGAGTCATGTTTCACCCGGCGTTAGCAGATACACAAGGCAACATTGGAAATAAGTTTGTGAGCTCTCATTAATCTCAGCGATTAATTTGATGATTTAAGAAACTGCAGGTGGACAAACCTTTACAAGCCACACGCCTTTACTTTGTTTGACTCCAGTGAGATTAACCTCCGTTTTGTCTGACATGGTTTAAACGTTGTCAAGAGTTTGGAAACACTGCACTGACACAGGTAAACAAGAAGTAGCAGGCTGCGTGTTAATGGCTTAATTTAGTCAGGAGGGCCCAATTAAGTGGAAAACTACAAAATAGAACTTCCTGTTATATCTTTCAAAATAAAACCCCGAACAACGACACAGTAATTGTTAGAAAATGCTCTTGCACATGAAGACTACAGACAGTATGTAATACGGGAATCTTTAATAGCAGGAACCTTTTATAATCTCAAATTGTCTGCGGTTTATTTATACCTTATTTTATTTCTTTCTTCTTCCTTTGGCCTAGATACAGTCCTCCACTCTTCCTCCACTGTTAGCTGCTACACTGACCCAACTTCACACGAAAATGATGTAGGCTTACATATTTTTATTTTATTTTATGTATATGGATGGAAAGTCACCAGAACTATTTTATGTATATGTGCTTCCCAAGTGTTTATTTAAAGAATGAAATTACAAAGTTTCAGGGACCACAAAGATAGTATGTGAATTCTTAATATCTAAGTGGAATACTTTGCAACTCACAACAGCTTGATTTATTTATCAGCAACAACTTTAGCTTTAAAGACTTCATTTGCCATTTAACTGTAGGCCAAAACAACTGAAAAAAGTGTACATAATAACAAGTCAAAGACAGATGTCTCAGGTGTGATTTTGGGAACTGCAGGCTACCAATTAAAATTACATGACATCTCAACAGTAAGGCAATCACACACCTGTGTGACAAGCAGTTTGTGGTAATATAATCAATTGTAATGTAATGTAATCAATTTGATGTTTTAAGAATATGCACCACGATAATGAGAGCCTTAACGTAGGTCCTGCTTTATTCCATGATCCTGAGGCTCTTTTTCAAAGAGGGGTTCCTGTGTCAAAATCTAGCTTTAAGCTCTACACATGGTGCATATATTTCAATTAGTTTGTGTTGAATATAATTACCACACTGCAAACTTGGGCCATGTATTATTCCAGCAGAGAAATACTGTACCCCATGGAAAGAGGGGGAGGAAGAGGAGGAAGGGGAGGCCCAGCATCTCATTTTCAAGCCCCTTTGCAGGTTAGTCAAACCATGATGCCATATTAATTACTGTATATGGTGTTGTTACTCCACCTGCAACTGCTGCTGGCCTGTGACAAAAGCGCTATGAACTGAGGTCATATTGCCACAGGAGCTCAGCACAACTTATAACCCCTAAAGAACTGTTCCTTTCATCATTAATATTTAAACCACCAAACTACCAACTTAAAAGGGGATCTCACTCTGTGAGGGCCTGCAAATAATTACCTTTTCTAATAGTTGTGCTTTCATTTTGAAATTTCCTGCATCTTTTAAGATCTTCTAAGAAAGATTAAGTACATTACTGGATTTACAGATAAAAACCAAAAATACTGAAATGCTCCCACACAATCAAAAATTAGCTCACAATTACTATCATAACGATATCAAACATCTTTAAAAAAAATTAAAAAAGAAGAGGGCAGAGTAAATATAAAACAGAGTGATTACACACTTGTCAAAATGATTAACAAGGCAGTAGATTTGGACTGAGGCAAAAAATCAACAAGTCAATTTGCATTTAAGATTTAGTGAACTGCACAAACTGGCAATAATAAAATGTTGATGAAAAAACATTTCATATTTAAATTTTTAAAGACACAACAATACTAAAACTGAACATTTGAACATTTGTTTTCTTATGTGTTTTCTATAAATAAACATAATGCTGATTTATTAGAATTTGCACATTTATTTGCATTTATATACTCTTGCCTTTGTCATTCATCATTATTTAAAAAGTGTATGAATATGAATTTATTTTAATGAAAAGCCATTTAAATTGTTGTCTCCCTGTGTCGTTTTTAACAGAGACTGGTAGCATCACCACGTGGATCCACAGAAAACCTGCACTCTGATACTGTCAACAGTCCAGTTGGTCCTGCAGCAGCACCCGTTTCTTCACTAACATGTTGAAGATGATCTCTGACACTATGATCTGTGAACCTCAAACATTGTTTTACACATTTTTGCTATTTATATTTTATATAAATATGTATCATAACCTCTATCTTCTCCCTATCTCCCTCTCAGTGTATCAGCAGTGAAATGAAATCCGCCAGATCTCTATCCATCACTGGGCAAATGAAGGTCTTTCCTTCCACTGAGTGACCGGTCATGTCATATTTTCCTCAGTGATGTCTGAGCTTGATGTTTCCAAAGTGTTGAGCGGTTCTGGTTTACACATGAGTCCTGAGAGTTGTAAATAGGACTTGAATTAAGTGAGGGCTGGGATAAGAGTTATGACTTTTTTAATGTGATGATAACGTTGTATGCTTGAATTTTAAACCTCATATAATCACAAATAGAAATAGAAACATAGACCACCAAATGTATGGTTATGACTGACTTTTACCATACAAAAAATATAAAAGAAAGCCATATAGGAGGAGAGTTTTTGTATTTCTTTTGTTTATATCATTTTCCGTCATTATTTTAAAATGCTGTTAACATGTGACACTTTCTTGTTAAAAATGAGGTTTCCCAAATAATATTTAAACAGCCTTGTGTGACTTGAAGTCATTGCTGTTATGGATGATATGAGGAGGTAAGCCAGTTAAACACCGCACTAATTATTTCACTAAATTAATTATGTATGTAGAGACTGGAGTGAATCAAGATTAGCTTCCAAGGTCATTAACATGAATCATTAGAGTGTGACTCGCATGTAATTAGTGCACTTGAAAACTGCATCAGAAAATACAAAAATACAAAATACAAAAGAAAAACAAATTATAATACTAAATATATTAAAACACGTACAATGTGTCCCCATTACTTAATATTAAATGAAAGTTAATATCTACTGCTATCTGGCCACAACTGATACAACAACACAACTGGTAAACCCTTTTGTAAGATGGAGAAATCAAGATTGAATGGAATCAAAGTGTCTATCGAACAAATCTGTGTCATTTTACAATTACATTCCTGGTTCTGGTCTTGTCTTGAAAGATCACACACTTTAAAGAGATCGTGTTTCTATGTCACTGAAGTTTAAATGGGATTGCTTTTCTTCATTACTGCAACCTTAGTGAAACATTTGGTTAATGTATTTATTTTGCTGGTTTTTGAGAACAAGTGAACAGTAGTTTATAGTTTTTCTCCAATCCCTGTAGATCTCGTGGCTTTGTCTAAACCAAGATCATCTCTGGAGAGAACTGGATGAACGTTTTCTCATGTCTGAAGTTCATGTCAGAGTGAAGAAGTGTTTGTAAAAGCAAATGGAGAGAGAGAAACACGGATTATCTTCAACACAGCATCTTAAGTGATGGATAGCATCTGGAGTAACTAAATACTTTAGCAATTCCCTTTACCACTGCAGCTGATTTGTATGTATTGCCACCTTGTGGACAATTACTAGAACTGGACATGGTACTACTGAATGAATGAATGAAGGAATGAATAAATAACATTTCTAAACACCTAGCCACATAGCCTCAACAGTTTTTCTCTTCTATGTAATATGCGTCTTAAATGAGGTGAAATATATATGAAAATTACAGGACAGATAAGTTGCAGTCTTGCACACTGGGCACCATGCCATCTTAAGTGCCATGGTTGTTTTGGAGAGGTATAAAGCAGATTATTCTAATGAGATGGATGCACTTCTTGTCATTTCAAATCAACCTGCCAGATGTGTCAGCAAGTGTTTTCTTCTTCTGCCTTCATTTATACTCTACATACTGTATTTGTGACACCCTTTTTAATGATCTCATGGCCTCTGGCACCACTCTGTTAAACCCCACCATCACGATCACCCACTATTGCTTTGCTTTGTCTGTCAAAGCACTTTGTAAACTCTGTTTTTAAAGGTGCGATTTAAATAAAGTTACTATTATTATCAGTAAGATGATAAAAATAGCCTTGAGGCTAGGTAGAACCAGTGTTCAGCTGGTTTAGTTTTTGACTGGTATGAAACCTTCACTCTCAGCACAGCACACAAATAGCTGAAATTAAATACTCACCAAGACCTCCATGTAAAAATGCTGTACCTGTATTGTCCTTGGTGGTAATTGTGATGTATATTTTTATGCACAATATGCTGCAAGGAGGTGTGGCAGTTGGCACCGGTTATGGACTTGGATCAATATAACTTCCTGTGTCCCAAATGGATCTCTCTGCAGTGTGACCCAGAACAAACCAGCCATATTTGTGCAACACAAAGATTTCTCTCAGAGAAAACTGACCAGCCATCAACACATTCACATAAGGCTTAACACACAGAAAGCTCTCCTCTACATGAAGACATCGAGACACAGCCTCCAAAGCATCCCAGCTGCTGGCAGCAGTTTATCAGCATCATTGGAATGTGTTGAAAGTGTGTGTGTATGTAGGACAATGAAGCCTTACTTCCTCTTATTACTCAAGTTTGAAACTCTGTGAAACTCTTGAAATCCTCTATCAGTCTTCTGCTGGTTGAAAGATCCAGAAATCTCTTTTCATCAGGGATAAAATGAACTTGGCACTGACTGGCAAAGGGTTTTGGCTTTCCTCTCAAGGTCATTCTCGCTTTGAGGCTGGCATCCCCCCCCCCGCCTCACACACACACACAGTCTGGGTGTATTTCAGGGGCCAGACTAGGGAGATAAATCAGCCACAAAATTAAATGCCAGTACACTGATTTATACTGAGCCGTGTCCACTGACAAATCCTTCAGATGTTAAAAAACATTCTTACATTAATACCATCTTATTATTTTGATAGCCTGATCAAGCAGTTGTCTCGCTGAAATGATAATTTCTCCAGAACCTGACATGCTTTGGCATTAATGCAAATTAAAACATGATTCCCATTGTTATAATTTCTTCAGTAAGAGCTCACAGTGTGTTGAAGGGCTGTTGCCATGGCAGCTCCTAGTTGGCAGATACAGTTTTTGGACACCAAAAAGGACATTTTCCAATAAACATAGAGATGTTTTGCAAAGGACCTCTAGTTCAAGGTTTCCTACAATTATAGAATAGAATTCAATTTGTATGTACCAGTAAGAGATTTCAAATTCATTTAGCCTTTCCAGTCTTTTCCAGGTTATACACCTTGATTGCTGGGCCACTATAGTGCCAGTTTGGGTTTTATGCACAGAAGGTGATTTGCCAGTGAAGAGAAAGTAGATTTCATGATTATTATTTTTAATTCACAAATCTCTTCTTTTGTCCATCGTAGAAAAGTCGTCCCTCACTCCTGGATGAATGAGGAACTACACCGCCTCTTCTTTTGTCTTAACACACTGTAAAATATGACCCCCCACTGAATATTTCATTTGACATCTTTTTTTTTCTATATTAGTTGTTATATAGTATATGTGACACTGGGTTTACTGTGTTGTAGTAAGAAGAGCCTTTAATTCTGGATTAAATGATTCATCCAGATGCTGAAAAATGTTTGTCAGGTCCATGCTAATTCAATGGCATTGTGCAGTGGTCTGTGCAGATTGTTTGGTCTTGCAGTCATGCTGCAAACATCCTGTTTCACTTCATCCCAAAGGTATTCTACCTGTGCTGACGTCTGCAGACTCCACTGCAAGTGAAGTATCCGTCATGTTCCTGGAGCCACGCTGAGATGATGAGCACTTTGTGATTTGGTACACTATCCTGCTGGAAGTCTCCATCAAAAACATTATCTTTGAAAAAAGTCAGGATAGATCAATGGATTTAAGATGATGTTTTTTCTCATCTAATTACAGTGTTGTCAATATAACTTGACTCATAGCACAGTTCTCTGTAAACTCCAGACCTTAACTTGCAATCATCTTGAAAAGACTTGTAAAGTTGGAAACTTCTTAATTAATTGGCTTGTATCAATAATGAGAAAATCTTCTTTTTATACACACTTGTACAGTGAAGTGTGGCTCCCTCAGGTGGAAAGGATGTGTCTTTGTACCGTGTACCAAGTACCGTGACCAGCTTTTGTGAGGTGGAAGGTCATCTGGTAGATTTCATGTCAAGCTGTAAGAGCTACTGTATATTTATACATTCTGCACAATGCAGACAGATGCTGTTCTGTCCTACAGTGCATTTCTTATCTAGTGGCACCCCATTGCTGCAACTTCAGATTTAGAGACAGGAACAACTGTCAACAAGTATAGTTTAATATCATATATAGATGTATATATAAGTTTTATAGTGTTGATGAGATTGCATTGTTTAGCTGTGTATGTGAAACTTTGGGGGAGGATACATCTTCCCACTTTTTCAGTATTTAACAAATACACTGATTGACCTGATGGGGGTGCTATAATTAAACATATTTTTCTTGGTGCATCAGAAGGATAAGGCAATAACTTATATTGTTGGGAGACATGATACAAGAAACCTGTCTGATTGATGGGTTTATTATAATGCTAAACAAAAGCTATGTGAAACTGATGCATTGGAACACCTTAAGTTGTGTTTGTACATGTGATCAGCAGGATATGCTTCTACAATTCTGAACTTTGCTTTAAAGACAAACCATAACATAATTTACAAAGACATATTTCTGAACCCTATATATTTATTTTTTACACACTTATTACAAACACATCTCCTTGCCTCCTGTCAACAGTAGTTTCACCAAACATTGTTTCTGTCGACTTGAATGTGAGCCAGTGCCATCTTAGATTCTCTCCTTCATTATTAAATGCAGTATTTCCACCAGCCGCTCTCAAGTTTCCCTTTCACTCATCAGTCAGGCATGCAGATCTATGAATTAACAAACAGCTATTTTTATAATGACATGGCCTTTTAACATTAAAGCAATTTCTGTCATACATTATTATCTTGAAGGCAGTCTATCTGCTCTTATTGAGGAGTGTGTCACATTTACACTTATATACATTCATACTTATGAAACTGCCAAGCCTCATTGTGTATCATCATTCCATAGCAGCGCAAATGAAGGAAACATGAAAGCTATATTATTTCACAGTGTGAACATACTTCATACAGTAAGTGCAGAAAATAGTCAGTTGTTTTAGTGATTAAATTTTCTCTAGGACTTTGTTTTCATATTATGTGAGTCTGCTGGTTGTTGTACATGAGGAAAGAACATGCCCTCAGACCTTTGCCTTCATTCAGCTAGAAGACCAAAACAAACACTTAAAGGTTATGAATAAGACTATACATTCCTGACTGTGTGGGTTTCCATGTGACATTTGGAACATGTAAAAGGGGACTTTACTCATGACACTACCTCACTACACCCTGTGACTGTGCAAGAAAAGCTGCCTCAGTAAGTCATAGCTGAAATATCTGGATTATAGATGATCTTTTTTTGGGTGAAGTGTCCTTGTAAACATGTCATGACGTATGGAGGGGGCAGCAGTCTGCACAGAAATAGGCCTGTGACTGGATGTTTGAGTCAGCAGATATGAACTTGGAAAGTGGAAGCATTTTGTTTTTGGCGTGCCCTTGAGCGATGAATGTGTGAAACTGTATAAATGAAAAGCAGGTTTTCTAACTGCAACACCTGCTCTGTTCAACATCATAGCATCTTACACTGGCACAGTAAAGTTCAGCAGTGCCAAGTTGGGTTTAGACTACAGTATGTGTGGGAAGAAAAAACTCATGAATGAATGACTGTGGGGGGCCTGGGTATTTAAACATGTAGTAACACAGAGTCATTTTCTGCTGGGAGGACTGTCCAATAAAAATAAAGCCTGCTTCTATTCTGGCCTCCATTCAGAGCAGGGAGGCTCAGTGGACACAAGCCCCAGACAGAGACACAGACACCCTGCCCCGCATCACTGGGCATGGCCCTGTACTCTCCATGGCCAAAGCCTCTGTTGTTTCAAATATTTTAGGTTGGTTTCACCACCGTCATCACCACCTTTTTATGCTCAAAACTACTTGTACTTCAGAAGGCCATGGCTGACTATATTTAGTGATCATTGCTTGCAGCCAGCTTAAACAAGGCCGCTCTCAGAGATGACTGAGGGAGATAAATTCACACCACATACAGTAGAAATGTGCATGCTGGAGAGTTTTTTACTCAAGTAAAAGTAGCAACACCACAATGTAAAAATACTCCATTACAAATAAATGGAGTGTTCAAAAATCTTACTTAAATAAAGGTACATAAGTTTCAGCAAAATGTCATCAGTAATCAAAAGTAATGTGACCTACAGTACTGTATATAGTGTTGGGTAGTTGAATCTATAAGGCATCATATTTTATAAACTCATCATATCTTTTCTATGTAAAATCTTTATAATCTTAATCTGCAAAGTAGTACTAGTAACTAGTAATTACAGCTGACAGATAAATGTAGTGGAGTAAAAAGTACAACATTTTCTTCTGAAATGTACAGTAGTGGAGTTAAAGCAGCAGAAAATGGCAATACTCAAGTAAAGTATAAGTACCTCAAAACTGTACTCAACTGCAGTATTTGAGTAAATATTATTTTATTTATTATTATATAATATTTGAGTTTTTGTCTAAGCACATGACAGAAAGTTTCTTTCTAATTACTGGCTGTGGAGCACACAAACAGTAAACCTTGAATTATTATTTTATTTGGCAACTTTTGTGGACTCTCTCATTTGGAAAAGAAGGAGATTGGCTGTTGTAAACACAGGCAGTATGGACAGTAACAATAAAGTTTGAGTGTCTACTTGCTACTTCTGCTCATGCTATAACTACATAACATGTCTTGCTGAAGGACTTGTAGACAGGAGGAACCGGGAGTTGAACCACCCATCGATCAGTAGCCAACCCACCTACCATCTGAGCAAAACCCACCCCTAACTACCCAGTTGTTCTTGAATCAAATTACAAACAGCTAATGTAAGGCACATCCAAGCGCTGGATAGCTTTCAACCAGCTATATAGAGAGCATAAAATTGTTATTTCCTTATATGAATACATCACGGATTATTACTTTCACTCAGAACAGAACAGATCATTTACAAAATGACAGCAGAGTCCAGAGTATAAATTGTTCATTATTGTTGGGGTGGTAGCACAATAGTGCTGTGTGTTTTTGCTGTTGTGGAGTGCCAGTGTGATTTAAAGCTGCTGACAGCACCAGACGCTTACACTGCACTAGGCTCCTGCTGTCTCTCGCCCTCTATCATTTGTATCGATGGATATAGCCCATCTGCTTGCCTGACAGTCAATCTCTACTTCCCTTCTCGCTCCTCCGCCTCCTTTGTCGACCACTGCTCTGTTGTTCCTCTCTATTAGTTACCTTAACTCCTCCTCTCTCTATTACTAACATCGCCCTCCCTGCTTCTCTTCTGTTCAAAGCTTTCACAGACATTCACAAGATTTACAATTTCTCCAAATGGCTAAAACTGGCAAACTGAACTAAACATCTCATATTTTTTACTTTTATACCAAATAAAAGGATCTTTCAACAAACTTAGATGCACTATTCAGTCATTTTCAGACATTCTGCAGATTGTTTAACCTTTTCGTAAAAGCCCATACATGAGTCTCAGGTAAATACAGTCATACAGAGAGCTTCAGGTGCACTTGCATTAAAGCATCCGCATATTTGGTCAAATACCAATTGCAGTAGATGAATCCAAGGTTATACAGAGAAATTGGGTGTACTATGATGCTCAGGCTGAACAAGCAATGATTAAAACTTTAGAATTATTAATGTGATTACTAAATACAGTATATACTACATTAAAGACTATGGAGCCCAGTGGTAGAGGAAACATTCAGATTCTTTACTTATGTAAACGTACTAATACCACACTGTAAAAATACTCTGTTAAAAGTCCTAATCTAATATATATATTTAGATTATCATTACGCATGCATTTATGTTTAAGCAGCATTTTTCTCTTGCAGTTGGTTGAGTTGAAGCTCATTTTCAACTACTTTACATTAGGCTGCAACTAATGATTATTTTCATTACGGATTAATCTGCTGGTTATTTTCATGATCAATCCATTTATTTTATATTATAGTCACAATTAAGCTCAAAGTGACACCTTCACATGTCAGTTTACTGTAATTTAAGACGCAAATTGTCACATTTGAAAACCCGAAACCATGAAATGTTTCAGGCATTTTTGCTTGAGAAATGACTTAAACAATTAATCAGTTGCTGCAATTCTTGTATAATTGATAAATCAACTAACTGATTGACTAATCGTTCAGGCTAATTTTTGATACACTGTTGGGTAGTTACATTTTTTAAAATGTATTATGTTTTGAAAGCTCTTTATATGTTTTGTATGTAAAATCTTAATTTGTATTGAGTAACTAGTAACTAAAACTGTCAAATAAATGTAGTGGAGTAAAAAGTACGATATTTCTCTCTGAAATGTAGTGGAGTAGAAGTAAAATAGAAGTGTCATAAAGTGGAAATACTCAAGTAAAGTACAGATACCCCAAATTTATACTTAAGTACAGTACTTGGAGTAAATGTACTTAGTTACATTCCACCACTGGAGAGACAATTCACTTTAGTTTAGTTTATCTTAGTTAGTTAGTGATTCAATTTTGTTTTCTAACATATATCAAATGCTTTACCTGTTTATCCATCATAAATTAAGCCATTTTGATGCCCTCACGTAAAAGAGAATGTGCTTTTAGATTAGCGTACTATAAAGCACTTGTATTTTCCTAATATAAAGTTTATGGTAATATTGTGATGAGGATTTTGTTTTTGATTATTAAGAGAGAGAAGAGAAGAGAAAAGGTAATTGAAAAGGGTTAGAATTAGAACAGGATCTTTATATCCAGAAATGAACAGAAAAGACCAGAACACAGAAAATGGAGATAGTTTAGACAGTTTAACACCAGAGTTCACTGACCTAGAGTGGCAACATTACAGACCAGCAAATGTGTACACAGACAGAGAGAGGGAGAGAGAGGGAGAGAGAGAGGGAGGGGGGAGAGAGGGAGAGAGAGGGAGAGAGAGAGAGGGAGAGAGAGGGAGAGAGAGAGGGAGGGGGAGAGAGGGAGAGAGAGGGAGAGAGAGAGAGAGGGAGAGAGGGGGGAGAGAGAGGGAGAGGGAGAGGAGGCCCCTGTACAGTATCTGTGTGTAGAATAATCCTTATAATAGTTAACACCTGTGTCTGCAGAGAGATCTAGCAGCTCTCTGTCTACCTTTGTTTCAGAAACACTGTTGTGATGTTGATGTTTTGCTCAGTCCACTACAAATGCTCAGGAGGCTAGGATTTCATTGAATGTATATTTACAACCTATATAATTTTTGTTTTATCTTTTCATCAGGTAATTGCTGTACTAGTTCACATTATCTGCAGGGATAAATCCACATCTCTTGATTAGATAACATAACTCTACCTGTGAGTACACACAGTGTATTCAGATCCTTTACTTACTTACTTACTTACTTACTTACTTCTAAAAGCAGAAACATCACAATGTAAAAATAAAATATATACTCAAGTACAGCAGTATTATCAACAAAATATATGGAAATATCAAAAGTTAGAGTACTCATTATGCAGAATGGCCTCTTTCAAATGGTTATATTATTAAGTATGTTATATTTTTGTAGTGTTAACATGCACACATCCTTTCAATGTTGCAGCTCTGTCAAGGTGGAGCTTTTTTTTATCTACTTTATATTAGGTTGTTAAAATCTATGAAAATACATCATATTTTACAAGAAGATCAGATAACAAATAAATTTAGTAGAGTAATAAATCTAGTAGTTTGCAGCTACTTTTCAGTACTGGTACAATACAAAGTACTTTCAGTAAATTGTAGCGTTAAGTATGGTCCCAATTGAAGTCTCTTTAGTTTTAGTTTCAGTTTTTATTTTATTCTTGTCTATCATGCGGCTTTTTATTGTTACTGTTTTTCCTACCTACCCATTTTATGTATTTTTTGTTGTTTATTTTTTGTTTTTATTGTAAAGCACTTATTATTATTATTATTATTATTATTATTATTTGTTTCGTGAATTATGTCACTGCTGTAAACTCCTGTGACATTATAATTTTCCAATGGGATAAATAATAGCACTCTATCTATCTATCTATCTATCTATCTATCTATCTATCTATCTATCTATCTATCTATCTATCTATCTATCTATCTATCTATCTATCTATCTATCTATTCTGCCCTGCGTCTATGTTTCCTTTAGTTACATAGAAACAACATTATCTATTGTGAGGTCCCAAAACTGTTTTTTGAGGGAGCGCCCTCTCCTCGGCACTTTCCGGCACTTTTCGTTGATGTTGATGGTGGGCTCGTCACCGCCTCTCCCAGACTGCTTTATGTCTGGCAGCAGAGACCATGCGCGGTCGCCATATTACGGAGCACCCCTCCCCTTCAGTCCCGTCACACAGCACAGAGCCACAGCAGCGGTGCGGGAGGCTATATACTGAACAACGCTACCGCTGGGGAGGACCAGTGATACAGCAAAACCAAGACCAAAACGAGGACTCAGTGGAATGGATTAAACCTTTGTACGCCGCTATTAAGTGATCGTATTCGGTTTTACATCACTGTACACCGAATGAAAGGTTGTTTGTTTTCATTTTCTTTCCTGTGAGCAAATTCAGCAGCTAAAACGACTCACTATAGTCTGTGTTTAGCTAGCCGGTGATGGAGACTGGCAGCTAGCTAGCTGACGTTACTCCTCTGTCAGGCTAGCCTCTAATATAACGCTAACTTACTCAGCAGCTATTCTGCTTTTAGTACGAGCGGCCATTACAACATAGCTTCTCTTTAGAAAACCTACACAATGTTAGGTTGTGCTTAACAAAGGCACAAACGGATAACGCTGGTAGTTAGCCGGCGAATTAACGTACAACTGGCATCAGCTGACGTTAGCTCGCTAGCTACTCAGCAAGCGGCCACTAGCTTCTTTTGCCTCGCTAACTGTCACCGCAGCACAGTGAATCGTGTATGAGAGCCTGTAAATATTGGCACAACTTTGCCGGATATTTGAGAACAGCCGATACTTGGTTTAAACATTTTTTTGATCGTGTTGTCTGTTGACCGTAGTTTTGTCAAAACGGCGCCGTTAACGAACTGCAACCTTATTGCATACTGTCAGAGACCAACTACCCCCCGGATTTTCTCCAAATGCATCATCCGGACCCTGCAGGAGACTCTGGCATTGTTAGAAAGATGGCGCACCCGGCTGTCTTTCACAGAAGGGGTAGCAACACAGGCAGCGGGAGCGGCTCCGCGCTGTCAACACCGGCAAACCCGGTGGTCAATAACAGCCACGTCCCAGCCGATGATTATCAACCCTCCCTGTTGATTCAGTGCCAACCTCCTGCTGGTTCATCCTCCCCGGGTCCCCATCATATTCCACCCCACAGCCTGAATCTGCATTCCCAGCCCCAGCCCACACAGTCGGCTGGAGCTCAGATAAAAAAGAAGAGTGGTTTCCAGATCACAAGTGTGACTCCAGCACAAATATCTGTGAGTACCAACAACAGTATTGCCGAGGACACAGAGAGCTATGATGACCTGGATGAGTCCCACACAGAGGATCTCTCTTCTTCTGAAATCCTGGATGTGTCCCTCTCCCGAGCTAATGACATAGTGGGAGCAGAGAGAAGCTCTTCAGAAGAGACACTGAATAATTTCCATGAGGCAGAGACCCCTGGAGCTGTCTCCCCCAACCAGCCTTCACACCCCCATGCCCTGAACCAGGCTCAACAGCATGGAGGGGGCATGGTCAACGGGACTGTGCACCATCAACATCCTCATCATCCTAACCATGCCCAGGTCTACCCTCTGACCTCTGGGCCTGGGAGCACCCCATCTGCCCTCACTTCTGGAGCTTTACCTTGTGTCACCCAGAAAATGCCTTCTAACATGGGGGTCCCTCAAGAGAATGTTTCCCAGACTGTCCCTACAAGTATTGTTGCTCAGCCTGTGGGGGTTGTGGTCCCTGGAATGCACAGCTCTGCTACGGGCACTACAGTTAGCATAGTTAATCCCCAGACCAGCAGTGTTAGTAATGTGAATATGTTGAGCTCTGCCAATGTGCCTGTGAGAGGGGGGATCAGCACAAGTGCTAGCAGTAGCAGTGGTGGCTTTCCTCTCAATGTGATAAGCAGCAGTGGGGGGAGCGGAGGTGGTTCTGTTGCAGCCGGGGGTAACCTTATAACCACCACTAATGTCAGCATGATCCAGCAACACCAAAACGTCAACTCAAACATCACTATGACTACGACTACTGCTGCTGTTGCTGCTGTCAGTGCCTCTGGAGGGATGGGACTCTCCAGTGGGATCCAGGCAAGAGTTGGATCTGCTGTGCTGCAGTCCGTGAGTGCCCCTGTCACAGCTGTGGCCACAGCCCCTGTATCATCCACGCCTGCACCAGCTCCGGCCCCTGCAGTGGCTACCACCAGTTCTCGCTTTAGGGTGGTGAAGCTGGACTCTAGCTCTGAGCCCTTTAAGAAGGGCAGATGGACATGCACTGAATTCTATGACAAGGATACCCCAGCCTCTGTTCCCAGCTCCTCTGCATCTGATACTGGGTCTCTCAGCATGCGTCAGTTTGTCTCTGAGAACTTTGTTGGGGCCTCAGAGAGGGAAAGCACAAGTGGTAGTTCTGTGAGTAGCACTATGAGTACATTGAGCCATTATACTGAAAGTGTGTGCAGTGGAGAGGCTGGGGGTCCCCTAGTGCCCCAGCATGCCCAGGATTATGCCTCCCCTCCTCAGGGCTTTCAAGGAATCCTCCCCAGTGGCTTAAGCATGGGAGTGTCCCAACCTCACATGCACCCCCAGGATATTACCCATTCACATGTGAAGACTACTGTGGCCCCCTCGGCTCCCACAAACATTCATCAGCCTGCTCCCATGCCAGGCCATCAGGCCACCATTGGACTCCCTACGCCTGCTGTACACCAGCAGCAGCTCACCTATGCCCAGGCTGTTGCTAATCAATCCCTAGGCTCCACACAGGGCCTAGTGGGTGTTCAGCAGCAGAAGATAGGCTATGCCACCCTGCCACAGCAGCCACCTCCCACCCCCCAAGCAGCCCCAGTGCAGGTGAGGCCACCTGAGTACACCCAGCCACACCAAGGTATTCCCCAGGCTGCTGCTTCTCAACCTCTGTCCAGCCAAGCTGGATCAGCTCCCTCCGGGCCAGCTAATGGAGCATGTCAGATGATGGGAGGCCCGCAGCAGTCACAGGCACTCCTTCACACACAACCCCAGCAGCCCTCCTCCCTTCAGGCCACCACCTCTCATGTTGGAGTACCAGGTCTTGGCCAGCAGCCTCAGAGCCACCCCGGCCATCTGGATTGCCAGCAGCAGAAGCAACAGTCAGTCCCAACACAAATCCAAAACCCAGGCCTGGGCACCCAGCTGCCCACAACAGTCCACCAGAGCCAAGTGTCTGCACCAAGTGTGCCTCCTCCCAACCCTCAGAGCGATCCCCAGGCCCAGCCCCAAGCTCACAACACTGGGAATAGTGGTAGAATGCCCCCACAGGGTGTTCCTCAGAGCCAACCGTCTTGTGTCAGCTTGTCCCAGGAGCACAGCAGTGCCCAGGCCCTGGCTCATGCTGCCCAGGCCAGTGCCCTCTATGCTAGTCTGCCCACCTTCACCACCACTCAGCTGCAAGATGCCCAGCGGCTGCTCCTCCAGCACCAGTCTGCTTTGTTGGGGCTGCCCAAGCTGTCCGGAGGGGAGTCTGGATCTGGATCCAGCACTGGCCAGGGTCAAGAAGCTGAGGGCAACACTGCTACCACCAGTGCCTTAACTGCATCAGCTGGTCTCAAGACTGTTGATGGAGAGGAGGATGGGTAAGATATTCTATTTCCTTACTTTTTTGTTTATATTTAAGTTGCAACCAGATTTCTGAGATGTGTTTCAACACAGGCACAGGTGACAAACATTTTAGCACTAATCTAGAATCAAAGTAGACTACTAAGAGATGCCTCCTGTTAAATGGGTGTTTGTAGCCCAACTCAGCATTCAGAGTGTTTGAAGCTGGTTGTTGTAGCAGCTGTGAGGGAAGAAAAGTGTTATTGTTTTCCTAGATAGCCAGCATACAGTAGTCAGGCTACCACAGTCTGTCTGTCCTCTGTCAGTCCTCTGTCAGTGGGACACAGTGCAGGGCTCAGCTGGATGTGTCGTCTCTTGTCTTTATCAAGTGGCTGCAGTGATTCGACATTTTACCTAGCCTGCCTCCTTGCTTGAATCCTGACACTCTGCCTTACAGGGCACAATTTCTGCTGGGTGCACAGTTCGCTGTACACACTCTCTCAGCATATTTGTTGTTGAAAAGCAGGAAACAAGGCAGAGGTGTTATGATTATTTAATCAGAGATAATACAAGGCAGGTGGCTGCAAATGTGGTAGAAATAAACGAAATAATCTAGTTCTCGAGACGAAACAAAACATTTCAGACAGTATTTAATTTTGTTGAAGATGATCTCATGAGGAAGACATTGTGGTTTACTTGTTGACATGAAAAGCATAGTGCAGTAGTCCTTTCCTTCACTAAAAGCTTATTGATTCTTTTTTTCTCTTTCCTCCATATTTCTTTGTCACTCCTCTCCAGTCACTACAGTTTGCTAGTGATTTATGTGATGAACAGCTGAAAGTCCTGTGGAATCTCTTCCCAATAATGAGTTATAAGAACTGATTTTGATGTTACAGGGGATTTTTAATCACCATGCAGCAGCAGCAGCAGCAGCAGCAGCAGCAGCAGCAGCAGGAAATTGCTCACGTTTCAGTCACTCTTACAATCTTAAGCCATTGTTCCTGACTTCTGAAAACTTTATTATTACCTTAGTGTTTAGGATGTTTTGCATACCTGAGTTATAAAAATTAACAGATAGGGAGGAGAAACCAAGATGAATTGATTACTGGACTGGTTTTCATTACTGAGAATATAAAGGGTAACATGGATGTAATGATGTTGGTTTTGTTTCAGTCTGTCTTTATGGGCCAGTTAGATGGATACTGAAGGATAGCTACTATTATCACATGACATATAACTCTGAGGAATGTGAAATCTATGGGGATCAGGTGGATTATTGTCTTTGATGATAAGTAGCATTTGGGTGAAACCAAAGCCCTTGTTACAAATGAGAAGATTGTCTTGGTGAATTAAGCTCACGGTTAATTTCTCTCTATTTAACCTGCTGTCACACGAGTGCAAGTAGTTGAGACAGTGCCTGCTGAAGTTGGTGTTTCCCTACTAATGGGTGGCTGCAACTCGAACTGGCTATTTTTCTCTCATTCTTAACCAATGAACCTCCATTCACAAAAAAGTAATGCAAACCCAGAGATGACTGCACACCCTCATCAGCTGATGCGAACACACATTCGACCATGTACACTTACAAAGACCACAAATGAAGCCTTTCCCCGCAGATTTAAATCATTTAATATTTCATCATCTGTGGATACTTAATTCAATTTGTTCTATATATTTTCTATTCTAAGACTAGACTGGAGCATACATTTAAAAACCGCAAACTGTTCTACAGGGTTATATGTACATTATGTAAAGCACTCTCAAGTCACTTTACTCAGTTTTCTTGTGATAAATGATGGGGTTGGATGAAAATAAAAAAACAAAACCTGATATAATTTATTTTCCAGAAAAACCTGTGCTCAACATGCATAAGATCATACTGAGCATCCAAAGAGCTTTCAACAGCTCATTAGCCCATCTAACCATCGTTGAGGTCAAGCTACTTCAGTCAGTAACTGTGCTTCAATGATCAGTGTCACATAACATTTTGCAATGCTGGGAGAACATAAGTTTTGTGTGTTTTAGCATTTATAGTCCAGCTTTTGGTTGTGTGCTTTTGTGCTGCCAAAATCTTTCATCATTTCTGATTCATGACAGTGTATGTGTATTGTTCATTATTGTTGACAGCATTTATTTAAGCTGAGCATTAATTTAGAAGTTAATTGCAGATTAAAAAGTCCCGATGTATGAATAGTCTTTAATGTACTGTTAGAGTTTGTGAAAGACAAAGAATGTGATATATTTTAATTGTAGGCCAGCTTTAGACAAAGAGGGGGATTTAAAATGCAGGGGATGGACCTCGAATGTAGAGGATTTCACACTTCACACAGTCTAATTAGTATTAAGTATTAACTTTTTATTGTGAAGTTCGTAATATTTGAGTTTCATCGAAGTTGTGAGAGATGTGTTCATTCAACTCTGTGGAAGTTTTTGAGGCTGTCTTGAGGCTGCCTACAAGTTGCAAATGTTGCACCGATGTTCACTTGTGTTTAGGAGAAACTACCCCTGCACAATGGGTAGTTCAGGGAACCTGGGACATTGAAGCATTCCCAGCTAACACACACCACCAGGCTCTGTCGGTTTAGAAAGCTTGATATCTCTGTCACTCACCTTTTTAACTTAATAAAATCTAATTAGGGCTGGGCCATAAATTTTGTTATTTTCAATTTGCATTAATTTGGACAACAGAATTTTGGAAAATGACACTAAAAGTTGATAGTATTATTGATTTATTGCCCTAAATCTCATTGTGGTAACATAGGACTGACTGGTACTGATTACTCTAATTTTTCTGCTGAAAAGACCTGAGACCTTTTTCCTTTGTGTACTAATTGCCAGTCCCTCATAAAAGCTGATTTGTTCTCTATCTGGTAGGAACGTATTTACAAGCATGTTCTGGCCGGGCGTTGGTGTGCCGTGTCAGTGGTTGTACAGTTCCTATGGTCTGCTGTGTGGCTGCTGTCAACATATTTTCCAGTTTTAATGTGTGGGATGACCCTGCCCTCATTTAAAAAAAAAAAAAAAAAGACTGTTTTACTGTTGACTGTAAAACCGTCTCTTTTAGAGTATCTGTGTGTGTGTGCATGCGTGTGCACTGACGAGTCATTAAAGCTAGGGCAGGTAATGTATTTCAGAAGCATTTTTTTGTTATATTTGGTGAAATTCTCTTTACACCCCGACAGCAATCAATAAATCAAATGGTCTAAAAAATAAATAAATTTGAAAAACATCCGGTATCTGTGTCTTTGGCAGGCCTGTAATAAGCCCATCGCTGGCCTATCTACCTGCCTACCTGCACGCACTCTGCCCGTGCACTCATTGCACATAAAGGGAGGGGGTGGGGTTTTTTCAGTTGGATACTTTCAAAATCTAGCTGTCTTTTGCTAGTTTCTCCAACATTAGCTACCCTAGCTTTAATGGGATATGTTCAAGATGGGTGGGCAGGCTGCTGCTTGACTGCTGGGTTTTATAGGCCATTCATGGTAAATCAGTGATTAGAAAAGGGTGCCAGATGTTTAATGGCAAGATCAAAATGTATCTAATGTGAGAGCAGGTAATGTGATCATATGCCGGTTTCGACATGATAAAGAGTCATCTCTTTGTATGTGAGGATGTGGTTTTGTGCAGTCAGGCTGTGTTGCGTTTGTCTCTCTCTCTCTCTCTCTGTGTGTGGTGTGGGGTGGGGGGTGGTGTGTAGTTTAGTTCTTGTTTCACAGTCAGAGTTTTGAGAGGTAATGTAGGGCTGGTTAACTTTAGTGCATGGTATTATTTTCTGTTCTACCTTTTTTATGTAAAGCACTTTATAAACATAATTTTAAAGTTACAGATTTTCATTAATATTAGTTTTGTTCATTATTATGTAGGTTGGAGCAGCATTGTGGTGAGATCTGGCCTTGAACTCATTTCAGATACTGTATTAAGGTATGATGTTTAGATTCTTGTTTATAGTTTTTAAAAAAAAAATTTTTTTTTGTTCTAATTAACAGATTGGATGTTTTTGTTTTTGAGAGTATGACCCTTTCAGTTTATCCCTTTTTCCAAGTCACACCCAGTGTCTCCATTTTAAGTGTGACCTTATGTTTCTTATAATTAAAGTGTTTTTCATAAGCAACCATAGAAGATTTGAGATTTTGGTCCAGGTTGAAGTACTTGTTTCTCAGCTTTAATGCTTTTTATCAGCATGTGACATGATCTTAGTACAGTTTTGCAGTCTGATAGATTCTTTAATGTTTCCTTTAATGTAGTTGATATGTCAGTAATAACAAAATATGACACGGTCTCTTGCCTTCTAAGTCATTCTTGGAATATAAAGTGACAAACTGACAGACAGTTGATCTGGCTTTTAAAGAAGAGCTGCAGTTTCAGATTATTCCACTCAAGCATTCACATGCAAAGATGGAGAATATAACCACTAAACATTGGCTGAAGGCTTTGATCCAAATATATATGTTTGTTTTTACTTCCTTTCAGGCAAATTACATATATGTATGTGCCAGACAGATATGTTTTTTTTTTTTTTTTTTTTTTTGCTTGTCTCAGACGTCAACAGCATTCAACATCAGTATGGTGTTGAATAGTAGAAGCATAAGCACTTGTTACTTGACTTGACTATAAACAGCCCCGTGTTAAAAAACACAAGGTGTGGCGTTGGTGGGGGCATGTTTCTTCAGCTGTCATGAATATACACTTGCAGGTATTTGACTGGCCAACGTGGTGCCAGGGACGATGCATTGCGGCAAGAGTTGAGCCAGGTACTCCTTCTTTGCCAAACTAGCCTGCATCTTTTTGCCGAAGCCCCTGCTGTGCCAATGCTATGGTCTCATTGAAATGAATAAGGATGCTGCAGTTTTTTTTTTGTTTTTTTTTTTTTAAACGCAGTGCTATTGTTGGTCTGAACACATTCGTGTGTGAGTGAGTGTGAATGTGTGAAGGCTCGGGGGAATGTGGGGCTGGCTGGCAGCATGATGGCTATCTCTACTGCTGTCTGTTTTGAATGTAATCTTCCCCCTGGCAGTGCAGGCAGCCAGTGTGTGCTGGGCCTGTTGCTCATTGTGTGGAGATCAACGCGATCCCCAAAATTCACAACGCACAGAGGAAGTGACCCAATCTGACCCGACCCAACTTAGTCAGGTCTACTGAAGCTTGTTGAGACCACTGAGGACACAGCAGACTGGACCAGATGGAACCAGACTGAGCAGAGTTGTGGATGACTGTTCCAGCTCTGATAAATCCTGCCATTGTGTTGCTCCACTATTTCCTTCTTCAGTGTTCGCTCTGTAGATGGTTTTGTATGAGCATTGGCTAGGGGAAGGTTAAACCATAGACTATGACAAACCTGATGTCCAGATTTTCCAGTCTGTTGTTCAATAGCGCTTTAGATAAAAGAGATATTCTAAACATTGTCCATGGTTTGTTTGTCTTTTCAGGCCAAATTTTCTTTAATAGCTGTACCCACGGCTGTATGAATTTAGTGGCAACACTGTCTTGTGCTGAACCCTAACCCATCTTAGCGTTTCCTCTTCAGTTAAGTAGGTGCCATGATACATCATAGATGGCTTTCTTGTAATATATTGCGAAATGCAGGCTCGTCTGTGGTGTCGTACTATTGTAATCATACACTAAATATTGTGTATTTTTAGTATCAAACACTCACCCCCTGTAAGACTGAAAGATGGCTGTAAAAAGTTTGTAGTATTACATAGAGCATGGTGGCTGGAGTCAACTTGATTACAGTGGATTCCAATTGCATTTAGAAAATGTTTTAAAATAAATTCGCCTTACGCCTTACCTGAAAAGTGATATTTGAAATATCTTTGATATAAGCTGATACAGTTGTTTATAGCTTCATTTGGTCATGTGAATGTGATTTATTTTGTAATTTTCTACAAAAATAACTCCATAACTAACTTGATAAAACACAGAATGATGATGTGCTCCTTTTACTAATTAACAGCCCCTAATAACTTCAGTGTTGCTCATAATAATAGCACATTGCTGTGTTGTACAGCTAGCTTAAGTACTGAAAGTTTGTAATGTTTAGTATAATAATGTTTGTAGTGGTCAGTCCAAAAAAAGAAAAGGCATTAATTAAAGGCTATTAAAATTTAATCCAAATGATTCCTCTGATTAGAGTAATCCTTTTGTAAAGCCATTTAATCAAGCCTTACAAATATTGAAATTTTTTTTTTTTTTTTTTTGCCATATTTTCCAGATCATTTTGCAAAACTGAGCTGGAAATGAACCATGGACTTAATATAGGTGCCAAGACTGGACAGGTGTTGTGCCTTTTTAAGAGAATCGTTTACTGATGTCATGACAAACACTCACACTCAATCACAGAGTTATTTTGTGTAGCAAATGCATCAATATTGTGGCCATGTTTAGCTGTTGGCTTTTATATAGAGCTCTGGTTTGTCCACAGTTGCACATCACTGAAGTGTTTCACTAAAAGTAAACAACATTTGTTATTTGTTATGCTGCTGACACCTCCCCCACCCCTACCACATAGACCAAGCCAGAGAACACCAGAACTCAGCAGAGCAGCAACATGCTGTGTATGAGCGAGGGAGGGAGGGAGGTCTCGCTACACGCTACTGAATGTTTACTGTCTTTCTAAGCCAAGCGGGGAAAGCATGAATGGCAGAAGGAAGCTAAACAAGGAGATTGTGAGGAGTTTACTGCTTGTTGATGAAATAGAGTTTAATACATGCCACTCACATTTGCATATCTCTCTATAAATCACTGTGTGTCTTTGTCCGTTGCTTATTTGTATGCTTTGTGGAGATGTCATTGATTTCATTTGTCTCTGCCCCCTTCTCGCAGATGGTTTATTTTTCCATCAATAAACAGGATTGTTTCACTTAAGAGTGCGGTGGGGAAACTAATGGCTTGTAATGGATGATAATGGATTGTGTTTTTAGCCTGCCTTTCATCTATGAGAAAATTGCCCACCCACCCCTGAACGCACACGCACACGCGCACACACACAGAGTGTCGGTTCTTTTTGTACCTGTACAATACAGGCAGAAGCAGTTATCTTCCTCAATTATTATTTAGTTGTTTGTTTATTTATTGTCTTTCCACTGAAGGGGGTCTGTGGTGCATCAAAATAAATAGATTGTCTTTGGTCATATTGTGACCAAATATAATATATTATATAATTACACTTAAAATGGGTTGTCCTGTGGGGTTCAGCGTTTTTGTGATAGATTGTCGTGCTGATTCCCTTCCTTATTAGTTAAGGAGAACTTAGACTTTGAAACCCTTGGTGTAGATTGTTTGGTCCAGTGCTTAATGCTAACATTTTATAGCAACATTGTCAGGTTTTGGCCTCATGCTAATAGCAATAAGCCAATATTGATTTTGGGATCTATAGAAAGTATTTTGTTGTTTTTAGTCACAGTGGATGGACACTGAGTGAAGTAGTTTTTATCTGCATTTTTAGTTTCCTGTATAGTAGTTTCCTGATGCCTGCCAGCTTAATTTCTATGGCAACAAAATAAATTGTGCTCATGAGAACAGAGACTTCCAGAAGGAAAATGGTACTATGGTGGACCTATTGTTTTTTTTGGTACAAAGATTGAAACAGGAATGACCCAAGACCCTTGAGAAACAAGTGCTTGCATGTTAACATAGGGTTTGAATAGTCAAAATAGGTGGGAGCTACTGTATTGTTGTACCACAATGTATTAAAGGTACTTAGTATTACTTAAGAAGCAGTTCAGAGTTCTCATCATTTGTTGGAGAAGCCAGCTTATTGAACAGAACGATAAAGAAGGATAAAGGGTGATTTATATTTTACTATAATTATAATAATACAATAATTATTTTGTGGTAATTGAGACCTCCTGTTACCTACAACAGGTGTGGCATAGTATTTGTGTAATGTATGACACTATGAAGTGGTGCTGATGGAGGTTTCATGTTCAGTCACACATTTTTATTCTAAGGCTTTAGTGGGCTGCCACTGTCATCCCCCTAAACATGCAGGCAATGTGCTGAATCATGGCCGGCATTCCTGTGGCCAGAACACTGTCCAGTCAGCTCCAGGAATTACACAAACGCACACACTCACACTCACAAATAAAGAGAATGCAGTGGATAACTTTGCTATTGGCATAAGAATTCCTGCTTTTTTCTCCCCCATGTCTTTCATACAGCTTGTTCCATTTCTCTCGCAGTTTGGTTCATTATATATATTTGTTTTTTTTACCCTGACAGGAATAAAAGCTGCCACGGTCATCCTAGGATATAGACAAAGTAACTGATAAAAGGATAATGGCATACTACCTTAATTCATATCAGTGTTCTCGGTGCTGACGGGCTGAACATACCAGCTAAATAGTTTTATCAGGCTGTGCACAAAACTATACAGACTAACTTTATTTGTAACCGTATGTCAAATAGCAATACGTGTGCTGTCACCAAATCCTGTGAGACATTTTGCACACATTTACACTGCTTGACTTGTTAAACATAGCTTTACCTATAATGAGGCGAGTGTCCTGTGCGCTGCAACAACAATTTGTCTACAGGTCCCTGAATATGAGATAAATATTATTCCCTGGATCCTAACACTTGATTATTGTCATGCCATAGATGTTATAACTACATAAGAGAGGGTAATCAGGAAGGACTGCAACAAACTATTATTTCCATTATTGATTAATCTGATGATTATTTTCTTTGATTATAGTTTGGTCTATAAAATATCACAAAATAGCAAACAATGTCCATCACAATTTCTGGAAGGACTGAATTTTTGCTTAAAAGATTATTTCAACTAGTAATTGGTAATCAAAATAGTTGCCGATTAATCAACTAATGTTTCAGCTCTAGAATCAACACACTACATGTCAAAAAGGCAGAAAAAAACTTGTCAAGGCACTAACTGAAAGTTGTTCAGAAGGACAGATACCATGATCAACTTACAGCAAGTTTTCAAGTGGATCAGTCTCATGCCTGTTCGAAGCTGGACTTGGGACAGGGTTAGCCTAGCTTAGCAAAAAGACTGTAAGCAGGGGGAAACGGCTAGCCTGGCTCTCTCCTAAAACACTCCTTTTACAATTGAAATTTCCTGCTCAAATATTAGAACCAGTGTGTGCATGGATGATCATCATGACGTGTCAAAGGAGCAACTCTTCATTTATGATGTTTGCTCAGGTTGATGGAGGCTGATACTTTCAGCTTTTCTGCTCGGCTGTGCTGATGTGAGAGCTCTATCCAGCGAGTGTCTTTTCCCATAGGGTTTAATTTTCATTCTTGCTTTGTGTGAGCTAATCCCCTTCTCTATGCTCTGTGGCTGAATGAGGAGGGCTGCTGGAGGGAGGGGGTGAAGTTTTATTTATTTTTTTTTGTTTTTCTAGTTTCTTTTATCTAAGAGTCTAGCCAGTTATGCACAAAGACACTTGGCTCTTCAACATGAGCGTGTTCTGTGCTCTTTATTTCCCATATTTTAAATTTATTCAGGTAGCCCACCCAACTAGACTTGGGGGGGAAAAAAGTCTGTGCTTTATTTTTTTAATAAGTGTGCGTTAAAATACAATTTATTGTGCAGATTGATCAAGAAATCTGCAGGAATAGTGCCGTAACCTGCAATTGATAGTTAGCTTTTGAATTTAATACTGGTTTGAAGCAGAGTGTGTATGTTTAGTCTCCACTTCTCTTTGGAGTGACCATAAGTCTGAAGTCAAAAATCACACAAAACATGTTTTTAATTAATTTGCTCTTAGCATAACATACCTAATACATTACCTTTGGTCTCTGTTGGCAAAGTCACCGTAGCATTAATGCCAACTATAGTCTGCCTGCAGACCATTTTCAGCTGTGTAAATAGTGCTGTACTACCCCCTGCTGGTTGGCAAGCTGTCAACTGCCTGCATACTTCAGGCTCATAATGTCTATGCTGTTTTTAGGCTTAAAAGCAGCATATTTGTCAAGACCTATATGTCTTAACGCTGACTGGTCAAATGACTGTGGGAGAGTGCTAAAGTACCACTGCGGTGAATGCTCCCTTTCAGGCATGCTAGCCTTGGTGCTGGGAGGGGAGAGTGAAGCAGCAGAGCCACAAATTCATACACTGGAAACAAAATCCAAATCTGTGGTCACACATGCAGAATGACCTCTTTCTGACCAAACAGTAGTTGTCCATTGTCAGTGCAATGCGTACAGGGTTAGTCAGCCAAACAAATTATCATGAGTTTATTCAATTTCCCCCCCAATACAGTAAGAACATGTATTTCCCTTTAACCTGCTTGGACTTGGAATGATTGGTCTTCCTGAGTTTCTTGGGCAATTAACTTTTTGAATCATTGGCCATTTTCCCAGTCCTATCATAATGTGTATGTGTGTGTGTGTGTGTGTGGGGGGGTTTTTAAATGTGTTTTGCACATCTTTAATGTAGCCCTTGTTTTCTTTTCTTTTTACTAAGCCATGAAAATCAACTTTTAGATTTTTGAGGCTTGCATGATATAGTTAGTCCACCACTGTAATCAGTAAATCTCTATTTTCAGAAAATTACATTTTCAGTCTGTGGTGCTGCAGTTGAAAGTGAATCAGTTTGAAAAGGTGTATGTGCTGGTGCTTTCATGTACTTCAACATCTGCGATTTGAGAAACAGTCATGTGGGCGTTATTGACGTCACAAAGCAGTCGAAGGAGTTGTTAAAATCACATAAATGGTGATATGAGTTGTTATGAAACCACTGGGGTAAAGATTTTAGGATGAAAGGAACTCATAAGCAGTGTTTCAATCCATTCACTGGAAAGAAATTAATATGAGTTAAGAAAAACAAATCTCAAAGCAAACTGGAAGTGAGGGTTAAAGGGGGGGGGTCCAGATTGTTTGAGCAAGTGTATTTGTAGTATTTAAGGTGTGATGACAAGTAATGAGGTTGTTTATGTGCTGATGAAAAGAGGTAGATTAATCAATGTTCTTTTCTCACAGTGACATTGAGTACCTGGACTCACATTATGCTGCTCTCAAATATACACACTCACTCGCTTAATAGGAATTTATAATTTAGGAATTGGTGATTTTCGATTGTTTGTATTTTACCTTTTGTATGGCTTTTGGGTGTGATTTTTCATGTAAGCCATTACAGGTTTCTACCACACCCTCACACATACTTTTATATTTCCTTCATGTGTATTGTATTTATTTATGTGAAACAAAAAATAAATACTGGCAGCAGAGTTACGGTTAGGGCCTTTGAATTGCTGAATACTGTACCCACCCACTCCAACAGGGCTAACTAAGGGAAGTGATTTCATTGAGCATCTGTACTCTAATTAGACACATTTAATGAGCAGAGGACTGCTCAGGTACACAAAATAAAAACATACATGTAGCAAAAATATACACATAGCGTATACATATATATTTACACAGCATTATACTACACTGCCTGAGTGTAGAGATCTGACTGTGAGGATGGGTGACTTTGAGTTTACTATGTACAGACTTCACATTATGTGTTTATGACATTAGCAAAACACATGACCACATCACTGCGAATTCTTTTAAAGTAACTAACTTTTAAAGTAACTTTGCTTCAGTGAGACACAAAATTAATCAGACTCCTTTTGTCTACTACCAGACAGAGATGACAGCTTGCAGACATTATGAGGCTTTGTGTTTAAAGAAAAACAACAAGTGACTCAGTTGGCTTGTTGAGTCTAAATTTTTGTGACATGTCAGACATTTCTCTGATCAGCAAGGCACAACAAAGGCATGGGGTATGGAGTTTGGGATTAACTGGTGGCATTCTGGCAGAAATTGAGCATTTAACAACAGGAGATCTGTTCAGGTCTTTTGTTAAAGTTGAATTGGTAGTAAGGCATGCATTGGCACTAGTATTTGCCACCAGATGGCAGTGTATACCAGCCTAGCTCTTTGAAGTCTCAATAAATCTTCTACGAGCCAGTGGGATGTGCATTTGTAGCCTGACAATACAGCTCTGTGTGAATATATAGATTTTTAAAGAAATCTGATGAAGCCACGTCTTTGCCTTTTTGAATATAAATATAGTGTAATGATGGAGCATGTTGCCTCACAGTGTTGGTCTGTAATTCGGCAATGTTTTTTAAAATGTGTATTAGTTATGTGTGTTTCATCATTTAAATATATAAGGGTAGTTTTCAGTGTGACAGGAGTAAGAATCCTGAGGTGGAAAACCGCTTAGCTCCGTTTCAACTGTCAAAGCAAATTTTCTGCAAATGTTACAAACAGTGCAAATTGGTTGTTTCTCTATTAGCAGGGCTGACATAATGTGGCTACTTCAATGTCAAAAGACATCTAAAATGGAAAGTCTAAATACTATAAGTAACAGTGTGTTATGCTCAGGAGGAATTTGAATGAATCCTAAAGGTCGTCTGTGAGGTTTGGGTGAACTCAGAGCAGTTTTATAAATTAGATTTTGTGGGTCGTTAATTCCAAACCAAATTTTCCATTTTTATGCCATTGTAAATTATCAGCATAAACATTAAACCGTTGACTGGCAACGCATAAGATTATTTCTATCAGATCCATCATTTACACTGATGCCCAAAGTAGAAACAAGTGTGCCTGTACTTCCTGTCCCCCTGGTATATTGTCATTAATCTATTTTTCTTTTTTCTTTCTTTCATGTTTCCCTGTGGCCTGCCCTTTTTGCTGTAACAGGTAAGATTTTCCTAAATTATTTTTGTTTTGACTCACTATGATCCATGTTTTAATTCAAGAAGTGCAGTGGAATCCAGGTTTTAAGAGGGCAGCGTAAAGTTGACTACTGATTCTCAACTGAACATGCTGAACCAACTGACCTCATTTTACTTAAAGTATGTCTACAATGTGATGATCATTAACATCAGACTGTGAAGAATGTGGCCTGATTACTTGCTAATTCAGATGTGAGTAAAGGAAGTGCGTGAGGTTGCATCCTATTTAAGGAAGTCCCCATTTAATATTGTTATCGTCCACTTGATAGCAAGTTCAAGTCCACTGTGGCAGAGAACATGAATGTCAAACATAAGTCGCTCCTTTTACTTGAGAAGTTACAGAAAGCAGCATAAACAAAATTTACTTCAAGTTTTTCAAAGGAGTTACAGGGGACTGAATTGAACTCAGAAGATGGCAGTGTGGATTGCTGTTACTCCTTTTGCATACAGTTATAATATGTGTTGATAGACAAATTGTATTGGACTTGATATATCGGAGCAGATATTCTCTGCTACTCATCGGTACCAAAACAGGCCCCATACCAGATTCCTAAACAGTGTCAGGATTTGTGAACTGTAATTAAGCCTGAAATAAGTGTCACCTATGAAATTGCCTTATGAAGGTCTCTAATAGTTGGCATATGACCTTATCCTGGTCTCTGTATAGTTGGAATAGGACAGAAAATAGACAGAAAGTTCAAGTATCCTGAATATAAGAGCAGAAGGATCATCTCAGTGAAAGTGGCACGATGCTGGTGAGACTAACTGTAAAGTCGTGCAGGAAACAACACTTTGTTTGTTTGTAGCTAAGCTGTGCTTATGATAGCTCTGCTGTCGTCAAAGATTTAGGCCCTGACGGTGGAGTCATCATTACTTAATCCACTCACTGCCCTGTCCACTGCTCTTCACTTGTAATCTTGCATGTGCTCGCGCACACAAACACATGTGGTCAGCATTTGTAGCCCTAATTGTTCCAGAGTTATTGATTTGATGAACTCTCCCTGACCTATTTCATCAGCTGATTTAAAAGGCAAAGAAAACATGATCAAGGTTCTTTTCACTGTAAATGAATCTAGCCATGATTTTTTTTCAAGTAATTAATTCTTTTTTTATCTATGAAACGTTATGTAAAGACACACGTTTCTGCATTATATTTGATAGCACTGTTGACATTTAAAAAGTCATGAAAAAGGATTCTGTTGGCCTGCAGTTGCCAAAGGCGATTCATGAAATAGGTTTGCTTTGAGACAACATAGGCATTCTTGGTATTCAGAGAAGTTTGGAAAGGCTGAAACAAACTATGATGGACCGTAGCATTCTCCTTTTAATTTCCTGGCCAATCAATGACGGATCGATTTGTCTGAGAGACCTGCAGATTGTGTTGGTGGGAGGTATTTTGAGATGTAGACTAGGGCATGAGAGAGAGAGATGACTCACTTGGTTTTGTGGTTCTGTGGAGTATTGAGAGAAAAACAGCCTCCCACCAGTTAACACAAACACACGTACAGTATATCATTCTGTGAGCTACAAGGTGGAGGCTGTGTAACAGGTGTGTGTGTTGTAATGCTTTATGACCCAGACATCAGTGTGAGTAATCTGTCCTCCTCCATCAGATTCTAAAAGATAAGCCATACCAGGAACAAAAGAGATGTTCAGTTCAAATGGAAGATGGAGATAAATGGAAACGGTCTTATCTTTGTGAAGAGCAATTTGAGTTTAAGACTTTGAAAGTGAGGACATTTTCTAAAGATGTAGTTTCATCAATGCCAACAACTTAAAACTGGCCGAAGCTGAAACGAAACCCCAGCTGACTTGATTTCTCTTACTTTGGTTTCTCTGAAAAGCCTGAGGCACAACTGGCATATCTTGTTTTGATTTTTATGTTACTATCACAATATTCCTCAGTTGTTTATATGGCTCTCAAAATACATTACTGACGCCACTGAAAATAGCTGTAAGGTATTATTATGTAACAGTAGCCTGTTGGGAATATACATTATGAGTTCACTTAATTTTAATTTCATTGATGTGTTTGCTGTTTAGAAACGCAGGTACATCCAATTGTTGATTCTGTATTTACATTTCTATAAGGAGATATGCATCACTACATTCACCTTCCAACCCCATAATGTGCCTTCTCCAATCATCTTTAGTGCTGCGGTTAGCATTATTTCTGTCCCCTGTTGTCTGGACTCGGAGCGCTGTGTGTTCTTTGGCTGCTAATCCTTTTAATGCCAAGTTTCACTCCACATTACTCAAACCTGCTGCTCACACACACATCACACACACTTATGTAACTTGGATCTTGTGTGTGTATGTGAGAGAGAGAGAGAGAGAGGGGGAGAGTTGGGACCCGTTCTGAAACAAGTTACTTTTCCTGTCAGTGGGTACTGAAGTGTCTTGATAAACAATGCAGATGTTATTTTCTGAGCAACTTGCCACAGATAGCATTTAGCAGCAGAAGCAGAAGGTCTACCTGCTACAACTGAGATGTCATTGTTTCATTTCTTTAGTCTTCAGTAATTTATAAGGATGTTTGAGGACCACACCTGTGTTTGTTTGTGCATGTTAAGCCCATTTGCTAGATGTGATTTGCACAGCTTCCCTGTGTTTATGTGCAGAATCATCAGTGGTGCTTTAGGTTGGCCAGATATTCCAGTAGATCTACTATGGTGTGAAGTGTGAAGAGAGGATACGTTTCCTTCCATCATGTATCCTACAGCTTGCTGTTTGTTTATTGTAACAATGCACAACCAGATATTGCACATTTTTAACATTTCTGCATTTTTATTGCAGAAAAGCTGACATTTCCCATCTGCACAAATCTGACCTGATAATTTGCTAAATTTAGTGGAAATGTCAATCATAATATCAGGTTTGAGAATCAAATGAAATGTGCTATCTGTTGAAACACAGTGCAAAAAAGAAACAAAAATCAGTCAAACCATATGTATTTATCTATTTAAGACAAATATTTATTTGACTTTTTATCTGTTCCTTGCTCTCCCTCCGTCCTCTTTGAGACAGCACTAATGCTGAGGCTGTGGATCTAGGCCATTCTAGCTCTTGTGTCTCTGGCTGACTCTCTCTCCTTCCTTCCGTGTGTGTGTGTGTGTAAGAGTTAGTATAGAGTGAGGACTAAGGACTTGCTGCTGTCAGCCCAAATGCTCCAATAGCACCTCTCTCTTACGTATGGAGGCCAAAATGGCCACTCATCATTCCTCCCTGCTTCTCTGACTGACTCACTCAGTAGCTCTCTGTCATTCTCCATAGTCAGGGTGTGACTATGGAAAACCACTGCCAGGGCTTACTGGTAAAGTCTGTGTGCGCTTTCCACTATCAAACTACAGCTCAGCCAAAAGCCTTTACAATTCAACAATTCAATAGGCCTCTTTTTTTTCCTTTTTTTTTTTTCATCGCTGGGACATGCCAGGCCCCTTTTATGAACTTTTAGAGATTTAATTTCCCCCGAAACACAGCAGATATAAGTGCAGTTCCACTTCCTGTGAGTAACACATGTTTTGCCAAAAAACAGAAATTAAGCCAGAAACAAAACAGGCATACATATAGCCCTTCTCTCATCGTTATCAAAAGGAAACCATAGTGGATAGTTAGTACTATTAATGCAGCAGTGTTGAGTCTTTGCATAGAACCAGCAATGAAGCATGTTTATTTCAGTCATGCAGATAAAGAGCTTTATAAAGCAGTGCTTGTATACATTACCATGGAAATAAACCATTGTGTCATGCTTTTGGCTCATGTACTGAACTGTACTTTTCTGGTTAGATTGCCTTTCTTTTGTGTGATTTCATCATTTGTTTGCAATGGTAGCTGAAGTGCATTCATATTTTTACTTTTAGTAGACAGCCTGCATCAATAAATGGGCCTGCTCATGGTTGCATACATTAACTCATGTATTCAGTTTGTATTTCTGTGTGTATTATGTGCATGTGTGTGTGCACATTTCTAATGTTGACTACCATTGTTGATTTTCTTTTTTCTTTTCTTTTTTTTGTAGCTTCACAAAGCCAGACTACATTTTATGAGTCAAGTTTTAGCGCAGGTTTAAGTCTGAAAAGCATCCACTGAGAATCATTAATCATTGGAGGCTGGTTAGATATGCATTGAACCAGCAAACCAGTGTTTAGATGGCGACTTGCTACTTATTGAAAGTCCTGAACAATTGTCAAAGTTAGTCATTGTAGATATAAAATCAAGCATGATGCTGCAACTGCATGGCATGTTTTACAGCTCAAATATATTCAAAAGCTGATTTAGGTGGAAAGTTGGATGGAAATTTATCAATATTTCAAGTTTTTCAGATTTTCAAAATCAGACACAAAGACTAATGTGTTTGTTTGTGCACTTGGCTGTTAGAACAGTTAATGTTGATGTGAAGATGAGACCTGTCTGCTGAAGTGGTGTTGTGGTATAGTGGATCTTTTTACCGCCATTTAGGGTGGACAGGTACATGTAATCAGTGTATCTAGTTACTAGCGAGTGTGTAGTGTGGCAGTAATCATGCTGCTGTTGGCTCATGCCCAAATCACTTTTGGTGACCTTAGCCTGCTGTCCAGTAGCCTAATGCTTTTCCTGAACATCATGCAGTGCTATACTGTACATTTGACATCAAATAAACTAATGTTATGATTAAAATGATACAATGTTTGTAGCCTAAGCTGCTTGGGAAAGGCTCTATTTCATGTCTCATGGCATTGCAACGTTTGCCCTAGTCCAAGAGGTGGTTATGTCCATCCACTTATCATGTATTCTCACTGCAGGTATGTTAGACCAACAGAACACCACATAGGGAATACTGAGCCTTTAGAATTAAAAAAAAAAAAAAAAAAAAAAAAAAAAAAAAAATTCCAATATTTTTAGTTGATAAAACAAACAATGCTTTTCTTAACAAAGGTGTCAAAGTATGATTCAGTTCAGTTTCAAACCTGTTATAAGGTTGATTAGCTAAACTGAAGTGTTGTAAATCAGGCTGCTGTAGGACTGTATGACCCAACCAGAAGTCATGCGATACTGATTCACCGCAGCACACAGAGTGAGTTAGGACAAGTGAAATCCCCCGCATTGTGCATATCCTTCACCTGTTGTTTCTTGGCCGGCCGTCTCTAAGCCGGCGGAGGTTCTGTGAGTGCATGTTGTGTTTTCTGTCTGTGGAGGCACTAAGCCATCTTAAGGCAGCCTTTCAATGAGACATGACAAGATAAGACCCCGAAGCACAGGGTCTCTTGTCTGTCACGCAGAGGGCTGGCATAGAAAACTACTACAACAACATCACGATTCATTTTGAAACAAGTGTCTCTCTCTGACCTCTCAGTGATTCTGACAACTTTCATGTGACAATGAAAATATTATTGAGAAAAGTCTTATTGGTAATCTCTGTCATCTGTACTGTCAAGTCCCCTCATACATCACATCCAAACTAGACATATATATTGCATGTTCAGTGCATCAGTGTGCTTATAAAACTGCATGATTCTAAAAAGACACATAATTGTATGTTGGTCAGTAAAAAGACTTTGATTCATAGTATTTGGGACAGTAGGAGACGATACAGAGATTTATTGATGCTTGAGGCTCAAAGTTTTATTTTACATCTATGGCTATAAAAGGCAGGGGACTTATAGTACAGGAGTGGGAAATCACCAGGCCACATGATAATCTCTGTTGATGGTTTATGTAACTCCCAGTATCACATGATCACGCGTCACCACCCGCCCAGCTACTGTCTGTACTCAGTTATTCACTCACTAGTCAGCCATTCAACCACAAATGGATGACATAGACAGAGGAAAAATGAGGAGCACACACATACACTATCATCATAACCTTGCATGCTGCCTTTGATTCCCTGTGCAGCTGCACTCACTAATGCATCTATAGGGCACGACCCATATCTGTTCACCAAATTTAAGAAGGACGAGGGGTGTCAGAAAACAATCAACAAAGAAGCTCGGGACGTACTGCTCTGTTACTTTGGAGTGTATATGATCCTGCTGACGGACGGCTCCATGAGAGTGCGAGGAGTACAAGTGCAAGGCCATGACGAGATGGCAATGAAGCTTTTGTTCTGGGAGCTTGAGCAGCATCTCGAAAGGTAAAATAAAGACTGGGAATCCCCAGGGAGGCAGTACAGTGTGCCGCTGCTTGGGCCAATCACTACAGTAGCTGCACACAAAGGGCTGCATGGCTATATTGTCCTTTCCATTCAGTCATTCATGGCTTCGAGGGCAGCTTTAACATTGAGGGCTACTTGAAGCAGATACTATAAATTGGTTTACTGAGTACTCCTTGCACTGTAAGTTCAATTAAATTTAATATCTATAGAAGAAATATTGGAGGGTGCGTTAATGTATAGTAGTATAAATCTGTGCCACTTACTAATATCTCAAGGGGACTATGAGTAATTACACCCACAGCATGTTTCTTTTTTGTCACTGAATTGGTTGCTGTATTCTGGTGTTTTTTCCAGCTCTGTTGCCGTCACGTTGGTCCATTTGGTCCAGCATTTCACATGGAGTTACCCTCTGTACTGTGCTGTATAGCAACACACAAATACCACAGTATAATTGCTTTACAAGATAAACCTTGCTTGTTTTTTTTATTGTTGTTTTGTTTACATTTTGGTAAGAGTTTTCTGAAAGAATCTGCACTGAAAACTGGAAATTCTTAAGATAACATGAGGTGCTACAGTTACTAGTTTTTTTAGGTACACCAGTACAATCTAATGCAACTGATCATCTTAATGAAGTATATGTTTTTGTTGATTCAACTCCATGATAATTTTAAGGCCATAGTTAGTGGTAGTGTTCTATTAGACTGCATTTTATTGAGAGGTATTTCTAATATTGTCCCTTTTTTGTGTATGTAAGCTTCTTTTTTTTTTTAAATAACCCTTATAAAAAATATCCCTTATAATATGCTCTGTAACAGATTCCCCATTTTTTTATTGAGCAAAAAAAATCTAACTTATGATTTTGTGTTTTATACATTGTAAAAAAACAGATTTATATGTTTTGAAAATGATAAATTAGGTATAGATGGAATGCATATTTGATTTTGTAAAAAGGTGTGTCCTCATATGTATTTAAATTGTCCAACACTACTATGTTGAGCTGGATAAAAGCAGATAGTAGACCAGACCTCTGTTAAAGGACCTCAAGCATTGGTCTGCATACATTTTGGGTCATTTCGTTCTTAAGTTGCTTCACTGGGCAAGTGTTGTTTTACAGCAAAGCAGCAAGGCCATCAGTTGGCTGACCTACCACAGTCACATTCTGCTGTTATTACAGTTAAAAACCGTTGTTTAGTGTTTGGTAATAAATCAAGTACATGTACTAATAAAGCAGTATTTTTGTGATCTCCACGAAGCATCACAGGAACAGTATAATAGGTCAGCTCCACTGGTGGAAACTAGACATGGTGATATTGCAGTAGAATTAAAATAATGTTTAATGGTTAAAAAAGAAAAATCTACATTTTGTCTATTTCTTAACTGAAAAAAAAAATTAAAATATGAACTTTCATTTACAAACCTTACTAATCTATACAAACCTTAAACAACATCAGAAAACATTAACTTAGATCCAGCTGTTTTCCTAGTCTTTGTACTCTGGATTTGTTGAAAATCTTGTCACCAGTGGTTTATCAAAGGCAATTTTCTTGGAACATCATCCAGTTTTTCTCTTGGATAGCTGCCAGTTGTACCATGTATAGCTCCTACCAAGCCTGCGTGTGTGTGAGACTACATTAGACGTAGGTTTTATTCCTCAAGAGCTGCAGTTGTACTGGCTATTTGGGTCTGGGTAATTGGCTAAACCCTCTTCCAGTCAAAGAGACCGGAAGAGATAAGTGTGGCTTAGAGCCTCTTATTAAGCTATTAGCTTCTTGTTAAAGTGTTTGACTGGGATCAGAGGTGAGCAGAAGCTGACATCTGTACAAATACTCAGAGGCCAAATTAGCCAGGATGTGTGCTGACACCCAAATTAGCCTATGCCCCCAATTTACAGGTGACTACTGACTTTTAAATCGCTTGGACAGAACTCATTTTGGCTTTTAGTCAGTGTTTCAAAGATTTACTGAATCGCCAAATTGGTCAACCAGGATTTTTGTTATGTTGAGGTGTGTGTGTGTGAGAGAGTGAAAGTGTGTGTGTGAGAGAGTGAAAGTGTGTGTGTGAGAGAGTGAAAGTGTGTGTGTGTGTGAGAGAGAGAGAGAGAGACATCAGAGGCAAGAATGTCACGAGTGTGTACACATGATTTTGAGGGTTTTTGGGTGTACATGGAATGTGTGAGTGGTCTTTTCAGAGTGTGTAGGGAGGTGTGTGTGTTTGTGTGTGTGTGGGAGGAAGGAAGGGAGTCTTGTTTAGAGGATGTCTGTGGTGGTAATTTCTGTTTGAAGGAATTGTTTTAGGTGTGTCTGTGTGACAAAGGTACCCCCCTCTATAAAGTGTTGTGAAGACAGTTTTGGGTGTGTGGAATAGTTGTTTAGTCAGATTGACCTTGTTGATCTCCCATGTCTTCGATTGTCTTAAAGACATTTGACAGATGTAAACTGGGTCATATATTATTTTGCAAACAACAGTTGTCAACTTAGGTACCACAGAGGAGTTTAAATTCACATAAGACATGTTTTAATCAAGTCAGTGACAGTCTAGGTTTGTCTCCAAGACAAATTGCTTAGGAATATGCCGGTTGCACCTTATTTTGGAAGTGGTATGAAGGTGCTTCAGTGGAGCATAATGGTGCCTTTGCCATTGTTTTATTCAGTCAAAAATGACTTCTTACTATTTTGCATCACTTAAAACCACATATAGCTATAAGCGTATGAAAGATGTCATTTCAATTGTCTAACAGGCCAACAAAAATTCAAGGTAGCTAATGAGATTTGATTGACAAAACCTCCTCAACAATTTTTGATTTTGACAGAAGTTAAACCAGTTGCGATCTTGTCATATATCATCATACATCTTGTTAGTATATTTTTGCAAGTGGGACTGTGTTCATCTACTGTGCGCTCGAGGCTTTTAAATATGTCACCCTTTGCATTGATTGATATGTACCTTCCAATTGTCCCAGTCTCCAGCTTCACACTTGACAGCCTGAACATCTAGTATTTGCCCTCAGTGCTAAGACAGCCTCAATTGTTTGAAATGAAATTTAAATGTTTGAGGCTTGTTGTTTTGCCAGGATTTCTTGATAATGTGGCTCAGCCTCACAGTTCTGCAGTGCTGTACAAGGCCACATGGGGGCAACATATGTATAGACATGATAGCACTTCATGAAAGCCCAAAGCCTTTTGTGTGAATACTGGCCCAGTGCTTAATGGCTTATTTCTATCTGATTATTATGCTCAGATATAATACTGTTGTTATTGTAGATAGATGAATCATGCTGATTATTTTCAGAAATGTGTTGAAAGGTATGGTTGATGACATTTTTGTTGTGGGCAGTGTTGAATGCTGGCATAATATTTTTTAAATACCATAATACTGTTAGGGTAACCATGGACAGTGTGCCTCTGTATACTACTTTATTGTTCCCAAGACAGGGCAGTTAATCTTGTTGAAAGGGCTATATTATAAAAATGCCTTGGTGCACAATTTTACACATTGTAAAATGCCTAAATTTGAGGTAAATGATGCAAAAGGCATACAATGTCTTGTATTAAATACAAATGTGTGACCTAAACCTCCAAAACTGCCTATATTCAATATCAGAATATAACGGACCACATATCATTTTGTCTGAGTGAGTAACTATGAGACGAAATTATTAGCAGAGGAATTCCCTGTAAGTGTTCCCCGGGGATGAAAGACACTGAGCTTTCTTGTTAGGGAGATAAGAACAAGATTACATCTCTAAGGTTAAATTCTGTGTTAATAATGCCCAAGAGTAGCAGCAGCTGCCGGCACATTCACAGTGAAACAGGCTCTGATTCGTGTGTAATGCCGCTGAAAATGAACAGACCAAAGTCTTGCCCCTCCCCTGCCTGTTGTTCAGTACTACAGCTCTTTCTTCTTCCTTTCCCATCCGGTTTTCCCCGGTTTCATCCACCTCCTCTCCGTTCTTGGAATATTTTATGCAAAAACATGTCAGCTGAGCGGCAGGTGGGGGCGTTTCTGAATAAATTATTCAAACAGCCTCCGCCTCGACCAATCAGGGGCCGGCCTCTCGGTTTGTCGCTGGATAAATTATGCGGGCTTGTCCCGAGCTGCAGATATTTGTGTAGAGCCGAGATGAGCTGACCTTGGATCGTATTTGTACTGCTGCGGTCGCTGCACGAGCTTCACCGGACAGAATATATAATAGCGCGTGTGGATGTGTCTCGCGGAGGTGGTCGTGTGGCGGTCGAGACGAGACCCAGGGCTGTTTGTTGACTCACTGTAAAACATGACCAGCATGAATACGCCGTGCTACACCGTGGCTATGGATCTAGGCGTCTGCCAGCTGAGAAATTTCTCCATATCGTTTCTGTCGTCGCTATTGAGCGCAGAGAGCTCGCACGTCAAACTCGACAATGGGTAAATACTGTTTTTTACATGCACAGCTCTGCCTCTGTATTCAGGGCTCAGCTCCCTTCACTTGCAGCAGTATGTCACCGCTTTGTGATGGAGGTAGTGCTCAGTATCATCACACTCACAGAGGCCACACCGCCGTGAACGCTTTGTAGGAAAGGGCATGAGGAATTGTTCCACAATGACACCAGGGCGTTGATTTTATAGAAATTTCCAGAGGCTTCCTGTAACAACCCACATTTCTATAAAGGGAGACAGGCTGGTTCGCCGTAGGCTGCGGCACTCCATCTTTTTTCTTTTTTTTTTTTTTTGTATTACAGCACAGATTTAAATGCTTTATTAATTTCTCTTTTCTTCTTTTGCAGTTCGTCAGGAGCCAGCGTTGTGGCCATAGACAACAAGATCGAACAAGCAATGGTGAGTTTTCAACTTGTTTCTCTCTTTACACTTTGGAAAACCTTGCCTACTACAATGGCTTTTAGCCCATAGTATTAGTTATATGGAATGGATGTTTGTTTAAAGGATAGGACTTCATTAGGAAATATATTCAGGGATAGATGACTTATTGTCCTGAAGAAATGTGCGGGACAGGGACAATAGTGTTTGTAATCATTTAAATCTCTGGCAACAAAACGATAAAGGAGGCTTTCGTATGTTAACTGTAGAGTAAAATGAATGTTACTTGGTATTATACTGTGCTGGTCTCTTTCAGAAATAACCGTGTAAATTATGATAGGGCCTAAATACAGTTTATGCTAATGTGAAAGTGGTTAGCTTAAATCTTAGCGTACTCTACAAAATAACGGAAACTAACTACAGGCACCTCAAACCAACCGCTGTATCCAGCTTGAGACAACGTCGCGGACGTTTTATTTATCAGTGCAATGAATTTGTTGGCTCACTTGTGATATTATAAAAATAAGTCTCGGAATTCAGAGCTTTTCCCCCAGGAAACCAAACGGAGTTTTATTTTCTGTTTCACTGTCTGTTGTTGTTGCTGCTGTCAGCTCTGTTGCTAGGCAAGCTTGAAGGCTCACACGCCTGGTTATAAATATCTCGGCCTCTGATTGGCCCACACTTAAATGTGGGCAGGGTTAATGACGTAGCACCCTGGGAATACATTCTTTTTATCACCTTTATTATCACCAGATTAGATTTGATATGGCATCATCACTTTTAAAGATCACTTTCCACTTATGTCATTATGCATGATTAATTTGTAATGTTTTCAGGTAACAATCATTTTGTACTGTATTTGTGGTTCTTAGTGGCAGTATGTTAAATTTTTTGTTAGGCATTTCAATCACACATTGATTTCTACTTAGCATATTCCAGTACTGAATATGTTGGCAGCGCTCTGTTAATCAATCAAATAATACATAAAATTGTCTGTATTTTTAAAATTGCTTTTTAGAATTGATACAATTTTCATTAGCGTTATTCTTTAGTAGCATTTGTCTGGTTTAAAGAGCAAACTAATTTTTAATCCAGATTAAAAAAAGAGCTGTTTCATATTGTAATAAGTTACAAGGCCAGGTATTACCACACATACTGAAGAACATCACTCCCATATCATTACAAATTCTCTGACTAGCAGTGTTGTGAAATACATTGTAGTCAAACTTAAGAAAATGTTAGTTTTTTTATGTTTCTTAAAAGTTTACATGTTTCCTGGCCCCAAATTGCACTTATGTGACACACACACACACACACACACACACACACACACACACACACACATATATAGATATAGATATATATATTATAGTTGGGGTCTCGGTACATTTCTTAGCATTTTTTGGTACTTGAGTTAGATTTATTTCTCATATGTGTCTAATTTCTGGCATCATGAAACATCTGAGACACAAAAATTGGGCCATAGGTTGAGTAAGGTTGAGAAGCTTTGGGTTAGTGCCTGACTTTTCTTTAATGTGAGGTTGTTGATATATTTCAGTGATAAACCCATATCTCTGTCTGTCTCAGGATCTGGTGAAGAGTCACCTGATGTACGCCGTGCGTGAGGAGGTGGAGGTCCTGAAGGAGCAGATCAAGGAGCTGATCGAGCGTAACTCCCAGTTGGAGCAGGAGAACACCCTGCTGAAGACACTGGCCAGCCCAGAGCAAATGGCCCAGTTCCAGGCCCAGGTTCAGACCGGCTCCCCGCCTGCCCCTCCAACAGCTGCCACACCGGGACCCCCAAGCACCGCCACCCTCACCCAGTCCACCTCGCACAGCTCTGGCCCTTCGGCGTAGCCCAGTCTGCACAGACAGACAGACAGACAGACAGTTTTTTGAGTTCTGCTACAGCAGCAGAGCTAAACCTTGCCTTCTATAGCAGAAGGTTACGCTGTTAGGACAAGAATTTGCACATATTTATCTCTCAGAAGGATGCAGCCAGCGGGACGAGCGGTGCAGTGCTGTACAGCAAAGCAAGAGGTGACAATCTTGACATACTGTATTTGGTGTCAGAGGAGGATTAAATCATCGAACATTTGCCAAATAACCCTTGGACATATCAACTAGAATGTCTTACCAAGAAGAAACAAAACAGCTTATCAGTGGCGGCAATATACCTAACTATAGATAAAAAAATCACTGTGCCTGTGTCTGGATTTTAAGTGATGTCGATTTTACTGATGATGGCTATGGAAGAGTAGGGGGTGGAGGATTGTATTGGTTGTTACCTTTTTTTGCTGAATGATGTAAATAAAAGCGGTTCTCTCTCAAGGCTAGATCCTAAAGTTACAGGTTGAGAGATTTGAGAGAGAGAGTAAAAAAAAAAAAGCCTTCTCAGTGACAAATGAAGAATGTGAGCAATTATTATCATGACAAAGTCCCCATCTGGAATGGGGGAGTCGGGGGAGGGGGTGGGAGGGTCTTTTGAACAACACTTGGCAGAATTGATGACGTTACTTAAACTGGGTTGGTGGGATAAACAACAACGTGGTTTCTTATGGAGATGATGATATTCTATTTCAGTATTTCACTTTCAAGCTCCTCATTTTGCCCTTGACGAAGCTCATCATTGCTGTTTTCTCAACCCTGCAGTGGCATGTAATTTAAACCTTAATTGACAGGGTTGAGACGTTGGGCTAAGCTGCATTTTCTCTTTTCCTAAAAGTTTGATGGGCAGAAGATGATGTATATTTCTGTATAGTGTAAGTACCATGTAAAATAGTGAGGGGAAGGAGAAAAACAACAGATGCTATCTTGGTCACACAGATTGAAGCAAGGAACGTGCTGGTCTTGCCCAGTCTGTGTCGTCTATTTTTAATGCTGTATTTTCAAGACTGTGGATCGACAGGAGTTTAGGTTATTTAACTGACAACACACAGCCAACAATGTCCATAGCCCTTACTATACCATTAACTCTTACTGTAAAACCATTTTCACTTGGCTCTTTTTCTTTCTGGAGTATTGCACCTGTATGATTTTTTTTTTCTTATTTTTTGACAGTGAAGTACTTCTGGATGAACAATATCTTAAAACAAACAAAAAAAATCCACACAAATACAAACTCTGGAGCTGTTTTTTTCTTTTTCATTCTGTGTATCAGTTGTATGCTCATGTTCTGTGCATGTTTCTGCAAAGACCAGATGAGATATTGTAACATAACATACCACAATTGCACTTGATAGCTGCACTTCACAACTTTCAATAAACATGCTTAAGGAAGAATAAACACCTGGACCTTTTCTGATTTCATTTAGATTCATTTAAGGTTCAACCAAAAACAATTGGTAACGCTTAATTCCAGATAATTTCCTAGGAAGTTTCTATGTAATGTGGCACCACTTAATGGTGAAAGTCAGATATTTTTGCAATAATGTGCAATGATTTGTCTACATGGCAACAACATATATGAAGAATAATATTTCCAATAATAAAGGATTAATGAATACATATTTACTTGGGTTTAAATGGAGGAGTTCTGTAAAGGGAATTCCTCTGGAGGTCAACAACTGCTTTTAAACTAAATGCAACAAACTAAAGTACGTTTCAGAACATTGTCTCTATTTTCCCTATAACAAGTACCAAATTACATACTTTTCAAGACAACTTTTAATTGAAATTGTTAAGAAATATTGTAAAATAAAGTGTTACTAAACGATTTAGTACGTTCTCCAGAATAACCTAGACAGGATGTACAAAAATTCATCATTTGGCCCATTGTGACGCACATTCTCCCCTTGACTGTCATTCAGTTGGCAAAAAAGTTGAGTACAATAATCCCACACAACACTGTAAGTATCTCTTTGCGGGGAAAAAAATTCACTATCTGTGATTAGAAGGAAACCTCTATATTATAACTGGAAATCACTGACTAGATTATATCTGATTTCATAGTGTTACAGGAAGGCTATGAGACTTCCTGTATACAAACTATAGTTAACACATATTTACCTTCATGAGTGACAGTGATACACATGCCTCAGATGTTGTATAAAACATTTATCCCCATCATTTTGTCACATGTAAGGTTATGGTATCACTCGTTTCTCTGGTATATGTGTTACTGTAGGTAATGTGGGCCAGTTCCATTTTTCTTCTGAATTAAAAGATGCTCAGTTGTTCTAGTCACTTACTTATAAGGATTATACAAGATATCAAGATGCTGCTACATATATTAATGCCATATTGTAGCATGGTCTGTTCATTTAGGCTTAGGTAATGTTATATTACATAAAGTTATATTACAACACCTGCTACTTGAGTTGATTATTCTTTTCATCCAGGGTGTAAAGACCCTAAAATGTGCCTCACAGTCTGACAGATTTGTTTTCTCTTGCAGACATACACTTTCTGTAGAGCTGTTAATGTCCAGATGACAGATGATCTGCCCATCATGTATAGTCTTTCATACAAATAATCAACAGTATTTTCTCACCTACTGCTGTTATTTTGCACACCCTAATTATAGGATTTAAAACCACACTATTATATTTCCACCACACTGTGTTCAGTATTCAAACCTGGAGCCCTCTGACAAGAAGGCTTTCCTCAAGCACTACAACTAAACCCCCACAGTACTGTGTGTGTGTGTGTGCGCGCGTGTGTGTGCGCGCGTGCGTGCGGATAAACACAGAGAGAAAAGCAGAAGTAAAACTGCGCTGCCTAAATGCTCGACATTTATTTGAAAAAAGATCCTTCTCACGTAACACAGACAAATACTTAAACAGACAGATATGGCACATTGTCAGCAGGAATCACTGGCCGCACACACTCATATATTATCAGTCAAACATTCATACACACACACACACACAAACACACAGGTGTCAAGTGAGTAATGAGACACACATGTTCTCCAGCCGGCGTGGTTTTAGACTGTCCATAGAAAAGCTGTCAGTACCACAGACTGCAACACTGTAAACACTGATCGGGGACAGGGAGATGTTCCGAGGACAGGCTGGTGGAGGCGGTGGTCGGGGAAGCTTCTCTCTCTGAGGTCTGCTGGATCCGAAGCTTTGGCGTCAGTCTCTGGGCCTCTGGAAGGGGTTGGGGGTGTGCAGGTGCAAGCTAGCCAGGCTCAGTGAGGGCATGAGGTGGGGACGGGAGTCCGGAGGCTCTTTTTGGATCACATCCCCATACGGATGCTCTGGATGATCTGAAATATGGCTGAGAGCAACAGACCGTGTCTGTCTGTTTCATTTTTGTTTTTTTTTCATAAACATGGCCAATTTCACAACCAAAATACAGAAACAAAACTGTCCAAACCCGGCACGTTCTCCTAGAGCATACAGTAAATATTCTGAGGCTATTAACGGACATATTATGGTACATATCATGACATTTTTACATGTCACAGTAGGAAAATCACGGGTGTAAATAATAAAATGAATGATGGCTGCATTCAATTTAGCTGCTTCAGTTTCAGGGTCCTGTTATTGTTCATGCTGGCTCACTGTGACACTGTCACAGCTTACTGGGACACTTGAATAGAGGAGAGCCATTGTTAATGTTATTAGTAACACCTGCGCTTTTTCTATGGCAAAGTCAAAATGTCCACTGTGAAAAAGGCTTATTAAGTCTAATTGTGTTTAATAAAGCAGATACAAGGCATATTGTACTACTAACTCCTCTGGATTCACTGGCGAGTGGCTGTAGAGCACAAAGAGTTCAATATACTATTAAAAAACAAGTCTAAAGAAGTTTAAAGTTGTTTGTGTTTTTAGTGTTTTTTTATATCTTAAATAGTTCTTTCCAGATTTTTTAAGGGACCTACATGTGGTTCATTGGCTTCTTTGAATCTCTAAATCATGGGTTTTAAATTTTTATCATGGGACCCAAAATTTTAATTGAGTGTGGCCCACGGACCCAGGCTCATGAGTGTGTAATTGACCACCATATTAGCTACATTAGCTTACAGCCACATTAGTGTAATCGACCACCATATAAGCTACATGAGCTTACTACCAACAAAGGCAAAAACATTACACAAACACACTTCCTTCTGTAGGTATAAAAGGTGCATACCTGATCCACACACAACAAATACAAAGAGGGCAAGCAGCCAGGGACCCACAGGATACTTCTCCTCTTGTGGTCGCTGTGGGAAAGACACACACACACACACATATAGTACATTAGCATTATTGCTACAACAGAAATGTGACAGATGCTGCAGAGCAAAAGTAAAACTGCTGGAACGTGGATAGATTTACAAAGAGGTTTCCCATTTCCATCACTGGCCAGGTTGTTCCTGCTTTTTTGCTTGGTCACTCTTTCTCCTTAAACCTGCCGTCACCAGTTATCTTGTTTTTTCAAAATTAGTGAGACGAGATGGTGATGTTCTCATCAAAATGTCCACAATAACAACTTTGTGGTTGCGCTGAACAAACCCAAGTGTCTGATTATACATATATATATATATATTCAAATTGTGGCTCAAGTGGAAAAGCACGAGTCGCCAGTCTAGACTGATTTAGGGAGAACCCTAAATCAGCTCCACCGGATGATATCATCTGTTTACACATGTTACATGTTTGTTTGCTGTTGGAGAGAGAGGTTGTTACAGTCAGTGATACAGCAATGATCTCAAGTGGTTGTTTTCTTCATACAATAATAGCGGTGTGTGTTTATCCTGTTACGGAGAGTGAATACAGAGCCTGAGCAGCCTCGATATTTGACTGTTTGAACTCCATTTAGTGAAGAGGAAGGGGACGAGGGAAAAACTGAGAAAAATGGTGACTGTACTCAAATCTCTGTGGTGAAATACTGCAGTGTAATCTTGTCAATGCCCAAAATACTATTCTGGCCATAAGTCTCATTCACACCAGTATTATACAGGAAAGACTAGGGATGCAGTTACTGCTTTTTTTCATTATCAGTTAATCTGTTGATTCTTTTTTAAATGAATCATTAAGTAAATCAATTGTCAGATTGTGACTGTTGGGTTGTTCGTGAGAGAAAGGGATGAGCAAGCCTATTAAATTCCCCCTAAATCTTGTGCAAAACGGTGTGGACAGATTCCGAAAGAACATGGCTAACATGTTCCACAGAGAGAGAGATGGAAAAACATTTGCTGCTTTTCATTGTATCACACAATCATCCTCAGCCTTCCTTTCTTGACCTTGGAAACTATGAGAGCAGCTACTAAATGGACCTTGTGGTGAGCTTGTTTTGTCAACTGCTATTTCCAAGGTCAAGAATGAACTTTCAACTTTAAAGCCAACATGGACGAGAGGTCCCAGGAGTGGAAATTTGAACATCTACAATTCCATAACAATTGGGCAAATGTGTGTGAGAAAATAGTGAAAAATGTCCCCAGAGCCCAAAGAGATGTCTTCAAATTGCAGTACAAAACTTACAAATATTCAGTTTACAATTATATAACACAGATAGAACCAGCAAATACTCACATCTGAGAAGCTGCAACCAGTAAATGTTTGGCAAATTGATTCGATTATCAAAATGGTTGTTGATTAATTTCCTCTCAACTGATTAACTTATTGACCTAGTTAAGACACAATATTCGTGTAATGCTAACTAGTCTGGACACAATCATATCACAGTCTTACACCTGGAACTGCAGCTAATAAACCCAAAAGTTTAATGTTGTCTCAAGGCTCAGACATGTGTCTGGTTGTGATTTCTCGATTGATCAATTGTTTTTTCTATTAGGCTACATGTAAAAAAAAAAAAAAAAAAAAAAAAAAATGGAAAATGCCCATCATCATTTCCCAGAGCCAAAGTTAACATCTTCAGATTAGTTGTTTGCTATCATAGAAATATTTGATTCAATAAAACTATCAAATATTCGCATTTGAGAGGCTGAGGAAGTGAATTTTTGTCATTTTTACTTAGAAAATGGTTGAAACAATTAACTGATTATCTATTGATCGATTAACCTTTTTTTGTTTTTAAAAAAAGCTTCATATTTACTCTGCAGTTTGGCATTTATTAAACACTTTAAGCAGCACTGGTTTCAGTTATTTTCCAGCCTGTATAATCATTATATATATATAAAATGTATTCTCACTATTGCACTCCAAACAAAGTAACACAGTCAAGTTACACTGCGGAGGGCGGTGACGCGCAGAGTGGATCCAGTCTGAATAAAGGACATTTTAATGAAACAGCTCAGCTTGGTGGGTCATAACGTACACTGATTATATATCAGAGGTGTTGCTGTATAGGGACATATGCGTGATAAGCAGGGTACACTTAACGGCCGGCTGGCATCATCACCATCAACACCATCCTCGTCATCATGCTGCTGTAATACCGGAGTGAACGTCACCTATCTGGGATAATGTCATGCTGGCATCTCGCTGCCAGTTAACGGCTCACCAGCGTCTTGGCTACGTTTCCTCTCTGCGTGATGTTCTTGCTGTGTTTCTCGTTGGCCATGCGGATCCTCTGTTTAGCCACCATCTTCCGGAACGATTATAAAACCCGGGATAAATTAGCCTGTTATTTTCTGGAGCTGCAGGCTGTCGACAGCACCCCTGCATCAAGCTAGGAGACCTCTCACACAATGGAACCGGAAACTCGCTCAATTCTCTTTCGAAATACGAGCATGAAATATTAGTGGTACAATGTTGGCGTTTAAAGAGCAGGCACGGAAAGACTTTGTTTTCTTTTACGAACCGCAGCGAGTGGATTTGTATTCGACACATTATTTTTTGTCGTGTTTTCCAAATTCTCACAGCAACTCAAATGTGAAGTGTTTGTCAAAACTTTTATTCTGAAGGTTATCACAGGAATTTGCATGCTTCATTTTGGTTTTCTTTACACAGCTCTTCTTTGCACCTGGGGGAGATGAGCGCGTGGCCAGGGGCGCGCTTCAGTCATCGATAATGGATGCTAATCGATTATATTTGTTGGGGGTGTTGAACAGAAAAAACAAAGTATGACAAGTGTGTTCTGTCACTATTATATGGTTTACAAAGTAAATAGTCAGACAGAGAACAACACTGTAGTCTGTATCAATATTAAAAAAAAAAAAGATTGATAATACTGTAATTGATCCCTGTGGGAAATTCACGTTGAAAAGTAAAAAAAACCAACGAAAAGAAAAGGAGGTTTAAATATAAGATTAAATCAAAACCTCTCTAAACATCAACATTACAACACAACAGGCAAAGAAGCTTCTCAGTAGGAAATTGCAGCCCTGGTGCAATACTTTTAATGAGACAGAATGATTTGAACGAATTAATTGCTCCAGTCCTAATTCCACACTACACTCTGCACAGTCAAGGGACTTTAATTATAGCCTTCACTACTATGCAGAAAGGGGAGAAATAACTTCCTGCTGACAAGATCTCTTAAGGTCAGTGTGATGAGCTGCCACATGCTGTATGGCTTGCAAACAGTAGCCTATAGTCTGGCCATGTTATCGTAATAAAAGCAAACAAAAAGGACCAATATACTATTTTTTTAAACTAAATGCTAACATGGGGAATGACAACTCAGCTTTACTTTGTCTGATGTGCACACGTTTCTGAATCGGTTACAGCTGACTTACATCATTCACTCCAGCTGACAAGATGAGCAAGCTGGCTGCTCAGAGAGAAAGGAGGGTAGAGAGGGGGAGAGAGCAGAGGTTGCCTAGCAACTGCATCAAAGGGTTTGCTTGGGGAGGGACACACAAACTCCACCGATCGAGAGAAGAGACGGTCTAAACTAGTCTGAACAGTCGACTGTGGACTGACAAGTGTGTTACACTGAAGGGAAGAAATTCTGTTGGTTGTCTCAAATACAGTTACTGACAGACGGATGACATATTGCATATGAAATAACACATGCAGCTTCATCACCAGGCGTCATATTGTTGTTAGTGCTGAAAGGACAACACAATGAAGCCTGACTATTTATTTCCACCCTTGACTGTGTGTTAGGCTGGATACAGCAAATACAATCATTTATGTGGCACTTCGGCCCTCTTCATGTTTAATTTTACAGTAATTCAATTCAATTAAATTTTAAATTTAAATTTTATATAGCGGCAATTCATAACAGAAGTTATCTCATTGTGCTTTTCCTATAGAGCAGGTCTAGACCGTACTCTTTGTAATATCAATTACAGAGACCCAACAAATCCCACCATGAGCAAGCATTTGAAAAACCTAGAATTTATTTATTTATTATTATTTATTTAAATAGTAGAATAGTAATTGTAGTGGTAATATTAATAAATTAATAATAATAATAGGAATGACAGCTATAGGAAAAATATTGTCAGTATTAGTAACAGAGCCAATAACAACAACTGTAGTAGCAGTTGTGGAGCAGGAACACGGGGCAGCAGGTGGCCCACAACCAATCCAGTGTCTGCAGCTCCGGAGGCAGAAATACCTGCTGCAAGTGACAGAAGGAGAGAGGAGAGAAATGAGAAAGCACAGAACTATGGGAGAGAGATGTCGCGTTAGTAACATGCAGTAATGGGATAAAAATGCATACAGATGGAGAGGGAGAGAAGGAGAGAGGAAAAAGGTGCATCATGGGAAGTCTACCGGCAGTCTAGGCCTATAGCAGCATAACTAAGGGATGGTTCAGGACTCACCCAAGCCAGCCCTAACTATACGCTTTATCAAAGAGGAAAGTCTTAAGCCTACTCTTAAATGTGGAGATGGTGTCTGCCTCCTGAACCCAAACTGGGACCTGATTCCACAGGAGAGGAGCTTGATAACTGAAGGCTCTGGCTCCCAGTCTACTTTTGGAGACTCTAGGAACCACAAGTAACCCTGCATCTCGGGAGCGCAGTGTTCTAGTCAGATAATATGGTATTATGAGATCTTTAAGATATGAAGGTGCCAGACCAAGACCAATGTTCTGTTATTTGTGCTTACATTTCCCCATCTGAGATGGGAAGATTAGAATCTATCTCACGCTATGTGTTAAGTACAGAGAGAAAGAATGTGTTTAGCTTAGCTTAGCATACAGACTATAAAGCTCATTAATTAACATATAACATATCTTGTTTATTTGGATTTTTAGCCTGAGTTACATGTTGAAACTACTTCTTGACAATCAGCAGTGAACTTCTGTGTGAACTTCAGAACTGCACTGTCGGTGGCTATAACACAGGTTCCCAAGTTTTGCCTTAACAAGCTCCCCCTGAAACCACAAATAGGTTTTCTGTCTCTCTTCATGTGTGAGAGAGACAGTAGAAGTGCTGTGAGGAAGCAAACAGAGGTCCTGGCTGCAGATCAAATGTCCTTGTGTGTTCAAAGTCACCATCAATGCATGACCTGGATTTCAAGCTTCTCTCTTTCCCATCCCGGGGGTCTCCATTGTCTCTCTCTCTCTGTGTGAGAGAGAGTAGACTAGAGTTGTACTGGAGAAAAGAAGAGTATCAGTAAACCCAGAACAAAATGGGCATGAATGAAAGAGAGAGTAGAGAAAGGGGCTAGGACAGTAAGAAAATATTTAATAATATATTTAATTTTTGTTGTCTTTTTTGTTGTTTCGTTAGTCAGCTGAGATTAAATGTTCAGATCCCTCACTAATACAATAAATTCTCAGTTAAAAGTCCCAAATATCATCTACTTGTGCCTAATGAGAAACTGAGATCTCTGTTTTCTATAAATGAAAACAAGCTGTTTCTCTTCAACATCAAAATGTGACTATTTCTGCAACCAAACACCAATGAAAAAAACTACACCTGTGAAATTTCTACCTGTTAGATGACAAAAAATGTCTGACTCATTTTGCAACATTTTTAACTATGTTAAACATTTAAGTGTTGAAAATGTGTCTGTCTTGGGTATTTTCAGCTTCAAATGGAATCAAAGTTAAAATATATACATAAATAAAAATGAAAATGATCTTTATTTTAAAATCTGAGTAGCGATTATCATACTGTTTGTCGACCATGCATGATTTAATATGATTACAATTCCGACTTATTTACTATTATTAATTTAGTTAGGCTAAATTCACTTGGTATATATCTGGCTGCTCAGTACAGGAGTACTGTCTTTGGAGATTCTTTGATGTGTGCTTTTAGTATTTGTTTGTCCATTAAGTTTTTGATGACGAAAGACTTATATGTACTGTATATAAAACGTTTACAACCAGTGTCACGTGTCTATGCTGCCTGGTGTAAATTTAGTCAAATTCTCACAGCACTTTGGTTTGCTATTCCTGTCTCTGTATAAATCCTTCTTTACAACTTTCCTCAAACCCATGATGTTTTCCATCAGGGTTGAGAATAAATTGCTTGGAAAGGAGGAAGGACATCTTTTTTTCAGTATTCAAAACCACCCATTTCTGTTACAGTGGCCTTCAAATTAAATTAATACAGTAAGTTATACGGTAAGAATGTGAGGGGGAAATGCTGTGTAGACAGCGAAGAAACAAGGCAATGCCAAATGTGCAACATGTTCATTTGAGTCTACAGACGGCCAAATGTACAGAGCAAACGTGCAGAAGTTCTCCATCTGTTCAAACACTGTGTTTTAAATTTACACATGAAAGATAATAGAACGTCTCAGTAATAGCACAGATGTAAGTGCAGAGTGACCTATATGTTCTCGCTCTTAGACCAAACAAAATGCAGACAGCGGTGGGGAGGCTGTTTACAGCTGCTCTGGACGATAATTATGCAAAAAGTCTGCAGGATGGCAAGCGCAATTGTTAACATGAACACACATGCACATGCAACACAACAGCTGTAGCGAACTTTAACAGGGGAAATACCTGAGATGCCATCCTTGTATCAGGGAAGCACATTAAAAACAATATCTAAACACAAATACAATGCAGGAATACACACAGGAGATACAAAAACAGACAGACTTAATTGAATTGCTCCTGCGGTGCAAAGCTACCCATCATCCATTGTCACTTCAAAGCATCTCCACTGTAAGAAAACCCCATCCACAGTAGCCCTATTTTGGATCTGTTTTCAGAGTGTAACACTGAGAATGTTTGACCTAAATTCTGGCTTGTTTACCTCAAACCCGCTCCTGTAATTACAGTCCAAACGCACCCTGTAGAGCAGAAACATGTATGTAGTTCAACCACTGCACGAGAGGAGGGTAAACAGCAGTTAACGCTAGCAAAATAAACCAGAAACGTGAGAGATGAATTCAGGTAAAGAGAGACGAGGGTGGAGTGATGGAGGAGGGAAGGAAATGTTTGATGTCTGCATGTGAGGGTGTGACATGAACAAAATAAGCTCTGTATGAAAACATATAGGTGGGTTTCTGGGTTGAAACTCATTACCTCCCAAACAAGACCCCTTCTTTTCTTTTGATTGCCAGACTCATTTGCTCGCCCCGCTCCCCGCTGACCCACTCCCACTGGCCTTGATGCTGCCGGGGCCAGACAGTGCTTCATCTGTAATTTCATATACAGTCTCCAACACACCAGCAGCTCTGCTACGTTCAGTCTATTTCATGTCATTTAACAGTGCCTTGGAAAAGCTTCCAGCTGTATGTTTTTTTTCCCAAAACACAGTCAAATGCATGGGCAGGACTTCCTCTCCCAAAGAAGAAAAACCTGCCTGTGAAAATATTTCCTATGAACTACAACCCAAATTCTCCAGAGAGCTCCAAAATACATAATGCATTTGGCCCCTCAGAAATGTACATGCCATGGAAATAACATATCCAAATATGGTCAGCACGCATCATTTTATCATCTTCTAGATGGGTCAAGCCTCTATGCTAAAAATCTTCCAGGTCTGATGATTTTTCACACTGTTCTGCTGATAACTGAGTGGCAGTAGCATGCCAAGAAACTCACTAATGCACCAACAAAGGCAGGGAAAAAGACTGCAAGCTAGTAAACATGGTTGCAAACAATGCAGGTTTCAAACTTTAAACTTCAGCTATAATTACCGCCCTGCCGGTTGTATGCCTCCGCCAACCAGTCAAGTTGCAGTTTACATCCATGTCTGTCCAGACTCATATAATATATGTAGTGAATACTTGGAAGGAACTGAATAAAAGGAATAAAGTGTATTTTTTGGCTAAATGGAAGTTATCACTATATTGATGATACATATGTATGATTACAGTGAATATACATCGTTGAACTGATTAATGAAGGATTATCATAGATGTATTGGCTAATCAAGTACACATGTACTTGATTACTGTGTAAAGATGGATTCTTATAGAGTATAGCTACACAAAATGTGGTGCTTTTGTTTTCTCCTGGCATTTTTAGGTACGAAGCCTCTCTATGAGCTGTAGGTGAAACTCACTCACTCACAGGATCACGATTAGCTAGGTGCGCTCCAATACGTTGTTTTCCGTCACGTGTTTCCGATGACGCTCAAAATTCAGAATGAAGCAGGAAATGAAAGGCAGAATGGACGAGATGGAGGAAAGCCCGTACTGTGCCAGTTATTGTTTACTCATTGTGTGATCCCATTTAACGTGTGTGAAATCTGGAATTGCCCAATTAATTTTTAAATTATGGCTAAAAACCTATTTTGAGGTCACAATGTCACCTATTCAGTGTCCGACCAACTGTGAAATATGGTCATCAATTCTTGAGTTATGGCCAAAAACGTGTTTTGTGAGGTCACAGTGACCTTGACCTTTGACCTTTGACAACCAAATTCTCAGTTCATCCTTGAGTCTGAGTGGACATTTGTGCCAAATTTGAAGAAATTCCCTCGAGGCGTTCCTGAAATATTGCGTTCACGAGAATGGGACGGACGGACAACCCGAAAACATAATGCGTCTTTGCAGATGTTTTATGACGAAGGAAATGCATTCATCACGTTCATTAGAGCTCAAAGATACATGCAATGCGTCTGGATGACTAACACTGAATGTAAACTTTGTTTCCACTCCACAGGGCACCTTTAAAGACTAAAGTGTTATTTGGTTGGTTGTCTGCTTGGAGTGTGATATAGTAACACTAAGTCTCATTTTATATGATTCAAAGTGGAAAAAGTCAAGCTTTTATCTTCATATGTGGTCACGCTCACCGGCATACAATTTGTATGATGTTGCTGACCTCAGCACCCCGTACGTTACTCCATGATTTGATCACAAACTGTAGGGGGAAAAAATCTCAATTATTATTTATACCAGTTATCCAGAAGATCTGCTGTATCTTCAGATCCAACAGATACAGATGTACTTTCTGCCCAGAATGATAAAATGTTTGCCTGGTGCAAAACCAACCAACAAGTTTAAATCCAATATTTCCACAGACTGCATCGGCCACGGCAGCAGCAAACTTATTGTACATTCAAGCAAAGAAGAAGAGAACATCACAGTCAGTGGAAGTGTTGGATTTTGGCAAACATAGGACTATTTCTTGGCTGAATGCAGTGATGACAACAGGAAGTCACTGCTGCTGGCTGAGAAATACTCCCACACATAACACCCCGTAAAACCACAAATTGATGTTTTTACCCTTTGGATTTTGTACATATTGAACAAACAAGATATAACATGTTAATTAGTGAGCTTTAGGAGGATCTGATTATCTTTGGACAGAGCCAGGCTTGCAGTTTCCCCCTGTTTCCAGTCTTTATGCTAAACTACGCTAACTATCTGTTTTATACTAAGCAATTTTGAATACAGTTTTATATTCCTGTTTTAAATGTTTTGATCTCTCTTTATTTAATGTCATCACTCTATGACATATTCTCAATAAATAAACATTACTTTTTGATGAATTTTTCAATAACCAAACTGCATCACACCATCTTATGAGGCGAGGAAAGGCATTTGTTGGCTTCATATAACAGTGTAACTGTGGAGGACAGACAGAGGGGAAAAGTGATTAATTCAGTGATATGAAGGTCACTTGGTGTTCTTTCGGTGAACTGAGTCACTTATTACCTGGTTAATGATTGACTGCATTTTGTAGACGCTCAGAGAACACAATACAAACTTGAATCAATATGGTACAGGAAGGCATTCAATTAGAACAGTGAATCATACAGTATGAGGAGGGGGTGAAAATAGTAAGTAAAATAAAATACGTCAATGTGAAGGTTCTGCTCCACAGAGGGATAAACATATACACACACAACACACAGACATCATTTTCTTTGACAGAAGGTGATGTACCTTTGATGTTGATTTATATTTTTTACGTTTTCCAAAACCGAAGTATCTCCGTACAAGTCATACACTTCTCAGATGATGGGGAATGCCAGCGGCTCTACCAGGGAGGTATTCCACCAAGACAAAGAAAACCAAGAGGAGCAGAATACATCCTGGCATCACATTTACCTAAAGTGGTTCAATTGTCCCTTGAGACTGGGAGAGTGAGGTGTAGCAGTGCTATGCACCCCACCCCCACCCCCTTCAGCTATGTGACCCACATTGAATGCCAGACTCAAGGACTGTCTTGAGATGTGTGTGTGTGTATATGTGTGTGTGTTTGCAGTCTCTACACCCTAGCAGTTCTCATAAATGTTAATAAAAACAAGACCTACACAAACACACCTGGCAAACACACAAAATATTTCTGCAAGCAGAAATGTTTCAGAAATTTATGGGGGCATGTGTCAAGGAGAAAACTGGTAGTCTAGCCCTAACAATGAAAAAAAGATTGAAAAGCTGATTGTATATATATATATGTGTGTGTGTGTGTGTGTGTGTGTGTTTTACAGCACACCTATTACCCATGATGGTAACGTCATGTTTTATTCCTGCTATATTTTACTGACTCAAGTTTCTCATTGTCAAAACTAACCTGCTCAGTTGCTGATGATGTTCGCCTCTGCACCAAACATACCTGGCAACATCACATAAAAGTGACGATCTGTCCAATCAGCGACGTTCAGCACTGCAAACCCTAGAACTGCGGCCCAGCAGCCAAACCTGAAACTAGACTCCTGCGGTTGAAACACAGGTAAAGTTCCAAAAAAGTTTCCTGGATTCCAGGAAGTTCCTGTGGTCTAAAAGGGTTCACCTGAAACCGGATCGATACACAAACACACACACCCACATGCATGCATTAAAACACCACACATGGATGGACATGCACACTGGCTGACTTGCTCATACCAGAGCGCAGAGTCACTTGTGCACCCACCCACTGTATCTTCAGTGGCCCCAATTTGCACTGTGCTTTTCAAACATGACTTCAATCTGACATCGATGGTTCACTCTCCAGGATGTTAATCTGCTCTCACTGTGACCTCACACATAATCCAGCCAATAACAGACACCGTGATGAGTCAGAGTCAGTATCACAAAAGCTACTCATCAGGTGAAGGTGCAGAAATGTGTGTGTGTTGTTGTTGTTAAAACAACTCAAGGTTCAAACTGCATGGTCAGTCTGAGCATCCTGTCGTCTTTCTTTACTGAATCACTTCCAGTCAATCTTAACTCAAGGTCCTCTCACTAGCTTTTCCCCCAGGGCTTTCAACCGCATGTCATGGGGTTACATTTTCCACACTCATATTTGACCAAAGTTCCGTACTTAAGTCACGTGATGACAACTGAGCACACACATCTGCTGATGAAGACTGTGAGATGCTGTTGAATGCTCTGAAAAAATTACTGTTTCAAGGGTCAAGAATGACCACCACTTTCATGCTGAACTGACAAATAACTTGAAGACTTCTCAGCCCCAGAAACTAAATGTAGATAAAATTTAAATGGATTGATAGGATTATGATTATCAAACACCATCAGAATAAACCAAAATTAAAGGACAAATTTGACATATGCTTATTTAATATACGTATTAGAGTATAGAGCTGGAGCCTGGCATTGTCCAAAGTAAAACAAAATATGCCTACTAGCACCTCTAAAGATCACTAATTAAAACTCTACATCCCATTTGTTTAATCTGTACACAGACAGTAATGTAAAAACAATGAAAGAAAGCAAATGTGCTCAATTTCCCATAATGTTGCAATGCCTATAATCTTTTCACTGTGAAAAAAAACGAAACCAAAAAACTATTGGTTTGCTTTATTTTTGATGCAAAGCTTTAGAAATATAATGTATCAGTGATCTGTCAGATCCGACGCCCACAAAGAGTGCTCCGATACATTGCTGTGCGATTATCCTTCTTTGCATCAAGTGACTTCCTGTCTGTCGTGTCACTCAGACAGTGTGTGAAGTTGTGCGTGTGTGTTTAAACTCTTGTTGATGTGAAGTATTTCAGGCCATCCTCAGTGTATGAGCAGTGATTGACAGCAAGTCACTCATATACAAGACACCCAAGAAAACAACCTAATTCCACACAGGTGCACAACAGACCACACCCAATTTGAGGTGCAAACTCTTAGATAGCCACAGGGTCAAGGACAGAAGACAGAGGCCAAGGCATCGTAAATCTAACAATGCATAATAGAAAGAAAGGAATACAACAATCTCATCATTCATGAGGATTTGAACTACACAAACTGTAATAATGGTTTAAAAGTAAAGCTGTCATTAAGGCCTGTCAATCCAAAACATCTCTCTTTGGGAAAACCCATCTCCTGTAGGGGCCTGGAGTTGGGTTTGGGTTTTTGGTGATGGAGTTGTTGCTCATCCGTCTTTGTCCCGATTATTAGTGCTCCCAGCACTTCTTTGTTTGGGTCTTCTGGCAGTTATGTAGCTCCAGCTCGCTTCATATTGTGATGCTGTGTTGAGACACAAAATCAGTGCGCTGGTTTAGCAGCTAACCGCTGCTGTTTTACTGACCAACCACTGGTTAAACAAAGCAGCCGCAGACAAAAGAAGCACAATTATGGTAGGCCTGAAAACCCGAGAGAACACAAGAACCAGAGGCAAAGGGCACAGACACACATACAGTACATGTGAAGGCAAAGATGTACACACACAAACTTTCAGTGACGTTTGATAATTTGGGATACAGTTTCATTTGTGTCCTTGCTTTATACTCTAATATTTTAAACTGAGTTCTTGTTGTCTTAACCTTAATCTTGATCAATTAAACATCAACTATTATGATGTGTTAGCCTCATTCTGTCCTCACTCCACTTGTTGGACAATGGTGTGTTTAGACTCTTTGAATAGCCAGTGAAACAGGAAACGGGAATATGCATCTACACAACAATTAATTTATCATGGCTGGTAATTAAAAAACATGTTAGTGAAATGCTGAATCCCACAGGCCCCCTTTTTGTAGAGGGTGGTGAATTTAACATGTTAGATTCTGTTATTTAATGTTAACGTTGATTTCATTCTGATAGCTGGAAGTGAGCCTAAACCTGCTCCTTTCTCTTACCAAATTAAAGGTCTTTTGCTATGATTATTGTAATGCCTTTTAAGCTTTAATTCGCAACACTTCACACAGGACTAAGCAATAGTCAGACTTTAAATAACCCCAGGTATCTCTATGGCCTCAGTGTTGCTCTCTCTCCCTCCATCCCAAACTTTCTCTTGCTCCTCAAGATTTTCAATGTTGCTAACATTGGGGTTGGTAACCCTGATGCAGCTCCATTTTGGTTTTATGAGCCTGGAGGACTAAAACAATTAACTGAAAGAAGCTAAAAGCTGTGTAGCGCTGCAAAGAGTGGAGTTGATTCTCAGTGGAATTTCCAGTACTACTGATATCTTCACATACAGTAACTTGGAATCATTTAATTCAATGTTAATATGAAAATATTGCTTAATGCATCTCTAAAGCTAGTTAAGGGCAATTGTAATAGGGGTTTTAAGGAATTCAAGATATTTTCTAAGTCCTAAAGCTGCACATAACCTTGAAAATAAGATGACTGCAATAGAGATGGACTGGTATTGGTATATAATACGTGTGATGAGGTTTACTTATCCACTGTGAAGTTTGTAACCTGAATGAATTCTATTGAAACTAAACATTTTAATTAGATTTCACTCGATTTATGAACATCACAACCTGGTTTCTCCTTCATGTTAATGTTCTCCCTGACGAGAGCCCTCTGTGAAAACCGAAAGTCTGACTTTGAATTTTAATGTGGAATAAAAAAAACTTTCATTACTTGATCTTCCTGCATAATTTGAATATTCCTCCTCTAGGAATTCCACCATGAATATGAAAAAGCTTGGCACACACTCACACACACAGAGAGTGATAACACCATGAGTCAGATAACATACATGAGCGGGGTGCTTCAAGAAGAGTCAAATTGAATCAAGGACTAAAGAGCACCAATTAATGCTTATTTTTATTACGAGAATTTGAGTTGTGTGTGTGTGTGTTTTGGATAAAAATGCTGGAAAATGGCCTCTTCCTGGCGACCCAGGCCTGCCACAGATGAGTCCAAAACTGTTTAAAGAGCGCTGAGTCTCTCTTTCAGACAGCCAAGGTCAACACACACACACACTTGCACACAAACATAAAAATGCTCACAGCAGTTTTCTGTGGCACCTCATCACTCTTGTGGATGTACAGATTCAAACACAGTCACGTTGCTGCTTTTTGGTTTGTGTGTTTGCAGTTGTGTGAGTGACTCTCTGTGCACCCGAGGTGGTGCTCGCAGGTGATGCCAGCCCACAGCAGAGAAACTGGGTCAGCACTTGGCAAGCTAAGGACACACACACAGACCTTCTGATTCTGCTTCTTCCTCTGTTTAGCTGGTATCAGAGTCCAAGCAATGATTAATGAAAAGATGGGACTGTTAAATAAACACATAATGCATTTCCTAAGTCCTAACCAAAACCACAACAGTTACATGCCTAACATCAACACTTACCCTGACCTATCTAATCTAACTCTAACCCTAAAACCAAGTCTTAACCCTCAAAGAGCCATTTGAAGAAGTGAGGACCAACCAAAATGTCCTCACTTTCCAAGAACATCATCACTCTCTCTGTCAAAAACCTTAACTGGCCTTCAGAAGGTGGAAGTATTGCACTGAGAGGCCCCCATTGTGAATTCAATAATTTCATGCATTTGAGGCGGGGTGTTACTGAACCAGAACCAGATGCACAGTTAAGCTAAAAAAAAGCTAAAAATAAAAAACTTAACATACAAAAAATGAAATGACAAGACTAAAAGCCCCACTTGTAACCCCATATGTTAAAAGTGATGGAGTGGGCAACATACTAAGGGGTTTGATTGTCCCAGAGCCTTAGAAAAAGGTAGCATTTGCTCTGGGTGTGGTGCAAGAGAAAAAAAAACATTTGGGGGTTATTTAAGGATCAGTTCGCCCACATTATAGAAAAACACTTTCTCACTTACCCCTAGTGGTATCTTGTTTTGATTTTATGTGCAGAGGTTTTGAGATCTCCGCACCTGAAACGTTGCCATCCTCGTACCATGGAGGGTAATGGAATTTCATCTGTGCTCCTCAGAGCTGTGAAAAATTACATTTGACACTCATTGTCAAAGTGCATTTTGTCTTTCCAGAAACATATTGGGCCTCATTTTCATATTTTTTATCCTAAATCTCTCTTACTTTTTCTGAGGTTTGTTTGTATGAGTGTTCCAAGTCAGATTCACCAAACTCTCTTAACGGCACAATGGTAAAGATATGTCTTGTTGTAATTTGGCTAAACTAACCCTTTAATAATGTGCTCGGTCACCAAATCTCATGGTAATCGACCATAAAAGTTATGGTTGTGCACTAAGTGAACATTTCGCTTTGCGGATGGCATCGGAGTCATCGGTTGGGTATCTTCCTGAAAGTCCACAGTAAATTTCATGGAAATCTTGTCAGTAGTTGTTGAGATGTCTTCTCTCTCTTATTAAGAATCCTCTAGACAGGATTGATGAATGTTCACCTTTGAGCTTCATTCAAGAGTTCATGGTAGAGGATCAAGAAAAGTGCCTCTTCCTAGAAACACTAGATAAATACTACACTGTGGATCGTTTGCAATAGCTCAATATTCTCCCTGCCATCAACCTGTAAGGACTGTATAAAGTCTGTGTTTTGATTAAACACCATGTGACCACAGCCATAACAACACTGACAGTCTGTGGGAATATAATCCACATCTAGTTTCAAGGGAAATACAACAAAAAACAACAGAGACTGAAAAGGTATTGACTTTATTTTTCTTGATGACAATGTGGTTAGAAATTCAGAGTGGTGTGTGTGGGGTGAAGTCAAGTTCGCCTGGTGTGTTTTGGATGTTGAACAATTGGTGAAAAACCACTGTGGAAACACAGAAGACAGTATTTGTCTTGATGAAATCGCAGTTCTCCTGTTTGGGTGCATAAGGACAGCCTTCTTTTACAAACACAAGCGCAGACCTTCCTTCACCCGTCGGCAGGACTCCAGATGGTTAAAACCAGCATGTAGCTATACATTGACCAATACCATTCCATATGTTATGCTTGATTGACTGTCAAATCTGCATGAATAAAATGAGATAAAAATTTAGTGCACATTGTGTTTGAATGAACCTTTAAGGGGTTATTCTCACAAGACATAGGCCTTTTTACAATCAAATTAGGCTCTACTGTAGGTTAGTAAAAGTTTTAATGTTGTTTGGATGTTAAGCACCAGTGTAGTACTGGTTCCTCTGGGAGAGTGATCCACATTGATAGCAGTGGCACCTCTGAGGTAAAATTTAGCTTGGTTATTTGTGTGTGTGTGTGGCTAAATCAAACCTTCCTCATCTGGAAGTGAAAGAGGACCATGAGTGTGTGTGGTGCGTTGAGGAGGCGACGCTGCATAGGAACATGAACTCTATCTCCTCTTACAGTGTTTTGTTTCTGTGGCTGTTTTAAGAAACAGCTTCTCATCAGGCCTCCACATGACAGAAAGAGCAATGTGTAATTAATTAATGAGCGTTGGCCTGAGGTGTTACGCTTCCCTGGAAATGCTTTTGACACTTTTCATGGAAATGAAAGGAATCGCACTGCAGCAATTCACTGGCTGGATGCAGGACTGTGCCTTGTTACAAGCAGATGTAGTGCAAAGGGCTCTTCTTTTATATGGCACATTTGAAGCATTATTTAACTCTACAGTACAGTAGAGTATAGTGTGTGCAGCAAAAGAATAACATCCAGGTGTTCGACCCCCAACTGCATTTATCTTACATTCTTTTGCATTAAGCATGTTTTATCAGCACCTGCTAGTGAGCTCATTTTACTTATTTAAATGATGAGTAGTGCCAAGCATTAGCAGGTTAAGAACAATAGGATCCTCCCACCATTTCTCAGAAGAGTGACTCATCAGCCAGGTAGCTGGCAGTGTGAACACCAGGGCAAACAGTGTCCTGCCATTCCTGTAATCACTGTATGGACACAGAAACGAAAGAAATCAACTTTGTGTGTTTATTTTCCTTTTTGTGTTTCAGCCTAAGACAAGAAGACCCCCTGGGCAGCACTAGAGATGTGAGTCAGGTGAATAAATTCAAGCAGAATGTACACGTGGTGACAAACAGTGCCAGATGTCTAATGGTGCATTCAGATGGAACGAGAAGGTCAGAAGTTGCACAAATGCATACAAACTCAGTTTACTGTTACTACAAAACATGTCACAGTAAACTGCAACATCAGTTTTGCCCTGTTATAATGTACTTTAATGAAACCCACCTGTAGGCTCCTGCAGAGACATGAATCTTGCTCGAGATGTTGTAGGTAATCGCAGTTAGGAGTTATTTTGCTTAGTTAATTACATTATCATTGTATGGTATTGTAGCTGTGAGCAGGGACTGTTTTGGAAACTCTTTGTGCGTTCCAGGATGCTCTAAAATCCAAATGTTGAATATCGGCTCTTGAACAGCAGTCTCGTGACGTCAGATGTGATCTTGTCACAGAACATTTTTAGAGCCAACTAGTTAAAATGGTGACATCTGCCGCTAACAAAGTACATCCACTAGCTCCAATAAAGTTACAATCTCTGATGTGAATACAAGACCTGTTTAAGCTAAAACCCAAAACAAGAATTGCCCTACTTCACACGGTCTTTGTGACAATGTCCATGGTCGGTCAATATTTGCCCTCTTAATTGAGTTTTTGACAACATACAGTAGCTCAAAGAGTTCCAATCATCCCTGCTTCAACTGCATTGACACACGACAAGTAACTTGGAACGAAAAATTAACATCACTGCCAGCCGAACGGAGTCTACAATTTGCAGAGTGCGATTTTTAGGGCAATTAATTTGCATGTCATTTAAAAAGATTACTGACGTAAACAATACACATACAAATTTTGTTGTTTGTTTTAGTTGCTCCATCTAGATTTTCTCCTATTTTTTGCATGCAATAAGGTCAGTTTAAAAAAACAAAACAGTAAAATGAGAACACTTGCTCTAATAGATGCCTGTGGTCCATGAAGGTGCACAGGTGCTGCTGCCTATTGCTGTTCTTGATACAGTTGTTACGGTTGTCAAGCAGGGGACCCAGGAAAACAGTGGTAGGACCCAAAATGCAGAGCAGGTGCAATTCAATGATTTAATAAAGTACAAAAGCTTACACCAATGTCAGGGAGGCAGTGGTTAAAATAAGGGGGAGCAGTCCAAACAAAGTCAAACACATCTGACAGGTAGCAAGCTAAGTCCAAATCCAAAGTCCAGGCAAGGTTCAGGAGAAACAGATGCTGAATTCATAACAGAATACTTAGAAACAAAGGCAGGAACGCTTGACATGGAAACAATAAAGAGCTGAAATAGAGACAAAGGAAGCACACAGACTTAAATACACTGAGGTGAAGGGAGACAACGAGACACAAGTGAGACTAATCAGGGCGGAGCAAACAATCAATTCTGGCGGGAAAAGCAAACAAAGACAGGAAGCAAAATTACCAGGCACATGAGGGAAGGAGAGTCTTTCAAAATAAAATAGTAAATAACATACATAAACCCTCAAACCATGACAACAATATCACAACCACATTTTCCACTCTTTCATTCTGCTTATTCATGATGTGCTCAGTGTAAAAAGGCATTTACTTTTAACATTTTTTGTAAAGCTAAAAACATGTTAATGCTAATGCTTTTAATTCTATGTATGCTTTTGAAAATGCTCAGCAGGTAAGGGGCTGAAACATGCAAAGCCACCTTTGTGGTAACAAGATTTATTTGAGCAAAGCAGTGTCCTTCCTACTATAGTAACAATCACCAGCCTACCTGCTCACTCACACACTCACACACACACACACACACACACACACACACAGAGCTGTGCAGGGAGGGGGGGTGGCATCTCAGGCTAAGCTTGTCCTTCGTGTGATGTTAAGGTGCTTCAGTTTCACTTGGACAGACAAAGAGCTACTGTGGCTGCAGATTGTCATGTAGATGACACTGCTCACAAACATGGCTCTTATCCAGTAGCTTATGGCTGTGGTGTGTGTGTGTGTGTGTGTCCTTTGGAAGTGATACACGACACCCCGAGTGATCACTGAAAGTAGCGGTAATGAGCACATGGCGTGGAAACAGATAATTAATGCACACCGACCAGCTGACAAAAGTTTTTCTTTGTCTTTTATTCCTTTCTTTAAGTTACGAGTGTCTGTGACAGAAATACAATTGGAGCAAACATCAATAAAAATAACTAAATAACTAACTGATTAAATTAATAATCAATGAAATAACATTAAAATACAATTTTTTTAATAAAATATTAGTAACCAACAGCTTCAAAACCAAAAACACAAATGTTTAATACATGTGTAATACCTAAATTTTTGGACTGAAGCTATGTACTTCAACAGAATTTCACTCCTAAACTAAACCCAAACTTTTTAATGAGTTAGTTCTCTAGTTATCTTGTCTGTTCTTATTATTGAGCTGAAATATACATGGAAATACATTGTATGGACTTCTTCCACTTGCTCTCTCCCTCAGACTAGTGGTGTGTAGATTACACAAGTTTAGTTTAAAAGTCAATAACATTACATGAAATTGCCATCCCTAATCTAAACCTGATTTGTGTTCAATGGCAACATTTTGTAATGTACTGCAGTGAAAAGTCACAGGGAGGTCATTGAGGTGGTCAGTTTGACGTACAAAATGCACAACTTGTGTCCCATCTCATGCTTCAAATCAGTGTCTTAAAAAAAAACGTACCCATGACCTTGCGCTAACCTTAGCCAAGTGTTTGAGTTGCATAAACATACCAAAGAAAATGGAGCAAATGCTGTAGGGGAAAAAGAGTTTCATGTATTGTATTGCATTTGTAAATATGTTTAATATAAACATTTTGTTTTGACATTAGCATTATGTTTCCTCTAAAACATTACGAGGCAATGACTAGTGTTATATTACAGTGATGGACTTGGCTTGAGTCACTATTGTTTGACAGGGTATTCAAATGTGTCTGTATATTACTTATATTCTGTATATTATACACTTACTCATTTTAGCCAAACTAGCAACATGGCTCTAGGGATGGCAATGTTGGTCTGTCGGTCGGTCCACCACTTTGGTCCAGACTGAAATAGTTAACATCTATTGGATGGATTTCTGTGAAATTTGGTTCCGAAATTCATCTTGATGAATTGTAATAACTTTGGTGATCCATTAGATACATTCTTTTAATTTGTCCAACATTTTGGTTTATTTTATCAAATGCCTGCAAAACTAAAGACATTCCCATCAGCCTCAGCTGTACTTTGTCTGTTGTGCTAATTACACAAATGTTAGCATGCTAAACTGAGATAGTGACCATGATAAACATTAATACCCGCTTAAAATCAGCATGTTAGCGCTGTCATTTTGAGCATGTTGACGTTAGCATTTAGCTCAAAGTACCACTGTGTTCACAGAGCCTCTAGCATGGCTATAGACTCTTAGTCTTGTTGGCCATACAGTTAATGACAAAGCTTGAACTGATACGTGATATAATAGATCAGGTGAAGGCAAGTGATGGCATTATCTGGGGATGTGGTATGAAACACAAGTAATGATGCTTTGGTTACCTGCAGTTGAATTTACAGTGCACATAGATTAAAGATAAACAGTGGACCAGAGTATCTTAAAAAAAAACGACAATTTTCTAGGTCTGTTTGGAAACTTTATTTTATGAGGCGGACTACAGTAACCAGCCTATATTAGATTTTCAGTCAAATCAGTTTTTTTACCCAGATGCCAAAGTGCCTACATCATGTACATTTTAGGTGCATATTGGTTTGGGTAGAGAACAGCACAACGACATGGATGCAGAAGTGTGTGCATTTTGAGAACAGATGATGCAGAATGCTGTATGCATGTGATTTTAATGTTTGAAATTGTATCTTGTTAATGTGGACCCACAGTCTGTGTAAACCAAATTAAACTGGCATTCATCTCAAAATCACATCCAACACAGTATTGGGCCAGACCAAACACACACGCACACACACAGATACTCTATTTAGGGTCTGTGTACGTACACATTCCCCTTAACCTTTCACAAGCACCAACCCACATTCCTTCCTTCAGACCACTTTATATATATATATATATATATATATATATATAAATATATATATATATATATATATATATATATATATATATATATATATATATATATATATATACTATATATATGATACACAGGATGTGTACACAGAAATTCAAGATGCCCACGCAGATTAATGGTCCCTAATGGCTAAAAGAAAGAAAAAAGTGACAGTCATAACAAAAGTTGATATAAATTGAAAATATAGGTGAAGGGTCAGAGCTTAACTTTGCTGTGAGGAAATGTCAGTTTGCAGTTCAAACTATGCATGGAAGCCCAGACAATAGACTTTTTCCACCCAGATGGAAAATGTTGCATGAAGTGTCCTTACAGCAGACATCCTTCCATCTTTGTGACTAAACAAACTGAGTGTATTTGTGTATATATATCACATGGTTCCCACACCTTCTTAAACATAAAATTCAAGGACTTTTCAAGGACTTTCCAGGCCCGGTTCCCTCAAATTCAAGGACCCAACATGGCATAGTTTGAGACACGGATCAAGGTTAATTACTGTTACAACAGTGAGAATTTTTATAATGATTTACATAAGCTCACAGACAACAATTAAAAAGACAGAAGGGCTTGAACGTGTTACAGTGATGTTACTTTAAGTTAAAAAAAAATCAAAAGAGCTTCAATTTCTATTCTTGCACAAAATATATAAATTCAAGCTCTTTAAATGACCCATGTGTATTTATGTCTATTTTCAAAAACTTTCAAGGCTTTGATTTTTTCCCCTCAAATTCGCAAACTTTCAAGGATGTCAAGGACCCATGGGAACCCTGATATTAGTGTTATATATGACCAATATGATGGAGCCCTTTTGGACCGGAGGAACAACCACAGTGACCAATAACATTTTCAACAAACATATGGGCATATGGGTATTATTTTAAGGCAGGATTGACTATCCTTTAACACCCACAAACAGGACTAGTGGATAATAGAGGCATGTGGCAGTGAGTGGAAAACATGACACGAATACTTGCACTGAAATGCATTTTCTTTTTTATGATATGCCAACTTTTCCAGCTCATTTCTTCCAGTTTCTGGCATTTCCACCCAGATTTCTTCATGCACAAACTGAAAATGTGGAAAAAATAATGGTCAAATGTCAAATGGAACATGGCTTCAGAAGAGAAATATTATTTGTGTTTAGCTTAGTATCATTTATCCTTCATGGGCAGCAAGGGGGAGTAAGGAGTGAAGGTTTCAGTATGCTTAGGTTAAATAAGTAGGTTATGTTTCTGAGGGCAAAAGTGTTTATACCTGTTTCGAATGGCCACACTCAAACCTCCTCCTGACTACATGCAATACACTGCCTCCCTGATCTCTCTCCAAGAACTCTGTCTTTGTAGTCTTGATGCAATGAATCGTACAAACGGGAATAAAGGTGCACTCTCTTAAAGAAAGCCATGGTGTTGCGAGTGCACGAAAAGTGATGATGTATTTGTGTGAAAAATGAAAAAGAGAGCTTATTTTTTTGATGTCTGCTCACCTGGTCAAGCGCTGTGTAAAGTGGGTGTGATTGTCAGATTGTCTGTTTCGGAAAGTCACAATCGTGGGATGCAGGGCTAACCAAACGCTATCTAATTGTACTGTATATCAAAATATCTTGCACAAAAGTTAGTCCATAATACGATCATTTTTCATCAGTATCGAGATCAAATGCTGATCAGAGGGCTAAAAAACACTTTCAGACTCCAAGACTTTGTAGCTTCAAACTGATGTTGGAACCATTGTTCTCAGAAAACAGAGATGAGGTATTTCCACTTTCTTTTCTCGTCCAGTGCCCTGTTTTACTTTTTGACTTTGTTGTCCTTTACACGGAGAACAGAGGGACTAAATCTAATCCGGAAATGACGAGCATGAAGTCTGCTAGTGATGATGATCACATGGTTTTCTCAGGGAATGTCCTTGTCCACTTCAAACTCCCTCCTGTAATTTGGCGGTAGCTGGAATGCCAAGGAACAATGAGATAAGTTACCGAGGAACACGGTACTTTATTACCCACCTAGCCAAATATCACTCCAGTTTGAATGGGGTTACTGTATATAGTATGTCTAAAACTCATTGTCATTAAAAAAAAGACAAATTAAGACATTTTAAGCCATTAAAATTAGTATTTCTATTCAAGATGAATAGTAAAATGACTTCTACTGTTTTGCGCACAGAAAACACATTTGAACAGAACTGACCTCATTGGCAGCTTCAGTTTAAATTATATTTATTAATTATATACTGGTGTTACGCTTCAAAAACACATACTGATTTACCTCAACTCACATATTCTCATATGTGATATCAGTGGAAAGAAAAATGTTAGTTTTTTTGCCTTTCAATTTACGTTAGGTCATTAATCTCCACTTATTTCAGTAAGATGGAAAGTGTTTATTGGTGAATGAATGGTGATGGCAGAGTTATGTACTGGAGAAAGGATGGCTTAGCCAGGCCAGCGTATCCCCCCTGTGTCCTCCTTTGACCCCCTCCTCCATTTATTCTATGTTACTGGACAGGAGGGGGACACAGAAACAGAGAAAGAGGAGAGGACAAATTAGCCTTTTTTGTGTATAAGGTGACTCCACTGCGGCAACAACAGCTCGGTGCTTCAACTGCAGAGGTGTCTTTCTTTTTCTTTCCTGTTTGTGTGCTTGCTTCTAACTGTCAAACCTTTCTGCCCTTCATCAAAATCTAAATGCAAATCTTGCAGGACGTTAACCTCCATTGCCATTTGTAGCTGCTAATGTGTGAAGATGTTAATATTAGACTTTTTCCAGGTTTTCAGTCTGAATCCAGGGATTAGCTATTGCTTGATTACAGTTAAACCTGGTTTTTAATCTTTCATTTAAATGAACACACACATTCACAGACAGATTCTGCTCCCCTCTTGGTGCCAGGAGCATTTCGCTAATAGGAAGATTTTCAGCAAGTAAGTAAGAAGTAAGAAGGTTAACGTGATGAGACTTGATATCTCTTTCGTTCTTCCTTCTCTGCTTACTTTGTATTCTCTCCTGTGCTCTTCCTGTCTGTCTCTCTTCCTCCTTACTTTCTCTCATCCTCTCTGCACACACACAGCTGAGAGATGGGAAAACCACCAAAATGTGTGTGTGTGTGCATTTGAAGCTGTGCCAACCTGAACCTGCTGACCTGCAGCTCTGACAGGCCCTCAGCTCTCTCTCTCTCTCTGCAGATGAGTTGGACGTCAGCCCTCACTGTACGATACAGCCAGAAACATAAACACGTTTGTTATTTTAGCACACCTTATTATTTGACATAAACTTGGTATGTGAGATGAACTACGCAGGTTTGAATTTACTGATTAAACCTGAGTGTTATGGCACAACGTCCATATGTCCCTACTAAAGGAAACGTTCCTTTAGCCAAATGTGGCTGTAAGATGGAGTAAAATCATGAATATTACCAGATACCGCATAACAAAATTAGTCACTTAATCAAAATTATTGTTTCAGTCTTAATACTACATCCTATTGTTTTCGAATTCCAGGTATTTGTACTCCGACAGCATCTGTGTGACTTACAGAGGTGTTTCTTGGGTGGTATTGCAGGGTTAAGTATGCGTCTCGTTTCCTTCCTGTCCTTGACAATGTCATACCTGTTGGCCTTTATCTCCGTCGTCCTCGAGGATTGTGACACTGTCATTCTCAGTGACCGTTTTGTCTTGCCAGTGATTCCACTCTGTTTTCACCATTTCTGGGTTTCCAGGTGGTTGACGGATGTCTTCGTGATTTGTTCCAGATTTTGTGGGTCTCTTCCATCCTTGATGATTCAGCGGTGTTACTGGACAGTATACCTCTGTCATATTAAAAAACAAATAGCTGTCATCAAATGTGGTGTGTATCCTAAAATGTACATTTAAAAAAATGTATTATTTTCTACCGTATTTTTCCCTGCTATATCTTCAAAGATTGCTATTTTGTGTAGCTTCTCATCTCTCTCCCTAAACCTAATTTATAAGATGGCACCAGTGTAATTTTATATGCATCCTTTGGTCACTGATGCAGATGAAATGTCTAAATCTGCAACAGTCAGAAGCTATGACTATGTGTTCTGCTGCAGGTTTGCCTTAGCTCCTTTAGGTCATACTCTCTGCCTGTTTCCACTGACAACAGCTTCCAACAGTCTCTTTGGCTTCTGTCTTTCCAAAACAAAAGCCAGCAGGTTTGATATTCACTCTGCAGTTCCTGTGTTTCCCTAAACAACCTCTAGCTTTCACACCTGGTTACAGGCCACTGAGGCTGGAAACAAACAATATCTGTTACAGTATATCACCATGAGATTCAGAACGAGCCCTAAGTTATTTTCTGCCTGTCACATACTGCTTAAAGTTCACTGATGAGGACTTTATTTTATAAGGAATTTGTATACTGTACAACTATATAGTATCTAAGGTAAGTATACATAAACAAACTGCTTTGTCATGGGTTTTGAAGACCAAATACAATAGATCATATAGAAGTTTGTGATCAACGGTTGGTCTCTGAAATTAAAAAACTTCACGTCCAAAGTCACAAGTTGCATCACACTTTCTGCTGTGAATTATGGCACAGACATTACAATATACACACTGTTTCATTCATGTGCAACATAATATCACTGTACTATTGCAGAAATAATCTCCAAGCATGTTTTAAATGGACAGTAAATGCATAAATATATATAAAACAAAAAGTTGGAGGAGTGTAGGTGAAAGTGCAGTTGTTATTTGTCTTGTGATACCGACTAACAGTTGAGAGTGTGTGTTTCTGTCAGAGGAACATCATAGTCTTTGAATCATAAAGTGCATGCGTCTTTTAGCCTAAATCACAAAAGAGAATAGTTTCTTCTGCTCACCGTTGAGATGCAGCAGATTCACCCAGAGTCAGCTGTCCAAATTAAATCCTACTCTTAGTATAATCAATAATAGGAAGTTTTCTCTGTGCAGGGCGCAATGAGTTGAGATTTTAGAGAAAAATACAGCGTCAGCATCTAACTCAATGTTCCCTCACTGGTCAGTTTAATCAAATCAACCCACCAGCAAAGACCCAGAAACTTGAAATGTACAGTATTATATTAAATGTACATACGCTGCTCAGACAGACACTGAACTGATGTAAATATACTTATTGGGCCTTGGCTGTCATTGGAGATCCAACCAAGAGATAACGGTACACACACGCAATGTCTTTGTCACACCAATGCAAGCGATGTCATTAAGTGAGTAACGACAGCATAAATGAATAATTAAAAAGATACCTGCTCTTGTTACAACACAGGTGCTGATTCGTGATCACACTCCACAGGCAGGTGTAACATAAGGCCATTCAGGTAACACACTGGAGGTTTTAGTGACACTAACATCTGTTATACTGAAGTATAGAGATCTGAATCAACACTGGTTACATTAACAGTCAAACACAGTTATTTATGACAAGAACATGATGGTCCTGATGATTGTTCATGAGACTCGGGTAGCAGTTGGCGTCATATTAAAGTTTTAAAGTGGAATTGTCAGACAGCTCACTCAAATGATGATCAGCCAGCTCTGCAGTACTGCCTCTTTCCAGCAGCAGGCAGCTGTTTTCAGCAAACAAACCCATTGTCCTACTGCCCAGCACCACACATTAGACAAACCAGATGTCCATCCAGAGGTAAAACCCTGGTGAATATTGGGATTTACATCAAAAAATAAATTAAGGCAGATGGAAGGATTGTGATGTTGATTGATTGATTGATTGGTCTGTTTGTCTTACCAACAGTCCTTCATCCACATTTTTCTAACACCCAGGCCACTGCTGTCCTTCCATCTCGCTTGATAATGTGTACACTAATAAAAGCAAACGGTTCCCTCTTGTGTCCATTTTGTGTCATTACCCAACTTACAGCATCTGCACTACACTGCTGTGAAGATCTCTGAGCACTGCATTCAAAGTGAACAGAGAACAGCAGAAAGCATGTTTCAGTTTAAATACTTTTATAATTGGTAATATATCAAACTCACTCAAACATACCCATAACGTATTCACAAACACACACACAAGTCTTTTAGAGTCAGTGGTGGAGTCAGGAATGGTGAAATCACACTGAAATGTTGAAGAGTAAATAAGCAGATGGAGCAGCATGAGCATATGAAGGGGATGTAGCTCAGGGGTAGAGTGTGTAGTTTACACGTACGAGGTGCTGGGTTCAATCCCTACTGTTTCCCGAATCCCCTCAATTTGCTTGACTTCCACCTTAAAGGAGGATGGGATGTTTTCCTTCAGGTTCCTGTTGTGCACACTTCACAACATGACTCTCATCTTTCTCTGGAAAGAGCAAAGTTTAACAGAACACTAACTCTTACTAAATTAATTTTCAGCTTAAGAAGAAAAAACCTCAAAGTGACAGATCCTGTGTGTTCTTTATTTGTTGCTTGTTTTACTATATTTATGGGGTCCAAAAACCAGGGGCCCACCATACTTGTAGGGTCCAAGATCTCTGGTGTTTCCTATATACTCCTCAATTGCATCTATACAGTGACATGTTTCAAACCTGTTTTATGTTGTATAACAGCAAAGCAGGTGTAGCTGATGTCTGAGTTAGGAGCAATAATCAAACACAGCTGGAAAATTTGTGTACAATCTGCTAATTCTGATTGTCATCACCAAACTCACAGTTCTTGTCAGAGACCTTGTCCTTAAAGGGACAGTTCACCCCAAAATCAAAAATATTTGCTATAATTCCTTTAAGGAACAGGGCAGTGCGTAGTGAGTGTGTGGGCGAGTGAGAGAGAGAGTGCACTGCACTCAGAGCAGACAGGTGTTGACGATCGGAGCAGAGGGAAAGGTTAGCAGTGAAGTTGTCTAGTGGCAGTAAATGTACAGTTTGCCCATGAATAAACTGCAGCTCCTCAATACCCAAGACGCTCGCTGGGTAAAAGTGAAGGTGGTTTAAATCACGATGTTACGATGGTAGAGGGCTCAGTGGTCCATGGCTGTGAGCCATCGGCGATGAGCCACCATGACCACATGTGGGGGATGTAGCTCAGTGGTAGAGCGTGTGCTTCGCATGTACAAGGTCCTGGGTTCAATCCCCAGCATCTCCAACATGATTAGTAATATATATAGAGGGAGATTTAATTTAAGTGATTTATCAGTGACATTTAATTGAACAACTGAAATGCTTATAAAGACTTTCAAAATGAAATAATAAATGAATACAGCAGGCAGTCTGTCATATGAAGGGGATGCATGCGCAGGGACTTTGGATCAATCTCCAACATGACTGACAAGCCTCTTAACACAAAGGGCTTCATACTCAACTGTGCTCAGCATCTCCAATGACGCTCTCACCCTCCTTTAATAGAAAATGAAACAGGTGAATGTGCTGTTGAAACATGAGGATCTGATTGTATCTGCTGTACAATTATAAGGAGAAGCTGAGGGCTTTTGAAAAATCATATGCTCATACTCTTTTCAGCGGAATAGTCATCATTCGCAAATGCATGAGTGCAGGGGATGTAGCTCAGTGGTAGAGCGTGTGCTTCGCATGTACAAGGTCCTGGGTTCAATCCCCAGCATCTCCAACATGATTCATCTTTCTCAAATAATATACACAGCTGACTGACATCGTTATAACTGCATTTATCTTTAAAGTTGGACTGCATAGATGGATGTTATTACCTGCTGGACACTTTTACCTGTTGCACCTCGAACTGCACTATAGGGTCAGGGTCGTCAGCCTCGAAACACTGCTCATTGATGTTTCGTTACTTTAACCCTAGTACATCTCCTGGTGCTGGAGCACTGGCGAGGATGTCTCCCTACCACCACCTTGTGGATAGACCCCAATTCCTGTCCTTCCTGTTTAGATGATGGTGGTCCAGCCGGCCTGCCTGCACTCAGCTGCCATTTATTAATTGACATTTAATTGAACAACTAAAATGCTGAAAAAAGACTTTGAGTGAATAAATTAATCCATCAATCACTTAATCTTGTTAACACTATATTCATATGGAGAAAGTCAGGGCACTTTGAATTGAGCAATTAAAGCAAATGAATAAATCGATCAAGTTAATAAGGAAATTAAAAATAAAACTGCTGAATAGTGAGCCAACCTGCACAGCTGTACAAAGCGGATGTAGCTCAGTGGCTTTGCACGTGCTTCGTAGGTTCAATCCCCAGCATTTCACCCTCCTTTAATAGTAAATAAAACAGGTGAATGTGTTGCTGGTTGAAACATGAGGATTTGATTGTACCCACTGTTCAATAACCAAGTTTGGATGTAAAGTGATCTCTTGGACATTATAATAATCTAATTTTAGGGTTCTCCTGATTATAACTGTATGTATGCATACCTTTAGTTGACTTTCCTATCTAAATTGGTCATAGCAGCAACCACATTTTGGTGAAAATTAATGCTGGCAACATACTGAGCACACAGATGGACAGTGGAGAAGGCCTTTTTCACTGAATACTTTTTGACATGTCACAGTAGGAAAAGCACAGATGTAAATATTAATATTTATCAGGAGACGTGTCCAGAATTAAACCACATTTATTGCCCTTTTTTTCATTTTTCATTTCGTATCTCAATGCATTTATCCATCAAAACAATTAACAATCTGCAATCAGCTCCCCTAATCACCTCTTTCTATAAATGTATGAAGTTACAAAAATATAGACTTAGAAAAATAATAAACTCAAGTCATAAATTCAGTCTGGTTATAGTCTCATAGTCTCCAACCTCCAAGAAATGTAGGTTTTACAAAAGATCATGACATGTTTTACATGTTTTAGCCCATAAAGTAGAAACCATATGCGGTTTATATGACTTCCATTTTCTTTTATCCATTTTATAAATCATAACTATGTTTTTTGAGTCATTCGTTTTAGTTCATTTCAATACAATAACATACCACAAGGGAGTTTTCAAAATGGTTCCTGCTTACAACTGCATTACCATATTCGACAATAATGTCACTAATAAGAAAATAAAAATGACTACATCTCATTGATATAATGCTGTTCTGAAACGATCTCACACCAGTGGATGCCTAAAAGGTGGGAAATAAATCTACAAACAGAATGCTGTATGTGATGGAAGATGGTTGGCAGTACTAAAACTACAGGTGATTTGTTGATATTGGGCTAAGACGTGCAAAACATCTGTACTGTCCTTTAACCTGGTATTAATGGAGGCCAGTGAGGTCAGCTGAATGCTTTTGTCTCATCCAACATTAGATGTTACATCTGCATTTCACTACACTGCAGTGGTTTTAATAGCAAAAAGAAAAACATCTAATTGACTGTCCCAACACATACAGGTTCTGAGGGTATACATTGTACACGAGTGACAATAAATACAGTACAAACACATTTCACTAATGCTGAAATGGCAGAAATTACGAGAGAAAAGAATCTGATTTTGAATGCAACAGCTGCTTTTCTGTCATTTTGGCATGTTTTTTTGTTGCATTGTGCAGTTCAATCAGAGCTTTTTGCTGTCTGTTTTATTCCAGACAACATAAAAACAAGTTCAGTTCATCAACAGTCAGTAACATGACAGCAGTACACGCTGTACTGTGAATACAAGCTGCTCCAAAAAAATTAACGGTGGTATAATGTAACATGTAACACTGGGTCTATATCTTAAACACATTATAGTGAATGCTTCCTTAATTACTGTGGATTATCTAACAGTCACTGCTGGTGGGATTTCAGACGTAATCATGGGGATGCTTAATACCCAGACGGGGTTGTGGGAGATTTGCTGATATAGGATAAAATACTGTTTTAAACTTTTAATATGTCTCTAATAAATAATTTAAAATAAATTCTAATATAAATTATATTAAGTAATACAATTCCTTTAAAAAATGTCCTTTCCTTTTGAAAATTATTACTTTGACGTCTCTAAAAGATTTCATTTACAACACATACAGATGGATTCAAAGGATCAAAATAAACTGATAAAATATGATAATAGAATTATTTTAAAATTTAGATCTGCATTTAAACACACACAGTGATAGATAATCATGGCATACATTTGCCATATTTCATTTAAGTAAGTGCAGTAGTTAATAAGAAAACAGTGAAAATGTCTAAAATGTCCTATCTGACAATGTGAATGAATCCTTTGAAAATTATTGGCTGCACACCATGTAGTCATCATTTTTTCAGGCCAACCTTCCACCAAATTTGACTGAAATCTGTTTGGCAAATCCTGCTCACAAACAAATTGAAAACATAATGTCCTTGATGGAGGAAAACATCCTGGAATATTTCTTTTTTTACAGTAATTTAGGTGCCAGAATGACAAAGTGAATATAATCTTCTATAATCTAATAGTCTTCAAACACTCTTGTGGCTGGTCGGTCAACTAATCTAAAAAACTGTCAGTGTAACATTAAAAGTTGTTCATATATGCTTGCACGCACACGCACACACACACACACACACACACGCGCACACACACGCACACACACACACACACAGAATAACAAACTGAATGACATATCAACAGAGGAATGAACATTTCCTTTATGTTTAGCTAATCAGTGTTCCCTCATTAATTATTTTAAGTAAAGTACAAAATCATTTCCCTCTGTAGTGACATGTTACTGTCCTACTGGTCAGTTTATGTTAGTTATGAAGATCAGAAGTTTAGACCTGAGACAAACTGCGTCATGGTTAGTTTCAACATGCAGGAGCATGCACAGGTTGGGTTTGTAGTACAGGAGAGTACAAGTGTTAAATAATAATAATAATTTAAACAGGCTCAAGAAACAGAGTCTGCTTAGTGTGATGGTTTGAACTCTCCTGCATTAAAAATATGTAAAAGGGTCTAAATTAGTTTGGGGAGTGAGAGGTGATGTTACTGACATGGAGGATTTGTGATTTATATGTAAACAAAGTAAGACGATTTGCATATAATTTACGTTTGAACGTACTGAACATACTGTTACATGAGAAATTAAGCTTTTGTTCCCTTTCCATTACCTACGGCTTTCTGACTTGGTGAGTTTGTTTGGCTTCTGAGGAAGCAACATCAAACCACAGCTGAGGCATTAAGTGCCGTTTGCTCTGTTTTCACACAGACAGTAAAACTCACCAACTGTGTGATGTTTGAGTTTCATTTTGATAAAAATGCAGAGCCCTTCATCCAGTCTGCTCCTCAGCTGCTGCTTACTGATGAACCAAAGGTCTGATCTCTGCTCAGGAAGCTCAGTTTGACCTTGTTGTACTAACTCCCTCTGTGTCTCCTGTAGCTGCTCTAGGACCAGTGAAAAGTACTGAAAACACAGAGCTCACCTTACTCTGTAAAATACTACGAGTGGTAAAAACATGCTCAAGTGCAAAAAACTCTTTTGGGTTTTACAAAGCCAGCAGCATAGCATGTTTCTGTCAGTTTGTCCTGACAACCAGCATTCTCGCTTGCTCTTTTTTAACAAAACTGCAGTTACCATATACAGTCAACTACTGTATGAAGTTTTGATCGGTTGTAGGCTTCATTCAATTTTTAGATTTTCAACAGTGAATTTACGGGGGTTGGATATTAGAGATGTGTTACTTTCCTATGAAAACTGTCTTCCATAGAAAAGAAAGAACTTGCTGTAACATACTAAAAGGATAGATAGTGAACGAGGTGTCGGACATCATTTTCCTGTGACAGAAGGTCCCTCCCTCAGTGCAGCTTCCCAGTGGTTTGACTGGTTTTGTTCTGGCAGCTCCTATGTGCCGCTCTTGGCAGTGCTTTCATGCTGTTTCCACTTTTTGTCGACTGTGTGATGTCTTCCTGTCCGCTCCTACGTAGTCGACTCCTGCTGGATCTGGATGTAGCAGGCCTGCAGCAGAGTAATTTAACTGATGTTTAATTGACTAAGGACTAATGAGTGATGATGATGATGAATATATTATATAAACTAAAAAGCACCAACATCTTTTAAGGCTGCACAATCCTCTGAATTTGTTATTTTAGTAATTTCATATTTTTTTTAAATTTGTAATTTGAATCTGGTGCGTGGATTAACTGTGTAAAATTAGCACCGTCTATTGGCAGCATGCCATCAGATTATTAAAGATTGCCTACGTGTCACCTAAATTTCGTTCCAAACTGCAGACTACGTTCAAGAAATAGAGAACGTGTACCACGTATAAAACCACTATCTGTGTGTGTGTGTGTGTGTTGGGGGGCCCCACCTTCAGTGTGGTGAACATTAGTCCCAACTCTCCATGCTGAACGTTGGGATCCATCAAATCTTCTATCAGACTGACCTCAGCTCCCAGGTTCCTGATCCTGGACAGTAGAGCAGCAAAAACACAACATGTTCAGTCCCCAGCCTGCAGCGTCTGCTCACCACTCCATGTTGCCACCACTTAATACATTGTCATAATACTGAAGCCTCTTCTTCAACGTGTGTCATTAACTGACCAAACTGATCAACAATCTAGTTGTAAGTTGAACGATTGATTTTTTTTGGATGCAAATTAGCTACATAAGCTGTATACAGAGTAATTGAGTGAACTGAATGACATTAGACAATAAATAAACAAAGTGCGTGTGTGTGTGTGTGTGTGTGTGTGTGTGTGTGTGTGGTAACACACCTCGCCCTGAGCACCACATAGAGGAAGAGAGGGAGCAGGTCATCCATGCACCACAGGAAGTTGCCATCCAACATAGGTTTTACTTCCTGGGTTAACTCCTCAAACGTCTTCTGGATGACGAGGAGTTTGTCTGATGGAGTGAAGGTGGTGCTGCATGTGTAGGGAGACATAAACTTTTTTTAAATACACATAATAATGCTCTTTCAATTTTGGTGATGTCCGGAGCTGCACTGTCATACAAATCAAGATTTGTGTTGCAATATTCTATCACTTGTGGCATCAGGTGAGGGGATGAATAGTGTTTAGTTTCTTTTCAGTACTGGTGGTATAGCTTTTCAAATGACTGAAACCTCTTTAGTCCCTCCGGGAATTTGCAATCTTAAAATGAATGAATGCAAATTCAACCAATCCAAGCATTATTTACAGGTTTGCCCAATCACAATATTTCTGCCAAAAAACGGTCAAAGACCACCCATTTCCGAATGAAAGTCTGATGCAGAAAAATTGTCACAAGCCCCAATAATCCAACATTTCTGACCCAATAACTGTCAAAAGGCACCATATACCCCTGGCTATGTATCACAAGATCCACCAATTAAGCAAACCATTTCAAGCATTTTAACTAAACTGTACCATGTCTAACCATTATCTATCTTTGCCAGGAGCGGTACATGGCCAGGGAGTAAGCACTCCCTGACAGGCTGCAATCCGGGCAAAAACACCATGAGAAAATTCTGCTGTATTAAGTTGGGTATGAACTGAGATCTTGGACATGAACAAAAGCCCTATGGATCTAGACGGGATTCCTGCTTGTTCATCTGCTAATCACACTGTATCAGGTCATGTCACATTTAGTGACGTCACTAATTATGTCTTGTCATGTTGCCTGTGTGTGTCAGGTCACATGGCAGCTACCTGATTTGTTGGAGTGTCTCTACAGCGGAAATGAAGCAGGCATCTTTACTGCTAGACACAATCTGTGATAAAAGGTAAGAGAACCAGTTACAGAGGACAACACAAAAGATGCAATAGCGCACTTTAACCTTACGTTGGAATCACAGGTAATCCATCATGTGTGTCAGTGATGCAGACATTTAGAAAAGGTACAGAAAAAAGTACATTTAGTATCTGACCTGCTTTTTCTCTCCCAGAATTGACATACACACTGGCCAAAACTTCCTACAAGAGGAAACAAAGTGATTAGACTATAACAACAGAAAGGAAGTGTGTGTGTGTGTGTGTGTGTGTGTGTGTGAGAGCATAACTGGATAGGTTATTTGTTACACATTCTCTTTGTAAGCATACAGGTCTCTGCATTAGAACGTGTGTGTGTCGGCGTGTGTTTGTTGAATGTACACACTCACTCCTGCACTCCCAGGAAGCGGAGCAGTGACTGGTCGGGCTGTTTGTTGAGTTGGAGGACGCGCTCCCAGTACTGGGCCTCCTCATGCTCCTCCTGCAGGCAGTACAGGGTAAAGAGAGGAGGGTAGAGTCGAGGGAGCAGCAGAGGGAGCAGCAGAGAGGAGCAGCTCACCACCACAATGCTGCTGGAGAACAAGGTGGAGGAGGACAGAAAGAGAGATGAAGGCTCTATATACAATACAACCTGTCTGTTTTAATAGCACTGAGATGGAAAAGCTTGTTTGGAAGTCATCTTGTAAGATAACCTTAAGGTCTATTTTTGTGTGTGTGTGTGTGTGTGTGTGTGTTGACACTCACCCTTGCTCTGCTATGTTAGAATTGTGTCTCCTCTTAGATGGAGGGGCAGGGGGGTCTGGGATGATGCCGCCATCATTTGGTAGCCCCGGAAACAGAAACCTGCAGGCAACAATTTATGTTCTTTAGTAAAGTGACTAAAATAGTTTTTTATATATATCTATATTTAATTTTATTATTCAAGTGTGTGTTCTTACTTGTTTTTTGATGTCTCTGATTTCTACATTGTTGCAATAGGCTGTTTTGGTGTTTGGAAATGATCAGTTGTAGACTGGTATATATAATTTGGTAACTCTGCATCTATCTTCACACATGCTGTGTCATGTAGAAAACAATAAAACAAATGAAAAAATCTGCAATGCTTTCTGTAGTAGTAAACCTCCAACCGTTTGTGTTTAACTTTGCAGACATGTTTGAATTTGATTTTTCCCAAATCTGAAGCCACAGACCAATCCTGGGAGTCGTCGTTTTCAACTCAATGCACTGGTCAGTGCAGTGTTGTAGTATTTCCCTCCCACTAGCCTTTCTAAGCAGACATCATACATGAGAAGACTACAGCCCTCTGTAACACTCTGAGACAGGTGAGTTTCTCCAGTCTGATAAACAGAATGGAAGAAACACCAGGGCTGAATATACCATGCAATGTACATTAGATGCACGTCTACAGAAAGCTGTGGGCTTCATATTTTCAACTTGAGGGATCTACAAAGAGCTGTGAAGAGGCAAACAAATGAAAAAACTCTACCGGACAATATTGTAGAAATGTGTGAGGTAGGCCAGAAGCTCCTGGACGGCCTGCCTGAGCAGTCTGCGATTGGATCCCACACCGACGTAAGTCATCCTGTAGACGGTCACCAACGTCTCCACCAGCCAGCCCAGAGGGTGGAGAGGGGTCTCACATGCCTGACATACAAACACAACCACACATATACACACACACACACACGCACATTTAAGTATTACACCAAAAAAACCACAGATAAAGGAACAGATAGTGTTTTCTATGATTCAGTCCGAGACTAAGGCAGTACCTACACTTCCTAAACATTGGGTACTTCCGCAAAAAGTACAGAGGGTCCCTCTTCATCTAGTTATATGTAAATATATATACAATGGTGTGAAAAAGTGTTTGCCCCCTTCCTGATTTCTTATTTCTTTGCATGTTTGTCACACTTAAATGTTTCAGATTATCAAACACATTTAAACATTAGTCAAAGATAACACAAGTAAACACAAAATGCAGTTTTTAAATGAAGGTTGTTATTATTAAGGGAAAACAAAATCCAAACCTACATGGCCCTGTGTGAAATAGTGATTGCCCCCTAAACCTAATAACTGGTTAGGCCACCCTTAGCGGCAACAACTGCAAATAAGCGTTTGCGATAACTTAATACAAATACAGCGCTGTGGAGGAATTTTGGCCCACTCATCTTTGCAAAATTGTTGTAATTCAGCCACATTGGAGGGTTTTCAAGCATGAACTGCCTTTTTAAGGTCATGCCGCAGCATCTCAATAGCATTCAGGTCAGGACTTTGACTAGGCCACTCCAAAGTCTTCATTTTGTTCTTCTTCACACCACTGTATATGTACACTCTGCCAGCTGCCAGTTTATTAGGTACATCTAGCTAAAACTAATGCAGTCTAATACAAGTCCTGCAATAAATCCTACCTTCATGAAGGTTACAATGCTCAGTTTCTGTTGAAATTGTTTTATAGAGGCGATGATTCAACTTTATGGAGGATTAAGTTTGTGGTGCTGCTGAATTGTATTATGTTATAACACAAGGTATTTCTAATATTTGGTCTACCAGTTTATAATGTGCACATATTATTATAAAGACAGAGAAAGTGAGTGACAGAAAGAGAGAGAGAGTTTCACACAAACAGTTTCCCTCACAACCAGCTGTACCTTGATGAGGTATCTTCGTATGTTGTCATAGTTTGCTGTTGTGACGGGTTCTCCATGCTGAGGAATAAACTCCAAACACTCCAGTACTTTGCTCTGAGACCTACTGAGGTCTGGGCTTCAAACACACACACACAAACATACACTCACTTATTTTGATATACAGCTGTATATGTAAGAAAGGCACCATTTACATTTGCCTCTGTGTGCGTGCATTGCTGTATCTACCTTTGTCGTCGTGCACTTGTTATAGTGACAGCAATGTTCTCCCAGGCTGCAGTCCTCTCTCCTCTCCCAGCAGCATCACAGCCCAGTCGACTCCAACATTCATCAAACACACAGACCCACCTCTGACCTGCAGGCACCACGTACTGACCCAACCTGCTGCAAACGCACACATTTAAAACATTTATTGAAATACCAAAAAGAACTGAGCACTAGTTGAAACAAACCCTATCTTAGACTTTTAATTTTTCCAATAACACCCATCAGCCTCACAATAATATGCACAATAGCTAAGCACACACCTGAACACCTACACAAAGAATATCACAGAATATCAAGGTTTAAAAGAGTACAAAGTAATACTCACAGCAGGAGGTTTCTCTCTTTGTTTTCTGGGTCATCAATGGCTGGTTTGGTGTACGTTCCAACCACCTTCAGCCCTGCGGTCCACTCTCCGCTGAACAGGCCTTCCAGGCAGTCACCGTTAGCCAGGGATAAAACACCCTGAAGAAGAGGGGAGAGGGAGTAACTAACGTGTATGAAATTATATTCAAAGTCTTGCAGTTGTAGAAGTCGGGTAATTTAATAATTAGGTACACAGAGACAAAAAGACAAGCAATTAATTTTCCTAAACAAGGAAACCCAGTTACATTACAAAGTTGTAAAGACCATTAGACATGGACAAGATATTCTTATGGACGACAGTTGCTAGAGAGTGTGACAAACATACAGCCAGAGCACACAGATAAAAGGAGACCGAGATGCTTTTTACCTTCCCGTTGGCATTCCAGTCATCAGAAAACTCCCCATGGAAAGCTGTGTCATCATCTGACACCATCAGACCCGGACCCTGAGAGAAAAACACACACTGCATCAAACTTTCCGTCATAATACGGAGGTACAACGATTAGGACTGTGTCCACAAATTACAATTGTTTACATTTTTTCATAATGTCAGATCTCTGGCCACAGGTAATTCATTCACTACAAGAAGCCACTGCTATCGAGTCGGGATTTCCACAGTTGCTTTTGTTGTAGGAGAGGTCGGACACGTCATTAACGCACGGGTTGAGGAATACCTCCATCAGGGGCAGATTAGCTGAAGACTTCTTTGGACTTTGAAAGAAATAGTAATTTCCTTCACTGCACTGGCTCAACAGATGGAAAATATAATACAGGCTCTTGCACTTTCTGGATCCCAATACTATAATTATAACGGCACTTTTTTATTGTGTTACTTGAAGTGGTAGATACTGAGTACATGGTTAGAGTGGTTGACATTGTCGCAACAGTGATATTGGCACACTTGCAAATTCTGCTTTTGACTCAACTAAAGAAGCCTATTATATCTCTTCCAGCTATTGCTATAGCTGTGACTAAACTAATGTATCATTTGAGGTTTCAGGTTGTTTATGGTGTATTTACTTAAAAATTAATAATTTAAAAATGTACATATTAAAATATTTGTTCTCTAATCTAATGTTCACATTTATTGTAATGTGGTAAGTATACATATAAGATAAATATAGATTTTCAAGTGCATACCCCTAATTTGCTTTTTTAAGATCTATTATACAAATATGAATTTACTTCTGAAATGTCTGTCAACACATAAAAATACATTTTCATAAACTTTCTAACCTCTTGTTTCAGTTCGACTTAATGCCCAAACAGGCACACATTAAAGTACACACTGTCAATAAACAATTACACATACTAATTATTTTATTCACTTTGTTTTCAGCATATCATTGTCTCAAGTCATTTGTTAACTACAGTTGATATGAGAAAATTAAAGCTCAGTGGCACCACCTCCTGTCTTTAAGAGGGACTACACATCAAAGCATCCCATAAGTTTTTATCCACCTACTTTAATCTTGTAATCTATTTAATAGGTTTGTATCTTAAAAGAGAATCAATGATGAGAAATATGACATGATAAATGATGATTATATCACAAGCAGTATTTACTAGCCCCAAATCTACTGGGTAATCCAAGTTTAAAGCCTGTATTTCCTCAGACTGTTGAGGACAGCTGTACAGTTTAATCTCTGTGCATCCAGTTATGTATGTGTCAGAAAGATGAAGTACATACTTCAGGGTGAACTTACAATCATCTTGTTGTCTCTGAAGGTCCCTTCATAGTATACACCGTACTGGGTGACAACCACAGCGTTGCCATGCCGCTGCTCATCCAACCACAGTCCCATGTACTTCTCACCTCTGAGAAGAACACATGAGAGCAGTGACTAATGACAGCTGTGTCTCTTCATGAACGACATTTAAATTCACTTACTGCACATTCAGTGCCGTCAGGATAACAAATTATTATTTGGGAAACTGCCTGTTTGCACAAACAATTTAGATTCCACTGAAATGCTTTGGACCGACAACTAAAACAACAGTTCATCATAAAAACAAACTTATTATTAGCTAATTATTAATCTGTCAACAAATACATTTTTCAGGTTATATTAAGAAAGTGTAGATTTTCACCTAAAATTGTCTAATAATTTTTTTCCCCTTTGGGAGCTGACATTCTCAAGATCCAGCAGCATTCCCAATGTCACAGGAGACCAATTTGATGAAACCATAACAAAATTCACCTGAAAAACAAGAATACCATTCAGTCTCCAGGGTTTTCAGGCTAAAACAAGAAGCCTTAACGGAAACTTCCAAGTGAGGGAGAGTATTCTACACTAGTATATCTGGATTTCCTACTTATAAATGTTATATAAATAGGAAGCTTTTTGGGGTATGAGCCAAACCATTAATCACACCTGGTGATGTCATCATAGACTCCATATCCTGTCTTCCTGTCATGGATCCACTGGCCAAGGAAAACGCTGGAGGAGGTCTTGTCCAGCTTACCGGAGCTCAGCATACCGTAACCATGTCGCTGCCCATCACAGAAACAGCCCTCGTACACTTCACCACTGGCATACCTAGGTAGAACCCACAGAGACATGAATACACACACATGCACACACACACTCACTGTGAAGAGGTGATGTAGTACTCCAGTCCCAATTTAGGTGACTTGTGAGTCAGGCATGATGACTAAAGACTGAGTATTGCCTTTACATGTGTGACTTAGTGTCAGGTACTGCAAATTAACACCAGACATGACCCCTGTGACTCGGATATGTACAATTTATAAACAGGTCACTTGTCCGATGCTACTCTCTACCTTACTAAAAAGTCGTAGAAAACAGTGTACTGACTTGTACTTGCCAAAACCATGGATCTTGCCATCTCTCCAGTGTCCTTGGTAGCTGTCAGGCTTATTCAGCACTTTGTTAGGTATTATACAGTCTCCATAGCTGGAAAGAAAAATAACAATCGTACAGAAATGTTGAGACAACAGTTTATGCTTTTCTAGTAGTAAATAGCAAAAATCACCAGCTGGTTTCACTGTTTTAGGCACACTGGATGTTTAAAACTTTAAAAATTAAAGCCACCACTATTTTCTGTTTCTGCAAGTTTTTAAATAGTTTATCTTCTAATCACAGGGTCTCTCTCTGTCATATTGGAAATGAACAACATTACACATTAACCAGCTCTTTAGTACTACACCAGGTTAACGTTCTTACCCATCCTCCAGTCCATTCTTAAAGTTCCCGCTGTAGGTCCGTCCATCTGGCCACTTCATGGTGCCTCTGTAAAGGCAAAAACATTTTACTATCCAACTATTTGCACCTAGCCAGTTTTACACTCTCTGGGCATTTAATTAGCTACTACCAGGTGGAATCAACTTAAGCCTTCATTCTAACAAAGTCTGGATTCAACAATACTGGAAATTGTCTGTTCACAGTTCATGCTGACTTCACTCACTCCCTGCACATACTTTGATTGCTCATTAATTTACTTGCGCACTGTTCCTCTTCGCCCCACAGGTCTCTACTGATTTAAGGGCTGAACTAATAATAATAATAATAATAATAATAATAATAATAATAAACTTTATTTATATAGCACCTTTCATAACATAGAATGTAGCTCAAAGTGCTTCACATGCTCCTGCCTTTTCCAAGGCATTTCCTTGATCTGTGATTTCTTTTAAGTTTTCTCAGGTGCCACTATCTCAAGAGTTGATCTTAATATATGGTCAAAATGATTTACTTTTTTATGAATCGATGTGATTTCATCAGAGATAGCTTGACTAAGCATGTGATTCGAAAACTGAATGGCTGAAGACGGACTTAAAAAAGGTCTTTTAATGAGGCGTTCCCTATCGTCTGTTGCTATACCAGTGATATTCATATTAAAAAACAAACAGTAGTGATCTGACACATTAATATCAACAGTCTTATCAACGACAATATTTAAAACCTCTAGAGATCACTAAATCTAGGGTGTGGCCACAGTTGTGAGTTGGCCCAACAATATGTTGAGTAAAATCAAAAGAATCTAAAAGGTGCATAAAATCCATAGCCTTGCAGTCCGAGACGTTGTCAACATGTAAATTAAAATCACCAGTTATAAGAATCTTATCATAGTTAGTAAAAGTTTTCAAAATTCAGAGAGTTTGGATAAGAATGAGGTTGTATGCTTTGGTCGATAAAAAGTGATCGACAGCACTGAGATGTCTGAGAAAATAGCAGCCAGTCTTCCTCCTCTCTCCCCCTCATGTATGGAGTGGATAAAACCGTAATTTGGAGGGGCAGCTTCAATCAAGAGAGAGGCTCCATCTGAACTGAGCCATGTTTCTAGCTAAAAGTTCAGTGATAAGATAATTTACATCAAAAGTCTTATTTGTAAGTGCTCGGATGTTTAACAGAGCCATGTTTACCTTTTGATCATGTCTGAACTTTATGGCTGGGCTGTGATTTTTCAGTGGTACAGTAATTAAACTAGACCTTGTCTTTGACTGTTTCTGTGCTTTGATTTTTCTATTACTAATAACAGCTTCAATATTGTAAACATCACAGTGTGTATGGCTATGTACAGAGTTTTCAAGCAGTGATTTTTTTACCAGTTTATATATAGGAGTATGCTGTTTTGTGGTTGCAAAGTCCTCCTCTCTATGCTGTGTTCTGAATAATTTGAATTTTAGGCATTGAGAGCACCTGGGCACAAGGGGGAGCCAGTGAGTCTATGCATGAAAGGGTTGATGGCAGTGGTGTGGGGAAGAATTCGGCTTGGAGACCGGAAATGACCAGTGTTGAGCCTTCTTGGCTGTCTGGACATGTGGTAGGATATAGTCAAACTGCAGGAGTGTTAAAAACTGTCACGGTCATCATCCTGAAACCATCTTATGGTACCCTACCAATGGTTTTGCATTTTGGTGCAATCAAGGACAATATTTTATATCCAATATTTTATAGTATGCTGCCAAAAAATCACTTGAAAATATATTTTATGAACACACCCATATGTAAACCAAATTATTCAGTACACACTGTAGCTGCAGACACACACACACGCACGCACGCACGAACACACACACACACACACACACACACACACACACACACAGAAAGAGAAACAAACATGCTCTCTAACCTGCCATGAACTCGTCCTGCCATCCAGCCCCCGGTGTACTGGGCGTCTTTAAACCGTCCCTCTCCAGTGAATGTGTAGGAGGCCGTGCGAGACATTGCCGTCATCCCCGGTGACGACCCTTGACCTCCACCACCCAGCATGTGATCCACCGCCTGGTTAAGAGATCGCAGCCACTTGTTCTGGTAAGAGAGAGAGAGAAAACAAAAGTGATGTTTTTAAGAAAGAATGGCCATGTGAGAAAGAGGCAGAATAAGAGCAGAGAATTCTGAATTAAAGATGACAACATCATGTGAGAACAAATGAATCATAGTCCCTGATATAATTTCAGTGCCGCCTGACTAAACTCTACTCAACATAACTTATGACAGGGACATATTCTGCTCTTGGAGACATGCTCTGCTCTGAAGGCATACATGAGAGGTGTTGGTGTGATTGGCCATTGTTGAAACTTGCCGCAACTACATGTCCTGATACTGTATTGCTCCCATAATAATGTGTTCTACCTTCTACCAGCCTTTTTTTTAATGTCAGCTAACGGTAGTTGTATTTAATGCTTGCAGCTGATGGCCAAAACAAGAAATAAAATGCTGTTAGTAGTACAGTACATTGAATAGAAATGTGTCACTCTTTCGCTGTTTAGTAATAATGCTGAACCATTGATAATGCCAAGACTTTGTCATTATTTATTCACAAATCCCATCACTACTGATCACAAAATGTCTTAATACTTTCTAGAAAAATGTCTACATCAAACAAGCTTAATTTTTTTTAAATATTCATTTTTGTCCTAAATTTGCAGCATAGTTTGCAAAATACAATTTGCATAAAACTTCTTGAATGATAACCTAGATGAAATAAGTGGGTAATGTATAAACCATAAATGTACCTTTTCTTGTGGTGTCGAGGCTACCAGGGTGAAACTCTCCTCTGGACATGTAATTTTGATGGCATAGCTGAAGACACACAAGGACAATACTAAACTTTATCTCTATAAAACATTTTAACAAAAATGTTACAAAATGTTTTACAAGATGTGAAAATGTAAAAATCAAAGTACAAAGTATAACTGAATAAATTATATCAGGGATGACAACGCAGAGAGCAAAATGAATGATGTTTTGATAGTTTGGAACTGGAATTTATGATACCCGCTTTTACTAGTGCTTTTGGGAAATTAAAACAAATTCTAAATGGGTGGACATCACGTTTTAGAATTTAGTTTTAAGCAGGTCAGTATCTGGGCTTGACCTGTCTCAGGTACAACCAAGACCCGGCCACTGTCAGTCAGATGTTCCACCTATTGTATGAAAATGATAAAACCATTCTCCATCTGTGATACAGACCACTATGTATGATGTAGTTCCAGAGAAGACCCAGGTATCAGCCAAGCAGCGGGCAACCACTGAGGCTGAATGTTCACCAGTGCTGAAGTGCCTTAAAATGCAGTTTGTCTACTAGCCACTAGATGCTGAATCAAAACATTTAATAAAAAGTGTATGAAGAGAACTAATTTCACTTTCTCCAATATGTGCCTCTGGGAAAATGGTTCCATTATCTGGATATTATGGTTTAAAGATTGGTATGTTTTATGCCAAGTTTACTTTAAATTACAACTGTAGTGTTTGCTGCTTGCTTCAGCTCCATCCTCGGCCAGAGTAGTAATCTCAAAATCCAGGATTCAAAAAGATCCCTTCAGACTTATGGGTGACATCACACTATGTCCATGTTTGTGGTATCAGCAAACCAGGCTGAGGCTATACCATTACAATACTGTACATGTGGGGGGTTGAGTGAGTGTCCTATGTTCATTATTCATCATCATGAACACTGATGGCTCACTAATTGTACTGTCACATAAATTTCTTTTTATTAGCATCAGTCATGTTAGCTTTGACATTCAAACTCACAGTCCGCTGCTATCTTCAGTAACTGGTTTCACCCACAGACAGGTCAGAGGATAGATGTGATGTGTGGAGAACTGTAGAGAGAGGGATAGAGTGGTGCTATTTAATCACCATGTTTCTGCATATGTGGGACACTGATACTTCTCACATTAGCTAACATCACACTATCTGAGATTACCAAATCACTGGAATGTTGATGAGATGACAATGTACACCACTTCCTGATTCTATTACAAAAAGTCCCATATTTCAGTCAATAGTTTCCTCCATGGAGTTTTGATTTTTAATGTTTTCACACTACTTCTTTTTCATTACTGAAAGTAAAATGAAACTAAACCAGAACACACTCGACAAAACTTAACCAAACTTAAATTACGAATATTTCCCAAAGCATACATTAGGTTTTTTGATTGATTCACTTATATCAAGTAAGTTTCAAGTCCCTGCAAGCTGAATTTCACTATACACTGGAACAAGATGCGTGTATGTGTAAAATGCAGGATTAACTGTGTGTCAAAGATATATAGATACACAACACAGGACATGAACCCCAAACCACAGAAAGAAACAGGACAGGTTTCACCACTATCTGCCGTGTATTAACACACCACTCTACACCAAACATAGAGGAAGACAAACTATTAGTTAGGGTTCAGTAGCAAACTGTTTATACTGAAACAAACACAAAGTAGAGAGGGAGAGACACACAAGACAAGGCAACAGTAAATATGTTGTCCTCCAAGAATGAAGAAGTTGTCATCTGGGCTAATCAGTGACAGACATGACTTCTTGTTTAGATCTGGTGATGTTGTTGTCTCTTGGATCAGAAGCTTTTGAAAGCTAGAATGCAGTGGTGAGTTACATCCTTGCACAAGCATCTTAACAGGCTATGAGCCACCACAACTATGACCTCATCTATTTTCACCACTAATTGACTAATGTTGCAAACACGTCAAAACTCAAATCCACACACAGCAGCCTGTTTGGTAGCGGATAAAGGTCAGAATCAGCCATCAGGACAACATGTTTAAAATAAATTTTAACACAGGACATCTGCAATGCTAAGAGTTGCAATATAACAAAGCCCAATATCTATTCAGATAGTCTACCCTCATTGGGGAGGACAAAATATTAGAAACATCTCAGAATAGCACAATACTGAGTTTCAACAAAAATGTTAAACAAAAACTGGACATTATAACCTCCATGAAAGAAGGATTTATTGCAGGGCTCTTAGTTTGAGCTAGACGTGCCTACTAAACTGGCAACTGAGTCTATAACTCATAGCTCCAGCTCTGCAAATCAAACTGGACTCTGTATGGGCAAACGAGAAAAACAATGTAATGGGTCTTGGGTGAACAAGTCCCTTTAACATTACATAAAGTCTGTGTTAACATTTATTTATTTGCTTACTAATTCCAAGTGAACCTGTCAGAGTGTAAGCACTGAGCAGAGGCCAGCCCAACCATGCTGCTGCAGCACAAAGCTCAGGGTGGTTAAACTTGTTGGTTGGTTGGAGGTGAAGTTGAGTAAACTGTTATCAGATATACTTACAAGGCTCTGAGAGGGAATGGCACCCTGAGTGAATGAAAGATACAATGTACAAATATAAACTTCATGTGCAAAACATGGTAGCTGTCCAGTGGAAGCTTTGTCTGATCTGAACAAGACTGACAAAGATCCAGTGGATTTTCTCTGATGTTTAAACAGTGGGTGTTGTTGTTCACTGTAAGACAATTTGAAGTTAATATAAAACGTTTTCAACAGTGCTCGCTCCGCCCTGCTGTAGGCATGTTAGCAAATCTCATTTATGTATCAACTTCTGTCTGTAGAGAATTAATGGTGTCCACCATGAATTTATACTACCTACAAATAGAAAAAAAAAGTACTATCATTTGGCTAATTTTGTATAGATTCTCTGTGTGTTTGCATGTGTGTGTGTACCTGTGTGTGCACCAGTGCGTCATTGAACAGCATGAACCAGTGGTTGGAGAACCGCCCAGCATTCTGTAGAGTCAGAGATCTGTTGCTGCTTTCACACACCACACGGCGCTGTGGGAGACGCAGAACCTCCTGATGAACAAACACACATGCATACTTCTTTATTAAAATCTTACAAACTGTTGAAAACCAGTAACCAGAAACCCTGCCTCCATTAACCAGGTGAGTAGAAGCCATGTTTGGCAAATTAAACTGTTAGCAGGAATACCGCTATCACTGAGCAGACCTGAGCAGAAATTATTTTCAAGAGCATCTTTGCCTTCTGTGTATCGTAGCCTGGCAATGTAAAAAACAGTAAACAGTACAATCAGGAAGAATGTTAGTAGGTTTAAATAACTTAACACAGAGTTGTGCTCACAGTAGTTTTTCCAGAATGGGTCTTCCAGAAGAGCAAGGTGGTTTCAGCCTCCTTCTTCCTCCTCAACAGGGACAAAGACAGAGACTCATACTGACTACAGCCCTGATGGAGGGACTGATACTCTGTAGTTAACTGGGGGAGAGAAGGAAAAAGTGAGAGGTTTAATTATGTTTTACATTTTAGTCAACTTGGCCAGCTCTTACAAAAGTATATCTCCATTAACAGATCACAGTTCAAAATAGAGAGTACAATCTAACAGGCTGCCTTACCGCTGGAACAAATCTGGCCATTTTAATTCTGCCCATGAAATGAGGAAGAGACAGTGGAATATATTCTACTCCACTGTAGATGAGATATGATGAGGCAGCAAAGAACACAAGAAAGTGCAAACCTCTGCCAAGACTGCAAAACTCTCTAAATTTGTTATTATAATAATACACACAATGTCACATCCATGTCAATGTTAAAAGTTGTTGAACCCAAAATCTCCCACAGCACCCACCCCCAAAAAAGAGTGAAAAAGAGACAACAAAAATAAAATAGAGGAATGTCTATTACTGGCAAAATTTTTGTTGAGTATTTTGATTATGTTATTATTTAAGCTATAGTATCTTTGTTTGAATGTGACAATACATTTAAACCTTGTTTTCAAGGTTTCAGTTCAGTTTTCAGTCTGCAACGGAAGACGTGTAGTTTTGGTTCAATCATTCTTACTATATCTTCATAAAGTCTTTATCTAGGAACAGGTGTTGCAAAATGGGGAACATCTTATATTCGAGAAAATACAGTGACAGTAATAAGTCACAATATATCGAAAGTTACTCAATCATGGGAAATAAAGACATTTTTGAAAAAGAGAAAGTGAAAGAGAGGGAAAAAAGGAAGATCAAAAGAGTGTTTGTGTGAAAAAAAGACTAAAAGTGCAGAGAGAAAGAAGAAGCATAGAGTTTCCTCCTCACCACATCGTAACAGGCTGCCAATTTGAGCAGGACTCGGCTGTACTGGTGGAGCTGCTGCAGAGGCCAGTACAACAACGAAACCAGATCAACATCACCACTGGCAGACTGGTCTGATACACACAGCTGAGCGAGCATGGTCTGCTGAGAGCCTAAACACTCACTGGACAGAGACACACACAGAAACACACACAGAGACAAAAAGAGAAATAAGACTCTTCAGTATTTTCATCTAAATATGTGTCTGTTTTCAGTTTGCTTTTCTAAAAATTTGCTGTTTGGTAACTCTTTCCTGCTGCACAGGAAGTGATGTGTTTTAAGCTTATGGTTTGTTTTGGGGGAAAAATACAGAAGGACTGGTTATTTAGCACGAGCATGATCATCAGCATTAATAGTGAATCTTTTCCTGCTAACATTAAGGCAGTGTTTAGACCAAAAAAAAAGCACTGTTGCTGGAGGCCTTTGCAGTGGTCTTGTTAATATGAATGAGTCTACTTTTTTTGGGGCGAGGCCAAGTGATGCGAGCAGTACTCCTCAAGTGAAAACATAAAGACAAAAGAAAGGAGCTTACAGCGAGAGTTTATGGAGTGATTGGAATCCATCCATCACCTGGAAGTTACCTAATGAAGAACAATACCTGGAGAGAGACACAGAGAGAGGGAGAGATTTTAATTTCAGTATAAGAATGTTAAATGAACTAGTAAGTCCTTGGTGAAAACAACTTGTACCCTCTATTTCACATCAGCGTTATTCTTACTATTATTGACATAAGCTTGAACTTTATTTGCTCTGGAAAAACACCTTCCTGGTTTGTGTCTTAAACCCACATAACAGTTTCCTAATTCCTTCTAACAAGCCCAAAGAGCAGTAACTGCATGAATAGTGAAACTTTACAGCTTGCCTACTGTTGTTACATTAGTGGACTTGATGTGATTTTAACATTGACACAAACAACATAAGCTGGTATTTAATCAAACTTCAGTTTCTAAGTGTTAAAGCATATGTAAAATAATTAGAGCCATAGTATATGCCTTTTAAAGTGATTTTTGTTGTATGAGAGAATAATACAGCTTGTGTAAAAAACTGGCAGTTATTCTACTATGAGAAATAAAGTGGGATAAAACACAAAGTAACTGAGAGGAACAATAAAGCACAAGAAAAGAGTGACACTGGGAATCAAACACATACTAAAAGAATAAAAATCAGTAAAAGCAGGGAGACTAAAAACAAACAAAAATTGTATATTTGCGATAATAAAATATGAGGATTTCTGTATTAGTAAATATAGTATGGGCTTTTTGTATGCAGAGACAAAAAGGTGAACCTTACTCTTTATAAATGTCCAGAAAGTGCTCAGTGTGTGTCAGCAGGGGAAGGGAAGTGACATCACGGCCCTGCACATCATGCAGGAAGTAGCTGAGTGACGTGGAGTGTCGACCAATCAGGACGCTCAGACGAACAAAACTCTCACAGAGAGAGGAGAAGAGATGAGTGCATGGCTTACCTAACGACGGACATACACTCTCTGTGGAGGAGAGTACATACGTACACACACACACACACACACACACACACACACACACACACACACACACACACACACATTTTAAGTTGATGCTTTCACTATATTCACTTATTAGATGCTCAAAGCAGGCATGTATTATTTCATAATTTGTTGTATTTTGAGCACAGTTCTTTGCATTTGCCACCATTTCATATGTTTTCATTTACATTTAAGAGGAACATATTTAAATTCCCATATTTAAAACCACCAATAGTAAAGGGGTCAGAGGTGGAAATGCAGAGTAGATACACCACACCACAGAGACCCTCTCACCTCTGTTGCGTAGTGGTGTGAGAAGGAGCTTCCTGACGTTGCACGACCAGCAGTAGAACTGTCTCTCTCTTGAGGCCAGCTCATGGATAGCTGAGATAAAACCCATGATGTTCTGGTCAGCCAGCAACGCACAGCTCTGACCACCGCTGCACACACTGCTAATGTAACCCATCTACACACACAGAAGAAATAAATGTTAGTCATACAGTAACTGCATGATAATGTTTTGTTAAGCTTTCTTTCATTACAGTATTTTGTGGTTTCTCTCCATTGCTTTTAATGCTTTATAATATTTCTCAGCTTTCTCTGACTTTCTCCCTTTGTTCAGTGTATGTCAACCAGATTTAAGCTGTAAATGACTGCTGTTTCTGTGTGATGTATGTATCTGTTGTCTGATCAAAGATTCATGCCAATATCACACATGTAACTTTATAAGCTTATTTTTTTGTACCATACTAAACTATGAGGAATATGTCATTTTAAATACACTCCAGTGTTGCAGTTGGAAAACTGCTCCACCCATTATCTTCCTTCATCCACTATCAGTCCTGTTGAAAAAAAACACAAACAGTTGTGTTTTGAACATACAAACCTCCATGCAGAAGGGCAGCAGGGTGGGTCTGACTGTATAACTCTCTGCTCTGTTGGGTGACCTCTGGCATGACCTTTGACCCTGGTGTGACCTCTCACTCTGTGCCGACATTGGCTCTTGCTGCTGGCCACAGTACAACAGGACTGGCTGGACACAGTCTCCATCAGCCAGAAGGAGGGAGTGGCTCTGACCAGCTGACACATCCCAAACCCTCAGACCCTCAGACAACTACATGTACAGTGGCCCGCCAGGGACAAAACATAGAATGCCATTAGGAGATTTACTGGTTAGTGTGACTACAACATGATTCATATCATAACCTGTAAATTCATACATTTCTTTACTGTGTATTCTTACATTTTACCAGGCATACAGTATAGCTTACAGTATATCTTGTCTCTGGTATTTCAGAGACAAGCATATTTGCATTCATATTCATATCGATTTATTGACTGATTGTGTGAATGACTGAATTTATGTCAGTGAATAAGAAAAGATTAAATAAGCATTTCAAGAAATAAATAAATACATGACTAAACATGTGAAATACTGTAAATTAGTTGACTACTAATGACCAGATGAATGAAAGAACAGACATGATTGACTGACAGATTACTGTACCTTCGCCTGTTGAGGTACAGTGACAGGACTGTTGATTTGACCGAGCTGTCCACACATATTGCTACCCCATGAGTACACCTGTAAAACACAAGAGTTAGTTTGTGTAAATGTGTGTCTGCTTTTGTACTTCTATGTTTGTGAGGACCAATTTGACTTTTAGACCTTAAAAGTGATGACATTTTGGTAAGTCTTCACTTCTTCAAAGCAGTGTATGAGACTTTAAAAGCTTACGGTTAGACTTAATGGAATAGTAGAACAGAATAATGTAGAATAGTGTCAGGGGCTAAGGAGCATATTATGTCAATGAGGGTCCTCATGCATCGTGTGTGTGTGTATGTAATGTGTGCGCTGTGTCTGTTACCTGGCAGTGAGCGGTGACAGCCAGTGAATGGTGTGACCCTGCAGCAACTCTGATCACCTCCTCCCCTGTCAAAGACTTGATACACAGAGGCTGGAGTCTGGACGGACACACACACAGGCACAGGCACACGCACACGCACGCACGCACGCACGCACGCACACACACACACACACACACACACACACACACACACACACACACACACACACAGTAACAGCTTGTCTACACAGGAGGCGTTTCAACCATGTTTTTCAGTTGACGGAACAGGTATGCTCCTATTTTAATCTATTCTGTCTATTATTTAGTGATATATCCAAGGTGCTTAATATGACTAAAAGTGCACAGTTTTCACATGAAGCCAGTAGAGACTGAACCTCCAAATGGGTTTCAGAACAAACTGCAATACCAGCATTTTATGTCACATTATTTTCTTTTAAACTGATTTGTTAATGTATAAAAATAAATCTATACAAGCCAGGATATAAGTGTGTGTGCGTGTTTTTGTGTCCACACCTGGCGAGCTGATCCCCATGGCCCAGTTGCCCTTCAGACCCTCGGCCCCAGCTCCACACTTCTGTCTCCAGAGACGGCAGCCTGTCTCCAGCCTCCTCCAGTGCTGCAGCCTGGGTCCGACCAGCAGAGGATGGCCTGCAGGCACAAGGCCGCCATCGCCGTGGAGACCCTGAAAGAAAAACACATGACCTAATGGTAAAGTCCTGGTGACCTTGTTGTTTTAACCAACTGATCCATCATCTACTAGTTACATTTGAGCATCTGTCAAGACTGCAAATGCACTTCATCTGTTATATGTAAAAACAGCCACTACAAACAGAGCGAGTAGATGATGTGTCTCATACTGCAACATGATGAAGGGAATAGCAAACACGATCAGAGAAAATCTATACACAAAGTGTCACACCTAACAAGTATAACATAAGCCTGTAGCTGGTCTGTGTTGTGTTCTCTCCACAAACCTCCGCTGCACCAAAGTTCACACTGCAATTGTCTCACCAGCCAAAATAAACTGTACATATAAACTGCACCAAACAGGTTTGGTATGAACACACCCTAACGACTTAGTGAGCTCTTATGGAAGCCAACTTGTAAAACTCTGTATCCCCTGTCAAGGTGAGGTAAGCAGGCACAGAGCAGGAAACCACAGCAACAACAACCGAGGAAAGCAGGAAGAACTAAAAGGGACACAGCAAGTCATTCCTGCCTGTGGCCATCAAACTCTTTAACTCCTGCCTCCCTAAGTGTCAGTCTATATGACCCTAGGTCACTAAACTGGACATTGGATCATTAACATCACTGCAATACTTGAAATAATTGTGAAATATTCTCTGTTTAATACTGCTGTGCAATATACGCTGTTTTCAGTTTAATTTATTTAATATTTAATTTATTGATATACTTCTATTACTACTGTGCAATATCCACCGTCTCATAATCATCTTAATAAGCAACACTTAACTTGACAGTACTCAGTATTGCACTATTACTTATTACTTATATTATTACATTGTATTATACTGTACATACTTATCAACCTCTAAATCCACTTTGTACTTTACACTTATTTTAGCTTTTATACTTTATATCCATTTTGTACTTATTTTATCTTAGCTTTATTATAGTGTATTATATTTTGATTTGCTTAGTACTTCTATTCCTTCTATTCTCAAGTGTGCACTGACGTGACAGTGAGCAGCTGTAACGAAAGAGTTTCCCCTCGGGGATCAATAAAGTATTTCTGATTCTGAAAGAAAAACACTGACGCTTAATGTAAAAATAAAGAATATCAACAGGAGATGAGTTGTGTGGAAGATCCATTCTGTCTAAGTTGTTATAAACCCTTCTGTTCAGCCACACAGGTTAACAAAGGTTACAACTTGTTTACTTACTAAGGTTTTGGTGAATACTAAAACTGAAAAAAAGTCTATATGCTGGATGGTTTTCAGATATGCATTGACTGATGAGAGACTTTCATTCTGACACTCCCGAAACTCTGGACAAACCATAAAACGAGAAGTTAGTCTGTTGCGGCTGTTAATCACCATTCTGGTCCCTGTGTCTGTCTGTCTTTTGTGGCGCTATCAATAAGCTTCATACATTCTCTGGATATACAAAGTGTAAAGAGACTTTAGGTTGTTAATTGATTTATGTCAAGTTAAACTGTCAAGTTATCTAAAGAAAGCAAATGTTGTTACCTCAAGATAACAATGTTGATTCTATCATGTGAGCATGCGCATGCTGTGATCTTGACTTATATATTGAGCTGATAACGTCCGATCCAGGAGAACCCATTTTTGTTCTGTGTGGTCAACGTGAAAGGCAAACACAGGCAGAAATTGTATTGTGTGTTTCTGTTGGAGATAACATTTAAATTCTTCTTCCTTGTTAGCCAGGCTGCAACTTCACAGAGGAATGCATTTCAGTGACTCTGCAGATATTGTTTACTTCATTGGTACCATAAAATGGATGAGAAGTGCATTTGCAGAGGTGGCACATTTTGCATTTTGGTGCTACAACCAATTTTGATGAGGACGAGTAGAACTACTGACAGAATCATAATTGTGTTGGTTGGCGCCTGACATCCATAAAGCCTCCACAGTCAATAGTACACTTAATATGAAGCTGGAGCCAGCAAACAGTTAGCTTAGCACAAAGACTTAAAGCAGGGGGAAACATCTAGCTCTCACCTCTAAAAGCTAGCTAAAGCATGTTAATTCAAACACAAACAGAAATGTAAAAACTATAAGTTGTGGTTTTACGGGGACTTACATGTTTTAAATATTTGTTTGTGAACAGCTTCTTCCAGTCTTTATGCTAAGCTAAGCTAATAGCCTCCTGGTTCCATACTTAGGGCTTTCCCAAAAGTGTAGTCAAGTTGTTTACACCCTACCATTCCTACCACGGGTGGGTGTTCCAGGCAGGGAGCATCTCCTGTTTGCTGCTGCTTTCCCCTTCTGGTTTATATTTGTTATAATAGTGGAGTGCAGTGCATGCTTCTCCGCCTCAAGACCGAGCCGAACTTCTTCCAAACACACTGGGGAAGAGGAGTATGACACGGCCACTCCACTGTTACTGTAGGAAAGAAGGTCAAAGATCAGGGGTCAAATACACTGCAGGTGAGAATCATCTTTGTATGTGGTTACTGCAGCATAACTGAGTTTAGTTTGAGTGTGTATCAGCATTAATATAAAATCACTTGAATAAAATGAAGATCCACAAAAATAGCAATAAAAATGTTCTTTCTGCTATCTTAGTGACAACCTCTCAACATGAGATTATTGAAGCACTGATTAATTGAACTGCCTAGAAAAGTGCTTCATTGTCAACTAAACTTGGTCTTACTTGTTGGTTTGACTCTTAATTGGCAAGTCTTCTTTGTAACTGGAAGTCAACAGATCCGTGGAAGGAGTTGAGGAAACACAGCTGTCATCTGGAGAGAACGATGGCGGGAGAGAAAGAGGAAAAACATTAGAGATTGAAGGAGAAAGAAAATATATTAAATACAAAATATACAAAGAACAAAGTAACAAACAATGAACCGAACAAAGAAATGAAGGAAGGAAGAATCAAAGAAACAAACAAATAATACAATAAGCAAAGCAATGAATGAAACAACTAACAAGGCGCAAACAGCTTTAAACGAATAAAGGAACTAGTGAAAAAGAATAAACAAGTTCAAGAACAAAAAGGCTAAGTAAAAGATATGAATGATGTAATACATAAAAGAACAAATAAACAAACTTCAAAACAAAGGAAGAAGGAACAGAACTGAATTACCAACCTGAAGTGTAGCTGCTCAGTGAGTCGGTATCTCCTAGCCCGGTGGTGTGGCGCATCTCCAGTGATTGACTAGAGAGTTTCTGGAGGAGTTTCTGAATCTCCATTTCGTCAGGGAAAGTGGAATTCTCATTGGCTCTCCAGCCTGATAGTGGGTGGGACATGGGGCTGCCGTCTGTCTGAGTGAGAGGGTCAGCGTGCCCATCGGGCTCAAGCTTGGTGTCAACTGGAAGATTCTTCCTGAAGTTTTGCAATGGCGGGAAGGGAAAGTCAGAGAAAGCAGAGAAAAACTAAAATAGTAAAACATTAAATGCAAAAATGTAAAAATTTCGGGATAAAAGAGACATAAGTTATGTAATTCTGTACTGCTTAGTGTTAGATTTGCCATCTTCAGAAAATGGACGTGAACTGCCGCCAGCTGACCTTCCCCCAGATTGGAGCCTTCGTCTTGGGCATCTTCTTCTGGGAGAGGTCTGGGAATGCAAACAAAAGTTGGGCATCAACCTGTGCTGAAAAAGCTGAACCTCTTAAGTTGGCATAAATATTTGTATGATATAGTGCTGCTGAAAAATCAAAGATCATGTGGTACCAGATCACAGGAGTCAACCTAAAATATTTTTACAGCCTCTAGATTCTGTAATTGTATATCCTTCTGGTTGCAACAAGATGTTGGGGCTGCCCAAACACAATCTTTTTCTTTAATTTCTCCTTCTTGGAGTACATTTACCTCGCCTGTCATGACTTCAGTCAGCTCTACCCCCAGCGGACAGTAGTGACCAGTATCAACTGCAAACAGCTCCTCCCTCTCTGTCACTGAGTGGTGAGGTGACTGGCCTCGCTCCCTTTTCTCAGAAGGATTCTGAGTATTGTAGTTCTGTGGAGGTAAACTGCGAACCAAGGCCAGGCTGTGGTAGGCACCACAAGCCACCTGTGGGAAATAAATAGAGATGGTATTTCTGGACACAGAACATAGTATTTTTTGTAATTTAAATGTGGCCATGAAGATATCAGGAAGAGAAACTACCTGAATTACATGTCTGCCTGCCAAGTGCTCCACCTGTGCCAGAGATGTAAATAATGCAAATGTCATTATTACTAAAATTTACAGTTTTGTCAAGTGCTCACATGCAGACACAAAGAAAAATGCCATCAGTTCACCATCAGACAGTACACACATTTAGTCTTATTCCCTCTCTCATCAGTTTAAAGATAAAATATTCAATATTACAAAGTTTCAATATCCACAACAGGGTTGACTGAATTTCAAATGCTGAAATCCACTGAGCCTTACACAAACTTACCTTCTTTGGTCTCCATACAGGGAAGGTGCTGGTGACCAGGCCAAGTTGGCAGCCGCTGCCCCATGCCCACAGCTCGTTCTGGGCCGACAGAGCCAGGCTGTGCTCCCGTCCTAAGGCCAGATCTATGACCCGAACCACTGCTGGAGGAACAACGTCACTGTCCACCACAGTCACAGGGCACGGCTCTGAAACTGACACAGAATATTTTACATAGCTTTGTTTCCCCAACATGTATTAACCGACAAATACATTTAGTGATTGACTAAATAAGAGAAAGGATAAGTAAAATTTAAAGAAAGAAAGAAACAAACAAAAGGACCAAGTGTCTACAAAAAAATGCTATTTTCTCAACAATAGATGGATGGAGGCACTGAGGGAAGAAACATGAGGAAGGTAAGCAGTGGGTAGGATGGACAAACAGACAGGGTGAAGAATAGAAGGACGAAAGAAAGGAGGTAAGGTGCTGACCGACCTGTGATGCTTGTGACTGTGTCCCTCTCAGTCAGCCCACACTGTCCTGCAGTGTTCTCCCCCCACATGTAGATGTTGCCCTGCTCGCTCAGCGCTCCGCAGTGAAAGCCGCCGGCAGCCACACGGACCACCGTCTTCCCCAGCAGAGAGACCTCCAGCACCGGAGCAGACAGCGGGATGCTCAGATCCCTCCACAACAGCTCACCGAATGAATACACCAGACCACCTGGAAGACAGCAACAACTGAGTGGAAATGGCTAATTTTAACTTTAAGATGTCTCTGGCACAGTTAGAACTTGTAGCTTAGAGTAGAAATGTTTTTATTGTTTAAAAATGTATGGGAGGAATATAACTGTTGAATATGATATAACCAATGTAACCAGTGTTGTAACCAGTGTAATGATATAACCACAGCAAGCCAAGTTCATAGCAGCAACTTTGTTACAAACCCCGGCTACAGATACACACTAAAGAAAAATCACCCTTTATAATAACATGATAATTATTACAACATTGTTATATTCACTAGGCTACAATATTTACTGAATGATTCAAAACCATCTGTTAAAATTCATATTCATGGCTTGTTTTTAATGACTTTTCAGTGTTTTAGTAGATCAATATATAAAAAAAGAAAGTACTGTATTTAAGATCTCATGCTTCAACTTGTGTATTCAGAAACTCATTATCTCAATATGAGAATTTTAAATCACAATACAATTAGGCAAGTGATAGCATTGAACTATCTATAGCACAGCCCTACTCTTTCTCTCACACACACACACACACACACACACACACACACCCTGTGTCAGCAGGAGTCCATGGTGTTCTCCCAGAGCGGCCTGCAGGACAGGTCTGGACAGCAGCACTCTCTCTGGACAGAGCTGATCACTGGGGCCCGCTGACTGCCAGACGTGGAGGAGTCCTCGCTCTGGAGGTGTGGGGGCCCGCTCATCTGCAGGGCTGCAATAACGCATGCAAATGAATCACTGAATCACTGAATTTAGACACAACCAGGCCTCAGCCCAAACAGTGTCCAAACTCAAACCAACTTCTCATTCATCCGTCGGCCAATAATTGTTTGTTCAGCACCTGCGGGCACTGACATGTTTTGAGGGAGGAGAACAATATCTGTAAATGACTCACTCATACCGAACTGGATGAAAAATATACTGTAGTACTGCAATGCAGAGGTGCAAACACTGGCCAGACACTTTTGATATGGGTCTGATATTGCTGCAGGTTTAAGCAACAGCTCATCATGGAGCTTAGCCTACTTATTGTGAAGCTGGTTAGCAAAAAAGAATTGGTTTTACTTGAAGCTGAAATTGCAAAAACTACAGTATTCATTAAAACTTTTTTGAGGAATACTGGATTTTTGAGGCTGACACTGACTGAGGCCAGACAATTTTTAACAAAAACATTTAAAAAAATGACGAACATTATTAACCAACTTTAATTTGTTTTTAACTTGTAAAGCACTTTGAACTGCACTAATGGTATGGAAGTTTCTATTTACAGTAATTAAAGCTTAAATGACAGATTGAGAGACTTCAGTGGTCAATCTCATTTTATATCAAGGCTGAATCACACCTATAGGAAACATGATTTCAGTGGCATCTTGCTTTCAAATTCAACATGTTTCCACTGGAGGTTGCTGGGGAGATATAATCAGGACAGAGACAGCTCAAAAGTGTGTGTGTGTGTTTACCTCTCCTCTCTGTTCTCCATCACTTCAGACTCTCCATTCCACAGGACAGTGAAGGCATCTTTATTCAGGTGTTTACCGCAGCTCCTTGTTCTGTGTAAAACACCTGTTTGTCAAAAAAACAAAAACAAATAACAAATATACAGTTTTTTACTTGAATAACATTAAATGTGGCATGTACCATAAAGACTGACATTATTTGTATCAGTATATTTTCCTCTGGCTCAGGATCAGAACAATATTCTTCTTCAAGTTTAAATTGCATTTATAAATGCAGAGGACCGCAGTGCTGACCGTTTTATTGTGCTACCAAAATCAACATTGAAACTCTAAAACGTGCTTGACATTGGATTTTATATTTTGTCACATGTTAATACAGATAGGATAGGACAGGGCAATATATAAAAATTATAATATAATAATATTCTAAGTGTGTCCCACTGTGTTATTGCATTAAACATCAATTTGATCAATTTATAATGTGATTTCCCTCCATTTTCCAAATCATACATGTATATTGGAAAATTGCTTGTTAATATTCATAGTTATATAATATATTACAATAATATTAACTCATGGTCCACTTACTAGCTTTCAACTGTATTTTACAGTCTTCATTAGTTTGCTCAGAACCCTTAAGATTATTTTGTCAAACTACTATTTCCAAATTCAATAATGAACTTTCACGCCCTTGAGATAGTAATTTCAGTCATGTTTCGTCATGTTGTCCAACCAATGGTTCCACTCGGAGCAGGAGTGGTTTCTTTTGCTCTTTACTGGAGTCTTATGGTCTGTGATCGCACTGCTGACATGTCACAACAACTCAATACGCAGTAAAACTATTTAGAGATTTTAGTAGTTGTTGCTACATGCTCCTTACGAGCTTTCCCTTACATAAAAGGCTTAACCATACATTTCTCACCTGTTTCGGTATCTGTGGAAACATCACATCAACACAGAGCCCGTAATCACTCTAACGTTGAAGTCATTTAAGTAACGTACACACAGAGACCAGAGATTAGCTACGTTAAAAAACAGCAGACGTGTTCTGTCACCGAATGAAAATTGCTACTTTCTTGTATACTTTTTTATACTCGTTTAGATATAGCGAGTTGTTTTTTACCCTGATATAAAGCATGGTGGTGTATTATCAACATACGTGCGTGTAAACTGAAGTTGGCTAGCTTAATGCTACCGCTGCTAAATAAGCTAACTAAACTTACCAACTGCCCGTTAGAACTCGGGAGAACGTCGCGGAGATTTGTGACGCTGCAACTTTGGATAAGTCCGGATAACTGTGTGTGACTGTCAGGACAGAAATCACTATGTTATGACATTTGTTTTATATTCAAATCAGTGCGGCGCAGTGAAAGCAGAAGTTTCTAATGACAGTTCTGTGTTGTTCTCTGCAGCCACCTCTCCGATGGCAGCCGGGCAGGGACAAACAGGGCGGCGGTGCCACACCTGTTGATGCTGCTGCTGCGGCTGCTGAGGTGTGGCAAAGAGGCGATTTTGAAACAAAGATGTTTCACTCTGTCTCTATTTCCAGCGCTGGAATCTGGCTATCAGCATTACTTTTGCAGATACAGTTATCCGTCAATATGCCAATATGTGCTTGTACTTGAAGTCCTAGAATAAATATTGGATAAAAGCTAAGTTCATGAGTAAACGTAAAACAAAATCAAAACAACACGTCGGTTAAATATACAGTTGAGTGCTTTAGTGTGTTTGTTTTATATTAGCTATCTAACCAGCTAGCAATGTTAGTATAATGGATGAATAGCTGTGAGCATTTAATGCTGAACTCTGTTAACTTACATTAATGCTTCCTCAACATGCTTATACAGTTTCAAGGTAGATTCAGTTATTATTGGCTGTTTAAATAATAAATAATAGTATTATATAATAAATAATAAATAATTATCCAAAATGTAAATGGCTTATGTATATGTTATGTTATATTTACAGCAAGAGAATAACTGTAAATGTAGGTTTATTTATTAGCCTACTTTCATGATAGTTATTATAAAAAGACTAGTTTATATGTATACGTGTGTGAATGTATGTGAGTGCAGGACGCCCATGGGTTCCTCGGCTGTGTGTTGGAACAGCAGAGGTCTCTCTCTGCTACACCTGCCCTGTTCAGACACAGATTGCATCTCAGATGTTGAGCACCAGGAACTACAAGAGGTACGACTACACTACAAGACACAGACACATTTACACTCATCAGGGTTTGAAATGTAGGCTGTACAAATGAACCCTGTGAACCATTATGTATTACTTATATTATTATACCATATTATCATCATCAACCGGTAAACCCACTTGGTACTTCACACTTATTTTACTTAATAAGTGTAAAACCGGTAAACCCACTTGGTACTTAATTTATTTTCTGACCTGTTTTATAGTGTATTGTATTATATTTTTTGCAAGTACTTTTTCCTGCATGCACTGACGTAAAGGCGAGCTGCTGTAACAAAGAGTTTCCCTTCGGGGATCAATAAAGTATTTCTGATTCTGATTCTGATGTCCTTGGATACATACAACATAAGATAATACAGCATGCATAACATTAATACCAAGTATGTTTTTAGTGATAATGTTCAGTTGTTTTACAAAGTCTCTCAAGCAGGATACCTTGTTATACGTTCTGATTTTATTTGAATTGTTGCTTTGATTGTGTAGAGGTGGTATGCAGTCCTTGAGAGAGATATTATGTTTATCACAGATGTCCTAATGTCTCACCACAGTCCTCAATCGTATTACCTGGCCTCTGGGTTCCAAACTGGGGGCCACTGACCCCCTTGGGCATCCACAGCTTTTCAGTGATTTGGTTTTGGACTCTCTAGGATGAACTGTTTTTTAAGACGTTTGCGAGACTATCAAGCCTTCTGTCTCACTTCCACACTATATATAATTTACATTCATACAGATACAGTACACATTGTGTCTATACACTGTATATCTTCCACTGCTACATCCTTTTTTCCCTTTCCTTTCCTTTCCCTTCCTTTCACCCATGTTCGTGATCAGCTCTTGTTTGCCGTTTTAGTGTTTTCTATATAAAAGAGTCCAGCAGGTTTTGGCTCCAACTTTTACTGCCTGCAGTAAAACAGGGGGGAAAATGAAAAAAGGAACAAGGGCAGGGAATCCAGAGAAAGAGGGTCTAATATTTTTTTCCGTCTTGGAGCTGAACATGAGACGTTAAAGCATCACAGCTGCTGGCAGTAGCTTCTGGGGTCTTATGTGTAGCATGCGTTCCTTTTTCTATCTAATATTCAGTTTTGATCACACAAACATCTCAGTGTTGTGAAGTTCAGCTCTATCATCTTAAGAGACATGCTGTTGATGTCATTGTTGTTCATGTTCCATTTTCAAACAATCAAACATCAAAATCATAATTCAGAATTTGGAAGCTTCTTAAATCAAATAGGTTGCTGTTTGCCGATTACTCTCACGTAACAGATGTCAGACTTCTAACCAGAACTTGAACCCACCACATCAGCAGACTTTTGAAACAAACTTGTGTTTTCAATTGTATTTCTATTCAACAATAAAATAACTTTGACAATAATCTTCATTTTTCTCGAACAAGTTTAAGTCTTTGCACAGTAATTGTCAAACTGTACAGAAAAGAGAGGAAACTTCGACTGACTAGGAGACAGGGAAAACACATGGCAGGGCTTGGAAAAGGGTTGCACGTAATGTAACATATATAGAATTAGTAGTTAATGGCTTTAAATATAGAAACACACTGGTGTAGTCCTTTAAATAAAGATGGGGGCTGCATGATCATGCAACAAGCTACGGAGTATAAGTTGTACTTGCAAACATCATGTTGGTTTCAATTTGAGAACCATTTTTTATTTTCTATTTTCAAAAAATTAAAACAAAGCTCCTATTTTTCATTCTCCCACCCATCCACACACACACACAGACACACAGAAACACACACAGGGTAACCCCATGTCGTGACCTGAGCAGCCAGTATTCTCCCGTCCAATCCCTCATAAACTTCTACTGCTGCTGGAAACAACGCGACCTGGATTTACAAGACTGCAGTGGCAGTATGTGTGTGTGTGTGTGTGTGTGTGCGTGCGTGTGTGTGTGTGGGTAAAACCATACAGGGTTGCAGCCAGGCCACAGAGACACAGCAAGTCTGAGAGAACGGTTTGATTGACCACAATGTCGTGAGGAGTCGAGGAGTAGGTAACACACACACACACACACACACACATACAGAGCACTCTATAACCTTGCCTCAGATCTTATAATATATGCAACTGTACAGTTCATAACATTCTTGATTCATGCATATTTGTAATATAGATTCAGTCCACTTGCTATTGATATTTGTTTGTTTCTGCAAACCCTGGGTTACATTCACATTATTGCACATTCACTGTCAATGTTTTAAAAGCATATTTCTTCTTCTATCAAAAAGAAAAAAAAGAAAAACTGAATTTGTTTCACATAATTATGACTTAGCATCTTGTATTGATAGGGATTTTGAACTTGTGAAATCTTGTGATTTACTTACATAAATAATAGAAATGATCTTCCTGATTCCTGAGAGTTTGAATTGCTAAGTGATAAACTACAGACACAAAGATGAGCCATACTTGTAATTTTTGCCATTTCTCTTATTTTACCTAATCTACCCACCTTTTTAAATATACAAGTCCTAACTTCATTCCAACTTTCCAGCTGCCTCGAGGATAAAAGCCCCCAGCTCAGATCATGTCAAACAGACATCACTGGTGCACTGGTGTGTTCTCAACAGGTGAATCTTCCAAAGTTAACTTGTGTAAAGTGTGTAAGATCTGACTTAATGTTCTTGGTATTGATAAACACCCACAGTCAGCTTTGCATTACTGTTTTTATCAGTTTATCAGCGTTTTATTCACATGAAGTCTCACGCCAAAAGAAGAAAGATTTGACTTTGTCTTGGAGACAACAAGGGAGGGGTTCTATTTTAACTATCTGGCACTGAAACCTGTACTGTGTGTGCACGTGTATGTGTGTGTGTGTGTGTGTGTGTGTGTGTGTGTGTGTGTGTGTGTTGTGTGTGTAGGCAACGTATTTAAAGAACATTGAAAACACATGTCTGGACCTTGATAAAAACATTTTAGGCACAGGGTAATTTGGCATGATCTTTACACACACACACACACACACACACACACACACAGCATGCTCCCTTGGATGGAATAAAAGTTACATGCATGCAGAAACACTGAAGAACTTGAAGAACCACTGAATATAAACCAAGTTAATTTAGACCTTTACTGATCTGAAACACTTTTAAAATTGTTGAAATGATTTAATCATGGATTTTAATGAATAAAACTAACTGTACTATACTAGATGTAACACTAAATCAAGCTTATTTTACCACAATAACAATAACAATAGAGGTAACTTCATGTAAACTTAGCTAAACTGATCAAACTAAACATATGTCACTTTTCAGGTATGTCAGAAAAAAATAAAACTAAATGACAGCTATTGTACAATTAGGACATCATGTGATAAAAAATATTCCCATAATCCCCAAAGCATCTATTATGAACATAAAACCATATACTGTATGTCCTGCATAGGCTGTAATCTATGCAGGACATACAGTATATACAAAATCTGTTAGGCAGTTAGGCAGCATGGGGATATATCTCTTAAAAAGTTAAGGGAGACGTTCAGGCCAGAGCCACAGGGGAAGTACAGAGGGAGACAGGGGACAGCATTAACCACCACAGAGATCTGCATAATCCCAACAGACAAGACTCAACCCAGAAGAGGGCCTGACGAGGTGAGAATCTGGACTAAAGCTTTTAACATTCATTTTAAAATGAATGTAAAATAGAATGTATGCAACAATGCACAGTGACCACTGTTTTTGTTCACACTAAACAAATGTTACTCTTTCATAATTTTTCCATGTCCTAGTTTTCCTAATCTGTTATTCTTTTTTGGAAAAGCTCCACTACTGGAGCTTTTCACAGCATAAGTTTAGAGACAGGTTAATCACAAACCTCACAGAGAGTTTGAGGCGACATAAATTTGTCTTCTTAATACACAACTCCCAGTGAAGGCATGTTATTGATACATCATTGATTTGGCATTGTTTGCCTCGTTCACACTACAATGCAAGACTGGTGTTTTGAAATGTATCCTCTCTGGAGAGCGTATTTGAAAAGCTCCGTTTTTTTAAGGTGTGAAAAACACTGGCTTAGTGGAGACATGACAGAGAGAGAGAGTCATAAAAAGAGACAGCGGTGACCATCTGGCTCAGGTCAAACTCCCACAGAGAGTGATGATCACAGTAGTGTGTGTGTGTGTGTGTGTGTAAGTGTGTGTGAGTCCCCTGCCGTGAATGGTGATGACCACAGCTGTGTGTTTGACCTCAAAACCGCAGGAGGCCTCCCCCCTCCTAATCCTCTTCCTTTTCCATGTTTCCCTTTTCCTCCCTCTCCTCCTATTCTTTATTTTTCTCTTCCTCCTCTCTGCTGTTTTCTTTATTTTTCTCTTCCTCCACTCCCCTGTTTTCTTCATTCCAATCTCTTCATCAATTATGAATCAAAAACACACCTTCAGAATACATAGAGTTTACTGAATACAAGCAGTAAATGCTCTGTGTAAAGCTTAGCGGGGCAGCCATTGTGGCCTCACCTCCTCCATTACTTTGCATCAATTAGCACTTCACCTCCAAGACTGTGTGTGTATGTGTGTGTGTGTGTGTGTGTGTGTGTGTGTGTGTGTGTGTGTGTGTGTATGCTGTGGGGGAGGGGAAGTAATGGACCATTGTGTGTATTCAAGAAAATAACAGAGATTTACTGTGTTGCTTAACTCAGTCTGTTAAACCCAGTCTATCTGAGAGGTCATGTACAGCATTAGTATTGTTGCTATGGTTACTTGCAGTCTAATGCCGTCATAGGTTTCCATGACAGTCCCCTCTGTACTTTGCTTCCGTTGTCCCGTAGAATGGATGCTCTGACAAATTTTTGCAAACTACTTGTGTGTGCTGTTGTATTACTTTTGTCTATTTTAACTGACGCTGATACAATATGATCAACAAACACTCACACAAACACAGAATGGACTTTTACGTTACCAATTACTCAACAAGCACCAACCACAAATTCCCATTTGTTTACACCTCTTTGCAGAACACAGAAAAGGTACTTTAAACCCCCTCTTCCAACTAGCATTCTGGCTACTGCTCAGCAGTGGTGGAATGTAACTAAGTACATTTACTCAAGTACTGTAATTAAGTAAAAATTTGGGGTACTTGTACTTTACTTGAGTCTGCCACTTTCTGCTTCTACTCCACTACATTTCAAAGTTTTTTTTTACTCCACTACAACTATTTGACAACTTTAGTTACTAGTTACTTTACAAAGACTTTTGCATAGAAAATATATGCAGAGCTTTTAAAATATGACACTACATACAAATACAGCTGAAATGATTTTGTCAATTAATCAATTAGCCGATACAAAACAATTAGAAATTAACTCCACCTCAACAAACAAAATCCTGCTTTCACATTATCGCATGAGTAATAATAATCTAATTATATCATACATAGTTTAATAGCATGATAGTCATGGGGACATTTTCTGCATTGAGTACTTTTACTTTTAATACTTTAAGTACATTTTCCTGATTATACTGACATACTTTTACTTAAGTAACATTTTCAATATAGGACTTTTACTCATAACAGAGTATCTTTACAGTGTGGTATTAGTACTTTTACTTAAGTAAAGGATCTGAATACTTCCTCCACCACTGATGCTCAGTCCCCTAACTAAGCACTGGGATTAATTTCCAACACGACATAACCTTGCTTGATCCGACTGCTGTTCTAACAACTGGATTTCATGTTTACTGCCACGACACAACTCTGGTAGATGGTTGACTCTAGATGGGGTTCTAATGTAGCAATATTAGCATCACACATGATCTCAGTGGAGGTAGAAGGGTCTTACTTTAATAGTTCATAACTTGAGATGTAAGACTCTTCTACCTCCCTCGAGAGTTCAGCACAAACTGTAGTTTACTTTCCACAAAAGCAGAAAAAGCTATCGCCATAGATGAACTGAATGATATTATCAATGGAGAATACCCATGCAGAGGCAGCTTTCACTTTCAACAGGGCCACCATGAAAAAGGTTCTTCCAAAGTATTACCAGCATGTTAACATACCTGCTAGAGGTGAATGCACATTGGACCACTGCTGTACAAACTTCCCCCTCCCTGCCTTTGGGAAAGTAGTATATCTTCATTCTATTGATCCAAGCACACAAACAAAGACTCAAACAGGGCAAACCAGTTCTACATAACTGTCTAGTGTTGAGTGTCCACACTGTTGGCCCTCTCCAGGACTGTTTGAGACTACAGACGGAAAGATGTTTAGGGATTCATCGGATGGCAAAATCAATATGTAACAGTGACTCTGTCATAAGTGATATCACAAGTGCATTGATGACACTATACCAAAATAAATGGACGGTCACTCCCCAACCAAAAACCATTAATTAATGGTAAAGTCCACTTTAGTGGAGTGTGATTTATTGCCTACAGTTCTGGTGATATAGACCTGGGACTTGACTCTGCAGCAGGGTCTTTGACTTCATAGGCCTCAGGTGGTGAGAAATAGCCCACCTCCTCCTCATTGCACTGACCCTTAGCACTGGTGTCCACCAGGGCTGCGTGCTCAGCCCTCTGCTGTGCTACTTGTTTACTCACAACTACGTCACAATTCACTGCTCATGCATTATTAGCAAATTTGCAGATGACACAACCATCCTATTCCTCATCACTAACGGCGATGAATCAGCATACATGCAGGAAGTCCCGGTGATTTGGTGTTATGACAACAACCTCTACCTTGACATCAGTAAAACCAAAGAGATGATAGTGGACTACTGGAAGTTGCAGGAGGCAACCATGTTCCTGCTTAGACTGTCAGCAGCTTCAAGTTCATTGCTCTGCACATTTCTGGTTGACCTCTACTGGACTATTCTTAACTTTTACAGATGCACCATTGAGAGCATTCTGACTGGTTGCATCTTCGGTTTGGCAGCTCTTTGCTCACAACCACAAGGCTCTCTAGGGATTGGTAAGAACAGTGAAGATCGTTTTCAACCCTCAGGTTTTAAGGATCCATAACATTTAAGACCTGGAAAAGGCATTGTTGGCCTGTTGGTCGGTCTGTCCACCATTTTGGTCCAGACTGCAATAGCTCAACAACTATCAAAAGAATTGCTGTTACATCTTTTATGGACATTAATGGTGCCCAGAGGATGAAGCCTAATGACTTAAGTGATCCTCTGACTTTTCTTCTAGCACCACCATGAGGTTGACATTTTTTGAGTGAAATGTCTTGGATGGATTGTCATGAAATTTACTACACACATTCAAGCCCCCCTCGGGATAAATTGTAATAACTTTGGTGATACCCAAACTTTTCATCTGGACAAATTCGAATTTGTCCAATATTTTAGTTTATGACAATACCTGCAACACTAATGACATTCCTGTCACTATACTTTGTTTATTCCTAATTAGCAAATGTTAGCATGTTAACATGCTAAACTAAGATGGTAAACATGGTATAAACATTATATCAACGTAACATTTGCGAAACTCTTGCGAGATTTGCACACATTGTTTTTTCATTGTGGGTGGTTCTCAACCTAACCAAGTAGTTTTGTTGCCTTAACCTAAATCTAGAGTTTCTGCAAATCCAGGGTTACCATCAAGACAGGACCGCTAGGACAGCGGCACTGGGCCGCTAGCATGGCTGTAGACTCTTAGTCTTGTTATTTATATATTCTGATATAATTCCTTCCATGCTATTGTGTTTATTGCCTTGTAACAAAGGGATGTTTGGAGTAAATGAAAGTAAAAAGTAAATCAATTCCAACAAATGTTCTAAATAATAACTCATTTAAATAGTCATTGTTTCAGTTTAAATGTGTTCCAAACGTTCTGGAGTATAGAGCCCAACACTCTCACTGCCTCTAACTGCACTGTACAGTATGTGTGTGCTCTGTTCCCAGCCATTAGTTTGCAGTAATAGGGACGTGATACTTAGCCTCAGAAAGCTGAGTAGCATTAATACAATGAGACTGACCAACACCCATGCCATGTTCACTCTGATTGTATTTTATTAATGCTATTTCATCCAACATTTTGTGTGTAATTTACTGCATGGATTTTTCTGGCCACACATTCTTGTATGGAGTTTTTTTCCAAGTAGTTGAGATGTCAGCCAGTGGGCTTCCTGCTGTCTGCCACTGGACCGAACACACACTCTGTTGGTCCAAATAAATCCTTCTTTCATCACTGTGTCTGTGTGTGTGTGTGTATATATGAGAAGTCCAGTACTGTAGGCTCTCTGTGTTGCACTGACAGACACAAACCAGCTGCCTGCATTCCTCTCTCTCTCTGCTGACTTCTTAAGGGCGATCTCCCCTCCCCCCATTCAGACGAGTGTCCCACACATACTTCTATAATGCTATATATATACCAACCCATAACTCAGAAACGCACACAAACACACACACACACACACACACACACACACACACACACACACAAGGAAACCATGCAGGAGAAAGCTTAATGAATAAATAGTAAGTGTATGTTGCACCTTTTACAGCTGGCTTTAAAGCTGCCATATTCAACACCCGTCACTCATCCTGATGTGTTGCTATCTATCTTGAGTTTGAGGTAACAAACATTGCAGAATCCTCCTCAGCCAATCAGACGCATTTTCCAACTATGTTTCAGCATGTTAGCTTCAGTCGTCTGGTCTATTTCTGCTTTCCTCCATTGTTGTTGCCATGACTACCTGCTCTGTGGGTGCTATTCTCACCTTAGCAAACCTTTTTCTACCTTTTGGTTGGGGAGTTATTGTACTTATTTAATATTTATTTGGGGATTATTAAACCTGCAGTAACTGACTTTTTGTCTTTTCACCCCGTGATCCACTATGTTCACCAGCTAGGCAACAATGAGCTCAAAGCCACTATGAAGCTCCATCAAGCTGTTGGGAGCTGCAGATTCAGGTGAAAATTCTCTGGGTTTGTCACTGCAAGCGACACCTTTCACATAAAAGTAGTCATGTGAACCCATGTTAATATAAAAATATTCATTATAGCCGCTTTAATCTCACTTAACCAGACTTACAGTAAAAAAGGTCAAAGTAAGCATTTAAAATGTCCAACCACACACCTTTGCATTTGTTGGGACAGTGTGCAGTGACAATTGGAATAAACACTCTGCACCACACCTGCAGACTAAATCCACACTTGTTACTGCACAAGAAAAATGTAACTTTACCTGAAATAAAACCAGACATGATGTTTGTTGTGAGGAATCCTTTGATGAACCCCTTGATCACCAGGACACCCACTCACAAGTCAATTTTCATGTTATTATGTTGATTTTCAACACATAAATTAAAAACCTTAAGGGTATGCTTTGGAAAAAGATCATGTAAAGTCTGTGTTATCAATGGATGATGATGTTTTATTGTTGTCTCATGCAAATATGCCCAAATATGCACATGGGTTTACAAGAAACCACAAAATACTACAAACCAGAAATCCAGAATGTAGTCTCTACATTTTCAAATGACAACTACAAAAAAGTCCAAAAATAAAGATTCCAAAACTTCAAATTCAGAAACTTGATCACACACATACATTTGAATTAAAGCATGAGCATAAACTGACATGGTGCATAAAAATGTTTAACTCACTCCTCCAAAACACTTAATGCTGGTTAAACCAACTTGGTAAGCCAGCATGTCCTGTAAGCCGTCCTCAAATTTGAAAACCTCCTCAGACCAAACAAAAAGGCTTGTGTTTTTCCACCTCTACTCCACATCTAAATAGTTGTTCAGTATTGGGTTTCACACGGTAGCTCGAATACTTTGCATGGCGGTCACGCTTCTGGCTGTCCTTGAACTGAGCAAGCACAGTCCAAACCATTAAAATCTTTTTTGTTTTGTTTATTTTACCTTGGTCTACTGTAAATCTAGTTGTTGTTTGTGTAACTTTTTTTCCCCCTCTCCAGCATAGGTCCAGCTGCAGCAGACTGCAGTCCAAACAGTGACTGACTGTCTGGAAACCTGCTGGACTGCCCACATCTGCTTGACCACTGCAGACACTATCTACATAAATACACACGGACAAACAAACAGCTACAGTTAAACACGATGAAGTGCGTCCATTTGACCTGGTGTGGCTACTAACTGCTGCGTTTTACACCACAGGGAGAAACGAGGAGAGTGTGTTTGTGTGTGAAAGAGAGGGGCAGGGAGAGAGAGAGATCAAAGTAATTTCAGGCCCATTTAAAACACCATCATCTTGCCTCAATAATTAACTGTATATTTGAACAAAGTGTATGTGTTTACATCTTTGTGCCTCTGTGGGTATACTGGTGAAAATTTAACAGCCTTCACAGCATGGACAGCGATGGTCAGTCTCGTTTAAGAGGTTGAATTAGCAAAACAAAACTATCTGCATGACAGTCTCATATTATCATCAATTATCCTCCAAATTAGTGGTCACCAATTAGTGTACTGTAGTCTTCTGAAGCTCCCAATTACAATCAGTGTTATTTCTACAGCTAAACATTTTGGCATTTTTTTTTATAAATCTATTGTAGCTATAACAATATAAATAATGTCCATGTAAATCCCAAATTTACATGGATGTTAGGGGATCTTTTTCACTGACCCCCAACTGAACCATCACCTGAAATTTTCAAGCAATGCAATGTGTGTTTTACATGTGGATATGGGGGCTGTGTGATAACTTGATATAATCATCTTTCAGCAGAATCGTACAGTAATACGATATGGTTTTATCATGTTATTGTTCTGCAAATGATCATTATCATCATTATCAGGATTAATAAAATTATATCTTATCTCATCTTATTGATGAAAAACTGATTAAAAACTGACAAGTAAGTAATTTAAATTTTTGCTTTAGGGTTAGGGTTATTGAACACCTGCTTTTCAATGATCACTGTATTGCTGGGTGTGAGATTAAGGTCAGTGCGTATTGATCGTTTTAGAAACAGAGGTTGGGTATTTAAAACGACACAGCTGCAGATGAAGTTATTCTGCAGCACCCCGCCAGTAAGGTTTTTAGACCATGATGCATACCACCAAATGTGTGGACACCCAAGGCAGATTTCCCTTATTAGCAATTGTCAGACCCTTCAACCATATCCTGTGCTGGGTTGTTGGGGAGCCTGAAGCTTATCCCAGAATGCCCTGGGGGAGAGGTGATCACAGGGCTAACACATTTTATGTAGACAGACAACCATTCACACTTAAATTCACACATACAAAATAAACTTGCCTTGAAATATAATTTTGCATTTTCAGCTATGGTGGTTAATGTGATATATATATAGCACATTTTAATCACAAAAGGCAATTCACAGTGCTTAACATAACATATAAAAGACCTTAGATAATAAACGTAATACAAGACACAAAAAACACAAAGTAAAAGAATAGAAACAAATAAAAAGAAGAAGAGAAATAAAAGAAAGGAATTCAACAAACATGTAAGTGCTTGGTAGATAATGAGTACTTAAGATTCATCCAAAAGCAGTGGAAAATATACAAGTTTTTAACCGGGTTTGAAATGTAATTATAATCTATATTTTTTATAATAACAATGTATCAAATGACAATTAAACAATGTGACAATGTGAAAGGGGTCGCAGGTAGTGATGAACTTACAGAGAATTAACATGTGAATCTGCAGTTCGGCTTTAAGGAGACAACAACAAAACAAACAACAGTTATTGCAGGTTTAAAGTTGATGCAAGTCTTTAACCTTCTCTGTGTTTGTTCCAGCCATGTGGAGCACAATAACTAAACACTGCTTCTCTATGTCAAATTTGGACTCTGGGAATGGTAAGCAGACTGCTACAAGATGACATGAGAGGGTTACAGTGATATTTTAAACTACGACAAATGTATGCTAGTGCAAAGACCTGAGAATTGGTGTGATCTGTTCAGTTTTCTTTTTGTCTTTGTTATGACCATAGCAGCAGCATTCTGAATGAGTAAGTTGAACAAGTTTTTTGGGACGATTGTCCAGCGTGCTAGAAAAAAAGAAAAGAATGGAGAAGTCCTGCATGGACATGAATCGTGTTGCTATGTTAACAGTGACAGACTTAATGACTTGGATATTAAAATCTAGATCTGATTCCATGATTACACCACGGGAGTGAAGATGATCACTGAATATTAGCCTTTATTCTTTTGTCTTTATTGATAGCTAAAGGATGCTGCCTTGTTCAATGTACTTGTGAAGATAATCTTCATGGGACTGTAGTTGTTTGGTGACAGAGTTAAATAAAACCATGTGATTTTATTATTTTGCATAATTTGACCTAATGGAAGCATGTAAAGGCTGAATAAAAGAGGCCCAAGAACTGAGCCTTCGGGGAATAGAGCATGTCATGTTGATTTGCTTAGTTGCTGAATGAGACAAAGTAGTCCCTGCCTTGGAGGACTGTCACAGGCAGCACAAAGACTCTTTAGGACTAGGAATTACATTTTCCTGAAGACGTTTCTAGGTGAATATCACCCTGTGGTAGGTCAGAAATCCAGATTAGCCTACTGGCCTATTTCAGTCTAACTTGTCTTCTTCTTTATGGGCCAGTTTACAACGGGGAATTCTACTGAATATTCCTTTTGGTTCAGCTTCTCTTCCTGCTCTCTCTCCTTGTCTTTCTCCCCCTGCCCTCTTCGACCTTCTCTCTTCTTCCTGTCCCTACCCCCACCCTCTTTTATCCCACTCTGGGTAGAAACACACCAAATGCAGCAGGGCCACCAGGAACCTCCTACACCTCCCACACTTGGTCGCCTGTGGGCAGATCGATCATGCTGTCAATCCAAATTACTGCTGCTTTGACTGTTGTTGCTGTTTATTCCCACAATGATAGAGATCAGTTCAGTAGCTGAATCTGATTGTTTGCAATGAAACCCTTTAAGTAGTAAACAGCAACAGGTACTTGCAGCACTTGATGTGGTCAAGTGGTTAAGATGCTGGAATCCATTTGGGTTTCATGGTTTTTTCATGGTTTTTCTCACTGTGCTGCAATGTGTTTACATGGCCTGCACACAGTGAGTGACTGTGTGTGTAGAGATTCTGTGAGGAGATGAGAGAGCTCAACTTCACAGCTGCACACTGAAATAGTGTAGATGGGGAAAAAGCTTAAAACTAAACAGACAAACACAACTTTCTGTCGTGAACAGAGAACACCACATGTACTACAGGGTGTGATTGCTTGTGTAGAAGATGAAGCATGATAACATAAGAAAGAAAAATCAAGGAATGGAATAATGTGCTTTATTCTGATTTTGTACAAGCAATAGAAACTAAACAGTTGGTCTGCAAAGATGTGTGTATGCCTGATAGTCAGACACAATTACCATTTAATTTCACCCCATTAACATTGAATATTTGAATCGCTGAAAAAATGTGAGATGTGGGCAGCAATTCAGAGGTCTGGAACTACAGGGGACTGTGGTTATGCACTTAATATATAATTTTCCAGTGTTTCCTATAAGAATCTATAGGCTTTGTGGTGTTATCTTCTCGACGAAAGTAACATTACATTCTACATGAGCTGATTTTTACTTGAAATACATTTTAACATTGTACTTTCAGTTGAATTGTATTGTAAATGTTAGCATTCCTGCTTAAGTAGTACAGTTTGCTTTGTTTTTCAATAAATGCATGAGCATGAACCATTGAGTAAAAGTAAGGAAGAGAAATATAGAAAGAAAGAAAGAAAGAAAGAAAAAAAGAAAGGAAGAATAACACGAGGAATTTGACAGTTGACAAATGTGTTAAAGTGATGTTATCCTGCTGTTTGGGAGTTACATGTTTTTTTCTCTTTCAAATGCAAGAAAAGTAGGCTAATACATTTTATGTGTCATCTATGAAATTTAAGTGCTCTAAAAAACGCAACTATAAATTGTTTTGAAAACTAAACCAGAAAAAAACATAATTTTTGTCAAATCTCTGCTGTAATGTAATTACTGTAACACATTTTCCTTTAATAGGGAGTAAAGGCCAATCAAGAACGAGTCCTGTAGGAAAACAAATGCTAGGATTGGCTGAGACGCGGCATCGGTTTCAAGGCGCCCTGCGTTCTGTCGGAGGGGCTAATGAATGGAGGGGCGCCTGGAAACCGGTGGAATCTGTACGGAGTGAGGAGAGCGAGCCTCTGGACTTCCAACCGCTCAGCATGTGAACCGACGCTCTGTGTTTAGTCAAGTGGGAAAACGATGGAAATATGAGTCTTTTTATGTTTTAAATGTTTCTTGTTTTGCGCTAAAGTAACAACGTTTAAGTGTTAAACACGCTGGAATAATTTCGGTTTGTATTATTCCAAGAAAATGGGACTTTAAGTGCCCCCCCACCCACCGGATTGGGAGTGAGAGTGGACTGCTTGGAGTCACTTACAAAGACCATCAAGAAGTCATGACACGACGAACGTTTCACTTGGATTTATCTTCATAAAATACGAGGAAAAGACGACTACGGCCATTTCAACTTGAATTACTCGGACTACACGCTAACTGTTGGGACAGTTAATGTAGATTGTCTTTGCTTTTCAAGCGTTTTCAAGTCGCCCTACTTGGATCAAAGTTTTTCCTTCCCTCCCCCCTCCTCCTCAACTATGGCGGCGGCCAGGTCCACCGGAGGCTCCGTGTTGCTGCGGATCATGTGGCTGGTGTGCGGACTGTCCTTTTTACCCACTTCTGCTCAGCATTACAACAGTGAGAGTGGAATATCCATCCCAGAACACGGGTTTTGCCAGCCCATCTCCATCCCGCTTTGCACCGACATCGCCTACAACCAGACCATCATGCCGAACCTCCTGGGCCACACGAACCAGGAGGACGCCGGACTAGAAGTGCACCAGTTCTACCCTCTGGTTAAGGTCCAGTGCTCTGCGGATCTAAAGTTCTTCCTCTGCTCCATGTATGCGCCGGTCTGCACAGTCTTGGAGCAGGCCATCCCCCCATGTCGGTCCCTGTGTGAGCGTGCACGGCAGGGATGTGAAGCCCTCATGAATAAATTCGGCTTCCAGTGGCCGGAGCGGCTGCGCTGCGAGGCTTTCCCCGTCCACGGAGCCGGTGAGATCTGCGTCGGTCAGAACACATCCGAACCCAGCAGCCCGGCCTCCTCGTCTTCCCCCTATGCACCCGACCCCGTGACCCTTCCCCCAAACATAGGCCGACCCAACCAACGCCCGCCCCAGCACAACCCGTACCACCAGTTCTCATGCCCTCTACAGCTGGAGGTGCCTTCCTACCTGGGCTACCGATTCATGGGGGTCAACGACTGCGGGGCCCCATGTGAACCCACTAAACCAACCGGCATCATGTATTTCCGGGAGGATGAGGTAAAATTCGGCCGGTTGTGGGTTGGGATCTGGTCCATCCTGTGCTGTGTGAGCACCTTATTCACAGTGCTCACCTATTTAGTGGACATGAGGCGGTTCAGATACCCAGAGAGGCCCATTATCTTCTTATCTGGGTGTTATTTTATGGTGGCGGTAGCCTACGCTGCTGGGTTTTTCCTGGAGGACAAAGTTGTTTGTGTGGATAAATTCAACAATGATGGCTACAGGACTGTGGCTCAGGGTACGAAAAAGGAGGGCTGCACCATCCTCTTCATGGTGCTGTACTTTTTTGGTATGGCCAGCTCCATCTGGTGGGTGATTTTGTCCCTGACTTGGTTCCTCTCTGCTGGGATGAAATGGGGCCATGAGGCGATCGAAGCCAACTCCCAGTACTTCCACCTGGCCGCATGGGCTGTCCCGGCCATCAAAACCATCACCATCCTCGCCATGGGCCAGGTGGATGGCGATGTCCTGACCGGGGTGTGTTTCGTTGGGATCTTCAACGTGGACTCCCTCCGCGGCTTCGTCCTGGCTCCGCTTTTTGTCTATCTGTTCATCGGTACATCCTTCCTCCTGGCCGGCTTTGTGTCCCTCTTTCGGATTCGCACCATCATGAAGCACGACGGCACTAAGACGGAGAAGCTGGAGAAGTTGATGGTGCGGATCGGGGTGTTCAGTGTGCTCTACACGGTACCGGCCACCATAGTGATCGCGTGTTACTTCTACGAGCAGGCCTTCAGGGAGCACTGGGAGCGGACCTGGCACATGCAGACCTGTAAGCGCTTCGCTGTACCCTGTCCGGTTCACAACTTCGCCCCCATGACCCCGGACTTCACCGTGTTCATGATCAAATACCTGATGACCATGATAGTCGGGATCACCTCGGGTTTCTGGGTCTGGTCCGGGAAGACTCTTCAATCATGGCGGAGCTTCTACAAGCGCCTCAGCAACGGTAACCATGGAGAGACAACGGTGTAGTTTAGAGAATGAAAAGGCACAACGCCACAGAGTTTTGGATGTAACAACCATGTAAATGAGGTCAAATAGCTTTCATTTTTAATACTCTTTTGAACATATTTTTTATTGGATTTTTGTGTTTTCAGGTTGTGACAGCAATTCAGGCTTTTGGACACGCAACCAAACTTTATATTCGATAGAAGTTGGATGAATTTTCGATATCTTTGTGTTTTTTGTCATCTTGAGACAGCCCACACTCCTGGCTTTTGCATTTTTGGATTATAAACTGGTGTAAATGGCCATACTGGTCCCTGGACTGTAATGCCAGACTGGTGAAGTTAGCCTACTTTTAATATGACACTCCCAACATATTATTGTTTATATCCTTAATATTACAATTTGAATGTACTTCCTGTCTACTCTGGTAAGAGTTTCTCAGTGGAAAACACCACAACAGAAAAGACTGATGGGTCAAGCAGTGTGGCCTTCTGTCCATGCTGCAGCAAAAGGTTCAAAGGTTACAGCAGCAGCAGCACCCTCTGACTGTGAATTCATTAATTAGGGATGCCTGGATTATACCTGTAAATTTGAAATTACTCTGCTTTTAGCTAAAGACTGAAATGCTTTAATATGTGTGTTAGATATTGCAGAGTACAATCTCGCTTGTTTAAATCTGAGGAATAATGCATCAACTCATGACTCCGCCATTGTGTGCCAATTGGCTGCCCAGAAACCAAAACTTTTATATCACTGTTTATTTTTCAGACTGTTACATTATTTACTCCTGTATTGAATGTTCACTCCGAAGGAGAATGAAGTTATGTATTGGTTTGCACAGCTATCCTAAAGGTTAAAAGTGTTAAAAAAATGACTGATTCACCACAGGATGACCTAGATCAAACAGGTAAAGAGACCACACACACACATATGGGCCTCCACTCTCTGCAATGAAGACACAACAGCTCATTGTTTGTCTCTGTGTGTGGTCTCTCAACTGTTGGATCCCCCATCAAAAAGACTTTTTAAGCTTTTAAGACATCCTAAGCACCATTTCAAGGATCCAGATTTAATCCATACAGGGTGGAAATGGTTGCTCAGGATTTTTTAGGTTATTTTATCCTGGATCAAGATGACTGTACACATTCACGCCTGTATTCTACCCAATGTAACTTAATCTGCCTTACTTTCTAATAATTTCACTTGAAGTGTTAAATGGTTTTCACAAGCAGACTGAACATTTTAGAGTTTTTAATGAATCATTATTTTAGTGTCTAGGCTACTTTACACAAGCCTTGAAAACACAGACAGTGCATTTATTTTTCTGCATTTATGTTTGATGTTCTAAATCATTGAAATGTCAGGAAAGAGGTCAAAGGTCACACCTTGTGGGGATATTTTTTATTTGGAGAGAGTGCAGTGGAGACGGACTGTTCAGTGTTCAGCAAAGAGGGAGTGTTTTATCTGGGGCAGAATCACTTGATATAATACAGCAGGTTGCAACAAATGACCTTCCAATATAATAGAAGGGAATCTGTCAAGTAAATGCTCCTATAGTTTAAATAACACAGCCTAAAAGTGTATTTTAGGATGGAGGCTGTTCCTTTTTATTTTCTGAAACCTGAGTGGTTTTTGAAATTTCAGTGGAAAGTGGATGTGACAGTGCTGAACACATTATTGGTAACAATAGCAAAAAAGTAACCGGTGATTTGCGTGTGACTGGCTATTTGAACTGAATCAGAAAACCAGTTTATTTCTCTGACTAATTCATAAAATCAGTAGGTGATCTTGTCGGGAAACCTAAGCAGCAAAACGTGTTTTTATCCTGACTGAGTCAGCTAATTACCAGATGTTTTCTCTCCATATATTACATGTAAATGATGAATGGAAACACCCCGCAGCAAGAAGGGAAAACTGAACATTATGACCTTTATAGAGCTGGTATTCTAGTTATTTTAATCTCTAAAGCTGGGTCCCAAATCCACACATGCTAGTACTAGAAAATACACACTGTGTACCAATCTTCATAGTAAACTGTTTGTGTACAAGAAATGTCACATTTCCCATGTGAATGTACTACGTACCTCAAACCCTGGTTAAAATGAGTATGTACGATTGAGTTAGGAAACAGAGTAACACTCCACTGCACGATTAATCTCGTGTCCATCGTGTTTTTACCTAACAAGGCAAAAGTATTCTGTGTAACTGTCTTCAGGCAGCTGAGATCTGCCTGTGTCAATGATACCAGACTAATGTGTTTGTTTTGTACTAAGTCTTCAGAAGGAATATGTGTGTGTGTGTGTGTGGGTTTTTTATTGGAACATATGCAACCTACCAAGTAAACACAGACTGTTTTCTAAAGGAATATTGTATTTATGGGGATACTCATTTTTGTCTTTTTTACTTGTTTTTATAATGAGATAAACCTGTTGTATGTGTACAGTTTGAATAAAAGCGATAAGGTTTGTAATGTGGTGACCCCTGTGGTTTGTGTTCAGAGATGAAACCATGTGCATGCTGAGCTTCGCAGTAAATTCCTGACCTTGGAAACAGCAGTTGAAAAAACAATTTCAGAAGAAGTGGACCTTGAGTTCAGATTGTTTCGCCAACACATGCATGGTATTTATTGTTAAATAATGCAGTAGTGTGAAAGCAAGGGTTCCCTGCATATCACACTTGGGATGAACCCTTTATGTGTTTTCTGACCACCTAAACCAAGTTTGGCCCTTATTGCTGTCACTTACATCTAAACCTTATGGTACGCCAGTGAAAATATAAAGTCTTCATGCATGGGCAGGACACATGACTTTGTAGACATTAGCAATGACACAAGGCAACATGTGATGCTGTCCTACAAGTCCTACAATCCTAAATGTTATGGATAATCACTTGATACCCTTCATTACCTGCACTGTTTCATGTTATAATGCTAAATGCAACATTGTGGGTAGCTTTGCTGCTTTAATCAGTTTAGAACAAGTTATTCTGTGTGAATATATGAATACAGTAAATTGTGTCTAACTTCACTTAATAATGGTTCTTTGTTGCTTGCTCATGTTGTTCACCAAAACCGTCCCACTCTCAAACCGAGCAAGGTAACTTTCTGACAATAGTTCTTAAGGTTAGTGGTGATGCGGTTTTCCAGCTGCCAGGCATCTGTTACCTGAACAAGGTTGAGCATACCAACATGTTGCAAATAAATAAATATACCAGCATTAAATGAGAGGAGGGTTATTTTTGTTTTTATTCTGCCATACAGCTGAATATATTGTATTTGTTTGTGGTACTGCAGCACCCCCTACAGACTGACACATAGAAGTGCACAAATGGTCAATTGTAAGGGAAAAGAAGAGAATTCTGTTAATGTTGACCAGAGGACAGAAGTAGGACACAACTGATGCTGCTGCCCTACTGAGATTTGACTTAAGTAGAAGATCACTGATGTACAAATCTGATGAGGCAACAGTACGTCTTTAAACATGTACTAAGGAGGATAGGCAAAAGTTACATTTTATAAATAAGACCAGTGTCTTCATGAGACCATTGAGTTTTATATGAATCAGAAAAACAGCAGTCTGTTAAGCTCACTTCTTTCTAACTACACCCCCCCAGATTTTCTTCATTTTCAAACTTCAAACTCAACCAAGAAATGTATCGGACTTCATGCAGCTCCCTCTGGAGCCACAAAAGGCTTTATACAACTTTTTTCCCCACATATATGTAGTAATGTTAATAAACAGACCTTGATGTGTAAAATCAGTGGAGTCCCCATTAAGGACAGATTTACTCTCTGGTCTGATACTGACCTCTGGTGGCCACAGCTATATATACATGCAGTAGTCTGTTTGCCTGCTGTTACAGTATATTAACTCAATATTAATCATTCTGTTACATTTACTTTACATTACAGTTTTTCCTCCATTGTTTGAATTGAATTGTTATGAACAAAAGGGTCAGTTCTGAGGTCACAAAAGCAACAGAAATACCAAAACTGCATTTCAGAACTGATAGAGACGAAACAGATTTCTCTTCATTAGGAACAAGATGAAGAATATTGAGAGTAGAAATATGCACTCAGTCCATGTGCTTTCTATGTGATGGTTGTGTGAAAAGTAAAGAGAACGGTGTGAAAAGATGGAGAGAAACTGCAACGATGGGCAGCACTCACTCAGGTCTGATACTGACCTCTGGTGGTCACAAATGGAAAGAAGCGCAGTTAGTGCAGCGTATGGTACTACCCTTTAGAAAGTATTAGGATTTTGTCACTATGTTAGTAGAGAAAATTTTGTCACCATGATGTTCACAAATAGCACAGATTTTATATGCAAGAGGCTGGTGAGGCTGAAACTCCATGTTTCAGATTATCAAGAGAAGAAGGCCTTTCTTTGTGTTTCCACTTCACAACTGGATTTAGAGTTACGATCTATGACCTAACCTTCAGATCTTTATATAGGCATGCAAGAGGCCTAGTGAAAGTCCATGCCTGCAGTCACAGATGTCAGTGTGAATGGTGGTGACATGTCCCCTCCAACATTTTGGACTGTGGAGATGGGTGGTTCAGTATAGTATTCTGGGTGCTGCTGCAAGCTACAAATACTTTCACTCACTTATTCACTCACTTCTACACAATCTTCTACACTGCTGCCACTTTTCTTGAAAAGAGCTAAATCTTGTCTGCTTCACCCAAAAATTGTAATGGGCATAAATTCACATAAACTATATCCACAATGCAAATTAATTTAGAGAACATAGATAATAAAGCCGCAGATGAAAGGAATTAATTTCTTGCATTTCATTTTCAGACATGTGAAAAAGGGACTGATGCTCTATAGCCACTTCAGCAACACACACTTCTCCTCCAGCATTGATGCACCATAGAGGGTTGTGTGTGTGCCTACCTGCTGCTGCAAACCAATTTCTTCCTGCAACTTTTGGAAGAAACCAATACTATTGGGAATGGGGGTGTGTGACCTTTTGAGGTATGATCTATGACCTAATTAGAAGATTACATTTGACTCATAATATATAATGAAGATATAAAAAATATAACAAAATCCAGATATCAAATATCTGGTGGGGGCTTGAATGGGCATGATGCATCTGACAACAATGTCATTAATTCATATTGGTCTGTGTTTGGCTTTGTTTGGCAGATGCTAGAACAATACCTTCTGTTTTACTGAAATTTGATCATCACAGGACTTAAGGAGAAATTTGTAGATGCATATCACTGATGCAGTCCATGAAATTCTCTGCAAATTCAGAGGTACAGTAAAAAAAAATCCACGTCATTTTTGCACATTGCATCAATATAACACGTGTGCAACTCTCTAGATTTTCTTTTGTCTATAGATTTTGAACCACACTTGGGGGGACAAATATAATGTTATTTTTCCACAGATCAGAGATACTTCACCTTGCTCTAAACATTTATTTTCTATCAAACAGAAATCTTTTACATGATTGTCTTATCTTTGGTAAGTTAAATCCATACATAAAGGGGGTGACCATTGGTTGGCAAATGAGGAGATACACAGATAAAATAATGCATACTTTATCCGGTACATGGGCCACATCAAACCTGGAATCAACAAAGTGAAAAAAGCAGCCGACAAACATTTTTGACAGTGAAACAATCTGAGGTGTGCAGGTGGTGACAGCTTTTTGCTTGTTTTCTTTAGAGGCCTTCAGTAGCCAAAAAATTCATGCAAGAGACTGAAATGAGACTAAATGGGATAACAATAGTTGCAAAGGCAAAAAGCAGGTCAGACAAGTATTGAAACTGAACATGCATGTTTAATTACTAAGTGGTGGTCACAAAACACTTTGTCAATAACATTTCCACAAAATTTCGAACAGATGATGAATGAAATAAGAATATACAATTAACAAATACATACATCCATACAAGCAGAATGATCATACCTACTCTCCCTGTGTTCATAATGACATTATAATGTAAAGGATAACAGATAGAGACATATCTGTCATGGGCCATGGCTGCTAAACTCAACAGAAGGACATGTGTAGATATAACAAATCTGCAGAAAACACTATGGCAGGGTCACTTCATGGGTATCTGAAAACATCTGTGAGAGCATAAGAGGATACAATGCTGTGCTGCCACCGACAGCACAAAAGACATAATCTCAGTTGAGTTCTCCATTTCTTTCTTGTGTAACATGGGTGCCACACAGTGAAACACAGAGGCTAGCAGCAAAACTAGCTCAGTAATAGTGTTATCTATTATCCTTTTGAATAATGCCTCAGCTGCTTTTTAAAAAATATGTAAGAAAAACTAGCTTGTGAAATCCGATTTCTCCTGCTCAGCACAAGTGTCTTTTCAGCCACCTGAGAAAATGTCAGGATGTAGATATCAGTAATCAAAGAAAAACATTAAGCATACAGTATATGAACATAAATTATATACACATGATCCAAGATCACTGGTATCTCACACATGTGAAAGCCTCCAGGTGGCTGCTTCTGCCTTCCCAACTGAACAAGACAAAAGCCTCCGCTGAACTATGTACAGTTCTTGTACAAAGAGGTGGGTTGGGATGCGCGAGAGGGTCAAGCTACTAATACAAGCCAAAAAAGTTTTCTTTAAACTTGTATTTACACTATGAGTTTTACCTTTGGTGAAATTTTCTCTCTTTGTTTTCCAGTTAGCCAAGTATGCAGAGGTGCATAATTTTTGCAAGTGCAACTGCAAGATTGAAATGATATAATCAACACATCATAGGCTGCATCAGATGCCACAGCATTTCCAGACAGAGCTGGAGAGGAGGATAACTTCTGAGTAGTTCATATGAGAAATTCAAACTTTGTGCAGCGGATGCAAGTTGCATTAGAAAATACTTTAGATTTGTGGACAATTGGACATGATGGGGCTGATGGTCCATGAGGGGTTTAGTCATGGTAGTTAAGCAAACTATGGTTAAAAGAGGGAGTCAATGCAAGGGAGGAAAGGTCAGTTGAGCAAACTGAAAATATGATAAAAGTTAGACAGATGAGAGAGTGAGGGGGACAAATTGGGATCTGCAGTTGGACATGTAATGTTGGGAAAAAACAAAGATGCAAATACCCCCTTAGCTACCTGATGAGTTTATAGATGAAACATTCTTTTTTAACAATAAATTAAATACACATCTCTATGAAGGTAAAGCTATCAAACTCTATTCCTCTCACTGTATTCCAGTCTTCTGTCTCCTGCATTCCTTATTTTCTGTTTTTGAGTGCAGGTTGTAAAAGTTGGAGCCAAAACCTGGTGGAAACTATTACATAGAAAACACAAAAACAGCAAATAAGAGCTGATCACAAACATTGGTGAAAGGAAAGGAGGAAAGTTTAACTTGGCTAAACAGTGGCCTGAGACACTGAGGGCATCAACAAACACATTTCCTATGAGATAACCTGATATCCATACACACGAGATTACCATGTTATTGATAATAAACGTTCGCTGATGTAACTCCCATCTATTGTGATGCAATGTCACAGAGAAATGCAGAGTAAACATGATGATTAAGCCTCAGGGTCATTAGTCCACTACATCTCTGTATCCCCAGGACATCAAGCTATTGTTGATGTTATGCTCTGGGACCAGGGGTCTCCATGCAGAACAAACATGTAACTGTGTGCAAACTCCCTCTACACTGAGAGAAGGCAACTGTTGTTAGATACTGGATGACAAAGGCCCAGAAAAACAGAATACATATGTTTTTTGTGGGGTTGATGATTTATCATTAAATATCTGGTATGTACATTTAGCTTTTCCAAACACCTCATATTTGGATAACAATGGCAGGATAAAAACAGAGAGGTCGCCCTTCTTTGGCCCCTTGACTATATGCACAATAATCATCTTTTTTAAATGGAGTTTGTTCACCAAAAGTCAGAAATATTCTAAATATTAGTAAAAGACAGCATCTAAGCTCAGAAAACAGTAGGTGAATGTTTATGTTTTGCATAAAACATGTTTTCAATGTGAACAGCAGGCTGTAGCTGTGCCTGGTCAGCTTAGAAAGTCAGCTGAGCCGCAGCCACAGCACTTATTAAAACCGTAATCAACTTTGATGATAAAAAACCCCCCACATAATTAGTATTTGTTCTCTGCAAAATACCAAAATAGCAAATAGTACAATATCTGGCCAAAGTCAATTCATTTTAATGCAAGTGCCACAATCATTGGATTCAGTGGAGGCAAAATAAATCTGAGTAAAGTTCAGCTTTGGTGAACAAATAGAAATTTGTGTCACTGACCAACTGCAAAACCGAAGAGTCCATAATGGAGGAAGCTATCACACCGCTGCTGGAGCAGAAACTGGTCCACAAGGCAAAGCAAGTATAGGCTTTATTGGTATAGCACCTTTAAAACACAGAAGTGATTCAGAGTGCTTTACCAAAGGCAAAGGAATTCATTATTATGTTTAAAAGCACAATAAGGATGAAAATAAAATCAACTAAAGTAATCGACAAGAAATACAGTTTGAGTGAAATTATGGTGTACGTAGTTATACGTTTCCCCAAATTAAATAAAGTTATTAAAAGTGCAGTAGACAAAATTAATCATTAATCAAAGGCACCAGAAAACTATAGAAGCCCTGAGAGGCAAGTGAGAAAACAAAATTCCGGTGATCCATTTTCTAAGTCTGATCTAAATTGTTTTCTCTCCTGTGTTTATGACTTTTAAGAACAGGTGAAAAAATGGTTTTGCCAGGGTAAAAGGTAAAAAGTTTTTTTTCATCTGTGAAACAGGTGGAAACTATAATTACCGCCCCGCTGGTTGTATGCCTCTGCCAACTAGTCATGTTGCAGTTTACATCCCTGTCTGTCCAGACTCATATAATGTATGAAGTGAATACTTGGAAGGAACTGAATAAAAGGTATATAGTGTATTTTTTAGCTAAATGGAAGTTATCACTATATTGATGATACATATATATGATTCCAGTGAATTTACATTGTTGAACTGATTAATGAAGGATCATCATAGATGTATTGGCTAAACAAGTACACATGTACTTGATTACTATGTAAAGATTTGACTTATCAAGTATAGCTACACAAAATGTGTTACTTTTGTTTTCTCCTGGTAGTTTTAGATGTCACAATCTCCCCTTCTGTTCCTGAGTTATGGTGTTGAATAATGGCCAAAAAAAAGTTTTTCCAGGACATTATGATGTCACAGTGAAGTTGACCTTTGACCTTTTGGGTAAAAAATTGAATCACTTCATCGTTGTATCCTATTAAACATCTGTGTGAAATGTTGTCATAATTACTGCATCAATTCTTGAGTTATGGCCAAAAACATCTTTGTCAAGGTCATTTTGAGGTCACAGTGACCTTTGACCTTTGAGTCAAAAGTGTCACCAATTCATTGTCCGACCAACTGTGAAATATGATCATCAATTCTTGAGTTATGGCCAAAAACGTGTTTTGTGAGGTCAAATTTGAAGAAATTGGGACGGAAGGACAACCCGAAAACATAATGCTTCTGGCCACGGGAGGCATAAAAAAGTGACAACAGGTGGAAAAATTGTTTTGGCAGGTTTTTTTCAACAAAATTATCCAGGCAAAATTTTTATTTTTCACCTGTTCTTAAAGGGACAATTCACCCCAAAATCAAAAATATATATTTTTCCTCTTACCTGTAGTGCTATTTATCCATCTAGATTGTTTTGGTGTGAGTTGCAGAGTTTTGGAAATATGCATTTTTGATTTTGGGGTGAACTGTCCCTTTAAGCCATAAACACAGCAGAGAAAACAATTCAGACTTATTCAATTTATTTTCAATTTTATTTATATAGTGCCAATTCATAACAGAAGTTATCTCATTGCACTTTTCCTATAGAGCAGGTCTAGACTGTACTCTTTATCATATTAATTACAGAGACCCAACAAATCCCACCATGAGCAAGCATTTGGCGACAGTGGTGAGAAAGGGAGGCACAATGCAAAGACCACCTAGAATTAATTTATTTTTTTAAATTGTAGAATAGTAATTGTAGTGTTAATATTAATAAATTAGTAGAGAGAGAGAGAGAGAGAGAGAGAGAGAGAGAGAGACTACCACTGACCTACCTTAACTTTTTATTGAAAGCACTTAAGTTTTACACATGTAACTAATCTTAATCAAGTGCACATTCTCTAGCAACATGAACTGAACAATAAGTGTTCCACATGGCTTTTACTCGACTGTGAGAGAGGTTTTGGGGGAGGGGGGATAGAAGAAGAAGAATTTAAAAAAAAAATAGTAGAATAGTAATTGTAGTGTTAATATTAATAAATTAATAATAATAGGAATGACAGCTATAGGAAAAATAATGTCAGTATTAGTAACAGAGCCAATAACAACAACTGTAGTAGCAGTTGTCGAGCAGGAACACAGGGGCAGTAGGTGGCCCACAATCATAGATCCAGACTCTGCAGCTCCGGAGGCAGAAATACCTGCTGAAAGCGACAGAAGGAGAGAGAAGAGAAACGAGAAAGCACAAAACTACGGGAGAGAGATGTCGAGATAGTAACATGCAGTAATGGGATAAAAATGCATACAGATGGAGAGGGGGAGAAGGAGAGAGGAAAGAGGTGCATCATGGGAAGTCTCCTGGCAGTCTAGGCCCATAGCAGCATAACTGAGGGATGGTTCAGGACTCACCCAAGCCAGCCCTAACTATACGCTTTATCAAAGAGGAAAGTCTTAAGCCTACTCTTAAATGTGTAGACGATGTCTCCCTCTCGAACCCAAACTGGGATCTGATTCCACAGGAGAGGAGCTTGATAACTGAAGGCTCTGGCTCCCAGTCTACTCTCCCATGGAGACTCTAGGAACCACAAGTAACCCTGCATTCTGGGAGCGCAGTGTTCTAGTCAGATAATATGGTATTATGAGATCTTTAAGGTACAATGGTGCCAGACCATTAAGAGCTTTGTAGGTGAGGAGAAGGATTTTAAATTTTATTCTGGATTTTACAGGGAGCCACTGCAGAGAAGCTAATGTTGGAGAGATATGATCTCTTTTCCTAGTTCTTGTCAGTACACGTGCCGCAGCATTCTGGATCAACTGGAGAATCTTAAGGAACTTATTTGGGCAGCCTGATAATAAGGAATGGCAATAATCCAGCCTAGAAGTAACAAATGAATGCACTCATTTTTCGGCATCATGACAGGATGTGACTGATTTTGTTACGTAGGTGAAAGAAGGCAGTCCTTGAAGTTTGTTTCATGTGGGAGTTAAAGGATAAATCCTGATCAAAAATAACTCAGAGGTTCCTTACAGTGCTGCTGGAGGCCAGGGCAATGCCATCTAGAGTAACTATATCTTTAGATAATGTGTCTCGGAGGTGTTTGGGACAATACAAGTACAATAACTTCAGTTTTGTCAAAGTTTAACATCAGAAAGTTGCAGGTCATCCAGGTCTTTATGTCCTTAAGGTATGCTTGAAGTTTAGTTAACTGGTTAGTTTCATCTGGCTTGATCGATAGATATAATTGGGTATCATCTGCATAGCAATAAAAGTTTATGGAGTGTTTCCTAATAATAGTGCCTAGAGGAAGCATATATAAGGTAAATAGAATCGGTCCAAGCACAGAACCTTGTGGAACTCCGTGACTAACTTTGGCGTGCACGGAGGACTCACCGTTAACATGTACAAACTGAGATCGATCTGATATATAGGATTTAAACCAGCTTAGTGCGGCTCCTTTAATGCCAATTACATGTTCCAGTCTCTGTAATAGGATGTGATGGTCAATGGTGTCGAACGCAGCACTAAGATCTAACAAGACAAGTACAGAGACAAGTCCATTGTCTGATGCAATTAAAAGGTCATTTGTAATTTTCACCAGTGCTGTCTCTGTGCTTTGATGCACTCTAAACCCTGACTGAAAATCCTCAAATAAACTATTGTTATTTAGAAAGTCACACAACTGATTGGCGACTGCTTTCTCAAGGATCTTAGAAAGAAAGGGAAGGTTAGATATAGGTCTATAGTTGGCTAAAACCCCTGGATCAAGAGTGGGCTTTTTAAGAAGCGGTTTAATTACAGCTACTTTAAAGAATTGTGGTACATAGTCTGTTAATAAAGACAGGTTGATCATATCCAGTAAAGAAGTGCTAATTAAAGGTAAAACGTCTTTAAGCATCCTAGTTGGAATGGGGTTTAAGAGACAGGTTGATGGCTTAGATGAATTAATCGTCAAAGTCAGCTGAAGAAGGTTGACAGGAGCAAAGCAGCCAAAGCACACATCAGGCTCTTCAGCTGTTTCCAAGGTTCCTTTCTTTGAAGACAAGTCGGCACCAGTTAAAATTTTATCATTTAAGAAGCTCATGAAGTCGTTACTACTGAGAGCTATAGGAATACATGGTACACTTAGAAAATGGGTCACTGTATGGATGGATCATTCTGTACTTTTGTTAGTAAATATTAGGTAAATTTAAATTGATCCTATTGTCATAGATTTTTTGAAAATGTTTATGAGTTACCAAAGCAAAAGTTTTCTGGAGTTCATTTACATGCTGAGAAAAACATCATGTTGTACAAATGTATAAATAAAGAAAATGTCATAAAAAGGTCTGGTTTCTTGTAGTTAATTACAGCAACATTGTATTAATATTTCAAATCAACTAAAATTAAATCCCAGGCACCCCTTTAGATTATGGGTCATGATTAAAAATGTTTATTTGACATTAAACATAACAAGTGCTTTCAATTTGATTACAATGTCAGGAAACAATGTAGCTTTAATACTTCTGCCTGACAATATTTCACGTTTGATCCATTCATATTTTGTTATCTGCCTTCGTTTATTTAATTTTTTCTTTTTTTACTTTTGATCTGTCAGTCAATGACACACCTTCAGTAGAGAGGGCGTTCCCTTTAACATCAAACCATAAATGTCCAACAGTAACACTGTGCAACACTAAAACGTTTGGACATGTAATTGCCAACATACACAGGACATATTCCAAACAATGAACATATTAACCTTTTTACAGCATCGTGTCTTCTAGATACTGTTTATAACTTTGAAAGTTTTGGTTTTGGAGGATTAACACAAAATGAATAATTCATCTAGTATACTTCTGTTTTCACTGTCTGGCTTTAGTGCAACAGTCAACTACAGAGTTACACTTTTCTCTCTCACTTTACTATGTTATTGTGCAATTTTTGTGGTAAATGTGTCTCTGATTTTAACCATAATATTGGATCAAAACTTACATGAACCTATGTACATTTGTTTGTGTAATCTGTGTATCAGTGGACTTTATGGAACTGCAGGCTTTTATCCCAAATTTGCTACTGATCTTTTTTATAATATTCATGTAATATCATATGCAGGATGCCTTTTGCAAATCTATGTCATATACTCCTATGCAATGGTTGACACCTCCGTTTTAGCTCTTATGGCCTATGACAGATATGTGGCCATATGTCGACCACTAGAGTATCACTCTGTAATGTCTGTGCGAAGGACTGCTGTGTTAGTTGGTTTGTCCTGGCTTGTACCTCTGTGTGCAGAAGCCTTGATGGTATCTATGGCATCTGAATTGAAGTTATGTGGCTCTCACATACAGAAACTCTATTGTGACTGGTCAATTATTGAACTTGCTTGCAGTTCAAATGGAGCAATTGACATAGCTGGACTGACTGTTACCTCTTTTTATTGTGGCCATGTTCTCTTCATTGTGTGTTCATATATGCAGTTGGTAAAATCAGCTTTAAAATCCAGAGAGGGCAGGAGAAAGTTTACACAAACATGTGTGCCACATTTGTTATGTCTGCTTAATGTCACAGCTGCTTTGCTTTTTGACATTATATATTCTAGATATGGATCAACATCTGTGCCACAGAGTGTAAAGAACTTCATGGCCATACAATTTCTCATAATTCCACCTGTTCTCAGCCCTATTATTTATGGACTGATACTGACTAAAATTCGAAGTAGAATGATATCTTTGTGTATGATGGCAGGTCAAAGGTTTAAATTGAGACTCCAAGTTTCATTTGTCAGCAACTAAATATCACTCTATATAAACTAAGCACATGGTTGTTCTGTGCTTCTCCAGACTTGTAGCTTTGCTGTCAGGCTGTTGTGATGATAATGATCTCTAAGCTGTTATGTTGCTCTCTCATTGAAAAAGTCTTTGGATTTATCATTATAGTTTTCTGTTTTGAGATTTACCTTGTTTGTATGAGTTGTATAGCTATATCTTCTTCTGCTAAGGATGTACAAAAATAAGGTATTTTTTGTTTTACTATTATATTATATAAGTGTTTTCTCGATTGGCCATTAGTTTAAAAATGCTGTTTAGCATACAAGTTTAGTTCTGACTGTAATCTTGCGCCAATTCGTTCTCCAAGCTAACCTATTATATGGTAGTAATTTCAACAATCTATTACATGTTATTTTTTTCTTTATCTTTGAGTATTTTATTGACTCCTGGTCACGGTTGTACAAGGGGACAACCAAAGTGTGTAAACATGTGTTTCAGTATTCTGCTCCTAGGATCAGATTTGCGCACTGTCATCTATTTGGGGTTATGGGGGGAACACTTCCAGGTACTGGGAGACAGCGTGGGGGGTATTTTGTCATTGTCCACAGGAGTACAGTTTATCTTCTTAGTGTTGTTATTCTATATCTTTAACTTACATACCTTTTGTTGTTTTCTTTAATGATAGCTTGTGCTGAGACAATAATGGCCGTGGTATACATACTTGATTGATAATGCTGAAATATGATTGGTGACTCGAATATAAAGATAACATCTTCGAATGTGAGAGGTTTGGGGAAACTGGCTAAACTAAAACAGGTCATGACTAGGATTAAACAGCTTGAAGCAACAGTTATATTTCTACAAGAATGTCACTTATTATCAAACGATATAATAAAAGTTTGGAGACATCCAGTCAAGTCTTCTCATCTTCATTTTCTTCTAACTGGGCATTCTGACCGCCGCAAGCAAGAGCATCAAAGTGACCGGAAGTCATTAATTTTCTATGTGTGTCTTGGACGGTCTGGTTATAAATGAGAATATTACTATGGTCAACTTGTACAGGCCCAATGATTTTTTTGGCATCATAATCAAATTTTTCTATTTTCACCAGCCTCAACAGCATGGGTGGATGGTATTGTTTTCACCTTTTGAGTCTGTGTGTGTGTGTGTGTGTGTGTGTGTGTGTCATCATGGCAAAATGTGGTCCCGGAGACACCTTCTGTAGCAGGAACTACCAAAGTTTTGAGTTTTGAGTACTTTGCCAGTGTTTATGTCTGTCTGTGGACAGATTTTGTCAATGTGATAGCATCACAACTGTGCAAGATGCAGTCACAAAACTTTACAAGTGTGTAGTTGACATCAAAATAAAGGCAGAGCTCAAAGATAGGTGTGGTCAGAGCAAGGGTGCCGGTGGTAGGGGGGTAGGAAGTAAGGAAGGGGCCATTGGACCTCCCACTTCACGCCCTGGGCCACATTCGTTTTAAGTCATGGATCACTGTATCCCAGTTTCAATCCTTCCCGTCCACTCTAAAACATTAGGTAAAATCTGTGTGTGCGCGCGTGTGTGTGTTTGTACTCATGGCAAAATTTGGTCATGGAGACACCACCTGTAATGGGAACGACCACAGAGGCGGTTTAATATCGATTGCCATTTGTAAGCTGTATAACATTTTTTTGTAAATTATACTTAATTAAGGCCGTAGCCACTGAGTCAACACTGGGGTGGACCAAATCTCCTGTTGGGTCTGCCCCTCACCCCCTCCTTTCCGGCCATTCTAAAATATTTAAAAATTCACCAACTCATGGGATGAACTTTTTATTTATTTTTTATTTACAACAATGTCTAACAGTGTATTGTATTACATTGCTTTTTTTATTTATTTTTTTTTACCTTTTCTTGTTTCATTGTGTGTAATGGCAGAAATTACGGATTAATGACGTACCACTATAACCTTAATCATACAGTAATCTATGCATTGAAAAATGCAAAATTGGCAAACCCCAGAAAATGCTGTAGCTGCTTACAGTTTCCAGGCGTTGGCCACTCCATAACTGCTTAAATCTTCTTTGGATCCATCTTCACTTGCCCTCTCTCGGGGATGTAGCCGAGGAAACCCACCAAACTAGCGTGAAATTCACTTCTTTCATTCATTTTTCCGCCTTGACGCCATTTTTCCTGTTCTCCAGGAGCCTCTGGAGAGCCTGAAGGACGTGAATCACATGACTGGCCTGGTCCTTGGAGAAGATGAGGATGTCATCCAGGTAGACGAAGATGAAGCGGTTCAAAAAAATCTCTCAGGACGTTGTTGACGAGCACCTGGAATACAGCTGGAGTGTTCGGATATTTATTCTTGATGGTGATATGGTTGAGGCCTCTAAAGTCAATGCAGGAGCGTAGTGTCTTGGCCGTTGGCCTGTTTTGGCTCACCAGAACCCCCACTGTGACTGGTGAGCCTATTCTTTTGGTCGCACCGGACACGTTGCCAGAAAGTGACCCCTGTGGCCACAGTACAGACATTCCCCAGCAGTTCTTCTGCGGAAACGCTCGGCTAGTGTGAAATGGGCTTAGCCAAGTTGCATGGATTCCCCTTCAGGAGCGATCTGAGACTGCAGGCGTGTGTCCGCAGTCGGGATTGGCGTTCCAGGTCTTGTGTGCATAGTGGAAGACGTGTTGCGTGATAAGTGAGTGAGAGGATGACTGGCACATTTCTGGCGCCATTCGCAGAAGCGGTTGTCCATCCTAATGTACAGAAAAACCATAGCGTCCAGGTTGGTGGGCTCATTCCGAGCTGCCAGCTCATCCTTGATCTGCTCACACAACCCTTTCACAAACACACTGATAAGTGCTTCCTCATTCCACCCTGAGTCAGCAGCCAGTGTCTGGAACTCAATAGAATAATCCGCCATGCTTCAGTTCCCTTGGCCGATCTGTAACAACCATCTCCCTGTGTTCCCACTGGCATCTGGATGGTCAAACATATTCCTCATCTTAACCAAAAACTCAGCTAAAGAGAGTGACTACAAGGGTTGGCTAGCATGAATAGCTTCCGCCCAAGCTAATTCTTTTCCTCTCAGTAACCCCGTGATATAATGTACCTTGGACTGATCCGAAGCAAACGTTATGGGTTGCTGGCAGAAGACCAGAGAGCATTGCAGAAAAACCCCCCGGCATCTAGTGACATCTCCAGCGAAGGGATCCGGGTCGGAGGTGTAGGAATCCTGGTGGTGGTGATGTCGGCGACGGCGGATTAACTGGAGTAGTCGGCGCCATTGGGACTGGAGATGAAAGCTGGGTAGTTATTCTTGATACTTGGTCAGTTTGTTGTGACCAAGTAGTTTGATCTGGGTTACCAGGGCTTGATTGCTGTCAGAGAGAGCCCGGAGGATTTGCTCATGTTGTCTCAAAAGAATCCCCTGGCTGGTTAGAGCTTGATGGAATGGAGTTACTTCCGGGTTGGTGTCTGCTGGGTCCATCTTGGCCAGATTGTTCTGCTGTGTTACACGATCTAAGGACCCAAATGCAGAACACAGGGAAGTGGAGAACTGGATCGGAGTAGTAATAGTCTTTATTATAATACGGCAAACAATCACATGTAGATAAGGTAGATAGGAATAACTCTGCAGCAGAGACAGACAAGGTTACACGAGAGATAACAACAGCGAGTAACAAGAAACTTAACTTGGTCAAGGTTGGAGCTGTAGCGAAGGTACTATACTGATGTACTGAGACAATCTGCCGCTGGTTGTATGGTAGAGCCAGGTATATATATTGTGGAGACTGATTGAATGATGAACGTCAGGTGTGCCGGTGATTAGCAGCATGAGGGAGAACCAGGGCGCCCTGCCCAGTCCGGGCGGGGTGCCACAATCACAATCACAATTAACAGTGATATAGCCTACGTAACACTCACATTACATTCTAGTTTTCCACTTTTTAATACATTTGAAAGTGATGAAATAGAGAGACAGTGTTTGACATTGATAGTACATACTCCCAGCAGTTGAGCAACGGCTTCTGCTTTAGTTATGATTATGATCACATCTGCTATCCCATAATATATGTTATAATTACAGTACTGAATTACACACTGGTGTCAGATTGGTGTTAATGCACATTGTCTACTGGAATACTGGATTTAGCTGCTATGTTGAGTTAAAATGTGATCAGCTTCTGAGATATTGCACGTGACATAAGACACTGAACATGGACAAAAATAAGATTATTTCAAGTGTTTAATTAGGGTGGGTAATTAAACTCAGGAGCTCTGGTAAATTCTGACTGCTGATTGGACAGTGACAATGCTCAACAGAGAATAAAATCAGTTACATTGTTTGTCGGACCAGTGGTGAATCATGGTGTTTCATTTTTTTTAACAACAGAGGACAACACAATCAAGGACAAGACAGAGATAACTAACCAGTGACATTTTTTGACAAATCGGTAAACAATGATCAATGCAACCATTTTAAGTGCATTTTCCTTATCAGGATTAAATGACATAACAGCAAAGCACAGAGTTGCTCTTTTCTCTGTCACCCTGTTGTGTTACAGTGTGATTTTTCTTGTAAATGGTGCTCTTATTGTTACTATCATATTGGAGGAAAAACTTCATGAACCCATGTACATCTTCCTATGTAATCTGTGCATTAATAGTCTTTATGGGACAGCAGGCTTTTACCCCAAGTTCCTTTTTGATCTATTGTCTAACACTCATGTTATATCTTATGCTGGTTGCCTGTTGCAGGTCTTTGTAATCTACTCCTATGTAGCAACAGATTTTTCTTTTCTAGCCCTGATGGCCTATGACCGATATGTGGCTATATGTCGACCACTGGAGTATCACTCTGTTATGACTAAACATAGGGTTGTTTTGTTGGTGTGTTTCTCCAGACTTGTACCTTTCCTCTGTCAGACTATTGTGATGATAATGACCTCTAAACTGGAGTTATGTGGCTCCCACATAGAAAAACTTTATTGTGAGAACTGGTCAATCCTCAAACTTTCCTGCAATTCAATAACAACAAATAATATTGTTGGATTTGTCATCATATTTTTCTATTTTGGGCATGACCTTTTCATTGTGTGTTCTTATGTGCAGTTGGTAAAATCAGCTTTAAAGTCAGGAGAGGGCAGGAGGAAGTTTATGCAGACATGCGTGCCACATTTATTATGTTTGCTTAATGTCACAGTTGCTCTGCTTTTTGACCTCATGTACGCTAGATATGGATCAAGCTCTGTATCACAGAGTGTAAAGAATTTCATGGCCATACAGTTTCTCGTGATTCCACCTATTCTCAACCCTATTATTTATGGACTTAAACTGACTCAAGTTCGCAACAGTTTTTTAAGTTTGTGTACAGACAACAAACAAGGATTAGGCTGATACATTGTGAAATTGTGTTTTCAGGTCAGCCTTTCTATCATCAGGTTCCCATATGATATGGGAAAGTGATGGTCAGACATGTGGCCTGACCTTTCTTTCAAAGCATTGGAATATATCCAATGACATGAACCCCCTTTCTATTTCTGCTTCCAGAATTTGGTTGACGAATAGATATGAACACTGAGGTGCGCTTTCTGAGATTTTTCACATCATAGTTCTTTAAACATTTCATGATATCTTTTTAAAATAATTCATCAGAAAAACAACAACATTGTTAGTGTCTAAGGATACACAAGCTGATGCAGATTCCACATGTATAATAATTGTAAGAACTGAAGAGGCTAAGTATTGATACATACTTTGAGTTGTCAACTACATTTTAAGTTTTCGTTGACTCTGTTTCAGAGAGGTGTTGATTAAACTTTGTGGTCATTCTGGAGGCTGTATTTTGTGGTGCTGTTGATTTGTATTATTGAAAGGTGTTTCTAATATTTGTTCACACCCACTGACTGGTATACTAAGTAATGAAACAATTTATGTAATTGTGCTGTATTTTTGCAGATATCATATTTTACAGAAAATACCGGTGCATGTGCAAACTGCCTTAAGTTACATCACTTTTAATTAATCAGATTTTACACATCTCCCTCTGGAGCCACAATAGGCTTTATATAACTTTTTTTCACATTTACAGTCGTACTCCCCATGACCTGTAACACATCAATAAAATTGGCACAATTCACACAACAAACCGGACATATTATCCCCATGTAAAGTTAATATGGTGAACATGTTTGCAAACAGTTTCTTCTGTCTATCTGACAAATGTAAGACCAATATTCACGCTCCTTTGAGCTTTGGCTTGGTTTTCACAAACTCCAGAGGAAAATTTCTGGTTCTTTAGCTACTAAACCTTTTCTGTGTGCACATTTTGACTGTACTCTGTAATCTTGACTCAGAAATGTCCTAACAGTTTAAGAGTTTATTTATTTTTTAATCTTTTGGCCACTTGGGGGCTGAAAATCGTAAACACACACACACACACACACACACACACACACACACACACACACACACACACACACACACACACACACAAACTATTGCCTTTTAGAGTTGTAATGGCAAACTTGTTGGAGATGGCCTGTTTACACATCCAGCAGAAACAGAGCAACTCTAGCATTTATTTTAATTCCAATAAACTTTTACATAGAAAACACAAAAACAGCAAACAAGAGCTGATCACAAACTTTGGTGAAAGGAAAGGAGAAATGAAAAGGAAGAGGATGAGGTGGCAGTGAGGAAGGAAGTGGTAGGAAAGGGGTGTAGGAGCAGACAAAAAGATGAAAACACAAGCAAACAAGAAAATGGATCAATATATCTATAGATTTAGTCCGAAAAACCTGACTTGAATACTACAGATAATAGCAAATATTATATAAATGCATAATTACACTGTATTGCACCAGACTCAGATGTCTTTATTAAGTACTTTCATTAAAGTGTTAATGAGACAAACAAACACATGAAAGTTTAACTTGGCTAAACAGTGGCTTGAGACACTGAGGACATCAACGAACACATTTCCTATAAGATAACCTGATATCCATACACACGAGATTACCATGTTATTGATAAGATAATAAACGTTCGCTGATGTAACTCCCATCTATTGTGATGCAATGTCACAGAGAAATGCAGAGTAAACATGATGATTAAGCCTCAGGGTCATTAGTCCACTACATCTCTGTATCCCCAGGACATCAAGCTATTGTTGATGTTATGCTCTGGGACCAGGGGTCTCCATGCAGAACAAACATGTAACTGTGTGCAAACTCCCTCTACACTGAGAGAAGGCAACTGTTGTTAGATACTGGATGGCAAAGGCCCAGAAAAACAGAATACATATGTTTTTTGTGGGGTTGATGATTTATCATTAAATATCTGGTATGTACATTTAGCTTTTCCAAACACCTCATATTTGGATAACAATGGCAGGATAAAAACAGAGAGGTCGCCCTTCTTTGGCCCCTTGACTATATGCACAATAATCATCTTTTTTAAATGGAGTTTGTTCACCAAAAGTCAGAAATATTCTAAATATTAGTAAAAGACGGCATCTAAGCTAGGTGAGCGTTTACATTTTGAATAAAACATGTTTTCAGCTGTAGCTGTGCCTGGTCAGCTTAGAAAGTCAGCTGAGCCGCTATCACGGATACGCCAGGTTCCACCATCTGTTAATCACCCACACCTGCTCCCTATCACACTCCTGCTCCCCATCAACACCTAATCACAGCCAGCATAAAAGCCCAGCACTCACCTCAGACAGTTGTCCAACCTCGTTAATCGAAGGACTCCACATGTTATTCTTTATCACCCCTACATTCCTCTCCATCGATCTCCCTCTCCAATGATCTTTCTCTCCAGCGATCTCTCTTTCCAGTGATCTTCCTCTCCAGCGATCTTCACGGCAGCGAATCTTCCCTCCAACGGACTTCCCCATCTCCATACCTGCTCACCTGTCTGTTCTGGCAATAATCCTAATAAACCTACATCTGTCTCCCTATCGGTGTCTCCTGCCTCTCTGTCCATAACATCCTCAGCCACAGCACTTATTAAAACCTTAATCAACTTTGATGATAAAAAACAAAACAAAATTAGTATTCGTTCTCTGTCACATCAGCAAAATACCAAAATAGCAAATAGTACAATATCTGGCCAAAATCAATTCATTTTAATGAAAGCGCCACAATCATTGGATTCAGTGGAAGCAAAACAAATCTGAGTAAAGTTCAGCTTTGGTGAACAAATAGAAATTTGTGTCACTGACCAACTGCAAAACCGAAGAGTCCATAATGGAGGACGCTATCACATCGCTATCATTTTAGCGGTGTCGTGCCTTCCAATATTATATAACCCTATTCTGCTGGAGCAGAAACTGGTCCACAAGGCAAAGCAAGTATAGGCTTTATTGATATAGCACCTTTAAAACACAGAAGTGTTTCAGAGTGCTTTACCAAAGGCAAAGGAATTCATTATTATGTTTAAAAGCACAATAAGGATGAAAATAAAATCAACTAAAGTAATAGACAAGAAATACAGTTTCAGTGAAATTATGGTGTACATAGTTATGCGTTTTCCCAAATGAAATAGTTATTAAAATGCAGTAGACAAAATTAATCATTAATCAAAGGCACCAGAAAACTATAGAAGTCTGATGTAAATTGTTTTCTCTCCTGTGTTTATGACTTTTAAGAACAGGTGAAAAAATGATTTTATAGTGAGAGTTATGGTGTTGAATAATGGCCAAAAAAACTTTTTCCAGGACATTATGAAGTTGACCTTTGACCTTTTGGGTAATCACTTAATCACTTCATCGTTGTATCCGATTAAACATCTGTGTGAAATTTTGTCATAATTACCGCATCAATTCTTGAGTTGTGGCCAAAAGGTCATTTTGAGGTCACAGTGACCTTTGACTTCTGAGTCAAAAGTGTCACCAATTCATTGTCCGACCAACTGTGAAATATGATCATCAGTTCTTGAGTTATCGCCAAAAACATGTTTTGTGAGGTCACAGTGACCTTGACCTTTGACAACCAAATTCTAATCAGTTCGTCCTTGAGTCCGAGTGGACGTTTGTGCGAAATTTGAAGAAACTGGGGTGGAAGGACAAGCTGAAAACATAATGCTTCCAGCCACGGGAGGCATAAAAAAAGTGATAACAGGTGAAAAAAGGCAGGTGTTTTCACCAAAATTATCCTGGCAAAATTATTTTTTTCACCTGTTCTTAAAAGGGATAGTTCACCCCCAAATCAAAAATATATATTTTTCCTCTTACCTGTAGTGCTATTTATCCATCTAGATTGTTTTTGTGTGAGTTGCAGAGTTTTGGAAATATGCATTTTTGATTTTGGGGTGAACAGAAATGTTTTTTCTCACTTACTTCTCAGGGCTTCCGTAATTTTGTTAGTAAATATTATGTAAATTTAAATTGATCCTACTGTCATTAATTTTTTGGAAATGTTTATGAGTTATTAAAGCAAACGTTTTCTGAAGTTCATTTACATGCTGAGAAAAACATCATGTTGTACGAATGTATAAATAAAGAAAATGTCATAAAATAAGGTCTAGTTTCTTGTAGTTAGGAGTAGTTAGTCAGGAATCAATGTAGCTTTAATACTTCTGCCTGACAATATTTCACGTTTGATCCATTCATATTTTGTTATCTGCCTTTGTTTATTTAATTTTTTCTTTTTTTACTTTTGATCTGTCAGTCAATGACACACCTTCAGTAGAGAGGGCGTTCCCTTTAACATCAAACCATAAATGTCCAACAGTAACACTGTGCAACACTAAAACGTTTGGACATGTAATTGCCAACATACACAGGACATATTCCAAACAATGAACATATTAACCTTTTTACAGCATCGTGTCTTCTAGATACTGTTTATAACTTTGAAAGTTTTGGTTTTGGAGGATTAATACAAAATGAATAATTCATCTAGTATACTTCTGTTTTCACTGTCTGGCTTTAGTGCAACAGTCAACTACAGAGTTACACTTTTCTCTCTCACTTTACTATGTTATTGTGCAATTTTTGTGGTAAATGTGTCTCTGATTTTAACCATAATATTGGATCAAAACTTACATGAACCTATGTACATTTGTTTGTGTAATCTGTGTATCAATGGACTTTATGGAACTGCAGGCTTTTATCCCAAATTTGCTTCTGATCTTTTTTCTGATATTCATGTAATATCATATGCAGGATGCCTTTTGCAAATCTATGTCATATACTCCTATGCAATGGTTGACACCTCCGTTTTAGCTCTTATGGCCTATGACAGATATGTGGCCATATGTCGACCACTAGAGTATCACTCTGTAATGTCTGTGCGAAGGACTGCTGTGTTAGTTGGTTTGTCCTGGCTTGTACCTTTGTGCATAGAAGTCTTGATGGTATCTATGGCATCTGAATTGAAGTTATGTGGCTCCCACATACAGAAACTCTATTGTGACTGGTCAATTATTGAACTTGCTTGTGGTTCAACGGCAGCAAATGACATAGTTGGATTGATTGTCACCTCTTTTTATTGTGGCCATGTTCTCTTCATTGTGTGTTCATATATGCAGTTGGTAAAATCAGCTTTAAAATCCAGAGAGGGCAGGAGAAAGTTTACACAAACATGTGTGCCACATTTGTTATGTCTGCTAAATGTCACAGCTGCTTTGCTTTTTAACATTATGTATGCTAGATATGGATCAACATCTGTGCCACAGAGTGTAAAGAACTTCATGGCCATACAATTTCTCATAATTCCACCTGTTCTCAGCCCTATTATTTATGGACTGATACTGACTAAAATTCGAAGTAGAATGATGATGTGTATGATGGCAGGTCAAAGGTTTAAATTGAGACTCCAGGTTTCATTTGTCAGCAACTAAATATCACTCTATAAAAACTAAGCACATAGTTGTTCTGTGCTTCTCCAGACTTGCAGCTTTGCTGTCAGGCTGTTGTGATAATGATCTCTAAGCTGTTATGTTGCTCTCTCATTGAAAAACTGCCGTGAAAAGTGGTGAACTGTCCCACAATTGACAATATTACTGTATTTATCATTATATTTTTCTGTTCTGAGATTGCTGACTTGTTTGTATGAGCAGATTGTTAAATCAGATTTAAAATCCAGAGAGAGCAGGAGGATGTTTTTAAAGAAATGTTTTCCACATTCATAATATCTGCTTATTGTCTCAATTGCTTTTTAATGTTATGTACCCTAGATGTGGATCAAGAAGTGTCATGATTCCAAATATTTTTAACCCTCTTAGTTAGGACTAAGCACATGGTGTGTGCTTCTCCAGACTTGTACCTTTGCTGTCAGGTTGTTGTGATGATAATGATCTCTAAGCTGTTATGATGCTCTCTCATTGAAAAACCCAACACAATTGACAATATTGTTGGATTTATCATTATATTTTTCTGTTTTGAGATTGACCTTTTCTTTTTGTGTTTGTATGAGCAGATTATTAAATCAGATGTAAAATCCAGAGAAGGCATTCATGCTTTTGATTGTATAAAATAAAAAAATAAGAATATAAGTGGCCTTGAAAGTAGACTGGAGCATATCAAAGTATATGAACCTTTTTTTCAGGTTCCTGAATTTACATAACTAAAGTGGCTGCCTGAACTCAGGTATGAACTCAGGTATGATGTGCACTCTCAAAGATATATCACATCTTATTACTTATTTAATTGCAATGTTTGTTAGACCCTGTTGAGTCTTTGTGTAGGCCCTGTATAGTTTACTACAGTTTGACAGCATTTCCATATCATTATTATTTTATACTGAAAAACATGCACAAATGTCTCTCTGTAGTGTGATTAGTATGTCAACAAAATGTCTTTCTTGTATGCTTTTTCAATTATATTGAGAAAAACTTATGGCGAAACATACGCAAAATATAACAGCAAGGCAAACAGCATTACAAACAAGTTTTAACTTAATTGTTGTGAAGACTAATACAAAAATTGTGATGTACATATGGAAACTGACAAAATATTGTCATTTTATTTAGTATTTGTTTTTAAAAAATGGCAGTTTAATGGTATTATATCACTAAATAATACTTGCAGACAAAGACACATCTTACATTTTGTGTTATATGTGATCAATGCAGTGGTGCTTTGAGATTTTATCATACATTAAGCATGTCAACTAAAATGTGATACCATATATTTCATTAGTAAACCTACTACAGAGGGATGACACAGATTTCTGTTTACGTACTGTATATAACCAGTCAGCCCAGACTATGAATGGATGGTTAGTGGCTAAGTGGACTGGTGGTTGAAGAGAAGACAGATCTGGACTGTAGAGATGGGTGGCCTAACAAACAGCGGACCTTTTTTGACATGCTTCCAAGCGTTGGCAGGCTAGTGATGAACACTCTTGGACCCCTAACCCTTACCACTAGTGATGTGCGAGTCAGTGGTGAATGGGAGTGGGTGGAACTTGTTGGTTCAGTGGGTGTGAGTGAGTGACTGGATGACTCTAATGTCATGGTGTCAACTCTCAAGTTGACACGCAGCTCTGAAACAGGTTGCGTGCTTCTAAGCAAGCCCCACAGCACCAGGCTTTGAAGCCAATTTGACATAGTGGTCAAACCGTGTAATTACAAGTTCCCGGGCCAGCAGGGGCCCAAAAAGCATTCTTCTCACACACACGGCCAGCAGAAGTCTCTGGTGCCGATACTCTATGGGTGCTGGGGTCGGGGGATTCACCAAGCTCTGGGTGACTGACTCGATGACTCGAGTGACTTGAAAACCCGACTCTTTTTAGTGAGTGACTCATACAAACTCGAGTCAGTAAAAAAGAGTCGAACCTCCCATCACTAGTGACCACTTCCCTGTGCGTGTCCCTGGGTGTCTCGAAAAGTGCAGCTGCAGGCTACCAGTAAGCTACACTGTATCCCTTTGAAGTGATTTTTCTTTGGACACGCGCAAGTAGGTGGCGGTGGAGAGAAAAAAAACTTACTGGGAGAATCACCGAGCCTGCTTTTGATTTCAAAATCGAAAAGTGGTTGCCGCTGCATGGCAGCCAAAGCTGCTGTCATGCAGTTTACTTTATTATAATGTTTTAGCTTATGAATATTTTTGCCACTGAAAATGCGCAAAAGTTTGGACATGTCACATTTTGAAAGCATATAGGTTAATAGTTTGTGAGCTTGCACTTGAACGCAATTGCTGCTTCTGTTCCTGTGGTGTAACTCGTAGTTACTTGTTTTGACTGTGTAGGTCAGGTGTAATACAGTCTATGTAAGGCTAGGCCTTATGGCATTGACCAATCTTGCTTTGAAAGGTAGGCTATATAACCAGTGTCCTTTCTTATTATTATTGTTCTTAAATTATCTAAGAGGATTTGTATCATCCCTATTACCAATACCATAATGGTAAGGCCAGTCATGTGTTCTTTGAAAGTGCAACCTGTATTCAAACACAGTGTTGACTGAGCTTGCAGAAAGTGTTGCAGTGTTGCATGTGTGTATGTCGGTTACAGCCCCTATTTGGGGTGAATAGAATTTCTTGACCACACTGTTTCTGTGCAACTCGTTACATGTATGTCACATAATGTAACGATCATCAAACACCAATAGCAACTGTTAACAATATATGTGAACAAAAGTCAATCTCATGTATTTAACCCTCCAGATTCTCCTGACAGTCCCATTTTTCAATGCCCCCTTCACCCTAGTTCTCCTGACTCCACATTTTGGCAACAAAATGGCTCCATAAATTCACTAGAATGCAGGAAAACAGCCTTTGAAATTAACAATTTTCTGGGGGAAGATCTCCCGATTTAGGCTATGATGTCTGGAGGTTGTCAAGTATGCTGATCAACCATACTTATCTATCATTGACCATGATTATTGACTTGGCTTTTCATCCATTCTTGTGAATTTGGCTGTTGAACTTTTTAAATAAAATTCCTGAGGGTCCAAACTAAATTGAAAAGTTGGCAGCCCTGATTGCAATAAGATATTTGATCTCGCCAATAGAGACCCATATGTGTGGCTAAGTGAATATAAAAGTGTCTTAAATCTCATCTGGATTTTATCTGGGTAAGAGGCACTGGAAATGACAAGTGTAATTGGGCCTTAGCTAGTCAGATTTAAGTCATTTGATTTTTGTTAGTTTTAGTCTATCTAACAAAATCTTGAGAAATTTTATTCTCTAAGCATTTTGAGGCAGCTGTTGCTATCTTTGTTGTGTACAGTTACCATGGTTATAGGTGTCGTTCTCGTCTTTTGCGAGGTTAGTGGAAAAGGCACTTGTTTACTTGTTCACACACACACAGTATCTATGTCACTTTGTTCTGCAGTAATACAACAAAACTGCTCACTCTCTGTCGTTCTTGCTAACCTTGCCATAGCTAGCTTACCCATGCTCTCCACTGTCATTCAGAAGCTGGATTCACTCACTAAAACACTGTTCATTGTCTGGGTTTAGCTTGAGAGAAGAAGCTAAAACATCAGATAACAGTGATATTTCGTTAGCGAACATCTAGAGGAAGATTTAGATGGTTGACTGCTGACCTTAATTCTGGAACTTACTCATTCCTTACAATAACAACACGAAAGATAGCCGACTGAAAGTTGTGAATGTTAATGTTACATCCACAGCACTTGATAATGTTTCATTAGCTTACCTCTTTATAAATCTAAAAAGTTAGCTCTAAAAACTTGTCTAATTCTCAGTGGATTGTAGATGAATTTAGTCCATGAACCGGTAACGTCAGATAACATTACTGACAGAGACAGAATGTTACTTAATGCAAGGTGCTTCTTATTAACGGCAGTGCAACAGGTCAAGCTAAATCAATTTCTGAACAAGAGATATTTTGGGTGGCGCAGGAAATTGTTTTAGGAGGCTACAGTGTGTGATTCCGCAGATGCATGCAGGTCATTGAATAAGACTATGTATTAAAACAGTAGGCTAATTAGTTCTTTTGTCTATTTGTACGTCATTCACAATATCGTTTTGCTTTTATTCATTGACGAAAATGTTATACATTTTATCAAGTTCTGTTTTTTAATTAAAAGTTACTTTTTATTTAGACAGAAATTACAGATTATTACACATCAGAGCTTTTGCATTGGATCCTGTTATTGAGTCTACCCACTGTGCATGTCTGTGTCTTACAAGGGAACTGCAATGTCATATTGTTACATTAGATCAGATGAGTCCATAGTAGAAACTGAGGTAAAGGTTGTTCTCCTTGGGAACTGTCCGCTGGCTGTTATATTGTGAACTTTTAGTTTAAAATGTCATCATGTGGCATTAAAGTACACAGTAAATGCATCATAAAACTGAAAGAAATTGTTTTGATCTGTGTGTGTGTGTCTGTGTGCCTTATGCCTCAGAGGAATGAATGGACAGCTATTTACAATAACGTTACCATAGCTGATGAAAGGCTGCTGTAATGAGTATCATTACTGTGACCTCCCTGGTGTGCCTCAGTGGAAAACAACAGGTCTCAGGGAACATGGCTGGCTACAGCCAGTTAATTATGATCCAGTGGTCAATGTATGCTGGCCTCATGGGATGGTTTGCTAAACAAATCCTTTGATGCTTTGTAAAATTAGAGAAAGGACAATCTAATGGATTCGTTTTATAGTCAAACAGTGTTGTTCTTCTCATTTAACAGTGACTTTACCTGTTGACACCAAAAGCTGTCAAAGAGCTTCAATTCAATAATGAATACCTCAGAGGGGATGCTGTAGCTGTTGTTTTCGAGGAGTTACATAGACTACATGCAGTAATTATGGTAGAAATCGTCAATAGGTCATTAACTCCACTCTCCTCTCAGAGCAATTAATAAAACAACACCACTCCGGAGAGCCAGTCTGGGCACTAATTTACACAAACAGGCTCTCTAGCCAGTATACGTTAAGTCTTACTAACCAGAGAAACCATAAATAAATAAATTTACCCAAACTAATGTTCTTTTTTACTTGAATATACTGTAGTCCAGTATATTCTGGACTGTTTTATAATTGTTATTCTTATGAGTCTTTACTGCTCTGGCTGTGAGTGCAACCACAAAACTCATTAACAGTTATTTGAAACAGAACTGTGTGTATAATACAACTGGAACAATGCCACCATAAACTAATGCCTCAAAATGTCCATAGAGCTGATTCAACATCTTTCAGACACAATGTCAGCTCAATATAACAAGCTTCTTTATTTCACATGTATTGCATTGGATTACATTATATTATATATTGTATTGGTTATCATGTGTACTTAACCACAGACTGTTAAGAACATATGGTTTTCCAGTCAGCCATAAATTACTTACTAAAGACACATCTCGACACATCTTCATTCCATGACTGGTTTTCTAGCAGAAGTGATTGCGCCTCACTCATCACTGGATGCTAAACCTACGGTGCCATCAAAAAGTATTAAATCAACCTAACTTTGTCTACAGTTTGTGGTGTTCTGACACCTTCCTCATCATACCTGAAAGACTGAAAGCACAGGATGACATTTTGTGACTGCATTTTCAGTGCTCCCTGCCAGCGCTAGCACAAACGCAGTTGTAATGCAGTTTTCTGGTTCGAAACAAACCTGCTTGCACTGAAGTAAAAGGAGTGGGACAGCTGAGGCTGTGTTTATGCTCATCCGACGAAGCAGTGCAATTGTGGTTCGGAAATTACGTTTGTGTTTCCGCCTGCTCAAACCACTTTCTATTGCAAGGCATTTTTTTTATAGCTTTAGTTGGCATAAATCATAAAACACCTTTTGTGTATGTTGAGTTTTGCCTTTTCGGGTTTGCTACACATTTTCCCCATCTATCTATTCTAGTCAGATTCATAAATACAACTCTGAATGCGATTAATCCATCTGTGTCGACATAGGAGCATATCTGTTTGCTATCTAAACGTTCATTCAATCACTGTGATAGAGAGTGGTGATCACAGTGAGTAGAGAGTTTGTTGATATGGCTTTGCTGTGGAGAAGATTACTGAGTCTTTCTTCAAATTTCTTAATGTTGTCTTCGCTTTCAACAACGTCCACTGGCATCAGAAACTTGTGGGAGAAAACACAAAGAGCTGAACAATCACAGTTCTTGTTGTCTCCACATGGCCTCAACATGTAGTCATATTTGTGAGGAGGTGCACATCAGCTATTGTGTAGCCTACAGCGGCCACATGTGAAGGCTCAATAGCTACGCCATAACCGCTGTAGACAGAGCTACAAATCCAGCTTAAAGTTTCCCTGTGGAGTTTTTGACCCTAGTAGCACTATGGAGTTGTCTTTCCATGAGTGGATCCCTGTTTTTGTTCATCTCGCGCACGTGCATGAGGACACACATGCACGTACACGGGTGACACAATACACAGTCCTGCAAATGGGTTCACACTATTCCACTGATCAACAGGAGGTGGAAACATGCCAACATATGCTGCAATGCGCCAGCAAAAGCAGGGAAGAAGAAGATGGCTAGTAAGTAAATATGTAAAACGATTTAAAATACTTAAAGTTCCCCTCCAGACACATTTTAAAGTATGTAAAAATACTCTGCTATGATTAATATTTTGTTTAACATGGTTATCCCACATAAAAAGTAAAGAAAAACTCTGAAAAGGGGCTGGAAGCACATTTACTCTTTCTCCCTCATTGAGAATTTCTGGATCTCTGACTGCCCCGCCGACCACTGCTGAAGTTCATCTAGTTAGTTTACCAATAGTTGTGGAGATATTTCACAAAAAACACAAATGTCAACTAATTGCATGGTGATGCTAGTGGAAAAGTAGGGGGATCACCAAAGTCATTAGAATTTATCATTTGGGAACCATGAATGTCTGTACAAAATTTCATGGCAATCCATCCAATAGTTGTTGATATTTCAGTCTTGACCATAGTGGTGGACAGACTGACCAATCAAAAGGCAGATATTGCCATCCCAAGTGCAATGCTGCTGGCAAGGCCAAAAATTAATCCTTTATCAGAAACTTTAACATGCATGTGGAGAAGTTTCCAAATTCTCCAGAGATGAAATAATGTGGTGACATCAACAATGTTGGACAAGATAAAAGACGTCGAACACCTCTCAGAACCCATAGTCGGGGTTTATGTGTATAGATCAGTAAATAGGTTGATAGGTATAATTATTTTTTTTCAAAATGTTCAGTGATGCTGCCTGTTAATTTTATTGAGACTGCTGATTTTTCAAAACAGTGATAAGAGGTTGAAAAAGCACAGACATAAATAGTGACTTTTTCTCTTGAAACAGAGAGGCTCTTTGATTTAGAGAATGGAAAACAACACTCTCTCTTTTTACTTCAACCTCACCATGTTCATGAACATTGGACACTACCGTTATCTAGCCTTTGTCTTTTGCCTCCTGCTCTACGGCTTTATTGTGTCTGCAAATCTCGCCATGATATTGATAATATTACAGGAGAACACACTACATGAGCCCATGTATATTTTCATTGCATTTTTATCTGTCAACTCTCTGTATGGTTCTTCTGGTTTCTTCCCCAGATTCCTCATGGACCTTCTGTCTGATTCTCATTTAATCTCACGTCCTGCTTGTTTCACTCAGATCTATATTATTTACACATATGCTTCATATGAAGTGACCATTCTGAGCATTATGGCATATGATAGATATGTTGCTGTTTGTCATCCTTTACACTATCACAGAAAGATGACCTCTAAAACTGTTTATACATTGGCCTTTTTTGCTTGGGTCTATCCAACCTGTAACCTTACAGTGAGTATTAATATGGTTGTCAGGCTTCCTCTATGTGGTAACAATGTACAGAAGATATACTGTGCCAGCTGGAATATTGTAAAATTATCATGTGTTACCACTGCTGTTAACAATATTGTTGCTATGTCGAGTGCCATAACTACAGCCTTCCTTCCCTTTGGTTTTATCTTGTACACTTATCTGAGAATTGTGGTTGCTTGTTGGAAAAAGTCATCAGAGGTCAGGGGAAAGGTATTACAGAATTGTCTTCCACATGTTGTTTCGTTTGTGATTTATTCCATCACATCGTTTTGTGATACTGCCCTGAGCCGACAAAATCTTGATGAGATAAATCCATTTGTGGCTGTAATTTTGTCACTAGAATTTGTTATCATTCCTCCAGTTCTGAATCCTCTTGTGTATGGCCTTAAATTACCAGAAATTAGAAGACACATTTTTAGGATATTGTGCTTAAAACCACAAACTAAAAATAATTCATGTGCAAACATTACCAGTCTTCACTGATTATGTGAATGGAATGTTGTGTTGGGGAAAAACAATCCATATAACTCATGAATAATGTCTAAGTAAAAAGACAAAGTATCTGGTGTCCTAATCAACTTTCTTACACTACGATCAGAACTAGGCTAATTGAAAATGTCTCCTTAAATTTAGTTTGACTACAATATCGTGATAATAAACTTCACGGTACGTTCTGTGAAGTGAAATGTGTGGTGAGCATGCAACTGTTACTTTTGACATGAATTGATAAATGTGCATGCTTTGATTTCAGCTGAGATTGATGTGAACTGTAATTTATTAGGCCATTAATGTTAATCATCTATTTTAAATAAAATCATATGTCATACACAAATATTGTATCTCACTGATAAGTCTCCTTCTAGTAAATTGATTCTTTGATATTTAACTCTTCACCTTAACACTTGATGTCTACAGATTTTCAGGATATCACAGTTATAAAAAAAGTTGCTCTATTAATTATAGAAAAGAAGAACTCTGTCAAACATTTAACTTATCCACATCTTATGTTTATTTTACTTTATTTCTGCCCCTTTGAGATTCTGACCTGTTCTTTCATGCAATAAATACTAATACTAATACAAGTCTTGTTGATTTGAACTGAATGTAACGACTTGGACTAGCAACAGAATGATTATTTTAATCCTCTCGGGTTCGGGTTTATTACCATGTTACCATCATAATTCTCTAGAGTAGAACAACTGTGATGACATGTCCAGAGTCAGACAATATAAAAACCCCTAACTCCTCCCATTACCTACACTTATGTGTCTATAGATCTAACCAAGAGCAAAATGTAGAACACACTTTAAGATTATTGACCCCTAGTTCAGTGAGTATAGTGACTGCAGGTATGACCAGTACTATATTACATTATGTTCCAATGCTTATACTGAAGTTTGTTAATTTTATCATAAAACTGCTTAAATTTTCCTCACAGATGCTGCAGACTCTGTCAAACCAGATTAATGATTTCTCAAGACAGGAATGAGAATTTGTCCAACAACAAAGACACAAATACTGAATTATTTGTTGCTGATTTATTGTGAGTGGAATGGAAAACAGTACAGTTTCCTTTTACTTTAACCTCACCATGTTTGTGAACATTGGACACTACCGCTATCCAGCCTTTGTTTTTTGCCTCTTGCTCTACAGCTTTATTGTCTCTGCTAATCTTGTCATAATACTGGTGATATCTCGAGAAAGAACACTACATGAGCCCATGTATATGTTTATTGCTTTGTTATCTGTGAACGCTTTGTATGGGTCTTCTGGTTTCTTCCCCAGATTCCTCATGGACCTTCTGTCTGATTCTCATTTGATCTCACGTCCAGCTTGTTTCACTCAGATCTATATTATTTACACATATGCTTCATATGAAGTGACCATTCTGAGCATTATGGCATATGATAGATATGTTGCTGTTTGTCATCCTTTACACTATCACAGAAAGATGACCTCTAAAACTGTTTTAAAGTTGGCAGCATTGGCTTGGAGTTTTCCAGCCTTTGGTCTCATGGCATTAATTTTTTTGTCTGCCAGGCTTCCTTTATGTGATAATGAGATACAAAAAGTGTTCTGTGCCAACTGGAATGTTGTAAAATTATCATGTGTTAACACTTATGTCAACAACATTTATGGTTTGCTTTTGACCATAACTACAGTTTTCTTTCCCTTTTTTTATGTCCTGTATACCTATTTGCAAATTGTAGTTGTTTGCTGGAAAAGCTCAGCAGAATTCAAAGGGAAAGTATTACAGAGCTGTCTGCCACATATTGTTTCATTTGTGATTTATTCCATTACGGGATTTTGTGATATTGCCTTGAGCCGGTATAATCTTGAAGAGATAAATCCATTTGTGGCTGTAATTCTGTCACTAGAGTTTGTTATTATTCCTCCAGTTCTGAACCCTCTCATGTATGGCCTTAAATTACCAGAAATTAGAAGACACATTTTAAGGATGTTAAAATAGCATAAAATAATGTCTTAAAAAAGATCAGTTAGAACCACACCACAGCATATTGTATAGCACAGACTATGGGAACACATTAATCTACAGAGGCTATGAACTGTGTGTCAGTGCAAATAAAAAGCATTTGACATTTTAATTGACTCTCACAAGAAAGCTTAAGGAGAATGGAGACCAGACTAACAAGACAAACTGAACATGCTATTTCACATTTTTGTAACATAAAAATGTTACCAGTCCTTAGCCAGTGTAAACATGTTTGGTTATGCTTCAATAAGAAATAAATAAAGCTCTTAAAGAAAAAAAAGTAAATACCAGTGTACCTATCCACCCCACCACCAACAACATATTACTTTGAAGTGCCACCACTTTTTCTAGGGGTCAATCTATGACTTATTTTCCAAGCACATAACACATATTGGTATTTTATTTTAAGTGGCCTCATTTTCACCACAAAATTTCAGGAACTCAGGCTATGTGTGAATGATCAAGTGTTGGACATAATAGTTTTGATTTATTTTGAAAACAATACAAGATCATGTCTTCTAATATAGCATACATTTTTATGGTAAGATCTTCCTGACATTTGTTTCAATCTGTACATACATTACACTGTAATACACTGTATTAAGAATTATTTAGGTTATGTGCTCTGTTTGAAATAAAATGCAATTTAGTTTTCATAAATTGGCACAATCAATCATATGCACTGTGGTTTTCCAGTTCAAACACTGCAAACTGGCCTAACTGGAGAAACATTTCCAATTGTGTAGCTGGAGAGACAACTATGACCAAGTGTCACAGAAATCCATTTACTCAAATTTGCCCTTTAGTCTGTTAAGGGTGAAGTTTAGAAAATGCCTTAAAACACTCAGAAGTCTTGGGCTACTTTGGCTGTTTTTGAACACTTTTGATTTTGTTTACCATGCCAATGTTTGCTATCTTTTGTCCCAGCACAATATCACCTATATGACCTTACAGTTATTTTTTCACTTTGACATACTATATCAATCATGTTGGACCCAAAAACACACAAAACACATAACGAGAGGGTCTGAAAAGTCACCAAATCTAGTGAAGATGGCAACACTGGCGCCTGCACACTATGACCGGCAGAGGATGTTATCCAATTGCTGTTTCTAAACGCTGTTGCAAACAGTGTTTGTGAATGCCGCTCTATGCCCCTGTGTCTGAACCATAGACTGTATGAAAGAAGTGGACGTAGCCACCGTGACGTCACCCATTGGTTTGTGGACTACCGTTTTGAAGCCTCGAGTTTGGCATTTTGGCATCTTGGCTTTTTGGAACCGGAAGTGACCGTATTTGGACGAGAGGGTGGAGCGAGCTAGCTTGGTTAGCAAGGTGCATCCATAATTCATGTTAACTGTGATATTAATTGGGATGGTAATTTTGGCTAGCGAAGAACAGGTTTAAAACAAAATGTACTTAACGGAAAAAAATAACAGCCGACTTCTTAGAGTATCTTTTAGTACAATCGAACGCTGAACAAGACATTTTTAGACGACCAGATTGTTACAATTAACTTTCATGAACTGAAAACACACTGTGAAAGGGTCCAAGTTCTTAGACGAAATGGGACCATCATTTACAAAATGCTGTATTGAAGAAGACTTGAAACTAGCGATTGAGACCATAAACTCATTAGGAAAATGTTTACTGAGTTATTAAAATCAAATGAGAAGTAGGGGCATTTTCTCAGACTTCTATACAATCAGACTTCTTTTTGCAACCAGTGGAGTCGCCCCCTGCTGGCCATTAGAAAGAATGCAGGTTTAAGACACTTCGCATTGGCTTCACTTTTCAGGCCTGGAGGTTGCCGCTCGGTCTGAACCTGAACGGCGTCCTGTATGGCGACTACAACGCCAGTGTGCATCAAATGTAAGGAATATTATTTTGTTTTTAAAATCAACTCTTTTTTACCAACATTATTAAATACAAAAGTTCAAACAGGCATCTGTAGAACATAACATTTGTTCATTACAATACAACTGAGAACATAAGTGCCACGAATACTGATATAGGCCTACTGAATATCTTGTAATCAATTTAATTCTGCTGGCAAAATATTATTTACACAAATGTAGATCTCCTGTTTTTGAAGCATTTTAAAATGAATTGGCCGTCTTAAAATCCTTGAGACATGTTAATATTAAGAATTCATCAAAACTACTTGACTCCCTAGAATTGTATTTTAAGCAATCCCTTGTCTCACACTTTTATAAGACACATCATCCTTTTTTAATAATTTATCTTTATTATTTTACTTCCTAATTTAAATTATTTGCTTTTATCAGTATTCGTGGCAGTCGTGTTCTCAGTTGTATTGTAATGAACTAATTTCACTTTCTACAGATGCCTGTATGAACTTTGGTATTCAATAAAGTGGGGTAAAAGTTGATTTTAAAAAAACAACAAAAACCCCAACTTTATTTCCTTACATTTCACCGGCGGAAACATGCACACTGGCGTTGTAGTTGCCATACAGGACACTGTTCAGACACACAGTTAAAATTTTAATCAGGGCCAGTAGAAATTTTGTTGGGCCAGTAGATTCTTGCTTGACTGGGCTGGTGGCAAAAAACTTTATTGTTGAACCCTGATTTAGTTAAACAGCAACATTTCAGGTAGCAGCAACCCAAAACAAAAGGGTTTACCTCAGTATGTCTACTCAGTGGTCCAAGCACACATGGATTAACTGGAATAATATTGAAGGGAAAGGGAGAATTAGGTAACTTTTGTGGGAAACAGGTAATTTACTGCATTTTGAATAGCCTGCAATAGATGGAATGGATGAAATAAACTCATAATCATACCATTTCGCATTAGGTATGAATACCTTGCTTATGCTATATACTTGACTAAAGATTAAGTGGACAAAGTTAATTTGGTGAAAAGATCATTTGAATCTGTAAAGAATTGCCAGGCCACCTAGAGTGTTATTCCACTGGGCCTTTGTTTGTCTTGGTGGCAATGAAGTCAGCCAATCTCTGATTTCCAAAGTATTCTTACTTTTTCTAACCCCACCATAAAATATACAGACTCCTCTAACACACTCACAATCAGGGACCTGGACAGCAACGTGTTGAAAACATTCTTTAACGTGGCAAGTATAAAATATCTTGAAACTAAAAGAATAGTGATAACAAGCTTTCATATGTTTTATTGAACGTTTTGGTCATACTTCATACTCATTGCTTAAAAAATAAGCTGTAAGTAATTACATATTCAGTGTCTTCCACTTCACAGCTCAGGATCTCAATATCAGAGGAGATGATTTCCAGATTTCCAGAAACAATACTGAAAGATATTATTACAAGAAGGGTTTAAGGATTTTTCACAAGGAATCTCTGTTTCAACCGGAGTGTGTGAAATGGAGAATGACACTATAATGTTTCAATTTAACCTCACCATGTATGTGAACATAGGGTCTTACCACTATCCAGCGTTTGTACTGTGCTTCCTGCTGTTTGCCATTATTGTCTCTGCTAATCTTGTTATAATACTAGTAATATCACGGGAGAGAACACTTCATGAGCCCATGTATATTTTCATTGCATTTTTGTCTGTCAACTCTCTGTATGGTTCTTCTGGTTTCTTCCCCAGATTCCTTATGGACCTTCTGTCTGATTCTCATTTAATCTCACGTCCAGCTTGTTTCACTCAGATCTATATTATTTACACATATGCTTCCTATGAAATGACCATTCTCAGCATTATGGCATATGACAGATATGTTGCTGTATGTGATCCTTTACACTATCACAGCAAGGTAACCCCTAAGAGAGTCTGTAGGTTGGCAGCCTTTGCTTGGATCTGTCCGGCCTTTTCCATTGCATTGTGTCTTTATTTGGCCGTCAGGCTTCCTCTGTGTGGCAACAAGATCCTAAAAGTATACTGTGCCATCTGGAATATTGCTAAACTGTCATGTGTCACCACTGTTATCAACAATATTGTTGGCTTGCTTGTAACCACAATTACAATAATTCTGCCCCTGATCTATGTCTTGTATACCTACTTTCGAATTATGCTTGTGTGCAGGAGAAGCTCATCCGAGTTCAAGAGCAAAGTGTTCCAAACCTGCTTACCGCATACTATTTCATTTGTCAGTTATTCCATCACTGTATTTTGTGATATTGCCTTAAGTCGTTTTAATGTTGAAAAGCTAAACCCATTTTTTGCTGTAATTTTATCATTGGAGTTTGTAATGATACCTCCACTTCTGAACCCTCTTTTGTACGGTTTGAAGTTACCAGAAATAAGAAGACACATTTTCAAGACCTTACCATGTTTAAAAACTCGTTCTTAAACTCTCACTGAAATAATTACTTTAAAAAATCCCAACATTCTGTACTAAATATATTCATATTATGTTGTCTGTGAAAGATTGTCTTTTAAAGCAAGGAGAAGGCCTGTCTGCGGCTGTGTGACTAAGGTCTCAAAATAAAAGTTAACCTAGAACTAAACTGCATTGCCCCCGTGTGCAGTGTGTCAAAAAAAAAAGTTCAATCAAAGTGAGTAGAGCATCATAACTGTGGCATCTATGGCACATTCTACACTGAAATAGATGGGAAACTTGGTAATATTAAATTTGACCTCGTAACTCTAATCTTATCTTCCCTGTATAAGCTATATATTCATGCACTAGTGTGCATTGCTCCTCCTAATAATAAAAATGAATTAAAACAAATTTAGTCATATTATTTTGAGAAAATGCTGACAAGTAAACGGACACTAAGAAGTACAATCATAACTCCCATTTAACTCTGTTGGCAACATTATTTCTCTCAACCATCCAATTGTTGTATCTACTATTTTGTGACTAGTGCTGCATTCATGCAATGTCTGCAGAAAGAGAAAACCTCTCATTGTTCTGACTAGTGAGCGTTCATGCATCATTCCATGATTGTTACTTCCATTGCTAGCCTTAGTCACACCATGTCAGTAGTCTAAACTAGCTGACATACTTGTAGCAGTTAAGTGAAATCAGACACAAACAAACTATGTATAGCTCATTTTTAATGAGCTGAATTGACTGAATTAGTCACAGACTTCAATGAACCACACACGGAAGTAGTCGATATACAGCAGAGTTATTATAGTTTGTATTTTTCATTAGTTTATATTTTTATAATATTTTTTAATTTTTGTTTTCAATTCAGTTTAGTTTCAGTTAGTTTCCAGAGTGGGTTTGCTCGTTTCAGTTTAGTTTTTATTGTTTAAAAATGTTTAGTTTTAGTTTAGTTTTTATTAGTTTCAGTATTAGTTTTTTTAAAAATTATAATACGGGGGGTATTTGTCAGGGGCAAGATTTAAGAAGTTCAGAATAAGTGTTACAATACAAACACAACATTTTGTGAAGGCGATTGACTCACAGTCATGTGGACATCCAGGTTTCAATAAACATATGCACCAATGCAGGAGGCATGCTTGTTATGGTGACAAATTTGACCAAATTGACAAAGACTAAAACTATAGACATTTCCTGTATATCTAGTTTCAGTTAGTTTTTATTTTTTTAAAGTCTAGTTTCTATTTTTATTTCAGTTAACTAAAATGTTTTTTCACATCTAGTTTTAGTTTTTAGTTTAGTTTTAGTTAACTATAATAAATAGGCCAGTAAATATAATCAGCCAGTTGCCCAATTGGGTCAGTGCTTGAAAAAGTTTAAAACAAAAAACATTTAAAGTTGTCATATTATGCTCATTTTCAGATTCATAATTTTATTTTGGTGTTGTACCACAAGGGTAAAATCATGTAAACCTACATGGTTTAATTTTTAAAAAACACTATATTACTTCCCAAACTGCACATTGCTGCAGCACCTCTTTTCACCCTGTGTCTTGAACGCTCCATTTTAGCTACCGAGTGAGGCATCTCACTTCCTGATGAGCAAGGTAGTGTGATCCAAAAAAAAGCCGCTTCAGCCGGTAACTATAGTTTCGGTTCAGCCGAGTCTGATACTGAAACATAGGCAGAACAACAGAATAGTAAGTTATTAATGTGTAACAAATTTATCTTTCATACGTAACATTTTAACTGTGCACTGCCTCTACATCACAGTAACAACTTTATTGACTGCCTGGAGGGTATCTAACGTTATTTTAATTTCATATTTAGGTGTACTTGTGGAAACTGCTCAATTTGTGCATTATGACGCATGTTACATAGTTATGTAGATACATTACGAGGACAGGAAAAGAGACACTGTTGGCAGAAGAGCCGCAGCATGCATGGTAATGAATTACAATATATTTTAATATATTTCTCGCCTTTTCCCTGATGGTCTGAATAAGTCACTGAATTTGTTGCTAGTCGCTTTTTAGAAATAAAGTCGCTAAGAGGGTCTGAAAAGTCACTAAATCTAGTGAAGTTGGCAACACTGGCGCCTGCACACTATGACCGGCAGAGGTGTTATCCAATTGCCGTTTCTAAACGCTGTTGCAAACAGTGTTTGGGATTTTGGCATCTTGTTTTTTTGGAACCGGAAGTGACCGTATTTGGACGAGAGGGTGGAGCGAGCTAGCTTGGTTAGCAAGGTGCATCCATAATTCATGTTAACTGTGATATTAATTGGGATGGTAATTTTGGCTAGCGAAGAACAGGTTTAAAACAAAATGTACTTAACGGAAAAAAATAACAGCCGACTTCTTAGAGTATCTTTTAGTACAATCGAACGCTGAACAAGACATTTTTAGACGACCAGATTGTTACAATTAACATTCATGAACTGAAAACACACTGTGAAAGGGTCCAAGTTCTTAGACGAAATGGGACCATCATTTACAAAATGCTGTATTGAAGAAGACTTGAAACTAGCGATTGAGACCATAAACTCATTAGGAAAATGTTTACTGAGTTATTAAAATCAAATGAGAAGTAGGGGCATTTTCTCAGACTTCTATACAATCAGACTTCTTTTTGCAACCAGTGGAGTCGCCCCTGCTGGCCATTAGAAAGAATGCAGGTTTAAGACACTTCGCATTGGCTTCACTTTTCAGGCCTGGAGGTTGCCGCTCGGTCTGAACCTGAACGGCGTCCCTGTATGGCGACTACAACGCCAGTGTGCATCAAATGTAAGGAATATTATTTTGTTTTTAAAATCAACTCTTTTTACCAACATTATTAAATACAAAAGTTCAAACAGGCATCTGTAGAACATAACATTTGTTCATTACAATACAACTGAGAACATAAGTGCCACGAATACTGATATAGGCCTACTGAATATCTTGTAATCAATTTAATTCTGCTGGCAAAATATTATTTACACAAATGTAGATCTCCTGTTTTTGAAGCATTTTAAAATGAATTGGCCGTCTTAAAATCCTTGAGATGTTAATATTAAGAATTCATCAAAACTACTTGACTCCCTAGAATTGTATTTTAAGCAATCCCTTGTCTCACACTTTTATAAGACACATCATCCTTTTTTAATAATTTATCTTTATTATTTTACTTCCTAATTTAAATTATTTGCTTTTATCAGTATTCGTGGCAGTCGTGTTCTCAGTTGTATTGTAATGAACTAATTTCACTTTCTACAGATGCCTGTATGAACTTTGGTATTCAATAAAGTGGGGTAAAAGTTGATTTTAAAAAAACAACAAAACCCCAACTTTATTTCCTTACATTTCACCGGCGGAAACATGCACACTGGCGTTGTAGTTGCCATACAGGACACTGTTCAGACACACAGTTAAAATTTTAATCAGGGCCAGTAGAAATTTTGTTGGGCCAGTAGATTCTTGCTTGACTGGGCTGGTGGCAAAAACTTTATTGTTGAACCCTGATTTAGTTAAACAGCAACATTTCAGGTAGCAGCAACCCAAAACAAAAGGGTTTACCTCAGTATGTCTACTCAGTGGTCCAAGCACACATGGATTAACTGGAATAATATTGAAGGGAAAGGAGAATTAGGTAACTTTTGTGGGAAACAGGTAATTTACTGCATTTTGAATAGCCTGCAATAGATGGAATGGATGAAATAAACTCATAATCATACCATTTCGCATTAGGTATGAATACCTTGCTTATGCTATATACTTGACTAAAGATTAAGTGGACAAAGTTAATTTGGTGAAAAGATCATTTGAATCTGTAAAGAATTGCCAGGCCACCTAGAGTGTTATTCCACTGGGCCTTTGTTTGTCTTGGTGGCAATGAAGTCAGCCAATCTCTGATTTCCAAAGTATTCTTACTTTTTCTAACCCCACCATAAAATATACAGACTCCTCTAACACACTCACAATCAGGGACCTGGACAGCAACGTGTTGAAAACATTCTTTAACGTGGCAAGTATAAAATATCTTGAAACTAAAAGAATAGTGATAACAAGCTTTCATATGTTTTATTGAACGTTTTGGTCATACTTCATACTCATTGCTTAAAAAATAAGCTGTAAGTAATTACATATTCAGTGTCTTCCACTTCACAGCTCAGGATCTCAATATCAGAGGAGATGATTTCCAGATTTCCAGAAACAATACTGAAAGATATTATTACAAGAAGGGTTTAAGGATTTTTCACAAGGAATCTCTGTTTCAACCGGAGTGTGTGAAATGGAGAATGACACTATAATGTTTCAATTTAACCTCACCATGTATGTGAACATAGGGTCTTACCGCTATCCAGCGTTTGTACTGTGCTTCCTGCTGTTTGCCATTATTGTCTCTGCTAATCTTGTTATAATACTAGTAATATCACGGGAGAGAACACTTCATGAGCCCATGTATATTTTCATTGCATTTTTGTCTGTCAACTCTCTGTATGGTTCTTCTGGTTTCTTCCCCAGATTCCTTATGGACCTTCTGTCTGATTCTCATTTAATCTCACGTCCAGCTTGTTTCACTCAGATCTATATTATTTACACATATGCTTTCCATGAAATGACCATTCTCAGCATTATGGCATATGACAGATATGTTGCTGTATGTGATCCTTTACACTATCACAGCAAGGTAACCCCTAAGAGAGTCTGTAGGTTGGCAGCCTTTGCTTGGATCTTTCCGACCTTTTCCATTGCATTGTGTCTTTATTTGGCCGTCAGGCTTCCTCTGTGTGGCAACAAGATCCTAAAAGTATACTGTGCCATCTGGAATATTGCTAAACTGTCATGTGTCACCACTGTTATCAACAATATTGTTGGCTTGCTTGTAACCACAATTACAATAATTCTGCCCCTGATCTATGTCTTGTATACCTACTTTCGAATTATGCTTGTGTGCAGGAGAAGCTCATCCGAGTTCAAGAGCAAAGTGTTCCAAACCTGCTTACCGCATACTATTTCATTTGTCAGTTATTCCATCACTGTATTTTGTGATATTGCCTTAAGTCGTTTTAATGTTGAAAAGCTAAACCCATTTTTTGCTGTAATTTTATCATTGGAGTTTGTAATGATACCTCCACTTCTGAACCCTCTTTTGTACGGTTTGAAGTTACCAGAAATAAGAAGACACATTTTCAAGACCTTACCATGTTTAAAAACTCGTTCTTAAACTCTCACTGAAATAATTACTTTAAAAAATCCCAACATTCTGTACTAAATATATTCATATTATGTTGTCTGTGAAAGATTGTCTTTTAAAGCAAGGAGAAGGCCTGTCTGCGGCTGTGTGACTAAGGTCTCAAAATAAAAGTTAACCTAGAACTAAACTGCATTGCCCCGTGTGCAGTGTGTCAAAAAAAAAGTTCAATCAAAGTGAGTAGAGCATCATAACTGTGGCATCTATGGCACATTCTACACTGAAATAGATGGGAAACTTGGTAATATTAAATTTGACCTCGTAACTCTAATCTTATCTTCCCTGTATAAGCTATATATTCATGCACTAGTGTGCATTGCTCCTCCTAATAATAAAAATGAATTAAAACAAATTTAGTCATATTATTTTGAGAAAATGCTGACAAGTAAACGGACACTAAGAAGTACAATCATAACTCCCATTTAACTCTGTTGGCAACATTATTTCTCTCAACCATCCAATTGTTGTATCTACTATTTTGTGACTAGTGCTGCATTCATGCAATGTCTGCAGAAAGAGAAAACCTCTCATTGTTCTGACTAGTGAGCGTTCATGCATCATTCCATGATTGTTACTTCCATTGCTAGCCTTAGTCACACCATGTCAGTAGTCTAAACTAGCTGACATACTTGTAGCAGTTAAGTGAAATCAGACACAAACAAACTATGTATAGCTCATTTTTAATGAGCTGAATTGATTGAAATAGGGTCCTTATTGCATTATTGTGACTGCGAGTGATAATGGCTTTGCTGCCATTTTGCCAATGGTTTGCTCACACTTTACTTCTGTAGTTATTTTCACCAAATGTAACTGTCAAACTTTATAATGTCTTCAACTCAGAATAACAGCAGGGAGGCAAATGTTTTTTTCCACTTGGCTGTTTTTTTAGTCTGAACGAAACCAGAAACATAAAAGCAAGCGCTAACTTGCAGCACAAGCGATGCATCCATAGACTGTATAAAACATGGACATGGTCTCCGTGACATCACCCATAGGTTTCTGAAGAGCCATCGAGAAGCTCAGTGTGGTGGCTCCGGCCAACCCCATCTTGGCAGTGGCTGACTCCGCCTTACTCCCAGCTAATCCAAAGGTGGGCAAAGAGGTGGAGCGTGGCTGGAGATAGCAGACAGCTAGGGACTAGCTACCTAGCGGCTAGCCACCTGTGACAGCACCTACCTGTCACTCAAAGCAGCCATGCCCTTCATTTTGCATAACTTCAAGTCTTAATATAATTTTAACGGGTGAGTTATATTATTAAAAATTCACCCCGTGTACAGCTGTCATGAAGGGGGAAATTAGCTATAGAGACCAAAACCATTTTTTGTACCAGGCTCTAAACATGTTTATTTCTGCTGTAAATTTGGACATTTTAACATGGGGGTCTATGGGGATTGACTAGCTTTTGGCGCCAGCCTCAAGTGGACATTCGAGGAACTGCATTGGCACTTCCGCGTTGATTTAATTTTTCAGCCCTAGAGATTGCTGCTTGGTTGCATCCGAACCAAGGAACATCTATAGCAAACTACATTATTTTGTGGGGTTACAGGTTATTAAAAAATAAAATAAAAACTTCAGGGTTGGTCCATTAGTAGTGTAGCCCTCTCTCTCTCTTTCCGTGCGCGTACTGTGGTCTCCAGCACCGCCGCTGTTACTCTGCGCTGTGTTGTGAATGATCGTGGACGGTGGTAGAGGAAGGGGACGCGGACACAGAGGGGTTCGGGATTGTGGCTTGACCGTTTATTCCACTGCTCGACATCTATAGCGTTGATAACACGAACTGAGGTTAAATTTTAAACTATCAAAGTACATTTCAAATGCACATGTAACTCAATAGCAAGCACTCACTGCTTATATTATAATAGATAGCTTTGCATTAGCCACCACACATTAATCACATTTAAACGAAAGAATAAAACATTTTAACTCTCCGTATTACTCTGCATTTAGGTCTTTAACAGTTTAAAACACAAAATATCTGAATAAAATGAACTTTAGTGTGATAACAACGAAGATATTTTTCATTGCAACTTCCACTATCGTTAACATGGCTTACCTATAGCGTTGATAACACGAACTGAGGAAAAGTATCAACACTACGGTACATCAAGAGGTTCAAACCATGCTAAAGGCACTTGAATCTGCCTTAACACAACAGCGGTATAGCGACATCTTGTGGACAACACAATACACTGCCTTACATCCACCCCTTCTTTAATTGATGGCGTCCCAGCCATCTGATTGACCCAAAACTCAAGTGTGGTCTAATCTATGACACTCAATACAATGAATGGGTTGTGAGTGAATGTATTGCACATGATGTGTGTAATTAGTGTGGGAGTGGGTAGCTAACTGTTATCAGGGTGCATGCAGTATGGCTCCCTGTTGCTCCTTTCACTTCTGACTTTTAACCACAACTTCCTCCCTCTTTCTATCTTTTGGTGGTCACTCTCTAGTTCCACAGCTTGGGACTCGAGTGAGAGTTCAGTTGGGGGACGCTGGCTCCTTCTCGGGTTTCTTCTCGGAGGGTTGGGCCCTTGAGTGGGGTTGGCACCACTACCAGTCACAAGCACTGTCTCTTCGCTACTCGTTTCATCTGTCTGCATGTCAGCCTCCTCTGTGTTTATTTGCTCCTCCTCTTTATCTGTTTTTCCGATCTGTGTACTGTCCAGCATCTCCTCTGTCACTCCTTGTTCTCTCTTCGGCTTCCGATTCAATGCCTGCCTCACATATCTCAGCGTCTGACTCGCCCCCTTCTTCCATCACTCCTTTGTCCCGCTCCACTGGGAGGAACATACACTGCGTCAAAAGGTTTCTATGAACCACTCTCTCTGCTCCTCCATCTTCTGGTCGCACCACGTACACAGGCAAACCTGGTTGTTTCTTCACCACAACATATGGTCGTGCCTCCCATCGATCTCCTAACTTCTGCCTCCCCTCCACATGACAGACCTTGACTAAGACTCTATCCCCTGGACTAAAGTCTTCACTCTTAGCTGTTTTTTCATAGTATTTTTTCTGCTGTCCTTTCGCCAGCTGAGATGTCTGATTAGCCAGGGCATAGGCCTGCGACAGGGAGTCGTATAGGGTCTGGACATACTCGCTGTATTTACATGGCTGGTTCGTTGAAGGGGACCCGAAGATGAGGTCCACTGGGAGCCTGGGATGTCTACCAAACATAAGGTAGTATGGGCTATATCCAGTGGAGTCATGTCGTGAGCAGTTATATGCGTGTGTCATGGCATCCACATGCTCATGCCACCGGGGCTTCTGGTGCAGCTCTAGAGTTCCCAGCATGTTCATCAGGGTACGGTTAAATCTTTCAGTGGTCCCGTTGCCCTGGGGGTGGTAGGGCGTGGTGTGGGTCTTAATGATGCCAGCACACTTGCATAGCTCCCTCACAATTGCGCTTTCAAAGTTGCGCCCTTGATCTGCGTGCAATTTTGCAGGGAAACCAAAACGGCAGAAGAAATTCCTCCACAAGACCCTGGCCACTGTGCCTGCCTTTTGGTCCCTGGTGGGGTAGGCCTGTGCATAGCGAGAAAAGTGATCTGTAACAATGAGCACATTCTCCATACCCCCTTTAGACTTCTCCAGCATCAGGAAGTCCACACAGGCAGCATCTCTCACACTGTTCGCACCAAACCTTGATCTCCTGAAACATTCTTGGCCAGTAAAATCTTTCTCTTATCATCTGTAGTGTCCTCTCAAATCCCAGATGCCCTGAGTCATTGTGAAGGGCTGTTTTGACGGTTTCACGCCGCCTCTCTGGCAGTATTAGTTGCTCCACCACCCCTTTATGGCAATCTCTGACACTGCGATACAGGATCCCTTTTTTTACAACTAACCTCCTCCACTCTTTTAAGAGGAGACCCCCAGTGGCACCCACTTTCATCCTCTCACTGTGGCTTGGTTTGTGGTTCCTGCTCTTAAAGTGGAGGATGGGACCGATAACTCGGTCTTCCTTCTGTCCCGCTCGAAGCTCCTGTGTGGTCATAGCAGGTAATGCCTCCATCCCCACATCCACATACACCTCACTGGGCTCCAGCAGCAGACAGCTTTCGGGCTCCACTGTGACAGCTGTGTCCTCGCCTAAGACCTCCTCAGGCTCCTGGGTGGTTTGTGCCTCCTTATATCTCGGTCCACCAGTCCTCACCTGCTGCGGACATGATTGCAGGGTCTCCGCCACCTCCTGATTGGACATACGTGAGAGGGCGTCAGCGGAGTTATCTTGTCCCCTCCGATATTGGATGTCAAAGTCAAATATGGACAGATGAGAAACCCATCGCTGACCAGTGGCGTCGAGTTTGGATGAGGTCATTACATATTTCAGAGGATTATTGTCCGTCAGAACAGAGAACTTGCGCCCGTAGAGGTGGTCATGGAACTTATCTGTCACGGCCCACTTGAGAGCGAGGAACTCAAGCTTGTGCACCGGATACCTTGTCTCAGGTGGACTCAGGCCTCTGCTCGCATACGCAATGACTCTTTCCACCCCATCCTGTACTTGTACTAGCACAGTGCCAAGTCCCATTCCTGAGGCATCAGTCTGCAGCAGAAAGGGCTGACTGTAGTCCGGATAGCCAAGTACTGGTGCACTTATCAGCTTTTCTTTTAAAGACTGAAAGGCCTCCTCACAGTCTGCAGTCCACAGAAATGCCTGGTCAGGGTCTGGGCTTTTCTTTATCCCTCTTTTCTTCTTTCTAGGGTCGCCGGAGGTAAGGCGGTACAATGGGGCAGCCAAGTTGGAGTAGCCCTTAACATACCTCCTATAGTAACCTGCAAAACCTAAAAACCGCAGCACTTCCACACGATTAGTAGGCCTCACCCAGTCCTTGACCTTGCTGATCTTCTCTGGGTCTGTCCTGATGCCCTCTGCTGACACCAAGTGGCCCAAGTACTGCACTTCCTTCCTCACAAGCTGGCACTTAGAGGGCTTCAGTTTTAACCCATGCTCCCGAAGTCTATCAAAAGCCAGCTGGAGCCTCTCTAGATGTTCCTGAAAGGACTTAGAGAAAATGATAATATCATCAAGGTAAATAAGGAGATGGGTGAAATTTAAGTCCCCAAAACAGGAGGTCATCAGCCTTTGGAAGGTGGAGGGTGCATTTTGCAGCCCAAAGGGCATTCTATTGGCCTCAAATAGCCCCATGGGAGTGCTGAATGCTGTCTTGTGCTTATCATGTTCCACAACCTCTAGCTGCCAGTATCCCGATGTAAGGTCAAGGGTGGAGAAGTACTTTGCTTGCCCCAAAGCCTCTAGAGCCTCCTCTATCCTTGGCAGGGGAAATGCATCTCGGGTGCTGCAGGAGTTGAGCTTCCGGTAGTCGATACACAATCGAAGGGATCCATCCTTCTTGGTCACAACCACCACAGGGGATGCATACGGACTTTTACTGGGGCGGATAACTCCTGCTGTCTCCATCTCCATCAATAACCGCCTCACATCTTGCCATTGGGAGGGGGGTATCTTGCGGTATGGCAGTCGGAAGGGCCTCGGGTCAACCAGGGGAATCTCATGCTGTACAGTTGTGGTGTGACCATAGTCGTTGGGATGCTGGGAGAACACATCTGCATTCTTGTCCAACAGATCCTTAAGTAGAACACGTTGGTCTTCACTTTCCACCGCTGCTTCACTTAGGTCAACCCCGCAGATAGGCACTACTTGGTCCAGACTGAGACATGCCCCTCTGTTCCCGTCTTCACCATGCTTTCTATCAGGGAACTCCACCACCTTGTCCACTAGGACTGCGCTGGTCAGATTTGTGTGTCGTTTGATTGTAATGACTCGCTGGGAAAGATTCATCACTCTAACTGGAGCACAACCTCTTTTCACATTTGCAAGCACTTTGGCCACCAGGATATCCTGGGGGAGCTGCACAGAAGGATGGCCTTCTATCAAGGCCGTATAAGTCTTCCTTTGAGGTCCAGCTTTAATCCTACACCTTAAATCCATCTCTTTCCCACCCGGGATGCGTATTGTACGACCGGTGTAAACAGCAGGTCCCACAACATCATGCATTACACTTTGCTCGGCGCTCTCCATCTTCAGTAAAGCTGCGTACCACTCTGGATGCTTCTCTTTGACCTGGCGCAGGAACTGTGGGCCATAGGCTTCTTGAAGGTGAGTTCGGGAGGCTCGAATGACATTGGTTCCCACCAGCAGAGGGACTGAAGAGCGATAGTCGGAATCAGGAACAACGAAGGTAGGTACAGCCTTAAGGTCTTTCCCCAGCACTTTCAGATCAATGTGCAAGACACCATGGTAGGGCACGGCCTGACCTGCTGCACCCTCTATTGGTATTTTAGAAGACTGTAGCTTCTGCTTCTGTAGAGCTGGGTGGCTCTGCCAGTAGTTGTATGTAATACTGGTGATCTGTGAGCCGGAGTCAATGAGGGCCTTACAAGCCTTGCCATTGACTTCTACTTCCCCTTCGTTCCTGGGTCCCACTAGGGGTGTTTCCCCTTCTTTAGTGTGATTCCTCTTTGCAGGTGGTTGGGGGCCTTGCTGTGTACCCATGAATGCCCCAGCTGCCATGGGTACTAAGCGTTTAAATGTTGAGCAGGGTGCATGTGCCTGTCAGCTGGAGTCTTAGGCTGCTGGGCTTCAGCTGGGCTCGGATCCGGAAGTACTGCTCGGCACACTCTGGCAGTGTGGCCTGGCTCTCCACAACGGTAACAGGTAAAGCTTGGACTCTGGCTTGCTTTTCCCTTTGCTGGCTGGAAAGCTAATGGGGAGGCAAGGGGTGGGGAGGTCATTCTCATCTCCAGTTGTGACAGCTTAGCCATTTGTTCTTCCTGAACGAGAGCTAACTTCTTAACCATTTCTGTCAACTCTGATAATTCAGATGTGTGCTTTGACCTTTCTGCTTTGGTGTTTCCACCCCCTCCTGATGTTAACTGCACCTGAGTATATGTTTTCTTTGCTGTACTCAGCACCTGGAACTTTTTACTTTCTCTAGCTAAATTTCAGAGCTCTGCCTGCAGCTCTCGGAAGCTCAAGAGCCTGGGTGCCATTGGTGCAATTCTGGTGTACACCTCCTCGTCAGAGAGGCCTCTCATGAACTGCCGGGTTAGTTTGCTATCTCGATCTAGGAAGGGCCTACCTCCTCTTTGCTTCTCCTCTACCGTTCGCAGCTTTGCCTCCAGTGCTATAGCATAAGAACAGGCGGACTCCCCCGCTTTCTGGCTCCGCTCATAGAAGTCAGCCAAAGGGTCTAGGGAGCCTCGTGCATCACTGTATTCGGCCCTCAGTTCCTCCAATGCTTTCTCAGGGGTCTGATCATGGGGAGGTAGGTTAAGGATAAGATTTCGAGCTTCACCCCCCAGGTGCCGCACAACAGTGGAGAAACGAAGGTGCATTGGGAGCTCTATTGCTTCCAAGAGGTATTGCATGTCACGAATCCAGTCTTCCACCAGTATCTTACAGTCTGGATTTCCCGTGAAGACTTGAACATTTTTTACCTGATGAGTTTGCATGAAACCTCCATAGGCTGCCATGGGAAGGCTTTGGTCGGTGGCCGCTCGACCTGGAGGACCGAACTGCGTCACATGTGGGTGGGCCGACTGGCTGACAGATGCAGGGGGAGGGGCAACTGGGGAGCGAGCATCCGTATGCATGTTGAGGTGGGAAGCTGGAATTGGTGTCCGTTGAGGAGACAGACCAGGAGGAGCAACAGCAGCGGCCTGGTCTAATGCTACCTGAGGGCTGTGCAGAGTTGTGTTGGGAACACATGCATTAGCAAATGGAGGCGATGGGGTGGCTCCACTATAGCCTGGAACTTGAGCAGTGCTAAATGTGGTTTCGGGGAAATGCATTTGATAGGCCTGCTCAGCAGCTACATGCTTAACTGTAGTATTTGCCCCTGGCAGGCTCTGAAAACTTGGCGCGGGCACAGAAGGGGGATTCAAATAACTGGAATATACCTGGGGGCTGGGCCTAATAGGCTGGGCTGGATACGGTGCTGCAACTGGGTTGTGTTTGAGCGACTGCTGCGCAGCTGGCATCTCAACTAAAACATGATGTGTAGAACTCTGCCAAGGTGTAGCTTCTGAGGGCCCATGTGTATTGCGTTTGCGAACAGACGCATCAGCTGACTTATCTATCTGGCCACCTGGTCTTGCGTCTGGGCTGTCATCAAAGCAGAGTGGAGGTACCTGCCCTGAGGCCCCAGAGCCTGGTAGCCTTGGTGCATGGACTGGCGTCACATACTGGTCAGCATAGGGTGAGTTCATAAGGGCTGGAGGGTCATTTGTGTATTGCTCTGCGGGCGGTGGGAGACTGGATGCACCGTTGGGGGGGCACTGCATGTTTTGAGGGGAGTTCGTATAGGTCTGCAACATAGAATCCAAATGTGTGTTTACTATGTGTGAGCGGGTTTAATGGCAGTGCAATTAGATTGGATGTGGTTGTTGAATCTAAGTCAAATAATACAATCTTGTAGAAATAAAAATGTTCTAAAGCAAGCTGAATATTTCAGTTAGATCGGCACAATGAAGAATGACTTATAAAAACTTATAAAGACTCATACACTGAAATGGCTCATCAGTTTAAACTCAAATATCCATCTTTGAGTCTCACTAAATATCAAGCAAATGCACAGTCAGATAAATGTAACAAATCTCAATAGATAAAAATAATCTCTCTTATCATAAAACCATCAAATATGTTTTACATCACAGCAAATTACTCAAATTGAAACGGCAAAAAAGTTCAGATTCCCAGCAGACTGTAAAGGATATAGCGATGATGGTTATCTGTTTCCCCAAAATCACCAGTTCAGTCTAGTATTTCAGTTTGTTCATTAAATATCAATTAAACCACTGGCTGTAGAATTCTCTTCGGTCCATCAGTGCCACATCCGGGTCATGACACCAAAGATGTAGCCCTCTCTCTCTTTTTCCGTGCGCGTACTGTGGTCTCCAGCACCGCCGCTGTTACTCTGCGCTGTGTTGTGAATGATCGTGGACGGTGGTAGAGGAAGGGGACGCGGACACAGAGGGGTTCGGGATTGTGGCTTGACCGTTTATTCCACCGCTCGACATCTATAGCGTTGATAACACGAACTGAGGTTAAATTTTAAACTATCAAAGTACATTTCAAATGCACATGTAACTCAATAGCAAGCACTCACTGCTTATATTATAATAGATAGCTTTGCATTAGCCACCACACATTAATCACATTTAAACGAAAGAATAAAACATTTTAACTCTCCGTATTACTCTGCATTTAGGTCTTTAACAGTTTAAAACACAAAATATCTGAATAAAATGAACTTTAGTGTGATAACAACGAAGATATTTTTCATTGCAACTTCCACTATCGTTAACATGGCTTACCTATAGCGTTGATAACACGAACTGAGGAAAAGTATCAACACTACGGTACATCAAGAGGTTCAAACCATGCTAAAGGCACTTGAATCTGCCTTAACACAAAAGCGGTATAGCGACATCTTGTGGACAACACAATACACTGCCTTACAGTAGTATCACAGTTAATGGCTAGATTAGCGGTTCTGTCCTGCTCTTCATTGGAATTGGGGAGCACTTAGGCAGCCCCAGCCAAACCCAAGATAGTGTTAAATTTGCCAAAACACATTGGTTACACCTTAAATCCTTCTTCCATATATATACATATATATACATATATATATATATACATATATATATATATATATATATATATATATATATATACATATATATATATATATATATATATATATATATATATATATATATATATATATATATATATATATATATATATATATATATATATATATATATATATATATATATATATATATATATATATACATATATATATATATATATATATATACATATATATATATATATATATATATATATATATACATACATATATATATATATATACATACATATATATATATATATATATATATATATATATACATATATATATATATATATATATATATATATATATATATATATATATATATATATATATATATATATATATATATATATATATATATATATATATATATATATATATATATATATATATATATATATATATATATATATATATATATATATATATATATATATATATATATATATATATATATATATATATAT